>NC_134143.1:64405000-65038571 GCF_033958435.1 Carettochelys insculpta | reverse complement strand
AGGACACAAGTGGCTGGCATCCACTGCTGACAAGGGAAGGGGGAGCCCTGGACTGCTATTAACCACCTTTGGTCTGGCAAATTCCCTAGTTTGGGACCTGTCAAGTCCAAAGGCTGCAAGGCCAGCAAAGAGTTCAACCTGCACCACTTACCTTGTGTCCGTTTAATTTTTTGGGCTGGTGAGGGGAGTTGAAGGGAGAGAAGAAATACAAATCAGAGATTACCAGACAGCCAGTAGAACTAGTTCTACCACATGGTCAGCAGAAATTGAAATGCCAACTAGTTCCACTGGCAGAAAACCTAGTAGCCTGAATGGGCTGGTAGGGCTTAGTCCTTCGTTACTACCACTCAGCTGCCTTGACCCTGCACAGGGGAAAGGCATTGACCCATTAGTGAAAGGGGAGAGCAATTGTATTAAAAACTTTCTCCTGAAACAGGGAAAGCTCATTCTATAAAGAAAAGCAAACTAAACTTATTCTTTCTCTGAATAGTAAGAGAGAGAGCTATGTTAGTCTATAATCTATCAAAACAAGAAGGCAGTCCAGTAGCACTTTAAGGACAAAGAATTTGAGGGTTTAGTTTAAACTGGCCCCACTAAAAGCTCCTGGTTGATCTTTTCAGGTCTAAATCTCAGGGCTTATGCTGTTTTAAGCTTATGGGAAGGGCAGGGTTAACTCACATGTGGGATTCTTCAAATCTGTTTGACAAACTCTACCAAAACAAATGCACTCAGCCACTGGGTACTCTGCAAGAACTCTGAGGGGAGCTTAGTACACTGCAGGATGTTGCTGTCATCTTAAAACAAGCTTTGTCTAAATGAAGAAAAACAAACCTTGTTCCTACTCACCATAAAGTCAGCCCCACCCTCCAGTATTTGAGTTAAGTTACTCTAAGCTTAGGTAACAAGTCAGAACATTGTCCTGACTTTTTAGGAGCAGGTCAATTGCATAGAACGTGTACTCCAGCACCCATTTGTAGGTAACATTTAATTTCCTTCAAGTAAAGGAATTCATATGGGAAGACCAAGAATGCTTTTGGAAGTCTCATAAGGATTTATATGATCTTCAGTAGATGGGTATTATACATGTTACAGTTTATCCTTTGCTGAAACTTGTTCTGTCTGTTCAAATTGCATTTAAACAAAATACTTAACCCTACTACTTGTAGATGATGAAGTAAAATATCTGTGCAACAGTACAGTAGGCTCATAAGCTCCACAGATCTGCCCACACCATGTTATAAAACTGCAATTAGGTATCTTAGCCCAAGACCTAGTGCTGCTTCTCCAGAGGAAGTTAGTGCATACTTCCTGTGTTGTTCCATGACTATAAACTGAGCAGCTCAGAATGCAGGGTGGTGCTGTGCTTGGAAAAACAATGACTCAAGTGAAGCACTTCAACCAGCTATAACTGTCTCACTTCCCTACCAAACAACAAGTCTGTGAGCCAGGGTGATAGGTGACTTTATTGCAATTAAGTTTATTTAAGCAGTCAGGCTAATGCCATTACACCCCTTTGTGTATGTCATTAGACTCCCTACAATAGTTAAATCATTAATAAGTAAAACCTAGCCAGTTAGAAGAGTAGGGGTATACTGCAGCAGTAGACAAGTAGAGAAGTGCTCTTAAATAATTTGTTTCTACTGTATGGTGGCCTGCTCTGCACACACATCTTTGACATCTACTGGGAAACATTTATATTGGAGTTCATCCAGGAAGGGAAATACAATTCAAACTGGCCCTAACAGCTTGTATTTAACTGCAAATGCCAGAACAGTTAACTGTCTCTCTTCTCTGTGAGAAGGGAAAACACTTCCTGGATTTAAAAGGATTCTTGGGGGCAGGGGGAAAGGGACTCAGTGAAATTAATAAATGTGTTAAGTAGCTAAGCTTGCCTAGGCTGTCAGCATAGAATGTTAGTACTTTAAAAGATGTAACCTGAGTTAAAGAAAAATCAACCAATGATTTATTGTAACTGCTAAATGCAATTATTTTGTAGTAAGAAGAATGCTGATTCCAAAACCTATAGCCATGCAGGCTGATAAACAGGCTGTATATACAAGGCAGCAGTCTCAGCTTAGGAGTGAATGAATTATGAAATTCTACCCTGAGACAAGTAAGGGCAAGAGGCCCAACCCCTGTGGTGGGTTCTCAGATCAGAGAGGGGACAGAGTTGCTGCTAGCTCTGTAACTGTGCCGCTTACTAGGTGGACTTTGCTCTCTTACCAGAGTATACAAAGGATACTGATCACAATCAGTAGCAGAGAATGTTTCAGTTCTTAATCTTCCTCACAAAATTGTTGACAACTGACACATTTAAATGCACAGTTGTACAGAACACACCTTGTTTATTTGTGATTGACAAAAGTTACATTATTAAAAGTCACAGGTAGCAAATTTTATACTTGCATTTGAATTCCAAGTTTATAGCTTTCAGGGTCCACTGGGTTGGGCAGGGGGGACACAAACAAGAAAAATATACAAAGGAAAAGCAGCATGCACTAGCCACAGATGCTGTTGTGGAAAAATTTAAAAATAAAGATCCCGCAATCTGCAATTAAATAAAAATTCTTCAGTTAAACAGTAAAGAAAACAATTTTGTCTTAAGGTGGAGAACCTTTGTACCTCAAACACATCAAGGTGGAATGGCTTCTTGAGTTATAAAAACATTCATAAAAAAATATGCAAACTCTGTCACTAGGATACCATTTAATTGAGAGAAAAATGTCACTTTCACACCATGTTCCCTGTAAAAGTCTAAAGAAAGATACAGAAGGTTTCAAGTAGAGGATCGTGGTCTGAAAGGAACATTTGCATTTATTTGTGAAGATGACAGAAAGGCTATCTATTTTTCTTCTCTCCATCCAATGGCTGGTCCGTTTCAGAGTCATACAGACATTTTTCCACACATTTCCTTGGGAACCAGCCTCTGACTCTCATTCCATCTGATGGCAAGAAAAGATGCACTAATTAGCTACAACAGTGGTTCTAAACTGCAGTCCCTGTACCCATGGGGGTACTCAGAACTCTTCCAGAGGGTACATTAATGCAATATTTCTCAAACTTTTTTTTATGAATAAAAAAATTGGACTTATTTTATGTTCATCTAATTTGTTTGCTTATCCTTTCTGCAGAGTCATAACTACAGTGGCAAGTTTATTGCCCACAGACAATTTTTTCCACACAACCAGTTACGATTAAGTTATTTAAACAAATGTGTTTCGATGGTAGAAAAAAATTCTCTCTCAGAATTGTAGGTACTGGGGGTATTTATTTATTTAAATAAAGGGGTACTTTATTTTAAAAAGGTTGAGAAACATTGAGCTATAATATAGTATTTACCAGGGATCTTCCTCTTTATTCACCCTAATGGTTGAACACCATATAACCCTCAGAATGCAGGACTTGACATTACTGACTTTGATGAATGGCTTAAGATCAGTATTTAGAAAAATTTACTGGAATCAACTGCTAAGCATTTCTAGCCTTATGCAGTCTCAGACCTTCCAAGAAAGGCACACGCATCATGACTATCTCTACTTTTTTTTTTGTTTCTAGTCTGATTCTGAGCAAGCAGTATTTGTGAACTTAGAAATTCCATTCTGAAGCTGGTATTACAAGCTGCTTTTCAATTGTAAAGTGTTAATTTCTAATTGTTTGAGATAGAAGCTGCTAGAAAACAATCACTGGAATTTAAGTACAGATGGAAGTAGATATTGCAAGATGATAATCAGAACTACCAGGCCCTAAAATCTGATACCACTTGTCAGAAATTAATCTTCTGTAGAATTCGAGACCTTACACACAGTTTATAGTTTTGAAGGTTCATAAAACATGGACTTAGAATCAGTCTTGACTCAAGGATATGAACATGCTACAGATGTTGGAGCTGTATGTTTTGCATTCAGTATATTTTTAATTAAAAATATTTAACAGGTTTACAAATCATTGCCATCTAAAAGAAAAAATTATAATCATGACAAGGGATTTTCTATTTGGAGTGATACACTCCTCAAGTTGCCATTTACTAGGGTTTTACCAATTTACAGAATAAGCTTCTTTATACCATCCAGGAAATATTTGTATAGAGTGTATTAAACTGAGTGAAAATACAGCCTTTATTCATTTATAAAATCTGGTGTATCTGTAAATGTTCTATACTCTGTATTTGGAGGATTAACAGTTACTATTTACCACAATTTTAGTCCGGGAAATTTATTTTCTAACAACTTATTTATGCTTGCACAATGCACCACCTAAGACTATACTATATGGATTTGCTTCCTGAACAATAATTAAAAGTAATTGTTTCGTACCGTCAGTAGTTGAATCAAGAAATTTGTCTCCATACATCCAGTGTCTGAAAAAGGTGCAAATATATTCATTAGACAGTAATGTTAAATCACAGCAACTTCTCTCAATCAAGTTAAATGTATAAAGACACTAACTTCAAGCCTCTAGTGGCTAAAATCAGATCCCCTTTCCGCAGTGCAATTCTTGGTTCTTCAGTGCATGGGGTTGTGAAGAATGTTTTAACACCTTTAGTCACAGGGCAGCAGGCACCATTGTAATCTTCTATTGCTTGGTACCGCACCTGCCAATTTAAACAGATCACGGTAGTGTAGTGCAAGAAGTGACTCCTTTGCTGTTAGTCTCACCTTTCCTTCATTAACCTTCATTTCATAACAAATATCAATTCAAACGTACTGAGAAATCTGAGGTGTAGTGACAACTATTTATGTCAGCACCTCATTAGCATATTCTGAAGTGCCACATTACCATAGCCCCTTCCACAAGGAAGGGCTAGTGTGGCCACAGCTCCACTTTCACAGGCATTCTAAAACCTATGTTAACTGTTTAAAAAAAGATGAGTCATCCTTATCTTGTATCATCAGGGATGTATTTGTGTACTTGACTCCCCTGCTCAACTACAATCTAAAAAGAATTTAAATGTAAAAAAATGCAATGTAAAATAATGTCGATATTAGAATTAAATAGGAAATCAAAGTCTGTATTTCCCAAGAGTTAAACTGCTTAGGCAGTAATAAAGCTCCATTTTGCCAAAAACTAATATACTAGTAATAACTTACATATATCAACACAGGAAACATGTTACGTAACACAAATACTTACGCTTCTTACTCGCTTGTCTGCTTTTTGTTTCAATTGCTCTATCTGGAAAAGATTATAATGAGGAGTTTAAGGCAACATTTAGTATGCAAGTATCGGAGGGGTAGCCGTATTAGTCTGGATCTGCAAAAGCAACAAGGGGTCCTGTGGCACCTTATAGACTAACAGAAATGTATGAGCAGAAGCTTTCGTGGGCAAAGACCCACTTTGTCAGATGCAGGTCTGCAAGCGCTTACCAAGCTTAGTATGCAAGCACTTACCAAGCTTAAAGGGGAAGTAAATAAACAGAGCCATATAAGTACCCAGAAATCACATACTTCATAAAAGGCCCAAAAAGGAAAATTGAACAACACCTGTCATCACCTATAGCCCTCAGCTTAAACCCTCCAGAGCATCATTGACAATCTACTGCTGATATTGGAACATGATCCCTCACTGTCACAGGCCTTTGGTGACAGGTCTGTCCTCTCCTATGGACAGCCGCCCACCTTAAGAAAATACTCACCAGCAACCACACACCATATCACAGAAACACTAACTCAGAAACCAATCTTTGCAACAAGCCTCCTTGCCAGTACTGTCCACATATCCATTCTACTGACACCATCAGCGGACCTAAGTGCAATTGGCCATACCATCAGGGGCTCAGACACCTGCACATACACTAACATCATATAGTATCAGAAGAGTAGCCATGTTAGTCTGTATCTGCAAAAACAAACAAGAAGTCCTGTGGCACCTTACAGACTAACAGATTTACTGGCACATACGCTTTTGTGGGCAAAGACCCACTGCATCAGATGCACGTAGTCTACAAGGTGCCACGGTATTTCTTGTTGTTAATGTGATATATGCCATCACGTGCCAGCAATGCCTGTCTGCCATGTACACTGGACAAACTGGACATCTCTGCACCAAAGGATGAATGGACATAAATCTGACGTCAGGAACTGGAATACACATAAATCAATGGGGGGAACACTTTCTCCTCCCTGGACATTCAATAGAGGATTTAAAAGTAGCAGTCTGTCTTCAAAAGAATTTTACCACAAGATTACAGAGGAAGACATCTGAATTGGAATTCATTTGCATATTTAACAATTTTAAATACGGCCCTAACAGGATTTCAATTATTTTATGCATTATACAAGGGCAATTTCTCCACCATTGATATTTGCAGGAATGGCACACGTCCTACTTAACTTAATTTGCTTCTTCTACAGGTAGAATTAGTGACCTTCCTATATAAACCCTGGATACTAATGTCTACTCCAAAATCTGAGAAAGTGGTCTTACCCATGAAAGCTCACTACTTAATAAATAAAAAATGTTAGTCTTTAAGGTGCTGCAGAACCCCTTGTTTATTAAGAGAGCACAGTTATTCCACAGTCCCAAGCTGCACTTTGGGGGGCCTGTCACAATGGGCCTTTAAAATTCTCAGACACAAAATTTAACGTTTCCTCAATCTACTCTATTACAGATGGGGAAAGATTTGACAGACCTTATATTTTCATTGTCTCTGTGGCATAATCACTCTTATTTTGTATGGGATCATTTAAAAAACAGGATTTATAATGCATGACACAAGTGGACACCTGAGATTGCTAAAACAGAACAGCCAAATTGCAAGAATGCTCCCAGAGCCACTCATGATTCCCACAGAGAAGACCACCAGCCTTGTACCTCAGGAGTATGATATAAGTGGACACCTGCGGGGGGATGTGTGCATGTAAAACAGTGGAGAGGTCTGAGAAAAATACTTACTGTCAAAGTGTACTGATGGCACCCTTCTCTCACTGGCCATTCAAGGCCATCTCCCTCAGGCATCCCTGACCATGTAAATACCTGCTTGAAGTTCTTCCATTTACTTCTCATGTCATAGGGAAAAATAAAGATCTCTCCTGTTTGGTAATATTGGATTCTGTCTTTGGCCTGCACATAGAAAACGTATACAAAATCATACAGCAAATATTAAGAGTAACAAACGTGCTGTACAGGCCCTACAGTCCCATAAGGCCATGAATGTGAGAGGCAGAACCTCCCTAGTCTGTGACATTTTACAGCCTTGTATACAACCACCATTGTAATTTTGGAATGGGTTTTATTCACTCAGCTCCTGTGGTGTAACTGGGCAACTTCCACCATCTGCCTTTGCCACATTCCCTTCACAGATTCCTGGGAATAATCCACAGGGAGTTATACCTGCTCACATACCTGTTTTCTGTGGACTGGTTTCCTAACAGACTAACCCCAATGTAAAATCAACCACAGTTAAGTTTCCTCCACCCCAGTCTCCCATTGAACATGTGACTGGCCGGACTGGCTCAGATGAATGATTCGTCTAACCTAAAACTCTTGTCTTCTGATGGTGGCTAGAGCCTGACACTTCAGAGAGAATGAATGTAACAGGACAATAATTGAGTGGACCCAGCCCATTGTCCATTCCCAGCCTCTGGTAATAGGGCATAGGACCATCTCCTGCCTGAGTCTGGCTTTAAGCCCGTCCACTGGGCACAGTTATTAGCCTGCTCTGAGGCTCTTCTCAGTTCCCCTGCATGCAGCTGGGGGTTGCTCAGGCCCCCTTAGTGGGCCTGTGCTTGTTGGACTCTCAGACCACTCCCACAACAGATTCCCCTGCTGTTTCCTGAGCCTCTTCAGCAACAGCTCTCTTCTATTTTCCCGTATGTGCACCCACTTCCCTTCTGTCAATGCCCAGTTGCCTTCCTTTAAGCCCAACAGGGCTGCAGGTAATCTGTCACAGGAGCATTGGACCCTACAGCCTTTCTTAAAGGGGGCCAGTTACCCTGCTACACATAACAACAAGATCAGACACATCACTGATAAATATAAGCGAAAAATTTGGACCATAGCATGAGCTATTCTTAAAACAGTTGATGTCTGGCCACTTTTCAAAAGTTGGTAATTTTTCTTAACTTAGAGTTTGTGGGCTTTTTTATATCATACATAAGTAATTTGGTATTATCTGAAATAATGCTTATGCTCTTCAAATGAGTTCACGTACAGGTTGAACCTCTCTCATCCGGCGCGCTCTTGTCCAGCAAACTCTGTAATCTGCCATGATTTTAGTTAGCTGGGCGACCACTTATCATGGTATAGCCACATTTCCCATGGCCCTATAAAGTTTGTTTACAGCCAACAGTCCTGGCTCTCAGTGTTCTGTGCTGTTATTTAACTCTAATTTACTCCTAAATGTCTTGTAAGAGGCCAGTAAGCAGAGGAAGTGTTTGTAATGTGTTAGACTACATTGACCTCCTGTGGTCCAGCAAATTCTCTCATCTGACAATGGTCAGGTCCTGAGGGTGCTGGATGAGAGAGATTCAACCTGTACATGTATATTCTGAACTTTCACTTTTATTACCTCCCTAGTTTTTTAATTCTTTAAGTAACAGTGACATCTAGTGGCACAGTCACAGAAAACTAAATAAAGTTCTGGGGGAATTCTGCAACTATTACATTTGGAACCATAGTAAAATTGCAGAATTCTCACAGACTGATATTTAATACTACATGGTTTAGGGGTTTAAACGTTCTTCTGTATGCATGTAGTTTGCAACAGGAACATATTACTACTTTAGGAAACCTGTACAATAAATCCGTACTTGGAGAAAGTCATACCGCTAGGACTGCCTGCATACGCAAGCAGACAGCCAGTTCCCTATTTCATTTTAATAGGAAGCTGCCAGGTGCAGAACCTCATGTTTTATTTGTACTGTGGTTGCACTGAAAGATTCAAGTTCGGATTAAGGCCCATCTGGGGCAGCTTCTGTGCAGAGAAGGTCTTACTATGCTAGGTAATGTGGTCCCATACAGTCTCTGTCTGAACACAATTTAAGACAAACAGTAACAAGTGAACATGAGAAACAACAAAAGGTGGGGGAGGACAATGATAACAGGTCACATATGTGCACAGTTTGGGGGCTCCACATTGCAATATACTTTTTTTTTTTTCTTTTTAAGAAGAGTCATGACCTCTGACAGCCTCACACTTTGCACTTGTTATTTGACTGACTTCTTGTTAGGTGTTACAGAATAAGCAGCTATCATGGCAGGATTTGAACCAGGGGAAGGTGTTAAGAATTAGTTTAGGAAACGCTTTCCATGATGAATAAAGTAGTCATTTAAACCAGCATAAAAATACCCATCACCTACTCGAGGCCCAAACTGGCAGAGTTGTCAAAACGGGGGAGGGTGTGTGACAGCAAAGGTGGCAAGCCTGGGTAAAAAGCTAATGGAGGAAGATTGCCTGTAATTCCAGGTAAAGAGCCACATGCTTCAGACAACGTAAATGTTCAAAAGGAAATTTAATTTCTGGGTTCATCTCCTATGCCCCAAATAAAAGTTGTCTTTGAAAGATGCGTCTTCTATTTTGATATGTTCCAGCAACACTTGGTTACAGGTGTGCTTTGTAAGCAAGCTTAAATCAGTGCTAAGCTGAAACAATGTTTTACAATGCAACAATACCTTTTAAAGCCAGAGAGGAAAAATAATAGAAAGACTGAAATAGTGTGCATTGGCACCATGGTAGAATACACTGCAGGGTGTGCTGGTATTAAAGCCTACCTTATCTTCAATCCATGATTCGATTGAAGTTTTATTCCTCAGAATGACTTTCATCTAAAAAAGCAAAAACATTAGGCAAAATTGGCATAGGCTACATGTAGGAAGTACAGGAATCACCTCTCAAATCCAGTACTCTCTAGTCCAGCAACACCCCCCCCAGTCTGGCAGGACCAGGGATGTTGCCAATGACAGAGCAGCAGGCAGGTGTAGGAGCCCCAGCAGGGCTGAGAGCTGGAGCCCTGTTTGCCCTGCAGCAGTGGGGGTCAGGAGGCTGCTGCAGGAGCAGGGCCTGGCGCCCCTGCCTGCCCTGCAGGGTGGGACTCCGAGCCTCTGCCAACCCCATGGTAGCAGGGGCTGGGAGGCTGCTGTGGACCTGCTTTGGAGCTCCTGCTAGCCCCATGGCAGCAGGAGCTGGGAGGCTACTGAGGGGCTGGGAGCTGGAGACCCCCTCCTGCAGCAGGAGCTTGGAGCTGGAGACCCCCTCCTGCGGCAGGGGCTTGGAGACTGGTGCAGGGCTGGGACCCGGAGCCTCTGCTTGCCTCTGGAGCTGGAACCTGGAGTCTCTGTGTGCCTTGTGGGGCTGGAACCCAGAACCCCTGCCTGCCCTGCAGAGCAGGAGCTGCGAGGCTGCTGCAGGGCCAGGACCAGGAGCCCCCGCCTGCCTGGTGGGGCTGAGACCTGGAGCCCTCCCCTGCCCTGTGGCAGCAGGGGCTGGGATGCTGCTGCCAACCTGTGCTGGAACCCCTTCTTGCCCCATGAGGCTGGGAGCTGGAGCCCCTGCCTGCCATGTGGTGGGAGAGGTGTGCGTGCAGGAGCTGGCTGGAGCCCTGTGGCAGACCCTGGGCTTTCCACCATCCTTGTCCAGCAAATTCTCTTGTTTGCGACCTGCAAGGTCTGAGCATGCTGGATAAGGGAGGTGCAATCTGTACATCAACTGGGCAAACAGTATTTCAGTTAACATAACAGTCATTCCAACACCACAGGAAACTGTTTAGGTTAAAAGTTCACGGCAATCTTATAAAATATTACACATATAAAAAAAATCAGCACAAAAAAAAATGTTTTCTAACTCGATTCTTTAGGCTGAGTGTGTGATGGTAGTGAAGACGTGGTGGCATAGGCTCAGCGCCCAAGCATGTGTCTGCTGGGAACCCTGTACGTACCTGGGTTATTAGCCCATATTGAAACTTACATCAACACATCTTCACAATACTAGTTGATGTCTTTCTAAAATTAGCTTGCAGACGCCTACCTTGCTATAATGCCCTCGCTTGTAATGCACACATATCATTAAAAATGGTCATTTTAGGCCTCACTCATAATACACAATGCAATACTTTGTTCTTGTATCACACCTATCAGAGGATTTCAAAGCACTTCAAAAAAAAAAAAAAAACCACAACAAATCATTCACCACAACATCAATTATTATCCTTATTGTAAGGATGAGGACACTGAGACTGAGAGGTTACAAGATCTGTTTTTTGGAAACAGAACCCAGTGATTCTAAGTTCCACATCCTCTTTATCCATTAGATTACACTCTTCAATGAAAGAAAATGATAGAAAGAATAAGGTATGAAATGAAGGAAATGAAAATGTGCAAAAAGAAAAATTAGAAGAAGAGTTATACAAAGTTGGAAAAATTGTTTCCATTTTAATGCTGACATCTGTTCCACCTCTTCTACGTGGAAACTTTAAAAAGGGATAGATAATGCACTAAATATCATAATTCAGCTACATAAAGACATGGTATACCCACACTTTGAAAGCTATCTGCGGGTCTAGTTGCCCCATCTGTATGTTAGAAATGGAAAAGCTATAGAGAAGAGTAACAAATCTCTCCTCATGTGAAATTAAAGAGACTGACTGCGCAGGTCAGAAAAGAGAAGACTAAAGGTAATATGACAGAGGTCTATAAAATTACAAATGGTGTGGAGAAAGCAAATACAGAAATGTTATTTACCCTTTCACATAACATAAAAATCAGGAGTCACCAAATGAAACAGGCAGCAGGTTAAAAACAAATAAAGGCAGTATTTCTTCACACCTCCCACAGTCAACCTGTGTAACGCACTGCCAGGGGATCCTGTGAAGGCCAGACCTATATCTGGGTTCAAAAATTAATTAAAAAGTTCATGGAGGATAGCTCCATTAATGGCTATTAGTCAAAATGGTTAGGGATGCAAACCTATGCTGTGGACGTTCTTAAGCCTCTGTCTGTCTGGGACTGGATGACAGAGGACGGATCAATGATAACTACCCTGTTCTGCTAATTCCCTTTTAAACGTGTTGCATTGGCCACTGTCAGCTGATGGGATACTGGGCTAGATGGACCACTAGTCCAACCTATTATGGCCATACTTATGTTCATCAATTTACATCAGTAGCCACCCCAGTAATTGTTGCAGCCTTTAGCCACTTGTAACAAAAGCTGTTAAACTCACCTGGATAATAAACAACATACCAACTGCTATGGTTGTTCCTAATGCCAGTCCCAGTGCAAATAAAGATGCAGCAAATGCAGACAATCCAAAAGGAACAATAGGAAGTGGGTCTCTTTTAGCTGCGCTCATGTCAATTTTTACAGAACTCCACCCAAAAGAGATCTATTAATGGAAAAGATGATTAAATTGCTGTTATTTTCCAACACTGTAAAAGAGATGTTACCAATAAGAAACCTGAGTTCAAGCCTCTGCAAGGTTTTTAATGCAGAAACAGTGATTCTTAAAAGTTACATTAGTAGTCTGTCAAATATTTTCACGTTTGTTCTTTGCCAGTAGCAAGTCTTTGTTGAGCACAGCAAGCTGGTTCTAAATTCTGCAGCAAACTCCCTAATGTCTGTTTCACAGCAGTAGAAATTCTTTGGTAGCTTCAGACAAGCATCATGCTGTCCACACATTTTCTGTTTACAATATGGCACAGGTTTGCATCCACACGTTTAAGAAAACAACCCAAAATGATGAAGTAGGCAGGTCACACACACCTCTCCAGGCTGTTGCTTTGGGTTGTCTGCAAACTCAGCAGAGGTCTTTTTGCAGTTACACTCAACTGGTATTTTCAAGCTTTTCTTTACAACCATGCAAACCTGAAACACTGTATTTTTAAATGAAAGCTTAGAATTGGGAATGTAATTCTATGAAAAGGCAAGGATTCCACAGCAAATACAGCTTACATTTTATTTGAACTTCTCTTGATTTAAATTAGTTTGTTCTAGATTATTTTCAGTCTTAGATTATTCCTGAGATAATCAGCCTAGTCTCTTCTTGAACACAAGAGAAAAATCGATTTTGGACAACACAGGCAGAAAAAAACCAGCAAAAGATACTTGATATAGTCACTATCCAAACCATATAGCAAAACAAATACCCAACACCCAAGAGTGTTGCTCAGAAACTGTCTATGATCAATAATGAACCACAGTAGATGGAAAACAGTGATTGTGAGGAACGACATAAAAAAAGAGACCGCATGGGGCTGAGGCACTTTTACATGCAGAGATAAGCTAACCATCTGCTTTAAACAATGCTTGGAACATTCAGGCTGTGTCTACACTTGCGCCCAACTTCGAAGGGGGCATGTTAATCAGGATGATGGGAGATTATTAATGAAGTGCATGTTTTCTTACCCTGTTATAAAGCTGAGTGTACATGGTCATAACAAAAATGAAAGAAGCATGGATACATCCAAGTGGGGCTAACAGGAGAAACAGAGTGAAGGATGCATGATTCTGATGCCCACAACAATTATTGATCCATGGACAATGATGGTCCATCTTCATTACACACCTAAGAACAAAAAATAAAAATTACTATTGTCATTCAAGAACACCAGTGATATTTCTAGCGATATTAGCAGTACTTTAAAAAAAAGCATAAACTAAATTTCTGGCAACCCTCCCTCTGTATATATACAACTACTTGAGTTTTCTCTAAAGCAGCCTAGAATTATAGCAATTAGAGAAGGTGAAGATTTATTTGATTCTCTAGTTCAGTGGTTCTCAAACTTTAGCAACCTGACGAACTCCCTCACATTCTGATTTAAATTTTTCAATGACCCTTTTTCCCGCTCCTTCACCAACACCTCATCCCTGCCCTGCCCCTTCTTCAAGGTGTCACACCCTTCTTGCTCCACCCCCTTTTCTCTGTCGCTCGCTCTTTCCCACCCTCACTCACTTTTGCTGGGCTAGAGTAGAAGTTCAAGGGGGTGTGGGCTTCAGCTGGCGGCATGGGATCTGGGTGAAACCAGGAATGAGACGTTTGATCTGCAGAAAGATGCTCCAGTCTGGGGTAGGGTGTTGAGGTGTGGGATCCTGGCAGTGCTCACTGCAGCTGCCAGGTCCCTGCAGTCTCTGTATTCACTGGTGGCCAGGAAGGTTCCACATGCTACTGTTGCACCCACAGGCGCTGCTTCTGCAGCTCCGTTTCTGGGTCTCAACCAATGAAAGCCTCAGAGCTGGTACCTGGGCGGGGCAGCACGTGGAGCCTCCCTAGATGCTCATATGCCATGGGGCTACAGGGATCCAATTGCCTCTTCCAGGAGCTGGTTAGAACCAGTGCCTTAGTCCAGGAGGTGAGGAGTTGAGGGAGGGAAGAAAGCAGGAACTGGGGAGAAAAGTTGATCAGCGGGGCTAAGGGATCCCACGGCCCATGGACCCCAGTTTGAGAAACACTGATCTAGCCCTCTGGTTCTCACTTTTTTAAGAGACAGTCCATAAGACAATCTCCTTCCTTCCTTCCACTCAACTCCCTGCTTTCCACGTGACAGCTGCAATTCTGAATTATGTGAAATGGTATTAGGAGAGTACAAAATGAAAAGAAACCAATTTCAAAGCAACAAGCATAGATGTTCAGTTAAATCCACTATTCTGTATCTTTAATTCCCCTCCCTAGGTGTGTATTAGATCTGTGCATCGCCTACAATTCTAATCTATCCAGGTCAGTGCACTTGGTTCCCATCCTCACATGTATTTGCTCCTTCACTAATTCTGACCACATCTGAATTTATACCAAGCACCTAGACGTGATAATAGACAGATAAAGGGTGCATAGCTTTCCCCTGCTGCCCAACTCCTCTAATTTCTTTTGTGTTTTCATTTAAAGTGATGATTGTAATTACTAAATAATATTCAGTTTCACAAACTTCTGTTTCTAATAGAGCACTTTCAAATAGGTATGGCTTAGAACTCTTTTTTTTTTAAAGAAAAAAAAAAAAGGGATTTTTCTGTTCCTCTGCAGATGTTTAGGACACATCTTCTTCCCTTTACAGGAGTCATGAAGGCCATTCCCATACTCTACTCACCCCAATTACCCTGCTCTCTTTGCAGGATATCACTGGCTGATTTCTTTTGCTTTCAGCTCTGCTGCCGTTTCCAGTAAATACTGGGCACAGCAAGCCATGTACCATCAACAAAATAGTGAACTATACAAACACCCAAAGTAAACAATTGGAAAAACCAAAAGGGGAAAGAGATCTTTCTTTAATCTCTTTCAGCTAGGGGTTAACTATAAAATTTGCACAAGGAAGTGTGATTTTCAAAACTACAGCATCATATTTAGTTTTAAAGCCGCTGAAAAAACCTACACACAGAAGTCACACCAATTTCAGTTAAAATTAGTTTAAATCCTCTTTAGGTAAATGAATACAAACTCATGTGGGTGCTCAAATGTCAGTTTAGAACTGGTTATATTGGTTTAGCTTATGCGTACAGATACAAATTAAATTGCTATAAGAAAGTCAATACACAAAGTTCCGTCAGTTTAAGAAAATGAATATAAACATCACACCTCTTGTTGAAACTGTGTGTAAACCAAGGTTTAAGAGTAATGGACTGGGCTCTAATAGAGCAATATACTTCAATGGTGCAAATAAACAGGCTCTGATAACTAGTTTGAGAGCCATAGTCCTAGTCAATTCTCTGCAGCCAGTTCCCTTATCTTAGAAAGGCTTAGCTTAGCATTCACTCACAAACTTCACACTATGAAAATCTTACACTCTATGGATAGTATAAATTCTTCAAATATATTGTTTTGTGAAAGGTTGATTGTTAACAGAACTTCATAGTTCAAACAAATAAACTTCAGCCTTCTCTTTCAGAATCAACAGTTCTTTAAAAAAACAGTAACTTGTAGACAGGAGTCTAATTTTAAGATTTTTTTTTTTTTTTAAGAAAGCACATACTGATGTACATACAAATTACAGTGCCGTCCCTCAGTTTCTAACTCCTTTCTTCCTGTAATGCACACAATGACGCAGCTCAGCATAACCTTGATAAAACAGATTCAATTTCACACAGCCAATGTTAACAGAAATAAATCAAGGAGTATGTTGCAACTTCCTCCTTTTATGTTCTCAAAAGGCTTACACTTCATGCATTGCTGAACTAAATAAGAGAACTGTAAATATGACCCCACTGAAGATTGTTAGAAGTGTTTGTGCAACTTTTCAAGTCATATTCCCTTTCGGTGCAGCTGTTCATGCTCTTACAAAACTATTTAAATTCAAAACAAAGCAACTGAAAGATTTAGGAAATGGCTAGCTCACTGTGATTTATAAAGTCTCAGAGGGGTAGCTGTGTTAATCTGTATCTTCACAAAAACAAACAAACACAAACAGTCCTATAGCACCTTAAAGATAACAATAATATTTATTAGACGATGAGCTTTTGTGGGACAGACCCACTTCTTCAGATTTGAAGAATAACTGATACTTGACTTAAACCTCTGTACTCCGGGTGGAGTGTAGGTCATCTACAAGTCTTCTTGGCCGTGGCTATACCATCCCCTGCCAGGAGTATCCCAGTTATCTTTCACTCTCGGTAGATCTTCTCCATGTTGTCTGAAGTCTTGCTCTTTTGCATTTTCCTTGCGGGTTCCATCTGAGCGCCTGATGGACTATGCTGGATGATGGTTTTCTAAGAGTGTGGTTTAGCCATCCCCACTCTCTTCTCTTCACTTGAATGTCAAGTAGTTCTTGTCCTGCTCTGTTCCAAAGCTCCTCATTTTGACTGTCTTGACATTTGATATGAAGCATGTACCTCAGGCATCTCTTTACAGAAATCTATAGCTTGTGATTTGAAGACTTTCTATTATGTCAGGTCTCGCATTCATACAAGAGCACACTCTTCACATTTGTGTTGAAGATCCACAGCTTTCTCTTTGCAGATATTATTTGTGAACTCCATATAAGAAGAAGAGTCTTGAATGCAGCTGTTGCTTTCCCTATCCTGGCATTGATATTCTTGTTTGTTCCTTTGTTTGCCCATAATACTCCTCAAGTAGGTGAGCTGCTTCACATCTTCCAGGTGATCCCTCCCAGCATGATGGTATTGGTGTTGGGCTGGTTGATCCTCATTGTCTTGGTCTTTCCCTTGCTAATGCTCAGTTCAGTCACTGAGGAGGTTCTCTCTAGCGTTGCAACCTTCTCTTTCATGCTTTCATGTTGGTGTGAAAGGAGAGTGACATCATCAGCAAAATCAACGTGTTCTAACTGTTTGAAAAGTGTCCACTGAATGCCCCGTTGATGGCCATCTCTTGTCCTGATCATAATCAGTCCACTGTATTCAAGAACAGGAAAGGTGACAATAGGCACTCTTGTCGCACTCCTGAGAGTATTCTGAAGGATTCTGTCAAGATGCCATTGTGACCAACTTGGCATGTTGAGGGTTTGTACGCTGAAGGGATCAGGCTAACAATTTTTGGATGGGATGCAATGGTGTTGCAGCAGTTTCCACGAAGCATCTCTATCAACGCTGGTGAAGGCTTTTTCAAAGTCTATAAAGGTTTATGTACAAGGGGGAATTCCACTCAAGTGACTGTTCCATGATTCATTCTCTCCAAAAGAGAATCTTATTGAACACTTTTCCTGGAATAGACAGTAATGTGATGCCCCTCCAGTTCTGAAAATATGTGATAACTGAGAGAAAAGGAATTAAAAAAAAAAAAAAAAGATAGGGAAAAAAAATGAAAAAAAATTTGTTTTTTTTTTCTTTCATTTTTTACATTCTTTTCCTCTCAGTTATCAGTTATTCTCCAGATCTGAAGAGGAGAGTCTGAATCATGAAAGTTCATTGCTTAATGAACAATACTGTTCATCTTTAAGGTGCAACAGGAATGTTTTGTTTTGTGATTTATAAAATTTATATTATGGGTTTATTATGCTGAACCAGTCATTTCTGGGGTACGCTTACAAAAAGTTTTAGTCTCATTTCCTGACAAAAAATTTACATCCTTCCAGCCCACTATTCCCATTGAAGTCCAGGTACAAAGGTGGAAGAACTGTGTCCTCATTCAAATCAGCACTTTATAAGTAAACAAAGTATATGATTGGGTTCGAGGAGTCAACCAGGAGATGAATGTTTCCCAGGTGTTTTTGCCCACCCACTTCACTATCCAAATAATATTTTCTATTTAAAGCATTCTTAATGGGAACTGATATTCCAAACTTAAAAAATGAGCATATCTAAAGATGACTGTTTGAACTATATATCTATATCTATATCTATATATATATATACACTCTCTGTTGTTAGAACAGTAAGAAAAATCCATTTCCACTTTCAAGCAGTGTATTTTGATATAGGAAACCAGCACAGTGTGTTCAATATGGAAGTGTCTGCACAACACAGAGAGCAATATGCCAAACAATGAAAATTAATGATTCACAAACATAAGCTGCTTTAAGACCAGGAAAAGGAACCCAAGGAAGACCATACCTGTTACATTTTCGACAGTGGTGTGAACGTGGTGCTTTGTAAGACTGGCACACTTTACAGTACTGGAGATACATGCAGTCCTGAGATTTTTCCTTTAAGCATAAGAAGAGGCATATCAGAAAGAAAAATTTAATTCCAAAACCAGAGTATGTTTCATATCAACCAGAGTACTTTCATATCAATTATGATGCTTCTGTGCTTTGCTTTGTCTGAGTGTGGTTGATCTCCACTCTTTTAAAATGTTAGGTAGAAGGGTGTAGGAGACAAATCAGCAACACTTATGGCTAGCATTCCAATTAACACTTGTTATTTTTAATGCTTTAAAAAGAAATAAATTTCCACTTGAAAAATGTAAGCCCTCCACCCTGCCTTGTGCAGTAATTCTCTGTGGGGAATAACAGACAGGGTTGAATCCTCAGACATGTGCTGCTATTATGCGTCCATTTTTCTCTCTATTCTCTCAGCCTTGGACCAATCTGGACCCCGAAGGAGATTAATGAAGGCTTAGGCTGCTCTAACTTATGCCAATTAGAAACGGCCCTTAAAATATTTTATGACACTAGGCATCAATAGAATGCAAGGAGTTCCTACCAACCTTCTTGCCAACTCAAAATGCTCTTTACAGCAATAGCAGAGGCAAGAAGAGTGGGTACATTAAACCAGTGACTTCCTCATATAAAGTGGAATGTCCAGCTACCCTTAAGGAAGCTTTAGGTCCCCTCCCCTGCCTTTGTATCATAGATCACTGTAAAGGCAGAATCATGAGCATCCCACTGGCATACTGGTGAATAAGATTCTGGCCCACTGACTTCAAACACTGTACCTCTGGCCTTCCACTGTGAAAGAATACTTTTGAATTAGCTTGAGGAGGCTGTCTAAATTGAGAGCACAAGAAATACACTGCAGAGTTAACATCAATCATTTAACCACCAATCATTTTAGTGGATAGAATGGGGACAAGAGGCAGGAGTGACGCAAAATGGTTTGGAAACTGGGATTGCTGTAGGGAAGGAAATTCAAAAGCAAGGACGCAGAAGAGGACAAAGAGAAAGGCTGAGAGTGAAGAAGAGAAACAAATGGCAGAGCTAGTGGTTGGTTAAAGGATAGATATTCTCACTGAGCAATGTGACAAGAAAGCATTGAACCATATTCCCTGCCTTGTGTAAACCTAATGACATTAAAGGGCATCTTTAGGGAGTACACAGATCCTGAATTTACACACCAAACACATTGACTGTATTGGAACAGAATTCAGCAAATTAATCTCCTTCTAATGAGTCTGACACTCCTGGTTTACAGCATGCTTCCTTCAGAGAATTTTCTAATCTGTGCTCGCAAAGCACGCAAGGTAGGAGTTTAGGTTCTTCATTGCCAGACTACTAGCAAAGAATCAATATTAAGATTTCATCATTAAAAGTAACTGTTAGTGACAGTTTATCTGACTCCCTTACCGGTTTCCATCCTAAAGGAACATATCCAGGGCCAATAAACATGGCATTGAAGTAATTGTAAAGAATCATGACAGTCCAGTTTATGAGCATAATGAAATTTACACTTCCTCCTGTCGTGTCCAGAGGCCAATACCACAGAACAGCATCTATCATAGCCATAGTAGAACATATTGCTATCACACCAAGGGCTATGATGGGTCCCCAGTGACACAGTCTCTTCAGTTCCTGTAGATTCTCAAACTTGATAATTGAACACAGTGCACCCATTTTGAAGAGGAGTAATCTTCCTACTTCAAATAATAGTCAATGTTCCTATTTTTAACTACAGTTTTCCATTTGTCATAAGTTTTCATCTTCAATAATAATCATATCTACAAATACCAGATAGTTAGTTGTGATCAAGACATTTTGAATATTTGAAAGAATCATCAGTTGTAGAATCAATTCACATCCATCTCAGGAAAGCAGTTTGTTTCTATACCCAACCTAAAAACACAGAAATAGGAGAATTACTGAGTAAAGGAAAACAAAATGAGCTCTTTAAGTCAATTTCAATGGAAGACTTCAAAACATAGCCCAGGGAGTTGTTTCCCCACTTAAGCTAAGTTTCTGTGAAATTGTTAGTTTCATATTGCTTGGATTTCATTGCGATATTGTCAGAGGGGTAGTCGTGTTAGTTTGCATCTGCAAAAACAATGAGAAGTCCCATGGCACCTTACAGACTAACAGATTTATTGGCACATAAGATGCATCTGATGAAGTGGATTGTGCCCACAAAAGCTCATCATCCAATAACTCTGTTAGTCCACAAGGTGCCATGAGACTTCTCGTTGTTTTTATTGTGCTATTAATGAGTGTACCTATTTCCTAAAGTAGGTGTACTTTTAAAGCCAAAATAAAATAACACAATAATATCAGTTAAAATCACGAAACACCCCATCAGTTATTTGGGATAACCAGAAGTACTTGCAAGAGAACCACACCACAGGCTACACAGCTCAGTACATGTACTGCAGGAGACCATCCGCCTCTGCCGGCGCTTCTATTGAGGGGAAGCTGTCTCTTAATTGCCAGAAATGCACTGCAACACAATGCAGAAGAACGCAGCTGGCCCTCACCCTCTGAGGACCAGCCGGCTGTCCTTCACCGAGCCCTGAGCTTTTCTTTACCATCGCCAGACGCTGCAGGCAGCCTAGGAGGAGGAGGAGAAGCTCGAGCACCCACTCTGGCTCCGAGGTCCGATGGTTTCTGCTCTGCACCAACCCCAAGAGACGGGGCGCTGCAGCCTCCAGGAGCCCCTCATCCCCGCTGCTCTTTGTTATTCTTTGCCAACTCAAGAGCCCAACAGGGGGACGTGCCCCACTTCTCGCCCGCCGCACCGCTCTGAGCCTGGGCAGGGACCCGCGCGGACTGCTCTCTTCCCCGCCAGAGCCCCCCTCCCCCACATCCCCCTTTGACCTCCCCCACCCCGCAGACTTCTCCGGGCTCACCTCAGCCCTGGATCCTCCGCTCAAGTAGCCCCCCCACCTTCCCGCGCCAGCCCCGGGTCTCCCGATAGCCTCCCCAGCCCCCGCCGCCAGTAGCAACTCACCGCAGCGCCTCCACCAACTCCTGCCCTGCCATGCCATGCCCCGCGGCGCCCACCTCTTCCAAGCACTTCCGGGGAAGCGCTCGTGTGACCCGGAAACCAACTCTTCTTTTCCGCCCTCACTTGTTTTCCCGGCCTGGCGGTCACTCGCAGAAGTGGGTCCCCGCGGAAACCTTCTGCCGAGGGGGATGCGAAAGGCAGTTCGCGGCCCTTAAGGGGACGATTATTCCCCGGGTCAGCGAGCGAGGAGTTATTTAGTGAACTAGCCAGTGGGCTGATGTGGCGAGTGGTGGCTTTGGGCTAGGGCCGGACTCGGCTTTTCACCGTCCCCTCCAGGCACCCGCTCGGGGAGGCGGCGGGCAGAGGGGAGGACGAGGGGAGAGAAGTGGGGGTGGAGGGAAGGGGCTGGTCCGCTCCAAGCGTCAGCGTATCAGCGGCGGAACCATTGCCGGCCGCTGCCGGTTCCGGGAGGACGTATTTGGTTGCCGCGCAACGCGGAAGGCTCTTGGCCGAGCGCAGCTGAGCCCGGCTTTTGGCTGTCGCCGCGGTCTCGGGCCCGGTCCCTGCTGCCACCATGTCCTCCGACTTCGAGGGCTACGAGCAGGACTTCGCGGTGCTGACGGCGGAGATCACGGGCAGGATCGGGAAGGTGCCCAAGCTCCTGGGCGGTGCGTGAGGGCGCTGGAGTGTGGGGTGGGACGCAGGGTTGGGGGTCAGGGCGAGGAGGGAGTGGGGGTTAGGGTGTGGGGCGGGACTCGGGATTGGGGCTAGGGTGCCGGGCCCCGCTGGCTTCTGCTGGGAGAAGTACATGGGGCGGGACCCAGTTTCGATGCTACTTTCAGCTCCTGGGGCAGGGACTAGGCAGGTATCGCGGACACCTCATTATTTGTAGGTTGCTGAGGCGGCACCGGCCCCTTTCCAGCACGGGGGGGTGGGACAGGGTGATCATCTGTCCGGTTTTTCTCAGGATAGTTCCTTATTTAAGCTGTTTCACAGGTGTCCTGACTTTTTTAAGAAAATGGACTAATCGTCCTGTATTTTATGGGGCTCCTGTTCCCTGGCACCCAGTGTCTTGAAGTGGCAGCCAGTGCTGCCCGGGAGCATCTCCTCCGGGCTGCTGCCCCATTCCCTAGCACCGAACGATGGGAGCCCCCACTGCTTGTGAGCTGTGCCATGGAACGACCACTTCATTTCCTGATGCACCCCTGCAGGAAGTCTGTGGAGCTCCCATCCTCCACGCTCTCTCACCAGGAGTGTACGGAGCTCCGATCTCTGGGGCCTCACTGTGGAGCATCTGTCCCCATTGCTGAGGAGTCCTGACATAGGGCATTATGATCATCCTAGGATATGGGGGCAGGTTCGTATCAGCTCACTGCTGTGTCCTGTCCTCCTTCTATTTTGGATCATAGCTAATAAGGGGCAGATAAATATGAAATATCTTCCCCTTGGGTTGGGGTAAGGTCTGAGCACCAGATGTCCTACAGCTCTGCCTGTAGGTTCAGGAATTGGACAGTAGGTCAGTTTGCACTCAGCTCACAAGTGGGAATGTTTTAGTAATTAAGGCCACATATATTTAAGGCTAGAAGGGACCTTTGAGAACATCTTAATTTATCTTCTCCATAAGGGGCATAATTTTATGGTTCCTATGGACCATGTTGTTTAAAAAGGCATTTTTGGTGGTTGCAGAGCATCTAAAGCAATGTGATGAGGTGGGGCTACTACAGTACAAGAAATTGCTTTGATTTTTCTAACCTAAGTGGAGGGTGGTCAGAGAAATACGTTCAACTTTTTGGTATGATGTTAATTAAAATAGAAAATAAAAATTGCAAGCTTTTTAGCAGCAGTGATTTGGGAAAGACTGCTGAGTGCTACTCATCCCCAGTCTGAAAGGAGAAGGATTAGCAGGTGTGCAGTAGTGCTGCTTCTGTATAATACAAATTTCTGTTACATGTCAAGTTCCTGAACCCTAATGACTGCCCTGTTTCCTTCTGTTGCACAGGATGGACCTAGTAGAAGCTTCCCTTTGAATTGAATAGGAGAACTTCTGTTTAATTTTTTTTAATGTTCAAGAATTCGGCAAATGTTGGACTGGGAGACAGATTTAACCTCTCTAGTGCAGCACCCTTGAGAGAATTTACCAGACGTGGGAGGTCAATATTCTCTGTCAGCATTACTAACACTTCCACTGCTTACTGGTCTCTTAGAAGACATTGAGGGGTAAATTATAGCTAAATAACAGCACAGAACATGGATAGCCAGAACTTGTGCCTGTAAACAAACTCTAAGGGACCATGGGAAATTTGGCCACACTCATGATAAGTGGCCATCGTCTGGCTAACTAAAATTGTGCCTGATTATGGATGTTGCCGGACAAGAAAGTGCTGGACTTGAAAGGTTCAATCTGTACTATGGTTTCATTTAGAAAGATGGCTCAACAGTCATTATTGTCACAAAATATAAATGTCCCAGTTGGGAATTGTCTTTGGTATTATTCAGCCAATAAGCCTTAGGAACAAAAGACTTCCTGGAATATCTTTTGTGAAGGCCAATAACATTGGAAAATCCCAGAAATATATAATTGGTGTGACTTTTCTGTGGACACCCACCAGGTCTTAAGGAGAAGAAACTAATGATTTCATCTTTAATGTTCTTTGGTGTCTAAGATATCTGTCTCTTTTGTGAATCAAAATTATACAAATAGGATTTTTGCTGCTTGAGCTAAAGGAGAATATCTCCTGACTTATGATGCTTTTCTAGAGCTTTAGCATCTAGATGCTAAAACTATTACATGCTCTCAACACTGTCATCCAAGTACTAATACATTTCCCCGGCATGCTGTATATTCATAGACAAAGAGTCAACCTCTTTTGCAGATTTCTATGGGCGTTCTTTTTTTCTTATTAAATGAAAGAGAAAAATTTTCATGCCAGCTTTACATGGTTGGTTGTAAGGATTAATTTAGTTTGTGATGTGAAATATATATTGGCTATTTATGAGATAAGAAGGCCAAGTCAATTATTTTTATGCAGGAATCAAACTTTAATTTAAATTCTGTTTAAAAAAAAAGAATTATAGTTCTTAGGCTTGTAAAGTACTACACATACATTGAATTATATTCCTGAGAACTGCAGACAGCCCTCTTTTACATTTGGTACCTTTGCAGTGCTCTGGTGACAGTAAGTACACAGCAAGATTTTGAGAGAACAAAATAAGATGGAGTAAAATATGATTTAAAACATGGTTTACTAAACAGGTGTAATTCTGAATACAATCCAGGAGCAGATTTCTTCTTTAGTCACTTCTCAGGGTAAAACTACACTCTATAATGACTTTCTAATTTTCTCATTCTTTCTATCTGGGAAATTGACATTATACCAGGAAGATTAATATGTATCTATATACATTTTCCAGTGACACTATGAAATTAAAAAATCAAACAAAGTTCTGTTTTACAACTGAGATTTTTTTTGGTGAAATATTACTGTTTTTAATGTAATTTTTTTTATAAAAGGGTTCATGTTAATACTCTATTTAACAACTTCTAATATTTTAGGGCTTTTGTTTGTAAACAGTAATTAAGAACTCACAGAGAGCTTGTAAAAGCCAATTGCTACCAGAATTTAATGAAAATCAGTATGTGTGTGTTTGGATTATTAATCAAACTGTTTCATGTCTTATTAATTTTCCTGTTAAGATGGCGAGTATGAGACAGGTAGCCGTGTTAGTCTGTATCCTCGAAAACAACAAGAAGTCCTTATAGACTAACAGATGTTTTGAAGCATCTGATGAAGTGGGTCTTTGCCCATGAAAGCTTATGCTCCAAAATATCTGTTAGTCTATAAGGTGCCACAGGACTTCTTGCTCTGTTAAGATAAGATGTCTATAATCTAGTATATTTAAATGCGCTGGACATCACTTGCATTTTCCGGGTAATGTCTTGTATGCGTTGTGAGATTAAGACTGTTCTGATTCTGTGTGCAAAGAAGTGAGGTACAGTTGACTTTTATCCACATATGGGTGGTGCTGGAGGTGATAGACTTCTTGCCAGTATCGTTTGCATTATAAATTTCAGAAAAACAATTTTTTTTCAAACTGCTTTTCGGCAGCTTGGAGAAAACACTGCTGAGAGTGATGATTCTGACCATCATTAATACAAACAGGATGCTCCAGATTTATTGGCAATCATGCAGATGGGTGGCTTTGGAGGAGGTGTCAACAGAGTCACCATCATGATGCTGTGCAGATGCTGAAGGAGAAGTAAGAGGGATGAAACCTAGCAATTACTTCTATGTGACATGATGTTCCTGAATTGGCTTCACTCAGTAGAGCACCACTTCTGCACTCAGCCAGCCTGTACTGACTGATGGGACAAGACATACTTGCGGAGTTGGGTTACAAGCAGTCACTGCAGAACTTCAGGATTTAGAAGGCCGCTTCTCTGGACAGCGCATCTGTACAAACTGTATACTCAAGCTGCAGTGTTTGCCTCCCAACATCTTTCTTAGTGTGGAACAGTACATGGTCTTCACTGTTTGGAAGCCTCAGCCCTCCAGATTGCTAGTGGCCAGAAGGTGACCAGTTTAGTGTTGGTAAATCTACTGCTTGCATTGTACTCACGGAGGCATATGCAGCTATTAAGTGGATGCTACTGTCTTGGGTAATAAAGCATAAAGAGTGTGAGGAGCAGGAAGATATAGAAGATTGATTGATTGATTGACTTTGAACACTGGTGGTTTCCATATTGCATAGGGACCACTGTTGGGATTCCCATTCCTTTTTGTGTTCTGACCCCACTGTCAGGCATTGGTAGTCTGGAAAGTGCCACAGTTCCAGGATCTTTAGAAACTTAAATCGAACTTTTGCTTCCAAAACCACTATCAATGTTAATGGTATTCTTTCTGTTCTGGTAGGCGATCCACCTAACCCTTCACCTCTATGGTTTGTTAATCCTTTTTTCAGAGTAGGAATGTAAAAGGTTAACCAGTTACCCAGTAAGTATTAGGCATACTGTAATGCTTACCAGGTAACTCAGACATACCAGGCCAGAGCGCAAATGGATAGGCAAGGCCCCAGCCATGCAAGAGTGACCCAGCTGGTTATACAGTATAATTTTAATAATTTAACCCATTAACTGTTTTAAGAGGTGTTTACATCCCTATTCTGGGCACTTTTGTATAGGGGAAGGAGCTGCTTTACTATACCATTAGTAGCTGCAGAATAACGGGCTATGTATTTGAGAGGGAAAAAAGTGAGGTGGAAGTATCTCCTGATAAGGCTACATGCTTCAGAGAAAGATCTGCCTTTTGTGCAATGTCTGAGAGAGTAAGTGTGAGCCCCTCCAAAGGGTGGGAAGTGGAAAAGACATTCAGAAGACTATGAACAGCTGGAATGGAAAGGAAACACTATCTATGTGGGTTGCACTCCGAAGTGTCTTGTAATGTGTGCAGCAAATTAGACTGTTGTCTTTGCTTAAACAAACCGCTTTTAAATGCTCTGATTACTGCAAAGTGCTGTGCAAAATAAATAGGATTTTGCAGCGTCAATGCATGTGTTACGGCAGGTTGAATAATATTATGTCCAGCAGCCAGGGAGTGCTTGAGATGCCTTCTGTAAGATTTGCAGCTACAATGCCATAGAATCTATGCAACGACGTGACAAAGTGAGCCTCTCTAGTGTCAAGTGCCCAGTCTGCCTCCATTAACTTCACATGTATTAAAAGCTAATGTAACTCAAGGTAATGATCAAATTGTGGCATTAAGTGAATTTTCCCTGGTATATTCTTTGATGTGTTTTCATGTGCAGCTGTGCTGGTGTAACTTTCCTTTTTCTTTGCATGGCCACCATCTTGCTCAGCTCTAGAAGGACTGGCAGAGGTGGCTGAGGATTAGGAATAGGACACATCACAGTGCAACAGCAAGGGAAGTGGCAGCTTTCTTTTCTGTAAGCACAGGATTAAATAGGTTTGAACGGCAGACTGGCTGAGGCAGGGGGAATAACTTTTCATTCTCCAGCTTTGCACTGTTTTGAGCATGTTGTGGAAGCTGGAGAAAAGCAGGTTGAACAGAGAACAGAAGTTGTGGTACAAGGGTGCAATGTGACTGCCCTTTGTGGTAAAATGCACCAGTCTCTGGAAGAATAAGCCTGTTTCAGGGGGATATGGAGACCCATGGAACAAATAATTGTGGCATAGTCCAGTAAATTTTGTGGATGACATTCCCTACACAGCATTTTCACTGATACATTGTCTGTGTCTTGTGAGGAATCTTACACCTATTTTATTATTTGAGCATCTCCCAGTCTTTTTACTGTGTGTGTCCTCACAACAGCTCTGGGAAGTAGGCAGTGATTTTTTTTTTTTTTTTTTTTTTTTTGCAGGAAGGGACACTGAGGCATAGACTGACTTAAAGAACATTGATACAGCAAAAAAAAAAAAAAAAAAAGACAATGCCTGGGTCAGCTGTCAGGCTGGGGCTACAGGGCTACATATAGCAATGTAGATGTACAAACTGGAATTGAAGCATGGGGTCCCATATGCTTCACCTTGATAACCTTCAGAGCGTGAGTTCTAGCCAGAGTCAAAACATCTATGTTGCTATTTTTAGCCTTGCAGTATGAGCCCAAGTCCATGGACCTTGGCTCTGAGACTTGCTGCATAGGCACCCTAAATGACTTGCCGAAAGTCACATGGAAAGTCTGTAGTAGGCATAATTTGAAAACTAATAGCTTGCTGATGAGCAATATGGCAAAAGGTTTGAAGCCACATCGTGTGTAAAGTTATGAACTGTGATGCTGTGTAAAAGAAAACTGACAATTTATATCACTGTCAATGCTGTTAAACTTTCTGTGAGGTTTTTGGAAATTGCACACCTTGTAAGGTGTCAGTGGAAAAGTTATGATTTGCAAAGCAAGATTATACTGTTTGTATGCATCTGTCATCTCTCTATCTCAAGTTTATGAGTATTGACTGTGTGCTTGTATGTTAAACCTGTGTTTATGTTCCTGGATGGCACTCTCTCGATTAATTTAGATCATGCCTGGACACAGAGCTCACACAAGGGACCACAGAAGAAACTCATCTGGCCACAATAGATCTTCCTGAGGGTGCCTCAGACAGCTAAGGACGAGTGGCCATCCACTGCAAGTCAGCAAACAGTGATACATTCATGTGACTCCAGACTCCATCTTGGGCCAGTAACTTTCTGTGGCCAGGGTCTACAAGCTTCATTTGGGAAAGTGAATTTCCATGAGTATGGCAGACGATGTAAAGACACCTGAGACATCTCTGTGATTCCTCTTTCCTGTTTTCCTAATTGCCTGAATGGTGGAATTACGTTTAAAAGGAGCATCTTGAATTCTAGGCTGAAGACCTTCCAATATTTAGGAATGTACTGGAGAGACTTTACAAGCCAGCGGGGTGTTATGTCACTGCTGCATACCTGATATAAGGACCTTACAATCATTTCTATGTATATGAACTATTAACCATTTAGGCCATTTATTTTATTAATAAATATTTAATTTACTGATGATAGGCTGATAGTGTGATGCTGTTTGGATAAGATCTGTGATGGGGATGTGTCTGATCTTCTGGGATTAGTAAGAACCTTATATATGATGAATTAGGTTTTCACTAACCTCTCAACATATTAGACCTGATTTTCCACGTAGGAGCAAAGGGTTGGACTAAATAAGGGGAACTGTGTTTGGCTTCTGGTTAGCCATTGTGATGCTGCAGAAGCTCTTTTGTTACTGGCTTGGTGAATCTAATTATAACATCAACCATCAGTTTTTGGGGATTGTCTGCCGTGAGCGTGGCATTTACAGTGTAGCCCTTTCCAAATACCCAGTTACATGGACATAAACTGAAATCACAACTGGAGTGTCTTACTCAGGTAAGTGTGGGGAGTGGTTAAACCATTTCCTAGTGCCCCAACCAGGTGTCAATAAAGCAGTATTGGGCCATTGCTTACCTAAGTGGCCATCCTTTGGAAAGAAGGAGTTAAAAGGACAAAGAGAACTCCATTTCTTGCAACATGGAGCCTTCCCCCTGCCGTAGACTGTTTCCTGGGTCTCAGCTGCAAATGCTTTTAAAGGAGGGATTAAAGCATAAAAAGGAGGGGGCAAAGGCCTTTAAGTCACTTGCCTTCCTCTTCCCCAACTCACTCATTAGAACCTGAAGAGAAAAATGAAAGATCCATTGAAGTCTGGGCGAGATTGGTCAGTAAATTCTGAAAAATGTGTGATGGGGAAAACTTTGCCTAATTTAACATACAGTAAATGTAAGAAGTTAGGTACAGAAAGCATAATCATTTTTTAATTATATTCCTCATTGCTTGTACTTAAATTTTATCTATTTGTAGCTAATAAACTTGCATTGTTCATCTAATCCAGTGTGTTTAAACTGTAGAATTTGGGTAACTCCATTTAACGTGATAGATTATAAGGTCATAATATACACAAGGACTAACAGGGAATATGTTTGGTTTGTCCATGAGAGGCCTGGGTAGCGTATGACATAAATTTCTGTGGAAAAATCTGAAATTGGGCATATTTGTTTGGGTCACCAGCAAGTAAATCCAAGGTTGGTAAGAGCCAGAGTTGTAACCCAAGTGTGGCAGGCAGGCTGCAGCCACCCAGGGACACTCAGGGTCTGACTTGCTGCTCAAATGCTGTTAGTAAATGTTTTTCATGGAAACTACCACCAGCAAAGTACTGTAAATCTCAAAGCCTGTGTTAGTCTGTATCTACAAAAACATCAAGAAGGCCTGTGACACCTTAGTTTTCGAAGGTATTGTAAGGTATCTAATGTTGCAGGGCAGAAGTAACACAATCCCTGCTGGTTTGGATTTACCTTAGTATATTAACACTCTACTAATTCTACTCTAAAAAGTATTCTTTATATCAGATGCTCAGGAGTGGCACAGATAAGCTTTTTCTAAAATTGTATAGATGTTTTCTTCTTACGGGGAAGAGCAAACTTCTCTTTCTCTCTTCATAACTCTGTTGTAGATGAGAAGAAGCAGATGGTTGCAAACGTGGAGAAACAGCTAGAAGAAGCAAGAGAGCTGGTACGTCACACAATTTACAATGTTATATGAAAATTGCTATAGAACCAATTAATGTAATATTTAACCAGTATTCAGAAATAATGTCCCATCTGTGGAAATGTGATTTATTTCCTGCTGGTTTATTATTCTGATGGATCAAACATGGCAGACTTAAGTTACATCTATATCTCTTATAGAATACTTTTGATGGGGCTTTGAGGTACTTTTTGGGGGGGGGGGTGAGTGAGAAAGAGAATGAGAGAGAGAAACATGAAACTTTGCTTGTGTTGATCTCCATGGATGGAAGGCTGTTTAAGAGAGTAATGTCTTGTTCTAATGTTTGATATAAAAATGAGGAATATATTCTTAGCCTTTCCTCACAGCATGAACTTTTTCCTCATAATACGTGGCATAATAATTTCATCTGTGCATCTTGGGTGAGGGGAGGTTTGGAACACTTCCACTAAAGTGTATACAGTAAATCCTGGAGTTATGCAGCATAACTTGAATTTTCATGCAAGTCGAGGGGAGACGGGAACCAAGCTGGTCAGTTTCCTGGGCTCCAGCCAGTGGAAGCCTGGCTCCCAGCTCCCCCACACTCCTTGGAGCCAGGAAACTAACCAGGGCTGCTGCCTTGCTCAGTTTCCCCCCTATGCAAGCAGAGGGGAGCCAGGCTGCTGCCTGATCCCCAGAGTGGCGGGGAGCTGGGGACCAGGAAACTGCTTCCATCAGGTATGGCAGCCTGGCTCACAGCTGCCACCCTTGATAGGTGCCATTTCCCTGTTCCTGTCAGGGGTGGCAGTCACATTAACCCAAGATATGCGCAACTTGGTTGCACGTATCTTGAGGGTTTATTGTACAAGTTTTGCTGCAGATGTTCTTGTATCCAGGTTAAGGGTTGGGTTCTGCTTTCGACTGCGCATGTGTGGTTGCTGCTGACCTTACTGGAAGGCCGGTACTTGCTTCTGGTGGCAGAAATTGGCCATTTATGCATTCTCAAGCCAAGCAAAGTTAGGGACACTCCTGTTTGTCTAGAGAACATGAGGTACGAGGGAAGACGGAAAGAAAAGGGAAGGCTAAGGGGGGATATCATAATCAATTTACAAGTACCTAACAGTGTTATAAGGAGGAAAGAGGAGAAATGTTCTCCTTAGCTTCTGAAGATAGGGCAAGAAGCAGTTGGCTTAAACTGCAGCAAGGATGGCTTAGGTTGGACATTAGAAAAAACCTCCTAACTGTCAGGGTTGTTAAACACTGGAATAAATTGCCTAGGGAAGGTGTGGAATCTCTATCACTGGAGATATGTAAGAGCAGGTTAGAGAAGCATCTATCAGGGATGGTCTAGGTGGTGCTTGGTCCTACTACGAGGGCAGGGGACTGGACTCAATGAGTTCTTGAAGACCCTTCCAGGTCTAGTGTTTTATGATTCTGTGATGTCTTTCCCCATTTCTGACCTTCCCCTGTATATCTCATAAACCTCTCTGTTAAATCCTAGTAATTACTCAGCAAGGAGTTCCGTAACAATTTTTGCTTTTTACAAGCCCAACAAACAACAAGCTTTGTGGTTCCTCTTTGCCTAAATGTCTGAGTTGTAGTTTCAGTTGTGGCTGAGGGGATAATGAGGTGTAGTACTGAACTGCAACTGAGGTTGGCTTCCCCACCCCCCACTTAATGAATAGCAGTTTGCTCATGGGGGTGTGAGCTTTCTGTTAGTACTGGATTATGAGTTTGATCTGCTAATTTCTAAAATACAGTCTGAGCATTTGGCTCTCAAAGTGAATTTAGTGATTCCATTCCTAACCTTTCTAAGTGATCGAGCATTAGTAAGGAGTTTTGTTTAAATTCTACATGATCCAGCGCTGGGACTATGCCATATTTTTATTATACAGTCTGCATATTTTATGATACTGTAGAAATGCTTTTTTACCTCCTGAGCGTGGGAATGTAAGCAGGTGATATGGCCAAACAAATTTCTGGTATTGGCTTGAACACCAGGAGCCCTTGGTTTGCAGTCAGATTCAACCCATGGATAGAACTGTAGGCAAGGACTTGGGAGATTTTAATACTTGACTCAGCCACAGACTGTGTGATTTTTGGGAAAGTTTCCAAATATCTCTTGCCTTGGTATCTTCATTCAGAAATAGGAATACAGGTTGAACCTCTCTAATTTGGGACTTTCTTGTCCAGCACCATCTGTGATCTGGCATGAGTTTAGTTACCTGGACAACCACTTGAGGGTGTGGCCAAGTTTCCAGTGGTCCCATAAAGTTTGATTAGAATCATAGATCACTAGAACTGGAAGGGACCTCGATGTCATCAAGTCCAGTTTTCTGCTCTCTTGACAGAACCAAGCATTATCTAGATCATTCTCGATAGGTGTCTGTCTAACCTGCTCTTAAATATTTCCAGCGATGGAGATTCCACAACCTCCCTAGGTAACTTATTCCTTCTTACAGCCACCTGTCCAGGCTCTGTTTTCTGTGCTGTTGTTTAGCTGCAATTTCACCCTAAATGTCTTAAGAACCCAGTAATTAGTGGAAGTGTTGGTTATGTGCTAGACACATATCCAGTAAAATTCTCTTGTTTGGCACTGGTCAGGGGCTGAAAGAGAGGGGTTCAATCTGTTTTATTACTTCTCTGCCTCACAGGTATGTTCCAAAGATAAATTAAATATTTTACATGCTCTGATATTATGATGGGAGTAATTCAAGTACTAACAGACCATCTCTCTTCCCTCCCCTTCTCTTACACAGTATCAGTACCAGACGGTTACAAATCATTCAAATTTGGCTTTCTGTGATGAGTAATTCTCTATCATGGTTTGTTGAAACGAAATGAGCAGAAATTGAATTAAAGGGTTATTTTTCTCCTTGCAGCATAATAAATACACATTGGAGAAATTCCTTTCCTCTCCACCCTCATTAAAAGGAAAATTCTTTAACATTTTCATTCTATCAAAACAAAAATGCAGTAGAGGGGTCGGGGGGGGGGCGGGGAGAGTCAAGAATTAGATTAAGCCAAGTATGCAAAAGAGCCCCTATAATGACCTAAAAAATCCCCATCCCGGTTCAAACAACCTATTAATGTGTCGAATTTGAATATAAAAGAGAGTTCAGCAGCCTCTCTTTCCAAAGTAGTGTGAAAATTCCTCTTCAGTGAGATGCAGATTTTCAGGCCATTAACAGAATGGCCCACTCCATTAAAATGCTGGCTGATCGGTTTGTGGATTAGGAGTGGTTTTTATATCTCTCGTGTGCCCATTAACTCTTTGTCTAAGAGAGTTTGAAGTCTGTCTAATATACAAAGCATCTTGGCATTGTTGGCACATGATGGCAAATATGATGTTAGTTGAGGAACATGAGAATGCGCCCGTGATTCTGTGAATAACCTGGTTAGGTCCAATAATGGTATCTCCAGAATAGATATGTGGACAAATCTGGCAATGGGCTTTGTTGCAAGGAAAAGTTCCAGTACTGGTGTTCCTGGGGTATAAACTGTGGTTGTGGGTGGGACTCCTCATAAGGTTGGGAGGGTTTCTGTAGGAGAGAACAGGCCTGTCACCTAGGGCTTTCTGGAGTGTGGCATCCTGATTAAGTTTAGGTTGTAGGTCTTTAATAATGCTTTGCAGTGGTTTGAGTTGAGGGCTGTAGGTAATGACCAGTGGTGGTGTGTTCTTGGCTTTTTTGGGCCTATCTACAAAACAGACATAAAAACACTCCTAATCCACAAACCGGTCGGCCAGCATTTTAATGGAGCAGGCCGTTCTGTTAATGACCTGAAGGTTTGCATCTTACTGAAGAGGAATTTTCACACTACTTTGGAAAGAGAGGCTGCTGAACTCTCTTTTATATTCAAATTCGACACATTAACATAACCGACTAACATGGCTGTCCCTCTGATTCTTGCTTCTACTTGAGACTAACCAACTTGACTCTGGCTGTATTTTAATGTGTTTGCTAATTGCATCTAACCTGTGGCATCTAATTCCTTCCCTAGGAAATCTGATATTGCATTGGGGCGGGGTGTGGTAGGGGGGCTCCTATGCTTAGTAAATTCTTCCTGACAGAATCAGATTTCATAGCGTTTTGTGAGCGGTGGCTGTGTATCGGAGAGTATCTGGGAGTCTCCTGGAACTGGAATTACTCTTGTGGCTACTGAAACCAATCTGGGGGATTAATGTGCTGTTACAAGTCTAGTTGGGGGTTCAGCAGGGCTAAAGCAGTCTCCTTGGCTCCATTTGGCTCCTGGAAGTGACAGGCATGCCTGGCTCCTAGGTGCAGGGTTAGCCAGGGAGTCTCCACATACTGCCTCCAACCTGGCTCCCCAGCTCCCATTAGCAAGGAACTGCCACCAATGGGATCTGTGGAGGTGGTGCAGGCAGGGCTAGAATGCAGATCCACCTGGGCACCCCTGAGCCTAGGAGCTCAGTATGCTGGTGTCACTTCTGTGAGCTGCCTGAGAGAGGTGTCGCCCAGCTGGAGCCGACATCCCTGAATCTCCTCTGGCATCCCAACCTCTTGATTCCACCTGTGAGCTCTCTCCCAGAACCCATACCCCGAGCTCCCTCCTGCATGTCTGCCCCAGCCCTGAGCCTACTCATGCACCCAGACCCCTTCGCAGAGCTCACATCCTGCTCTGCATTGTACCCCCCTGCCCAATCGTGGGGAAAGTGAGTGTGGGTGTGGGAGAGAAAGTGATGGAGGGAGGAGAGAGAAAGTGAGCAGGAGCAAGGGCCTTGGAGAAAGGATAGGGCATTGCTGCAGAACAGGTGGGGCAGGGGTACAGGCAGTGGTGTTAGGGTTTATGTGATTAGATAGTTGGCAGCCTTACTGTTACATCCTTTGTTCTTTTGCAATTGACTCTAATAACTGTTGATAGGCTAAGATTTGTTCCAGAAGTGGGCAGATGTATTGTGCTGTGTGGTCTTCTAAGCTTACTGTGATCTAGTCTGAAAATTTGTTGTTAGCCAACTGGTGGGTAGGTTAACTTGAAACATATGTGAATCAAGAAGTCTAGCTGTATTTTCCAATTGTCTAACTTTGTGAACTGTTTCTTATTATGAAATAGAAGCAGATAGTAATACTGCTGCTGTGGGAATGATTCTGAATGATTGTCCCCACCTGTTGCACTGAAAGACTATATCTCCCGGGATTTAAATCCCATTGCAGTATGGTAGAACAAATAATACCAGAGCAAGTGATATTCTTCACGCTTCCCTTCAGGGTTTTTTTGTTTTTTTTTTTGCTTTTCAAGATAAAAATCTAGCACTGCTCAGTTTAATTGTATTGAAAGATGAAATATAATATATTATTATATAATATTTGTCAGCATGCAAATATTTGTCAGCATGCATGCATGCATGCTGAAATTTATGAATAAGCATGAGACATGATTACATTTCATAGCTGCAGAACAAAATCTGTTCTCTGCTCTAGTATTACTGTTCCCCTTCTAAAACTAGTGTAAGCCTCTTAATGAAAAAACTAAAGAAAGAGAATGCCAATAAGCATCCCAGACCGACTCCGGTAATAATGGAGATAATTCAGCTTTTCACCCTAAATCATCATTTCCCAAATTAATTTAGCCATGGAATGCTTTTGAGCTTGGAATATGTTGATGGAAGACATACATGCTGGTCAGGGGATGAGGGTGGTGGGGGGTTTCAGATGGAAGAATTGCTGCATGTAATGTTCAAAAGTTGTTTTAAAAGAGTTAGGTTTTTTAGATGTCTTTTACTTTACAAAGAATAAAAGGTAACACGAGAGAATCATCTGAATGAACTAGTGGCCTTCTGATGGGATGATCTGCAACCTTATAATTAAGTATAACAATTTAAAAATTTAAGTACAAACCCAAAAGAAAAAAACATCAGTGTAACAGCTGAAAGAAGCATAGTTAGTGTCATTCTTTTTTACAAGTACAGAAAGGACAATATTGTCTTAAAAAAGACTGTCCTTAAAGTTGTAACAACTTTATAATGGTGTATCTAGAATTGTGTATCAGAAATCAGCTTTCTACTCTAGTGTAGATCTGTCCATAGTTTCTTAGAGAAACCCGAAATGAAATTGAGGTAAATAGTTACTGAAATCCAAATCCTGGGCACTGCTTTTAAGGCAAGCTGTATTCCTGAATATAGCTTTGATAAATGTTTTGGGGGAATCCCTGTCAGGCCCATCTAGTCAATCCCTTTCCCTTGCTAGGGTCTGTCACAAAATTTTATGGAAAAACTGAACCACCAGTTTTGTGATTACGACTAAATGTCCCCAAGGTAGTGATTCTTCAGTTCTCCTAGGCACCATACAGGCCTTGGCAAAAGGGTCTGTGTCTGGGCAGTTTGATTTCATCTGAATAACAAGTCATCATCCTATAGGATTTGCCTGGTGGTCAGTCTTTTTTGCATGCTTGCTTGTTGAAAGGGGAAAAAAATTCTGCTTACATTTCTTAGGCTTTTGATGTTTCGTGTCTGAACATTTCTACACTGTCCACTGAAGCTGGTACTGCACAAGTCATTTAAATTACAACCAGCAACTTTCAGTTTTGGCAAGTAGGGCCCCAAGACAGCGAATAAGAAAGAGGTAAAGCTAGATATAAAGAAAATGTTTCGTCCCAGGAGACAGAATGATGTCCTCATGCAAATACATCTGTCTGCAGCCTGGGAATGTTTGGGGAGGGTGCTGTGGGCACCTCCAGCTATGGGTGGGGGGAGGAGCTGAGAGTTGTCGCTGCCAACAGGCCATGGAGGGAGTAAAGGTCCCACTCACCGCCAAGCCCTGGCTTCTGGTACTAACTCTTCCACCCCTCCTCCCCCAACCATCCCTTGCCTGGACAGCAGGATGTGGCTCCTGTCAGTAGCAGCAGTTTGAGCTCAGCTCTGAGTAGGCTCTGGGGAGGGAAGGTATCTGTCAGAGCCAAGACCCAGCTCCTGCTACTGACAGGAGCCATTTACTGCTGCCTGACCTGGAGTGGGGGAGTCAGTAGCAGCAAATAGAGCTTGGCTGTGAGAGGCACCTTCCTTCCCCACCAGGGGTTGGTGGAAGCAGCTGCTCCCAGCTTCTGTCCTCTCCGGCAGCTGAACTCTGCCCCATCTTCCTTACCGCCATGCTAGAGCTGCCCACAACAACCTCCCTCAAGACTTCTCAGGTGGCAGGGAGGCCAGGGCAGGGGGTACCTGGAGAGAGGGCAGGGAGAGGGGCCGGATATGGGGGAGGAGGTCCCAGGAAAGCTGGGGTTGGCCTGTGGCTCCTGCTGAAACTGATGGCCAAAATATTCAGTTATCTGCTTCAGCAGGGATTTTTTTGTATGCCTACCTCTAGCAACCAATTCAGAAAATGTTGGCCACAGAGTAATACAAAGTGTGTTAATCCTCACAAGCACAACTGTCAGTAGTGATGATAAAGAACTCTAATTCGTATGTGCAGTAGCATGAAGCTGTCTCCAAAGCATCCTAAAAACACAGCTGTAGAGCATCTGTTGTAGGATGGGTGTTGTATCGTACCCATTTACAGGTCCCAAAACAGAGGGGCAAAGAGGCTACTTGTCTTTGGTCTCAGGATGAGTTAGTGGCAGTTGTAACAGAATCCAGGAGACCTCACTCCAGTCACCCAGTCTAACCACTAATGACAATAGATACAACATTACTTTTCTCAGTGCAGTTCTGAAGTTTCTGGTCACAACTAGCTTTTATACTACAACTAGAAGACTTACCTAGCATTGTCCAGGTCTGGGGCTGGCCTGGGCTGGAGGGGTAGGCGGAAAGGGGCCCATACAGGGTGCCCCATGCCCTTTTCCCTAGGGTGGGGGCCTGCAGTCCATCCAGCAGCTTCTCCCTAGGGCCAGCCTAATGGCAGCAGGAACTGTGTGTAACCATGGCAGCAGGGGCCATGCAGCCAGCAGCTGTTCCCTGCGGCAGGCCGGGGTGCTGGGTGCTGCACTGCCAGCTAATGGCTGCTCTCCAGGGCTGAAGCATTTGCTGCTCCCCTCTGATCATTAGGTAGTATAACTGTCCGTGCTCTCTCACTTTTCCGTTTACATTTGATGTGAAACAGTCACATTCCACACATACCCCATTGTCTTGTCACAACCAACCCCGGAGCTTTCTTCGTGTTTTGAAAACAAGAAGCTACATACCAGATTTGGTGGTCCTAGCTCTTACAGTTAAGGAGGAGGTCTCGAACAAACGGGCTCACAGACCCATGGACGGATGCACAAATGCTCTAAAATATGTAAAATATAAAATCCTTTTTTTCTCGCCCCCCCCCCCCCCGAAAAATCATTGGTGTCTGTGGACAACTTAACTTAAGAAAAACAAGACTGTAAATGGACATAAAATTAACTTGTGTCTCTATCTTATTTTTCAATTATTAGCTGGAACAGATGGAACTTGAAGTTCGTGAGATCCCACCCCAAAGCCGAGGAATGTACAGCAGCAGAATGAGGAGCTACAAACAAGAAATGGGAAAACTTGAAGCAGATTTTGTGAGTTTGAGTATGACAAAAGATGGCCTTTAAGAAGACACTTACCTTGGTATAACTGCTTCAGAGAGAAATCACTTAATTCTATTTCCCCAACTTTCTTGTCAGTCAACTCCCTGTGGGAAGGTTTCTGGGGGCAGAGAGAGTTTTCTAAACTCATGAAAGGTGGAAAGAGCCCTCGTCTCCCTGTCCATGAATGCAATAATATTTATGCAGAATTCTTGTGTGTGGAAGAACCTTACTAATTATTTGCTAGTCTGTAGTCCTAATCAAACCCTACAGACCCCTTGCTATGACCATTATGTGTACATACATGCATGCGCATACAGAATCTAACACTGCCTTCCCCCCAGCCCCACACACATTCTTCTAGCACCACTTCTTGGTGAGGATAGAATAACATACCCTTGTGATTACACTGTGAGAAGTCACTTAAATCCATATGTCTGATTTTCTTTTACTTTGTTTGGATACTCCTTGGCTTTTTCAGAAATCCATTATCCTTGAATGGATCTTTCAGATAGAAATGCAAACTATCATGGTTCTCCTGCCTGCTGCTTGTGTTATAGCCTGTAAGCTGCTGGTTCTACTTCTTTTGGCTTTGAAATAGTGATTTGTGTGCACTCAGAATTGCTTCTAAAAAGGCTGGCTGAACACTTCAAATCCACCTGCTGTTTCTTTTTGGTATAAACAGTACATGTAACACTACAAGGTAAGCAGCTTAATACTACATTGCCCCCTAAGATTCACCAGGCTCACAAAATGTGCTTCCTATTTGGGGTGGAGCATGAACTTTACTATGTATGTTGAGAACCCGCTATTTTCCCATGGAAACACATGGCCCCTTTTCTATCATGCTCTAAACAGCTAAAAGAAGGGAGATAGGGCTTGCCACCTTCATTTGGAGTGGAATAGTAAGATATTGGAATTGGGTAGAACTGAGAGCACAAGGAGAACAAGTTTCAAGCTTTTAAATGATGAAATTTGGTTGCTTGGGGGCAGAGAAGGAATGTGTGTTGAGGCCTATGACTGAGCAATAGAAAATCAGCAATGGAATGGTGTGAGGTCATAATTAGGGAATACAAACAGTGCAGGAAGAGAAGAGGGAAGAGTAGACTGAAGTGATGGCGGGTGGGGGAACAAGCAAGATGTTAACCAGAAAAAAAGGGAAGGATAGAAAAGATACTGAAAAAGCAATGCTTATCAGTTCACTATCACAGCTCTGTAGCTGAAATGGCACAAGGATTTGCATTCTAATTCTTGTTTCTAGACCCTGATAATTTGCACAAGTTTTCACTTATGGGACTCAGATTCTTTTAGGCTTGCTCTTTACCTGAAAGTGAAGTTTCTGAAAAGCTTATGTAACAAGGGGTAAGGCTGTATATTCCAGGAGCCAAGGGGGGTAGACATACAGCATGAATTCCCTTGGCTAATAGTTTAGTGACTAGGGGGAAAAGGAACTCGAAAATTTTAATTAAAATTGAATGCCTTTTCAATGCTCTGCTGAAAATCATCTTGACTGAGTTGTGATCTGTTGGTTGTAGGCAAAGAGCTTACAGCCTAATAAGACCACTATATGATGTCTGGGAAATGTGGTTGTAAGTACATGCCTTCTGAGACAAATTGACTTTTACTGCAGCTGAGGGTAAGTTTCTACTTAGGAATGCTGTTGGCAGTTCATGGTCATCTTACAGACTCACTACTTGAGGTTCACTGCTCTTCCAAAAGAAGCATGCACATGTGACAGATCTAGGCATTATCCTTTTTAAATGGAATGGGGAACTTGCATCCCATTTATGTTGGCTACTGCTACTTTTCTTTGCTGAGTGAAGGAAAGTGAAACTTAGGCAGGTATGTCTTAATCAGTGGCATATTCTAGCTAGGCCATAGTACTTTGTTTTGGGACTACACACTGGGGTTGCAGTTTTTTGTCTCTTAAAAAACAAACAAACAAAAAACCTGAGGGGATGTCAAGCCAGAGCACAAATCTGTTTTAATCAGTTCTCTTCCATGTTTTGAAATATAATGATTACAGCTGTGGATGGCCGTCTTGATCATTTACCTATGTAATTTAAGTAGAAGAATGTGAAAAATGATTTAAGACTAATACTGCCTCTTCCGAGTGAATTGCATAAAGCGTCTAAATCAGCACTGCTCTAAAGCTTTAAAATGAATGACTTAACTGGGACTGCAGTTTTACTTTTATACACAATGTAACAAAAAATCTGTTTTACTGGAGGGGGAAAAAACAGTCCTGTAGCACGTTAAAGACTAACAAAAAATATATAAGGTGATGAGCTTTTGTGGGACAGATCCATTTCTTCAGATCTAGAAAATACTACCTCTTTGTGATTATTCTACCAAGTTTTTATATGCCTTAGACTCTTGAAGACTTACTCAAGCAGTTATTGAAGCCAATATTTCATAACTTACTTTAAACTTCAGAGTAACATGCATTAATTCTGCAGACCGTTAACTCCTGTATTTGTAAAGGAGAGGACATTTAGGTTGAGTGGGGAAAGATGGAAAGTCCACTTGCATTTAGGTTGTGCTGGCCATAGTGGTAAGCAGCTAGGTTGGTTTGGGACTTGTTTTCTCTACCTCGTTTTGTGACATTGTCATATGGTCGCTGGACATCTTGATGGTGGGATGAAACTTATACAGATTCATAAATACTTTGAATCTTGAAGTGTATTATGAAACTAAATGAATATTTTAATTTTGAGCAGTCATACACTGAAAGATAAATCTAAAGATGGCCTTGCAAGGTTTTGTTAATTGTGCCTTTCAAGCTAACTTCTTTATTTATTATGTAATCCTATTTCATCATTTTCTCTGTGCCTGCCTTGCTAGCTCAAGTAAGCTTTTAGAATCTGCCTCTTTCATACACATGGACTATAAAGATCATGCAGTTCAAACCAATCTTCCATACACATCTGTGCAGTTTTAAGTTCAGATTATGCCCCTAGCAATGCCTGTGCAGCCTTGTAGTTTTCATTAGGATTGCACATAGAATCATAGAACACTAGGACTGGAAGGGACCTTGAGAGGCCATTGAGTCCAGCCCCCTGCCCCAATGGCAGGACCAAGTACTATCTAAACCATCCCTGATAGACATTTATCTAACCTGTTCTTAAATATCTCCAGAGATGGAGATTCCACAACCTCCCTTGGCCATTTATTCCATGTTTGATCGCCTGACAGTTAGGAACTTTTTCCTAATATCCAACCTAAACTTCCCTTGCTGCAGTTTAAGCCCGTTGCCTCTTGTTCTATCCTCAGAGACCAAGAAGAACAAGTTCTCTCCTTCCTCCTTATGACTCCCTTTTAGATACCTGAAAACCGCTATAATGTCTCCTCTCGATCTTCTCTTTTCCAAACTAAACAAGCCCAGTTCTTTCAGCCTTTCTTCATAGGTCACAGTCTCTAGACCTCTAATCATTCTTGTCGCTCTTCTCTGGACCCTCTCCAGTTTCTCCACATCTTTTTTGAAGTGAGGTGCCCAGAACTGGACACAATACTCCAGCTGCGGCCTAACCAGCGCAGAGTAGAGCGGAAGAATGACTTCTCGTGTTTTGTTCACAACACACCTGTTAATGCATCCCAGAATCATGTTTGCTTTTTTTGCAACAGCATCACACTGTTGACTCATATGCAGCTTGTGGTCCACTATAATCCCTAGATCCCTTTCTGCTGTAGTCATTCCTAGACAGTCTCTCCCCATTCTGTATGTGTGAAACTGATTGTTCCTTCCCAAGTGGAGCACTTTGCATTTGTCCTTATTAAACTTCATCCTGTTTACCTCAGACCATTTCTCCAATTTATCCAGATCATTTTGAATTATGACCTTATCCTCCAAAGCAATTGCAACCCCTCCCAACTTGGTATCATCTGCAAACTTAATAAGCATACTTTCTATGCCAATATCTAAATCATTGATGAAGACATTGAACAAAACTGGTCCTAACACAGACCCCTGCGGAACCCCACTTGTTATACTTTTCCAGCAGGATTGAGAACCTTTAAGAATTGCTCTCTAGGTACGGCTATCCAGCCAGCTATGCACCCACCTTATACTAGCCTCATCTAAATTGTATTTGCCTAGTTTTTTGATAAGAATATCATGAGACCATATCAAACGCTTTACTAAAGTCTAGGTAGACCACATCTACCGCTTCTCCCCTATCCACAAGGCTCATTATCCTATCAAAGAAAGCTATCAGATTAGTTTGACAAGATTTATTCTTTACAAACCCATGCTGATTGTTTCTTATTACCTTACCACCTTCCAAGTGCTTGCAGATGATTTCTTTAATTACCTGCTCCATTACCTTTCCTGGCACTGAAGTTAAGATGACTGGCCTGTAGTTTCCTGGGTTATTCTTATTCCCCTTTTTATAGATGGGCACTATATTTGCCCTTTTCCAGTCTTCTGGAATCTCTCTTGTGTCCCGTGATTTTTCCAAAGATGATAGATGAAGGCTCAGATACCTCCTCTATCAGCTCCTTGAGTATTCTAGGGTGCATTTCATCAGGCCCTGGTGACTTGCAGACATCTAATTTTCCTAAGTGATTTTTAACTTGTTCTTTTTTTATTTCAACTTCTAGCCCTACCCCTTTCCCACTAGCATTCACTATGTTGGGCATTCCTTCATGAGACTTCTCAGTGAAGACTGAAACAGAGAAGTCATTAAGCATCTCTGCCATTTCCAAATTCCCTGTTACTGTTTCTCCCTCCTTACTGAGCAATGGCCGTACCTGTCCCTGGTCTTCCTCTTGTTTCTAATATATTTATAAAAAGCCTTCTTGTTTCCCTTTATGCCTGTAGCTAGTTTGAGCTCATTTTGTGCCTTTGCCTTTCTAATCTTTCTCCTGCATTCTTGTGTTGTTTGCCTAAATTCATCCTTTGGAATTTTTCTTTGTTTCCATTTTTTATGCAATTCCTTTTTTATTGTGAGATCGTGCAAGATCTCCTGGTTAAGCCAAGGGGGTCTTTTTCCATATTTTCTATCTTTCCTACGCAGTGGGACAGCTTGCTTTTGGGCCCTTAATAATGTCCCTTTGAAAAACTGCCAACTCTCCTCAGCTGATTTTCCCCTCAGTTTTGCTTCCCATGGGACCTTACCTACCAGCTCTCTGAGTTTACCAAAATCTGCCCTCCTGAAATCTATTATCTCTATTTTGCTGTTTTCTGTTCTACCCTTCCTTAGGATTGTGAACTCTGTGATTTCATGATCACTTTCACCCAAGCTGCCTTCCACCTTCAAGTTCTCTACCAATTCCTCCCTATTTGTTAAAATCAAATGTAAAACAGCTTCCCCTTGGTAGCTTTTTCAACCTTTTGGAATAAACAATTGTCTCCAATACAATCCAAGAACTTACTGGATAGTCTGTGCCCCGCTGTATTAGTTTCCCTCATATATCTGGATAGTTGAAGTCCCCCATCACCACCAAATCTGGGGCCCTGCTTGACTTTTTTAGTTGTTTTAAAAAAAGCCTCATCCACCTGTTCCACCTGGCTAGGCGGCCTGTAGTAGACGCCTAGCAGGACATCACCCTTTTTTTGTTTACCCTTCTTAGTCTAACCCGTGTGTAACTGATAGCTCTGTAATTTGGAATAATTGGGTACCATAGAAGGAAAAGTATCTAACTCCCTCCAGGCTGGGTTGGCTCTGCAGGACTAAAGAAATTTAAAAGTAATAGCTTATTTTTGTCATTAAGGTAAGCAGATTCCATGGGACTCTGAATAGATACAGGGAGCAGATACAGATGGCACAGTTGATTAGTTGCTTCTCACAATGTAAGATGTTCCAGCCATTGAGCCTCTGATTCCCAAATATCATTTTTCTGGTTGTGAAGCACCTTTCTCCTAAGGGATCGTGTTAATTTCAGGTACGTTCCCTTATGGAGTAAGACACTTCATCCTGCATAAGGATGAGAGAAGCTGGCCTATAAAGGTCAAGCTATATTAAACGTTCATGCTAAAAATACATTCAGTAAACTTGTAGATAGCCTTTATATGTGGGTACAAGTAACATAGGTAAACTTCAGTTTTTAGTAGCGTTTTTAAAATGAAATGCATCCTGGTGAATATCAGCTAGGAGTGATCCTTTATTGCTGTTGAATCTTGTAACACTAAAGTTTATGTAAAATATCACACTGTGGAATGTTTGCAGTTAATGTATGCTGTGGTATGGGCTCTATCTTGTGGCTAAATGTGGAGTTGCATGCTGCTTATTGCATTTGAGGACAATCTCTTCACTAAAGCTGTGCGGCCTTCACTCAAAAGATCACTCACTCAGCTTTGGAATCCATTCACAAATGGCTTCAGATACTACACCTGCCTCTCAGTCTCTCTGGTCCTTTTGACACAGTTTACAGTTTTACAATTGGGTTATTAAATGTGTTTTTCCCCCCCTTTCCTTTGATGGCCAGGACCTATCTAAATAACGATAAGAGGCTGTGAATGACTTTGCTATCAAATGCTCAAAGTCTAAAGTGGGGAAACATTTTTTTTCTATAATCTTCTGGTTATTGTGAGCTTAGATGCTAACAGTTCAGAGAAAAATTAAGCATTTTTTTAAGTTAAGCAGTCACTTTTTGACAATATTCCTTTAAACACTGATGTTTTATAGAGCTAGAGGGCCTAGAAAATGGGACATTGTGATTTTTTTTTTTTTTTTTAATTCCCCTCCATATGAATGAATCCTAGACTGACGTTGGCTAAAAGTTGTAATTCAGTATTAGCACTACCTGAAAATTACAATTCATTTATTTTATTCATACAGAGGCTAGAAGTGCTAGGTGTTGTTGAAAACAAAACAAAATACCCCATCCCAAAGACTAGAATCTGAGACAAGAGACAGCTGATACATGTATGTAAATGGGGAAGCACAAGGATAATAGGTTGTGGCTCTTGTAGACAAGTATCCATGTTACAGAAATGTGTACCAAATAACCGTTCCTCAAAACTGGGGTTAATAGGATGTATCTAAAATTGCCAGTAGGAGTTGCAAAGAACCACAGGCATAGGAACTATCAAAACAAAACTGTTTTTTGTCTACCATTTATACTTCTAGGATAAGATTGAAACAAAACTGTAATGAGGACACTTGAGAGTCTCCTCCAGTGTTTTTATCTTTTCTAAGGCTAAACAGAGCAAGTCTGTGAGCTTTCATTTCAGCATATTCTAAAGGTTAATTGACGTAAATGTTTTTCCTCCACACTGGAAAGTCTATGCTCAGGTGAGTGTTGTCTTTTAGACAACATTTGTGGTTTGTAATGTTCAGACCTGTCTCACTGGAAAACACAGCCCTCCTACTTAAAGTTGAGCTAGGCATCCTAAACTTATGATGGTTGGCTCCTTCATGGGGGGAAAAAAAGTTGCATGTCTCCTTACTAAATGAACAATCCAGTTCCCATTTAGTGCCAGATAAGATGCAGAGCTACAAGACATCTCACCTGAGAGGCATTTTAACTGGAAGTTTAGGAGACAACATTCTTTATGCAGAGCACTTCTCTGTAGGCCTATAAATAGTTGTAAGTTCCAGCTGTCCCAAAAGTGGATATGTGTGTAAATATCCCTCTTCACAGAGGAAGAGCACGCGTAAGCTAAATTTTGTATAGACCTATCAGCTAATTTTCTTGTGTACTCATACTCAGCTTGTATATACCACCTTACACATTCACAGTACCATGCAAACATTCCAATCCATTTATTTTGCAGTTTGTTGATCATCACTATAGAAATATTGGAACATTTGTGTATGTTTTCTTGTTCCCACAGCACCCTTCATGTATCACTTGCTGTCTTGACTTAGATTATCCTTTCTTGGTTGACGGGGGCACCAGTTGTATGTTTCTGCAGAGTGCCTAGTACAATGGAGGTATGACCTCAATGGAGGGCCCCTCTCCCCAAAATGAATTGTACTGACTGCTTCTGGGTTCTGTAGTGACAAGTCTGTTCTATGCTGTGTCCTTGTCAACTAATAAAGCATCTGGCTTTACTTGCAAAATAATTTAAACTAAAGGTGAAAGATGGTCAAGTGGATTTTACTCTTTGTGCATATAGGGGTCTCTTGGATCTCTTCGGCACATGCTGGTTGAGAATGCTTCTGCTCTTGCAGTATAGGTTCAGCAAGTGCTTCTGGAGCAGAGGACTGGCAGTTCTCTATATAACCATTCTCTGTAAAAATCTCTTGTAGGAGTTGTGTTGCTAGTGGGGGCTCGGGTGGGATCAGCAGGGCACTGTGCACTCTCCAGATTATTAATAACAGAGAGGAAGCCGTGCTAGTCTATACACTATCAAAACAAAAAGCAGTCAAGTAGCACTTTGAAGCACTTTAAAGACTAGCAAATAGTTTATTAGGTGAACCAAAAACAGTAAGCAAGGAGGACAAATCAGAAAAAGATAATCAAGGTGAGCAAATCAGAGAGTGGAAGGGTGGGGGGGAAGGTCAAGAATTAGATTGAGCAAAGTATGCAGACGAACCCCTATAGTGACTGAGAAAGTTCCCATCACGATTCAAACCATGTGTTAATGTGCCGAATTTGAATATAAAAGCCAGCTCAGCTGCTTCCCTTTCCAGAACGGTGCAATAATTCTTCTTCAGTAACACACATACCTTTAGGTCACTGACAGAATGCCCCATTCCATTAAAATGTTGACTAACTGGTTTGTGGATCTGGAGTGTTGTGATGTCTGTTTTGTGCCAATTAACCCCTTGTCTAAGAGAGTTAGAAGTCTGTCCAATATACAAAGCATCTGGGCATTGTTGGCACATGATGGCATATATGATGTTAGTAGAGGAGCATGAGAAAGTGCCCGTGATTCTGTGAGTAACCTGGTTAGGTCCAGTGATGGTATTTCCAGAGAAGATATGTGGACAAAGCTGGCAGCGGGCTTTGTTGCAGGGAAAGGTTCCAGGACTGGTGTTCCTGTGGTATAGACTGTGGCTGTTAGTGAGGATTCTCATGAGGTTGGGAGGTTGTCCTCTACCAACATCATGTATGCCATCAGGTGCCAACAATGCCCAGATGCTTTGTATATTGGACAGACTTCTAACTCCCTTAGACAAAGGGTCAACGGGCACAAAACAGACATCAAAAGACTCCAGATCCACAAACCAGTTAGTCAACAATTTAATGGAATGGGGCATTCTGTCAATGACCTAAAGGTATGTGTTTTACTGAAGAAGAATTATCGCACCGTTCTGGAAAGGGAAGCAGCTGAGCTGGCTTTTATATTCAAATTCGGCACATTAACACGTGGTTTGAATCGTGATGGGAACTTTGAGTCACAATAGGGGCTCGTCTGCTTACGTGGCTCAATCTAATTCTTGACCTTCCCCCCCACCCCTCCACTCTCTGATTTGCTCACCTTGATTCTTTTTCTGATTTGTCCTCCTTGCTTACTGTTTTTGGTTCTCTGTGCCTTAAATATTGAGTCTGTTCTGGTCTGGCTATGGTCTGAAGAAGTGGGTCTGTCCCACGAAAGCTCACCTAATAAACTATTTTGCTAGTCTTTAAAGTGCTACTTGTCTCCAGATTATTGAAGTTGTGTGGCCTTTCCTGTTTCTTTACTCTGATTTTTCCCCATATAGACAGTCAGGAAAATTCAGCAACCTTATGAGGCTTTTTTCTACACCTGTGTCCTCTGTGGAGTTCTCTTGTGTAAGGAAACTCATCATGGATTCCCATTAATATTATGTCAATTTTAATATCAGGTAAACCAACCAGCAGTCTTGTAGCACTTTAAAGACTAACAAAATAAACTGCTGTTTTGTTTTGTTGGAATACAGACTAGCACAGCTACCTCTCTGTTAATATCAGTTAATTAGCTATAATTAAGTGGGATCATTGAGAAAGGGAATACAAAAGAAAACTAGCATTATCCAAACCTCAAACTGAATTTCTAAAGGGAGACTAAGCTATGGAGAAACTTGGCTCAGTAGCACAGCCCTACATACTTGTAGGTATCTGGAAAACTCACTTCTCTCTGCTTGCACCTTAAGGAAAATGTGTGGAATGGGTGTGTGAGTGAGTTAAAATAATAGAGCAGCTAGGTGAAATTATTTCTCCATTAAATTTACCAGGGATGATTTCTTCCTCTTTGAAGTGTGAAAAAGAAGAGTTAATATGCTTAATTTTAAAATTAGCTGAAGACAGCAATTCCCTGGTGTTCCACATATTCCACGTGATGTGAATAAGCTTTCTGGGGGGGGGGAAAAATTTGATGCTAGTGATATTTTTCCTTCTGTAATATTAAATATCAAATTGTGTGTATGAAAAATACTAAGGTATTTGAATTGGTATATTGTAAAACATTCATAGGAGTATAATTGTTATGTTTTTATTATTTATAAACTTTAGGTATTGTTTACTGATCATGGATAGAAAAAGTTTTTGTAAGCTATATCCAGTAATATGATCCTTACAGGAGTAATGGGTGGGGGAAGCAGGAGGAGCAAATGGGAAAGTAGAAAACTGGGGTTATGGCTACTCTGAGTAATGAATATTTATGCTTTCAACGCCTTCCATCTTGATATTCTTGTATGGTTCTGTATATCTTTGAATAGCTTTATTAAGAAGTCTTCATTGTGCCAACATGTAGGTGTCTTGTTTTGGAAGAAACATCCCTAGAGACTTTAGTTTCCATGCCATTATTATTTTTCAGTCTTGGAGGGTATCAACAACCATAGTGCCAGTGTGGTGTTGATTTTAGTAAATTCCCAACCCTCTGTAATGGACCTAACCCATTTATTTCAAATACATTTTCTATCAGTTAGTGACACAGGTGTCCCATTGACTTGTTTTGACTTTGAAATAATGATCTAGAGACGAAAGGCATCGGGGCCCATTACAGGTCTTCCAACCCTTGAAACATCCAGTGCATTTCATTTTTTTTCCCTTGAACCCACATAACAGGTACAGTTTGGGCCACTCTAATCCAGAATACGCTCGTCTGGCAAACTCTGTAATCCAGCATGATTTTAGTTAGCTGGACAACTACTTACCATGAAGGTGGCCAAGTTTCCTGAGGTTCCATAAAGTTTGTTTACAGCTGCCAGTCCTGGCTCCGTGTTCTGTGCTCTTATTTAGCTGTCATTTACCCCAAAACATCTCCTAAGAGACCAATAAGCAGTGGAAGTGTGGGTAATGTGCTAGAAAATATTGATCATCCATTGTCCAGGAAATTCTCATCTGGCACCGAGGGTGCCAGGCCAGAGAGGTTCAACCTGTATTACATTAAAGTAGACCTAAAGTCACTTGACTTTTTTTAAGCATAAATTCCCTTGCACTAGATCGCTTAGTGGAAAATAAATGTGCTTGTAATGCGGACTCTAGTGTGAAAACAGTGTTGATTTGTTGCTTCTCAATCTGCTCTCTTATTCAGCATATAAAGAGCCCTGGATGTTGGCAATGACCAGACGTTACCTTTTTTTCTGCTCCTTGTTTGGATTTTTCCATCTGTACACAAAAATATTTATTTTTAAATCTTTCTTTGCATGGGAAACTTCAGATCTTTTGTTTCCTCTTGTTTTTGTTTGTTCATTCACACTGGCAGAAACAGCATTCAGTCTAATTAAATGTACTTCTAACCACCACAAAGGTAACTTCATCTAGAGGAAGTGTGGTTCTGGTGCAGGAATGTGACTATAAAACTGACATCATGGCTTTAATATTTTATTCTCTGTCAGTGATTTCTTATCTTAGTCAAATGATGCTCTTCTACCTGCCATCCCCAAAAAGAATCAAGTTGTTTTCTTTCTGTCTCCAGTATCATCACTAGCAAACAGGATTCCCCAGTTGGAACTTAGCTATTGGTTTTGATGATGCATGAGGCAGAAGAGAATCAGGCTCTCTCCCCCATAGTCACACGGGCTCCCTAGTATTAATACCAGAGAAACTTTATTATTTTTGTTTTTAAAATGAGGGCATTTCACTTCAGGAAATGCCAGTAGCTGGCAAACTGAGCCAGAAATACCATATTTTTTTAACATGGTAACTTTTCTGATTTATATTCACAGTGTTTAGAATTCTTTAACGGATTATCTCATGTAAGTTTGGCTACAGAACACGTGGAGAGATGAGCTACTGATACAGCAGCTATAGAGCAGACAATGTTTTGACATGAGAAGGATTAATTGTGAAGCTTTTAAAACTTCTCTTTCAGTTTGTTTGGGGACTGACACTAGATGGCACTGTTTGTTTGCAAAGCAAGCCATTCCCCCCCCACCCCTTTTTCTTTTTCTGTTTGGTAGTAACTGAAATTACTGTTTCATGAATAAAATATTTCTGGTGGGATTTGCATTTCTATATTGGCTGAAGATACTGTGTTGTATGTTTTATTAACCAGCCCAGTGCAACTGTCAGCCTATTAAAGAGATCCATTGGACCCTGTTTAGCTAAATAAACTAAATAAATCCAATTCGTCAAATTGTGTTCCTGGCTGTTTATTTTCCATTCTTTTGATGTACAGTTTATTTTAAGTTAGTCACGTAGGTTTAAAAATTAATGGGGAAAATAGAATTTAGTGTTTGGAACACAGATAGACTAATTGCATGGTCAAGGATAGCTTTTGCTTTTAAGGTGAAGTTGCTCTTTTGCAAATAGAGAACTTTTATTGGTGACTGATTAACTGTTCTATGGCAAGAATTGTTCTGCTAAATGAATGGTTTATGGCCTCTTATCTGCTTGCTGAAGTCTTTGTGGCTTTCATTAAACAAAACTTTAAATGGGGCATAATTGTCTTTTTAAAAGTAATTCATATCCCACTTTATTTTCAAAATGTGTGGGAGAGTAGTATTGACACGCTCCCCTTCATATTTTAAGGGCATGTGTTGTCTTCATTATGGAAATAAGTATTGCATGGTGGTAGTCATTTCATAAAGTACATACTCATACTATGACATTACAAAATGCTGTTGGGATAATTCTTGATATTGTTTGTTCTGATGGTGATATTGCTGTTGACTAGTACAAATCTTTACATTCATTGTACTTTCTTATTTCAGAATTGTTTTACTTAGCTAGTTGTAAAAGCAAAATTTTGTTCTAGATCACCTTATGGCTAGCTATTTATTTGCACTAACACTTGTTAGCATATGAAGAATTGTTCCATGAAGCCTGTTTAAATATTGTTGTCAAAAGCGAATATATTTTTTGTTTTGTTAGCGAGAGAAGAGAAGAAATGGTGGTCAGTGGAAGCTATTTTCCTTCCTGATGAGTTCCAGAATGCTGTTTTTGAGATGCTCAGTATTAACTTTTCCATGTTTTCCAGGAAACTGAACTCGTATTTGCTTTGTTTTACTTCTTGTGTTACCAAAAATGAAACACTGGTTTTTTAATGCAACAAAAAACACATTTCAGTCAAATATGCTTTTCTGATTTTTTTTTCCTAAGTCCGTGATAACGGAGTAGAAGTCTTAGCTAGGGATCAAATTCATGCCTTAACTTTGTTGTGTTAGGGTTTGTCAACAGAAATCACATGATGAGTAAATTCTGCTTTGTTTTTTCATTACTATACTAGAATGTTGTCAAAGTTGCTATTCACTTTAAGGGGAAGCTTTACAGATATTTCTGGAAGTGCTATCAATGTGGAGTGAAATAGTTTGTTTTTTTTCCTCCCCTAAACAGATGAATTTCTGACATAAGTTTGAGTCAAATGAAATTTTAACTCATTCTACTTAATTGCTAAAACACAAAAATGTCAACTTGTCATCCCTTTGATGTAGCCTGCTGATTAAATATACAGCACTGATGTGCCATAAATGGCACAGAAAGAGGGAACTTTCTATTTTATTTTGGCATTATATAATGTAGGAGAATCAGATAATAGGGACAATGCCTTGAAATGGACATGCATTTTTGTTCATGTGAGACTATGTCCTTGTTTTTTCAGAACGCGGATGGTGAGGGCAAGTGGGGTAGGTTCATGGTTCTCCTACTGCTTATTCCTGAGTGTTTTTTTTTCTGGACATCAAAGAAATTGAATACCTGTGCTCCTCATTAGCAATTTAGTGTGTAGTGGATCAAAGTCCAACTGTACCTGCTACTGTACACAAGCACATAACGTATGGCTGTGACCCCATAGAGCTTAATGTCTTAGGTTGACTTGCCACATGCACAGAGTAGGAGAATAAATGGTTACTTCAGGGCTTCAGTATCAAAAAATACATATTCTTTGTACTATGTTTATCTGAAAACTTGACTTTTTGTATGTTGCACCACAGTTGGCAAATTTGTTCTCTTTGCTCTGGATTGGGATGGATGCAGTCTGGCCTAGTAATCAGAGCAGGAGTTGGGTCAAGCCAGAGTTAGGCTCAGAAGTCATAGGCCACAGTTGGAGTCAGAACTAGTAACTAGTGATTTCAAAACAAAAAAGCAGTCAAGTAGCACCTTAAAGACTAACAAAATAATTTATTAGGTGAGCTTTTGTGGGACAGTCTTGACTGCTTTTTTGTTTTGATAGTATATAGACTAGCACAGCTCCCTCTTTGTTACTAGTGATTTTCAAGTAAGTCAGAAGGACAGGAGCTGGAGGAAGGGTAGGGATCAAACACTCAGCATGAGCATGATGGGAACAAGATTGAAGGTGGGAGTGAGGCAGGAGCAGAGCAAGTAACAGAAATGGTTGAGTGCAGGAGGCTGGCATGAGCAAGGTTCAGCTCCTCCACAACAGGAAATGATATTCCTTAGACAAACTTCTGATGCCACCTCCTGGATGAAGCAGCATAGTTGGTGGAGTTTCATGTTCCTCCAATCATTGGTCCTGTGGTAGTACTTTAGGCTGAGGGTATGTTTCTTCTAGCTTCTCAGCCCACCAGATTTTCGCAGACATTGGGTGGTGATCAGGATCAGTGACTGTCTGGGGAATCCCAGTCTTAGGTTGAAGACCCAGGACATCACACTCTGCCATAACACTTTGACCAAGGAGGATACTGCATTACTTTCTCACCCCAGTAGTGGTTTGTTTTGGTGATAGTGCAAACAGATTATCTAGCCTGAAGAGGAAGAGATTGTTCATCTGCCTATATTACCTGTTCTTTCGGGAGCCCACTACAAAGCCTGGTGAAGTCAAAGTTTGCTCCCATTGACTTCCCATATCCCTCACAAGGGGCAGGAGTCCCAGCTCCAACATAGCTGCCCTGTGAGTTTGATTTAACACATACGTACTGGGTGCACTAAATTGACTGTTTCTATAGTGAAGACACACCCACAGAATGAGTACATGTGGCAGTGACACTGTGTGCATGCTGGCTGCTGCTGGGTAAGTTTCTAAGAGAAGCAAACCTCTGTCTCTCTTCAGGAAATCTATCACCCCCCGCCACTCTGCATTCCTGAGTGAGTCATTTGCCAGCCATGCTTCAGACTGGAGCAGCTCTGCTGTGTGTCTCGCTCATCCCAATCCCAGCTCTGCAGAGATGGGGTACAGTATTCCCCTTTAGCACTATCGTCTCCCTGAGCTGCTGCTAGCAGGAGGCTCCTGGGAGCAGCTCAGCTGCAGATGATACAAGGTGGGGGGAGGGGTGGCTGAAAACATGCTGCTGGCTGTAAGTATGCATGCTCTGCTAATCAGCTGGGCAGAGAAATGAGAAATGATTGAGCCAGATTCAGCCCCTGGGGTTTATTTTATTTTATTTTATTTTATTTTATTTTATTTTTTTACCCACTCCTTCTTTACAGGAGTCCTACTTTTAAATAGATAATTTTAATGCAGTAAAAAACAAAATCTCCTCCCATTTCCCACCCGCCCCCACACTCTTTTCTCTCTTTCAAAATGTTACAGCTTTTGCTGCTTGAATAAGACCAGCCTTTAATTCTTTTTCTGTTTTGTTCTACCTCTTCTCCCATCATTATGGAACAAGCCAAATGAAGTTAGTGAAAGGCCAAGAAGTGCTCCTTTAGCATGGGGGTCTTCCCAGAAGCCAGAGAGGGCATGTTCTGCCCTCATTGCTTCCAGCCTGCAGAACCTTGGGGATCATAGTTTCAGTGTTTTCTTGGAGGCTTCTCATCCCTCCGATGCCCCACGAGCTCAGACATTTCAGAAAACAACTCCATAAGTGTAGGTCAGCCTTTGTCAGCTCAGGCAGCAAAACCATCTTTGCTGACTTAATGTGGAGCAAATAAAAAAATGTCCTCCATGTCTCAATCCACCAGGAAATGGAAAAACCCCAACATCTCATCCTCCATTTTCAAATAGATAATTAAGTAAGTTTGTCAGGAAGATGCAAGTTCTATTTGGGAGGCTCTCCTCCCCTCCACTTCCCTCTTCCTCTTCATGATTTTGTTTTAAAAAAAAAAAAAACTGAATCAGACTCCATGTGCATGTGTGTGTGCGCGTTGATCATAGATGCCAACATCTCTATAAATAGAGCTCCACTGCCCCTTCCCACTTTTATAAACAGTCATTTCTGTTACCCACTTCTGCAAATAGAGGGGCCGTGGGCTGGGAAAGTGCCTGAGCAAGACGTCACACAAGAGGCAAGAATATTGGCAATTATTCCCCCAGTCTCCATGGAAGGATTTCCACAGGCATGCACCTCTGCACAGAACAGAGGTGCTATGTTAGACCACTTTCCACAGCACCTCTCTATCCCCAGCGCTACACCAACAGTAGTACAAGGATACTGCTACCTTTGAATGTTATTGTGAGGACTAGCATGGAGTGCAGATGGGCCTTGGCCTCTGCAGATCTCTCAAAATCTTGAACTCCTTCCATGACAGTTCTGCAGCAGGTGCTGGTTAAAGCTAGGGAGTCCACACGTGATCTACTTAATCACCTTCTAATGAGTTTCTTCTTCCCTTGGGACAGTGTCCAGTGAAGAATAAAATGTTTTGTGTGTACTAGACCCTTGTTCAAAACCAAACAGCTTTGGAATTCCAGATATCTTGTGTTTCAAACAGAGGTTTTTATTGTTTTAATTGTGATATCAGAAAATTTCATTTGAGAGCTGCCCTCATTATTGTGAATTTTAGTTTTGTGGTCTGCTCACAGCAATCAGATGATTTATCAAAGGACTGGTATTCAGATTGCCTATCAAATTGTTCTGATGCTGGTTATTTTCAATTGGAAATTGTGACCGCATAGATGCTGCTCAAATATGTCTAGGTCAGATTTTGTTAATTTGTAAGTACTATGACTATGGGTTTTATTATTTTTTTTATTTTATTTTATTTTGATTACTTTTCAGTTACCTGATAAGGACAGATAAGAAAACAGAAGTTGATGGGAGGGTGTGTTGTACATCAATTTTTTTCTCCCTTTTCTCATTGTAATTTGGACAGCAGAAAATAAGTTTTCTCACATTTCTAGTGCACTTCAGAAGTCCTCAGATCCAATCATGATCCCATGTAGTAAAGAAATATTTGTGGCTGATACCACTAATATCTGGTTAGCCATACATTGCTTGACCGCACTATGCTAGTTTTAATAAAGTCTAACTGAACTAATGAATATTTTTTTTCCTACAGGGGAAAGGGGGGAAACAAATCAAATTCTTTGGTTTTGTCCTTAGCAAAACTAATGTATTCTATCCCATCAGTGGCTTTTATTTGCTATAAAGTTGTATTTGGAAGCTTTGGAGCCATGGCTGTCGTCATCAACAAACATAGGGTCAGTGCCTGTTTGGTATTTGATGCCTTTCTTTCTATTTTCTTCCATCTTTCTCTGTTCAGTGTGGTGTGGCTTAGTTCCTGTAGACTAGCTCTGCACCAATCTACTGTATCATCTACCCATTTTCTATGGGTCTTCCTCTCCTATTCGAACCATCCATTACGCCGAATACAAGGATCTTGATTTTATTTTTCTTCATCTGCATTGCTTTAATATCTCTCCATTTCCTTTCAAAGCATCTCTAATTTTCCAGTCGCCCACAGTGTTTGGACGTTCCATGTTCCAGTTGATAGTATATGTGTTAATTGTAGTTTTCTTTCAGTAGCCAATTTATCAGCCCAACCCTGATTGATTGATTTGGTGTCATGGACCTTGTTTATCTGGGCGACGTCTGAGCTGGCAACTTTTAGTCGTAATGGCATCAGATTTAATTTGTATTGTTGTTTCATGGTCAGCATAGTCACTCATCTGACCAACCCTCCTCCTTTTTCCAGGCTTGGGACTGTCATGGAATGCCTAACGGCTTCATGGTGGAGTTAGCTTTGGAGTGCTTCAAAATATTTTGGCATGTAGTAGCACTGAATGGGTTAGACTCAGTTGTAGCTTTTCTTTCCACCTGGCAAATTTTATTGATGCTTATACATGGATCTAGTCAGGAAAAACATTAGTTTTTGACTATGCACTTACAAAGAGGATCATCCTAATTCCTGCCTCCATATAGCACTGTTTGTTGTCCTTTGTTGTCGCCTTTGCTGACTCGATTCCAGATGTTAATATTTTAACCAGCTTTTGAAAGTGTTTCAGCAGAGGCTAAGGAGTTAAAGCAAATCTGAATTATGCTGAGGTGTGTATTTATTGAGTTACACTAATACAGCTAAAATGTCAATCTGTCTTCATCATCACAGTCCTGTGTAACAAGAAAATTTCATGTTTTTGTTGCTTGAATTCAGACCCATGGTCCATTCCTATGTAACCCTCAGTATTTGGACACAAGCAAAAATGGGCTGTCCGTCTGACATGACAAACAGCTGGATGCACAGTAGCAATGCACAGTTGAAATGCACCAGACCCCTGTGAGTAACAGGGCAGCAAGAAATGTTTGTTCCTCTGTGCAGTTGCAAAGAAGTGTTCAGCCTGTAGTGTGTAGCAGATTTAAACTAAAATCCTCATTTAAGGTGTCCCAGATTATTTCAGAAATAAAGCCTTGCATGTTTAAATATGAAAACTACTTCTGTGATCTTAGTTTCAAAAAGGGGTAACTATAGTGCTTTAAGAAATTTAGACTATTTCTCTAGACTGCTCTGTTGGACAGATCTCAGAAGAATTTAGCCAGGTGAAGAAAAACATCTGTCACTCTTACTGAGAGACAAGACCCAATAAATCCAATTGGATTCAGGAAGCTGAGAAACATTTTAATAACTTTTTTGACATTTTTCTGGAGTCCTTATTTACCTTATCAATAGTTGTGGTGACATATGATTGTCAACTTTTTATATTAAACCATACTAATAAATTAAACATGTTGTGTTTATACCTGATGAAAGCTGACGTTTTGGAAAGGTGTTAAAATATACTGACAGGTCTTGTTCATAAGCTCCTTTGGTATAAATATGTAGATGACATCTTTAGATATTGTTTGTACATAGGCTGATAGGTAGGAAGTGTTGACAACGTAACAAATGCAAATGTCAACCCCACAATTTAACCTTTCTGTGTAGGAAAAGATGTTAGTTTTAAGTTACATGTATCTTTTAACTTTATTTTCAAAGTTTTTTTTTTTTGTTTGAGCCTGTTATCATTGCTGTTTCATGTGCCACTGAAAGTAGCAGCGCAATAAGAAAGATTTGCACTTAAGAGCTCTTCTCTGTGGTGTTTTCTGCTTAAATGAGTACAGCTGAGAGTAGTTTTTTCTGTAATTCTTTTTCTTTCTCATGTTAATCTAGTATGTACTGAATCTTTCTGTACCATTGCCTACTCATATGTGACTTGCCAAGTGTACATATATGAGGGTGGCTCAAGGGCAATAAAATAATTTAAAAAAAAAATCTATTTCTCATGTTAGGGCAGCTGTTGTTACTATAGCCTATATATATATATATATATATATATATACTATAGCCAACTATAGCCTATATATATATATATATATATATATATATATATATATATATATATATATATACTATAGCCAACTATACTATAGTTACTTGGCTCCAAACCAAGACAGAACTACTTAGAGTACAAAATACTACTCTGTTGCGCGACCCTATCCTTCTCAAGTTGAAACCAGTGGTGCCATAAACCTAGTGTACATCACCTATTTGCTTTTTCCCTTTCTTTATTGTAAGGACGCACCATTGCTATCAAATCTTATGAAGAGGTGAGCACCCACAACTCCCAATGAAATGTACTTACTGTCTCTGAAATTGTCTAGATTACATTAGGTAAGGATCCTGGGGCATTGGACATCACAGGCTCGAGTCTAATGACTGTCCCATCATATACTTGTATTCCTATGGGCCATTTTGAATGGAAGGTATTTTTGACACATGCTTCCTACATCTTGCTTTCTATAGTCGCCCCCCCCCCCCCCCCCCGGCCCCACCACCTACACCATAGTATTTCTTAAATATTTTAAGTATCTCAGCTCCATAAAACATGAGTCTACACTTGTTTCTCGTGCTTGGGAACTGCATGAATCTACCAAATCACAAATCAGACCTATAAGTGCTCTTACACTCAGCGGCCTTATGGAATTTAATGGGCCAAACCCATAAAGCTGTTTGGAGCAATACTACTAATGCAGTAGTTTGTACCATGTGCATAGTTATATCCATTCCACTGGCTGATGTATATGTAATGTACCGGTAACACAAGATTGGTTGTGTCCTGGTGGGATATTCCCTATGAAATATGCACTGAAATATTAAGCACATCAGCTCTTCTCTTAAAATGTTAAAATCATACCTGGGAAGTTTGTGTTGCTATATAAAACTCAATAGAATTTGAAAGACTTCATTTACATTAGAAATAGTTGCGATTCTGGTTGAATGACTATTTAAACTTGATTTTGAAATAGTCATCCAATTAATGCAGTCCCCCTTTTTATTACTGAAAACTTTAGTAGCATGTTAAGAAATGTAGTTGGTTCAGGCTCCCAGAAGGGCTCCTCCCCTTCTGGGCCATCCCACCCCACTGCCATGAGTCACAAACAACCCCCACATCACTAGTGGGGGAGGGGGGATCCCACCTTGCCTCAGGTGGCTGAGAGGCAACAGTTCAAGCCCTTGGCCTTCCTTCTGGCAGGTGCTGGGGTGAACTAGGTCTCACCTTAGAGCCTACCCCTAGGTCAGGGTGATAGCAAGCCCACGGTCTTTGTTGGCCCCCCAGCCCTAGCTCAGGGCGGGGTGGCAAACAGCCAAGAAGGCCCAAGCCCTGGTGCAGGACAGGGCAACAATACCACAGTCAAAGGAGCCTAGGCCCTAACTCAGGGTGGGGCAACAAACAACACAGAAGAGCCCTGGTCCTGGAGCAAGGCGGGGCAGGCCCAAGCCCTGGTGCAGGGCAGGACAACAAACACACACAAGGTCTTTAGGTGGCCCCAGCTCTCGCTCAGGGTGGGGTGCACACATCCAAAAGGGAGTCCAAGCCCTAGAGCAAGGCGGGGCAGCAAACCAACAGTCTCACAGTGGCCCAGGCCCTAAGTCAGGGCGGGGCAGCAAACAAATGACACTGTGCCTATGCTGGCAGAGAGAGGGGAGACTGCCACCCAGCAAGTGTGTGACAGGAGGGACACGGGCCCACCCGCTCCACCACGTCCTGGACCACGGGCCCTGGTGGCAGCAGAATGGTCTGCTGCGTCGGTCAGCAGGGAATCCAGACCACAACACACTGGACTCTGGGCCTTTCACAGTCTTCTCTACTCCCTGGGCCACTCCTGGTCTCCCCCCGCGGGCACATACCTAAAGTCCGTCTGTCCATCTCGGGGCTCACAGGATTCAGGTCTGGCTGGGGTCCGGGTGGCTCGAGTCCAGGCCTATGCAGCCTATTGATCCTGCTGGCTCGGGGTGCAGGCTGAGGCTGGTTCTCCTGCCGCCTCAGGCTGGCTCGCAGTGCAGGCTGAGATGGGTACTCTGGTCAGTCATCAGGGTCCAGCTGGTCTTCTCTGTTCTGCCAGTCCCTCTAGGGGCCACAGGGTGTCAGGACTGGCAGGGGCTCAGATGGCCCAATCTGGGTCTTGGCCTCACTTAGCCGACCCTCAACCACTCAGACAGGGAGCCTAGGGCCATCCCGTGGCTCCTCGTGAGGCCCAATAGGGACTGGGGCCTCAGCCTCCCACGTCGGGAGCCCAGAGCTGTCCTCTGGCTCCATAAGAGTCCTCAGCCCAGGCTCTTATAGCCCTGGCCCCACCTCCTGACTTCCAGTTAGGTGACTGAAAGGGGCCAGGCTTCACACAAAATAGCTGCCGGAAGGGGTCCTCCCCTTCTGGGTAGTGGGGTGGCCATCCCGCCCCACTACAGGGAATAATTGTCATACCTGTGCCCCTAAACACACTCACATCTTATTACTTACAAGAAGTTTTCAGGTATATTTTTTTCATTTTCGGAAAATGCTTCTTGTCAGTTGGATGGAAATGTACCCAAAAACAAGTTCATCATTCCATTAAGTGTTTAGTTATTGACAGGATACTTTCCAGTACATTGATACTTAGACCTCAGTGGTTCATGAGCCAGATTAGCAGACATTACCCCCAAAGAACTAATATAAATTCATTGTTTCATATTCTCTCTCTCTCTCTCTCGCTCTCATTATTATTCGAGCAGAAAGACCAACCAAGTATTCTGTAATTGGTTAACAACATACTAAAACATCCTCATTGGTTAATAACTTAAATTGTTAATAATTAAGTGTTTCTTTTTTTTAATATTGTGCTGCAAAGAGCCCCAAGGGACACATTAAAGAGCAAATTGCATCTCCCAAGCCTCCGTCTCATGTGTTTCTTGAGAGCTGTCAAATTGTTGCATTCCCTTTTTGGGTGGGGGGAGTGGGAAAGCATCAAGTATATTTAATATACATTACAACCATCTTGTAATTAATTCTTATATTGTGTCCGTCATTATATTGTGTGGTATGTGAGCAGCTTCTAGTGATACATTAAGCAGTGTGACTAGCATCTGTCACAGGGTTGTTTCTTCGTATCTTCTCCTGGGTGGGAAATTTGAATAGGCGGGGTGGTGGTGGTGTGGAGGGGAGGGTTAGAGGGCAAGTTTTTTGGATGGTGTTTAATAGTTTGGCTAACCCAGGAGATCATGCAACAATTAAATAGCTCCATCAAGCCAACTCATTTTAGGTTATATTTTAAACAGAGGGTTGTGCCAGAAGTAACGTCCTAGATATATTGTTTTTATTTCCAAAGCAGTATTTTGGAATTTGGCTGTGTGATTTCTCTTGAATTCAACAGGAGCTGTGCCACTCAAACTCTGTGCCTTTTTGGGGAATTTGCCCATAATGTCCCTATTCTTTGGTCTAGTTTTATTTAGTGAATTTTGTTGCACGGGGTACTACAAATCTTTTTTTTTTTTCTCCTAGGTTGGCGCTGTGTGTGTGTGTGTGTGTGTGTGTATTTACCACTGTACAGAATGTTTGTATAAGCAGATGGAAGTGTGGCACATTTCCTGCAAGTTACTCATTGGGGAAATTTTAAATGAAATTTTAAAATATCATTAAGAATGCAAACAATAAATTCTTTGATTTGCTGTAGGCATCTTTAGGTTGGAATAACTAGGAAAGGTTGTGATTAATTAGAAGTAATTTGTTAGAAACCTGAATCTTATTTTTTTTTTAATTTCTTAAATTAAAACTCAGTTCCCAGCTGGATGCTTATAAGTGCAGGAAATGTAATTGTGAGATGATTAATTGCAAGAAGATGGGTAACTGGAGTTCACATGATATGTCAAATATGGCTAAACTGAAAGGTTGTCTGTGTGTAGCAAAAAGTTGAGCTGAAACCTAGGTTGTGCAATATTGAGCTGTGAAAGGGATGGATGGAACTTGATTGCAAATTGTGACATCTCTTCCACCGTAGTCCCCTTCCTTTTGCCTTCTGTTTTTAATTGCAATGCTTTGGCTTCATGTCTCCTTCCTTTTTGTTACTGTTAAGTAGATTGGAGGTTGGGGAAAGCAGTGAGAAATGTACATTAACCTCGTTGCTTAGAGGTATATATTTTCCCTCCTGTTCACTGCAGAGGGCTCAGTGTACAGTAGGTTAGCACCTAAATAATCCTAGCTGACTTGTGAGTTTGTCTCATGCTTTCTATTCCCATTAAAAGTGTCTTATCTCTGGCCAACAAATCAGATTCCTTTACTTCTTTTTAAAATGGACTTATAACACTTGTTGTTTCTGTGTGTTTGTAGTTTGTCAAATATGCTACAAAGAAAAGACAATAAAAGGTGACATATGTTGTGTAAACTAGGTTAATGGCATTTTAGTTCATTATCCCTCCAAGATATTTAGCAAAATGCTCATAATGTTTTAAGTTACTTCTGCTTTACGTTAAAACAGTAATGCATGTTGTACAGCTTATTGTTTTATTAGCTACCATAATGCACTTCAAACCCCATGGTGTGTTTCTGTGCTCTTTATTTTGGGATCATATAAAAGGTTTGTTCGCTCCCTCCTCTCCCCCACAACCTCATAAACATCATATCTTCATAAAGAGTTTCAAATTCTTGGAAATGCTGATTTACGAATTCAGTTAATGACCCAAATATTGCTTGTTTGTTGTGTATGAGTTATATTAAAATAACGCACTGTATGTGTATTGTCATTAATGATATGCTCATTTTTATAATGGAGCTGCAGTCTCTTAGTATGCAGTCCTTGGGGAGATGCTGCATTTTTTTTTTAAACTAAGTATTGTTCTGGCTCCTTTCCTTGATTGGCCCAGAAATAGCAATCAGCTGGGGAGCAGGATGACATGCCTCTTAGCAATCCCTTTTATCTTTGAGATGAGTATCAACATTGTATGCTTCCTAATGGAAGTGTAATTTAATGAAATCTATTGGGTAAACATACTTCAGATGTTCAAAGGAGGTGACAAAATTTTTGCTGGCAGCCAGGACCTGGCTGGTTTCCAGCTTGCCTTTAGCCGCTATGCGTATAGCATTGAGAAAGGCACTTAAAATAGGAACACAAAGTGTTGTCTCTCTTTTCCTTCACCACACCACCTATTTATTTTCCTTAATTTTATTTTTTGTGGGATTTGTGCTAGTGCCCTTTGACACACAACTTCTCCTGGTAAATTGGTATGTGATATCCGTTTTAAAAATAGTGATAATTTGGAATATATCATTGAACTGGAAGGGGTTGTTGGCACAAAATGTGCTGCACTGCACGTGTGTGTAATCTAATTTGCCTTTATTCAGCAGTCTTGTGAAAGAGACCAAGTTTCTCTGTAGGCCAATGAAATTAAGCGTCCTGTTTTAAAGATGACAGTTGAACACTTTTTAGTTTCATCAACAGTAATTGCTGATTCAGAATTGTTATTTATTATGTTTGCACCAGATGGCTGGCCATGGAAGGAAACCTCCTAAAGCCTCTGTCTCTTCGGTTAGATCCAAGGTTAGCTCAAAATGAGGCAGTTGCCCCTGTTGTTTATTCCTTTTCAGTACAGACAAAGGTGCTATGGTTATGCCTCCTCTCCCTTGCCCAACACCAATGGTAAAGTAGCCAGAAAAGGATTGCAGTATTGTAGCATCGATGATGTAGCTTGAAGTGCATGATAAATTGGACAGCTGATGGATCTTGTTGCTCATATGAGAATAGATTTGTAAATCATAGGAAAAGCATTTGATGGGAAGTACATTAGTGTTCAGGTATATTTGAATGTAATCAATGTGCCTTTGAAACACTTTTTTGGGAGGTTAAGATGTGAGGCCTAGGATGCAGGTAGTCTTTCACTGAAGATTTCCAGAGGAGAGAGAACTTGGAAACAAAGAAGATAAATGTGGAAAACAATTACATTACTTTTCATTTTTGTGTTTCCTTTCCTATTCTTTCAGATACTTCTGCTTGGATCAGAGCTCTTCACTTTTACCCCAGCTTCTTTTCCTGCTTCATCCTGTAATGAAATTCCACTCCCATATTTGTCACATAGTCATGAGAGGGCGTGACCTCATATGTTAACCATTATGGTTTTATTGCAGTACCAAATGCAATAACAAGAGGGAACTACTCAGGCAAAGGAGATCCCCTCATTTTGTAATGGGTAGAGCCCTGCATATTTGCTTCATGTAGGAAAAGCTTGGTTATCCAGCACCTGGATAACTGGCACATTTCAGTTAACTGGCATATCTCAGGGCCAGTTACTTGGCTGGGGCCAGCATGCCACAGGGTCAGTTACCCAGCTATGGCCAGTGGCCCTACTCCAATGTCTGCCAAATTTGCTTACCCGGCATCCCCAGTTCCCTGGGAGTGCTGAATAATATAACTTTCACCATATCTTCAGAAAGTTATCAACTCCTTTCCAACTGGTGAACAACTGTACATCCTTGGCAACTTCAAATTCAAGAGCTGGATGCAGCTATCAGTCCTGGTCTATCTGCCTCGGTCATCATGGTATTGGGGAAAAGTGAACGAAAATGGTCAAAGGTTTCTTGAATTCAGCTCTCAAAATCAGCTCTGCATCACTAATACTTTCTTTAACTTGAAAGAGTGTCACAAAGTTTCATGGCGCCACCCGAGATCTGGTCACTGGCATCACCTTGACTTAGTACTGGTATGCAGGAAACATCTCAACGCTGTCAAAATTACATGCATATATCACAGTGCAGATTGTGACGCTGATCACTCCTTGATCATCAGCAGGGTGAAAATTGTCCCAAACAAACTCTATATGACCAAGGAATGAAATAAGCCAAAAATCAATACCTTCAATACCAGAGATGTGCCGAAATGCTCTGTCGTTGCAGATGATCTTACTCGCAAAATGGAACGCAAACCAGACCAACAAACTGTTCATGAGACATGGTCCATGCTGAGAGATGCAATACACGAATGTGATAAATCTGCCTTTGGAACGTGTAAATTCTCTAACAAAGACTGGATCGATGAAAATGCTGACCTTCTTCTGCCTCTTCTTGAAGAAAAACACAAGACACATCTGAATAACATAAAGAACCCATCTCAAAGCACAAAAGATCAACTTTGACACGTGAAGAGAGAGAATCCAGATGGTGTGTGAACAAATATTGGGCCAATTATGTTCTAATATTCAAAAGGCATCTGATTTGGGCAACCTGAAAGCCATGTACAATGGATTGAAGAAAGCACTTGGACCAAACATTACCAAAGTCGCCCCACTGAAGCATTTAAATAGACAGGTGATCACAGACAAGAAGCTGCTGATGTCCAGATGGGTGGAACACTTCTCAAGTTTTTATTCCCACAAGCATACAATACAGCCTGAACTTGACAATCTCATCCCAACTCTTCCAGAAATGTCTGAGCTAGATGCAGAGCCTGTGGAGGAGGAACTTTCTCAAGTTCTTGATGCTCTCTCCAATGGAAAAGCACCAGGAAATGACAGAATTCAGCAGAAGTCCTGAAGGCAAACAAGGCTGTGCTCTTCCCCTTCCTCTATGATTTGCGCCTCAAATGTTGGAGAGCAAGTGATGTCGCACATGACGTGAAGGATGCAAATGTTATCACTCTCTATATAAACAAAGGCAACAAGGTTGACTGCAACAGTTACAGAGGCATCTCGTGACTGAGCATCACAGACAAAGCATTTGCCCATGTCATTCTCAAATGCCTGCAAAAACTCACAGATCAAGTCTATCCAGAAACACAATGTGGCTTCAGGGCTGGCAGGTCAACAATGGACATGATTTTCTCACTCGACAACTACAGGAAAAATGCAGAGAACAAGGAAAGCCATTATTCATAGCATTTGTGGACTTAACAAAGGCATTTGACACAGTTAGTAGGTCAGGACTATACAGAATATTAACCAAGATTGGCTGTCCCCTGACCCTACTCAAGCTCATAACATTCTTTCATGAAAACATGAAAACAACAGTGCAATATGATGGATCTACATTGGAACCATTTGCAATGAACAGCCGAATCAAACAAGAATGTGTTCTTGCCCCTACCCTCTTCGGCATATTCTTCTCAGTTCTACTAAACTGTGCATTTCAAAACTCATACAGTGATGCATTTCTCCACACAAGATTAGATGGCTCTCTCTACAACCTGGCAAGACTCAAAGCCAAAACTAAGGTCAAGGAAGTCCTCATCAAGTAACTCCTCTTCGCAGAAGACGCAGCTCTCATTGCTCTTAATGAAGACACGCTACAGTCACTGATGGATTCTCTATCCAAAGCCTGCAAGTTATTTTCCCTTGACCTAAGCATGAAGAAAACTGTTGTATTCACTCAAGGTATACCTCAGCGACTCAATGTCATTCTGGAAAACAGCCAATTAGATGCGGTTCAACAATTCTGTTACCTTTTGATCTACGGTCACCACAAACCTATGCATGGATGAGGAACTGAACATGAGAATCGGGAAGGAAGCTACGATTTTTGGCAGACTTACAAAACGAGCATGGAACAATCCTAAGCTGATGGTGAAAACAAGATTTTAATCTACCAAGCATGTGTATTGAGTATCTTGCTCTATGGTTCTGAGGCCTAGACCACGTACTTGAACCAGGAAAAAAATGAACAGCTTCCATCTTTGCTGCCTCTGCAGAATTACGAATATCAACTGGCAAGATAAAGTTTCAAATGCAGATGTCCTGTCAAGATCTGGCATACCCAGCCTCATAGCAGTCCTCAACAGCAGAAGACTACGATGGCTTGGTCATGTGAGAAGAATAGATGATGAACGTCTTCCCAAAGAAATCGTCTTCGGTGAAGTGTCACGTGGGTTGAGAACAAGAGGAAGACCAAAGCTAGTATTCAAGGATACGTGCAAAAATATCATGAAAAAATTCGACATCGATCCAAAATCCTGGGAATATACATCATCAGATCGAAATACCTGGTGACGATTGCTATGACAGGGCACACTATCCTTCAATAGTGTGTGTGCAAGCTATGCAAAAGAACTTAGTCTTAGAAGGAAAAACTCTCAGACTCAAGAATTCGGAAGTAGACTGATATGTGGTTATTGCAATTGACCATGCAAATCCAATATTGGATAGATAAGCCATGAGAGAAGCTGCGGACTCGAACAGCACCCATAGATCCTCACCGCTGCTGCTAATCTCCATCTCTCAAGATAAAAAGGGGCCATATGTACTGTATCATTGGCTAATACAGTGGCTAGTGGAGTAGATTCCCATGCAAGGCCCTTCCTGCTTCGCCTAGCTGCCAAGTATGGGAGGAGACTGGTGCCAGAGCAGGACCTTGCACTGCTGCAGGGATGGGGCGCAAGGTGCTTTATCCTAAATCCTACCTACAGGAGAGCCCGGTTGCCAGCCTATCCCTTCAGTTCGCATGGTGAGCACTGACCTGTGGTGCTCTGGCTCCAGGTCGCTCCCTGCTGTTTCCTATCCCAGTCCCTGCTTTTGTGCTGCCTGCCTCCTCCTTGCTCATCTGTGCTCCCTCTCCTTCACTTCAGATGGTTTAGTTTTGTGGGTACAAGTGAAATCTGATTTGTGGATAGGATGAGGAGTTGAGCCTAGTGGATGTGTGTATTTGCACAGAGCTCTAATAATGAGCTTGTTTGATGTCTTTTGGATTCAATGCTAAGTGTGAAGGATTTGACTCCATTGTACGTTCATGTTCCGTATAGTGGACTGTGGGAAGGGGAAGTGGTGAAATAAAATAGTAGGGAATCCAGAAGCAGCAGAATGAAATACCAACATCCTAACCAAAAAGGGAATAGAGAATGTGGGAAGCTGATGGATCATGGGGGGCAGGAACTACAATTCTTGTTGGTGTGTCATATAGTTCTATCATTATAAGCTATAATAGTGGTGTACAAGTCAGCTCTAAATCTTTATTACACATCTTTTATCCAGAAGTGTGTTTGTATTCCTCTGATAGTAGTCTCTCTCTTTCTTTTTTTTCCCTCACTGTTTGAACACTTTGTTTTCAGCGTTCTCCAAAAATTATAGACCATTAAGTGGAGGGAAGTTTGTGTCTGGATGATATGTACATACAAAGCAATACAGTGTTTTATATGGCATTACACCAGTCTAGCTTTTGACAGTTTTGTACACTTACTGTGGTATACTTAGCACACTCCTTCTTAAATCAAATTTCATTTTTTTTTAATTATGTACTTGAATCTCCTGGGATAATTTGGGTGGGTAACAGGAGAGGCAGGAAATAATTTAAAGTAGGGGAGGGTGAAAAGAGTATGAACTTTAATGAATTTTGTGAACCCCAAAATAATGAAAGGGTTTGCTAAGCTTTGAACTTGACAAAGTTTGTCCATCACTGGTTTAAACAACTTTTTCAAACTTTTTTCCCCAAAACAAATACAATAAGAACTTTGAAATGTATGAATAAAAATGGCTTAAAATCTGTTACTTTTGAAACAGTTCTTAATATGAAGTTCTTTTTAAGGCGGTTGTGTTTTCTCTACATTCTTATTAATGCAAGAGAGAGAAATAAGTTGGAGTCATAGCTTGGGAATGCCTGATAATGCCCCCTAGAGATGTGTGAGGCAGAGAGTTTGCTTTTACACTGAAACCAGAATTACAACTCAAGCATGAAAATGGAAAAGCTGTGAAATAAATGATGGTATCCGTTCCATTTAAATGAAGAATGTTGTGTAGACCAAGGGTTCTCAACCTCTTTCTTTCTGGTGTCTCCCCTCCTCCCCATATGCTATAAAACGCCATGTCCTGCCTTTGTAATAACTGTTTTTCTGCAAAGCCAGGCCCAGTGTTAGGGGGTAGCAGGCAGGGCAGTTGCAGCTCCATGCAGTGAGGTCTGCAGTTGGGGTTTCTGGCCTGAGCCCCAGTGACTAATTGCTGGCCCTGCTCTTTGGTTTATTTTAGTGACAACCTGAAAACTACTTACAAGGAGGCCTTGGAACCCTGATTTAGATGTTAGATAAAGGGCTTGTGAGTTAGATATCCAGGTTCCAGTCTTCCTCTATCACTGATCATCTGAGAGTCCTTAGGCAACCTTTCCGCTATAATTTGATGGTCTGATTATATGTAGCTTCACATTAATTATTTTCTGTAATGAAAGATTCTGTCTTTTGAAGCTTTTTTCCATTTTTTTTTTTTTTTTTTAAATTTGTCAGGAGAAGGGTCCTCCTTCTCCATTCAGACATTAGATCAGGTAGTGGCCAGTCTTTCCTTTTTACCTATCTTCCACTCTTCTGCTGGATCCCACTGATGCTTCTTTCTTTTTTTTTCCCTGGGACTTCAAAGACTGAGTCAGTTCCAAGGCCATGATTAGAAGTTGATTTGTTTAGCTGTCTGTAGGAGATTCTGTAAAGGTGGCATATCTGAGTATTGCTGCACTACCATGTGTCATTCCCATTGGTGTTTTGTTTTGTTTTGTTACCACGTCTTTATTTACGTCCAAGTGTTAGACTGGGATTTTGAAAGGTTTCTACATGTAGGTACCAAAAACCTGTTGATTTGCAATGAGATTCCTCCACTCTTGGGTGTGATTTTTTTTCAAAAGCTGCAAAAATAACATGTGTTCCATTGAAAGTTGAACACCTAGTCTCCCATAATTCAACGTGATTCGTTCTCCTAGGTTACTTATGTTCTGTTGAATCCTTTTATTTATACTTAGAATCTTATTCTGTGATAGTGAGAACTCTGGGGAAGGGTTAAAGTGTTTTTGTGAGCATAATGACTAATCAATGACTTTTTAATTCAAACTTTCAAAGTGTGGTCACGAGGCAGAGGGGTGGGAAATATTTTTTTTAAAAGATACCTTTTCCATTTCCTCTTTTGAGTTACTGTTATACTGTGAATACATAATTTTCTTGAATTCTAATTAGCTTTCATAGATAAAGATCCAAGCTGCATGTTTTAAATGTAGCTAATAATCAGAAGTAAATACATTTTAAAGCTAACAACTTGTTTTGTTTAATGAATTTGGAGAAGTGAAGTTTGAGAGAGTTCTGTTTTGTGTTTCTTGAAATTTATTGATCCATGTGGCCTTGTTTTATGAAGTGATTTGTATGATTCTATTTTGTAAAGCACTCAGGGGCCCTGTCAATAATAGTAACAAAAATTTGAAACATATTTAATAGAGTCCTGAATCTTTCCAAAGCTAGTGGGGCTTATACGGGGAGAGGACTCAAAGGATCAAACCTTAGATTTTTGGGAGTATAATTGGAACACTAGAGCACTGTGGAGGCCATGCTTTGGCAGATTACGATATTTGAAAGGATCTGATTTAGAGAAAAATATCTTGTATCACTTAAGTCCACATAGGGCTATTGAAGCTGGCTCTGGCACCTTTTTAAACCAATACTTATTTTATGTTATCCACAATGAGCAAGTTGCCCTATTTTTAGAATACACAAAACGTAACAAGAACATTTAGATGTCCATATGACAAAAATGAAGCTGAGGTGTAATAAGCTAAGAATCCTGAGAAATAACACTATCATGAATACTGTATGTTACCTGTTAAAGAGAAGAAATTGTGTATTGACTTGTAAGACTTTGATGTGGAATATTGATCTATCTAAATGGTCAGGGTTGCATGTGCTGTGTGAAGAACAGACAGAAGGCAAAATAGTGGCCCTCTAGGTCAGCCACCTCCAACAAACACTTGGGATGGCAATTGTAAGACAGTGTGGCGTACTGCCTGGCCAAAGTGACACAGCTGTTTTGCCTGGCTGGAACCTAGAGATCCAAGTGAATGTTCAAATACACTTAAATGCGGGTCAAATGTCAGAAGCCCTCAAAAGGGACAGAGGGAGAAGGCATATGAGAGAAGTAGGTCTTCCTCCAGATCTGGGGAATGGTGAAGATATTTTTTATGAAATGCTTTGTTCTAATAAATCTACTTTATGTAAAATAGGCTGTTTGGCATCCAATTATCGTTGTCATTACTTCTGGAGCAGACAAAACTATATGGCTTGAGCCTGTATGCCAACTGAGGCAGGCATGGTTACAGCCAAAGGAATGACTCACATGCCTCAGTCTGATTGTGGGAGAACTGTGGGATTCCCTTGATACATAGAGGCATGAAACCTAACACACGTGTCTCAGGTCTGGTCTACGCCAGGGTTGCCATCTATCTACTTCAGCAATGCTATTTGTGGAGCTGAAATTGACATCCTGCCACATCTGGCATCTAGTAAGATTGACGGGGCGGCTCTCCCATGAATGCCAACTATTCTTCTTGTCTTGGTGGAGTACTGGGATTGACTGGAGCAAGCTCGGAGGTCAATTTATTGTGCCTACATCAGAAGCAATGAATTGATAGGTGGTGGCTTGATCCCAGCAGCGTCCATCCTTGGCTCAATGTAGACGTGCCCTTACATGTGTGGGGAATACATAAGCTCACTTGTCAATGAGACCAGAAAGGGTCAGAGGTGCAGTTTTCCTGGTTACATTGAACATGCGCATACTAAAACTCACTGACCTTAACAACACACACACACCCTGTTGTTTCATTGCTTGTTGTATCCAAAACTAATTCTTCAGAGCCCATGTTTATTTGATCTGTAAATCTCCTAATGTATTGGATTCTGTATAATTCATATTAATGTCAAAGTGGACCATAATGTATATTGACTTTAAAGAAATGTACAGCATTCTGTATCTGGTGGATGAATTCATTTTTAAGAATTACTGTTATCTTTAAATTGGAGAGCATGCCCTACTTAGATTTACAGTACAAAAGAGCACATTTGTAAGCAATGGGGGACAATATCCTATATTCTGCATACTATAGCTTTAAAAATCTTTAATGTTTGTTTGAGTCTATGGAATATGCTTTTCATTTGAGACAATAAATAATATTCTGGTGCACAGCTTCCCCAAAGCTAGTAAAAACTACAATTAATCATTTATCTGCTAGGTGTCAGCAAAGGTTCTCTTAACGATGAACACAGATATCTTATTTATTTATTTATTTGTGTAGGAGATCATGGGCTTGTGCCATTTTTAAGGTAGTTCTGTAGGGTGGTGAGAAACTTCTGGGGCCACATGTAAGAGAACAGATCATACACTATGTCCAGAAGTGTCAGCTGTTCTTTCTCTGCTACAGTTGGTTAAAATTCACTACACTGTACATAAGTGTTTGATGCCTGGAACTTTGATGGACTTTTCTTTAATCAGGTGAAATTAATTAACAAGTTTGCTACCAATGAAGTGAAATATCTTCTCATAGGGAAAGCCTGCTGGAGGACTTTGCATTGGGGTTATGCTGACAGGCTAACTGTAGTCTTCTTTCTGTGATGCTTTTGGCACCACAGGAGTGAATGCAATGCTTGCGCGGGTCAGTACCTTCAAGAATTTGGGGTAGTTTGCAACCATGGAATGAGATAGAATGGATCTCTGTGTCCAAGAGCCTGCAGAAACTGCTTTGAGAATCTGTTGTCACTTCTCCAGCCTATCAGCTGGAGTAGCATGCGTTACTGGCAGCTAAACCCAGTCTGATCTGGTGCTTTTCACAAAATCTTATTATTTAAACTATTTGTGCCAGGGTGGTTGCAAAATAGTACAAATACAGAACTACTAATTTCATATTACCATGAGTTGTTACATAAATCATTCAACAGGGACCAGACATTATCACATGACCTACGTAGCAGCACACATTTTGAATATTGACAATACATAATTTGTGAGCTCCCAAAATTACTTGTTGAATGAAGACACTGGAGAAATTTGTAGTCTGTTTGTAGACCATTCAAACAAATAACTATCATATTTTACAATATACTTCTCACAAATCGTTCGTGCAAGAATGATCAGACCAGTGGGCCATCTAGCATAGTATTTTGTCTTCTGATAGTGACCAGTGCCAGATACTTTAACTGGAGTGAACAGAACAGGCAATTGTCCCATTATACAATCTTATCATCTGGCAGAGGCTTAAGGGCACCTAGAGCACGAGGTTGCATCCCTGATTCTCTTGGCTAATACCCCAATGGACCTGAGTGAACTTATCTAATTCTTCTATGAACTCGGCTATATTTTTGTTCTTTACAACATCCCTGGCAACAAATTTCACAGACTCTTTTGTAATGTATTCACTTAAGTTTGTTCTGTACTTCCTGCCTATTAATTTCATGCGTTATGTGAAGGGTGTAAATAATATTTTCTAATTCACTTTCTCTACACCATTGATGATTATTTTTATAGACTCCTATCATATCCCCTGCATGCAGTATTCAAGATGTGGGGAAATACCATGGATTTACGTAGTGGCATTATGATATTTTCTGCCTTTATTGCCTAGTCATTCTCTAATAGTTTGTAACATTGTTAGGTTTTTTGATGGCCTGTGTATGTTAAGAACTAGTTTTCAGAGAGCTATCCGTGTAGATTTCAAGATCTTTCTTGAGTGCTAACTGCTCTTTAAGCCATTATTCTGTATGTATAGTTGGGATTATGTTTTGCAATGTGCATTACTTTGCATTTATTGCCACTGAATTTCATCTGCCATTTTATCATCCAGTTTTAACTCTGTCGTCTGCTGTGGACTTAATTATCTTAAATTTGCTGAAGATACAAAATTACTCATCTTTTAACCCAGTCCCTGGTACAAAAGATTTCCCTTATATTATGTCTGCTTACTTTGCTTAAGAGCCTTTGATGATAAGTCTAGTGAAAGGCTTTCTGAAAATCCAAATACACTGTTGACTGGACCGTCCCGGTCCACAGCTTTGTGGACCCTCATCAAAGCATTCTAAGAGATTGACAAATTGTACTTTCCCTTTACAATAGCCATCTTCAGCATTGTATGTTAGGAAAAGAGTTACCTCAGTGTTTGTATCATTTGCATTACCACTCAATAAAAATATTATGTGTACAAATAAGAGAATACCACTGATTATGACTATTAACATCTGGCATTTAAAACAATATATGAACTTGTATGGATAGCGTTGGGGAGGGGGAGCTGAAGGGCTGAAATTAAAAACTGTTTTGGTAAAAATGCCAACTGACTAGTTTTCAGGCTGCACTAAAAGTTCAACAATTATTTTTATATAACTGCACATAGAATCATAGAAGAGTAGGACTGGAAGGGACCTCGAGAGGCCATCGAGTCCAGCCCCCTGCCCTCATGGCAGGACCAAGCATTTTCTAGACCATCCCTGAAAGCCATCTATCTAACCTCTTCTTAAATATCTCCAGTGATGGAAATTCTACCACCTCCCTTGGCAATTCGTTCCAGTGTTTGATCACCCTGACAGTTAGGAACTTTTTCCTAATGTCCAACCTGAACCTCCCCTGCTGTAATTTCAGTCCATTGCCTGTTGTTCTAGCCTCAGAGGCAAGGAAGAACAAGTTCCCTCCCTCCGCCTTATGACACCCTTTTAAATACCTGAAAACTGCGATCATATCCCCCCTCAATTTTCTCTTTTCCAAACTAAACAAGCCCAATTCTTTCAGCCTTTCTTCATAGGTCATGTTCTCTAGACCTTTGGTCATTCTCGTTGCTCTCCTCTGGACCCTCTCCAATTTCTCCACATCCTTCCTGAACCGCAGTGCCCAGAACTGGCCACAATACTCCAGCTGAGGCCTAACCAGCGCAAAGTAGAGCGGGAGAATGACTTCTCGTGTCTTGTTCACGACACACCTGTTAATGCATCCTAGAATCATGTTTGCCTTTTTCGCAACAGCATCACACTGTTGACTCATATTTAGCTTGTGGTCCACTATAACCCCCAGATCCCTTTCTGCTGTACTCATTCCTAGGCAGTCCTTTCCCATTCTGTATGTGTGACACTGATTGTTTCTTCATAAGTGGAGCACTTTGCATTTGTCCTTATTAAACTTCATCCTGTTTACCACAGCCCATTTCTCCAGTTTATCCAGATCCTTTTGAATTATGACCCTATCCTCCAAAGAAGTTGCAACCCCTCCCAACTTGGTATCATCTGCAAACTTAATAAGTGTACTTTCTATGCCAATATCTAAATCATTAATGAAGATATTGAACAGCACCGGTCCTAAAACAGACCCCTGCGGAACCCCACTAGTTATACTTTTCCAGCCGGATTGAAAACCATTAATAACTACTCTCTGGGATATATACATATAAGCTGACTCTCTCTTTTTCCTTGCTTCAGCATAGGTAAAGTTGGCTAGTATATTATTTGTAGTACAGTAGCACTCAGAGAGCTTTGTCAGGATTGGTGGCCACACTGTGGTGGATGCTGTACATGAACGCACACGCACACGTTCCATGCTTAACATAGGAGAATGTGACCTCTAGTAGGATCAGTTAGTAAAGAACAAATCTACTTTTTTCTGTATCAAGCTTTATTTAAAAGGAACACTTAACTTTAGTTTCCTTTCATTATGTTACTTTTAAGGCACATCTGCAATATGCAGACAAGCTGGAGCAGGATGGCCACAATAGCACAAGTAGTATGTATTCAGAGATCACACTAGGTTTTATACTCAGCATGGCTCCGATGTTACTGCTACTTGCACAATTGTGGCAACACGACCGTTTGTACTCACGCTAGCTTGACAAAAGCCACTATAGTACCTGTCCCCTTGGGCTGCAGAAATTCTGTGCTGCAGCCCTCTCTGAATATCTCTGATACAGAGGATTTCTGATACTACTAAAGACTGAATTGTGGAGACAATTTCTGTACGTAGCAGAGCATTTTGTTTTTTGTTTTTTTTAAATGTGGGCAATATGTTAGGCTAGCATGTTCTTATCCTTTTTTACCTTTCCATACATGCAAGATGATCTGCATCTGGGAAAGGCATATTGATGACAGAAGCAGCTCATGCTTGGAGTCCTCCACATACACATACACCTTTCCACTGGTACTCTAGTTTCTCCGTACCATCTGCTATACTGTAACTGGGAATTGCTGCAATATCCTCCCTGTTTTGCAATATGAGAAGTGCTGTGTGGTCTCAGCTCCCAAGCTGAGAATCCCTGGTAGAAATCGTTCATATGGTGACAAAACCCCAAGCTTGTCCTCTTTGGGTTGTGTGCTTCACGGTGGTTTAGGTGCTGCCTCAGAGGCTTGGTGTCTCTGCTCTGCCTCCTGTTCTCACAGGGGCCTGGGTTTATAGCATCATTGAGCCAGTCTCATCATTGGCACAGACCATGTCACTCTCATTAGTGGTGGAGACCCTTTTAGGTGTGCCCACTCTCCCCCTACCTCCTAGGACTGCCCTAGGGTGTGGGGAGGTCTGCTCACCTGAGGGAAACTCTTTAAAAGGGTTCCATAGGCTTCAATTGGCCACAGGTGCTGAATTGGCAGCTGGTGTTGGTTTAGCCTGCTGCTGCAGGCTGATCCTTGATAAGCCTCAGTCTCTAAGAATCATATACCCACAGACCCAACTGCTGACATATTTACCCTTCATGTGACTAATGTAGCCTGCTGTGGGTTGCGGTCTATCACAATATACTGAATTTATTTCAGTCAGTTAAGTTATATGGAGTGGTGATGACTTGGTACAAGTCTTATGTGAGGGCTTTATCTGTAAAACTGAGGCTGCATATACATAACTATGAGAACTCATAGATAACTATGAGAGAAAATCAAATTTATTTATATTGATTTTCTAATACTGAATTTATAAGTTTGATTTTGACCGTCCTTTCTTCCGCTGTGCTCCCCACAATGTTGAGTCATTTCTGCCACACACAAATTAGCTAACATCGACTGTTGCATTAGTGCATTGTGGAAAGCTATCCCACAGCTCCCTCATCCCTGTAAGCATTCTGGGTATGCTCTCTGGTCTTGTCGTCCTCTTCCCCCATTGCATTTTCATCATTCTCCTCCTGATCTGTGAAATTATGTCGATCCCTGGAAATAATGCAGACACCCTCAAAATTAGAAGACAGAATTTTTAGTTTCCTTACACATTACATTGCTAACATGGGTGCAGCAACTGTATTCTCAACTGGCCAGCGCACCAAGTATCCCACCTCCTATTACTGCATGTATGTGATCTCTAAAAATAATGCAAGGGCCTGGAATGTTTCTTAAATTCAGAAGAATGTAGGAAGAAAGAATTTTTTGCTTTCCGTATACACTATATTGGTGTTGAGTAGAGTTTTAATTCAGGGTCCCGGGCTGGTTTTTAAAATTAGAAGAAAGAGGACAGAAAAGGGCAGGAAAAAAAAATTTTTGGTCACACCCCGCCACCGGTATCAGCAAGCCTCGGTGTGGGTGATGGTGGGGTTCAGTGGGGGGCCAGTTGAAGTGGTCCTTCCCCAGCAGTAGCAGCAAGCCCTTTTAGCCACCAGCGGAGATTTTCCTCAGCAGCAGCAAGCCCCGGTATGGGCTGGGTGTGTGTGTGGGGCCGGGGGGGTGGGTATTCAGGGAGAGGACCATTTGAGGTGTTCCTTCCTTGGTAGCAGCAAGCCCCTTAGTCACCGGGGAAACTTTTCCCAGTGGCAGTGAGGCCTGGTATGGGTGAAGTTGGGGGGGAGGTAAGTAGTTGAGGGGGGGGCAGTTGTGGTCCATCCCCACAGCATCAGCAAAGCCCCCAATATCTTAACCTCTGGGGGAGACTTCCCCATGGTGGTAGCAAAGCCCAGACTGTTTTTTAAATTCAGAAAATGGAGGATAGGAAATTTAGGAAAAAAGAATTTTTGGTTTCCCCCTTCACTATACTGGTGTTGGGGAGACTTCCCCATGGCAACAGCAAAGCCCCCAGTATCTTAACCGCCCAGAATATCCTCCCGCCCTTGGAGCCCTAAACAAGTGGCTGGCAGCATAGTCAGAACTGAACATCAGGCACATCCTTTTATTGGTTTGGTTGGGAGCTACCACGCGATGTGGCTGTGCGTGGGAAAGAGCCAGACTGTGTGGTAACTGTGGGGGAGGGAAGGCGGTTTTCACACATATGTACACTTCTGAGAAGAAGTTTGTCAGCATGTTATGCAAGCATGACCCCCAGCACACGAGGTCTGCCAGGTCAGGGTCTGGCGCCAGACAGCACAGAAAAAAATAGCAAGTGTACAGACAGAGCCACAAACTCCCTGCAGGGGCTATTTGAATGGTTAGATATATGCACACCACTAACAACATAGAAAGGAAGAAGCCATTTCTCAGGCTGTCCTACTAACATGAGCCCACAGCTAAAGGCTCACTGCTGCTTTTTGGAAATTCAGGCTCTTTCTGTTACTGGAGAGCAGCAGCCATAGTGGAGTACTGAGAGGGGCATTATGGGTTACATATGGGATACCTCTGGAGGCTAAGAAATTCGCTTTTAAGACGTGGCACTTCCACACTTGCCTTTAATCGAACTTTTGAATTTGAGCTTGATGCTATACCTGCCTGGTAACTGCAATTTTGTAATCTCAAGGTTAGTGCACCCAATATCGATCTAATTGTCTTTATGATGAAGACAGTCACCTGGTAAAATCGAGCTAAGTGATGTAAATTCGATTTTGTCCTGTTGTGTTGACACAGCCTGAAATATTCTCAATAACATCAGCTTAATGTCAGTTTATCTGAAGGACTTAGGGAGTGCCAGAAATCTTTGAATAAAGGCAGTTGTAGATAATAGGCATGAGTAGAAGCCAACTGAAAGGTGTTAAGAATGGCTGAGAGTCCCAAACTGCAGAGCAAAAAAAAGGGAATTAAAGAAATAATAAGATCAAGCTATCACTCCAGCAACCCAGGATGTGCTGACACAAGAACTCTGATGGCCTTAAAGGTGAATACACTCTCTGACTCAGTCTTCCTTTTTTTTAGAGCTGATTAAAGACCATTCCATCTGCTTTAGTGGCAGAGCCACTACTTTGAAAGTAGATTGTCTTCCTGTTTGGAGCATAAATCCTTGAAAGTCAGTCACCCTAGAAATCATGTTCTCCTTCTGAACTATGGTATCTGTAACTCGTGGGAAACATAACCAAACCTGTGTCGAATGAAATTTGGTAAATGAAGGTTTTACTAGGTGCAATTCAATCTCAGAGCAACAAAATAACTTGTCTGAAAAGCTCCGAGGAAAAATATATCCAGTAAACTGGGTCACAAACTGACTTTGCGTACGTGTGATGGTAGAGGAAACATGGATGAGATAAGCTCGTACAACCAATTTCCAGTGACGGTTTTTATGTTTCAGAAATGAAATGCTTTCTGTCTGGGAAAGTTATTGGAACATATGCAAAAGTGACATGATGTAGTTTCTTTGATTTTATTTTTTAAACTATTTTATTCCTTTAATGTGCTGGAATGTGTTGAGGCCTATGCTTCTATGCTGTATTAAAGAAAACAATACTACAAGCATAACAACAATAGATGTCAAAGAATGATTCATTCTTCCATTACTGAGCAGTGGAGAAAATAGCCCATTGAAATCTTTCAGAATAATTTTATTAGAATAAATTTTTTCTCACTTAAGAGTATTATTCTTTTTTGTATTTTGATAAAGTGTAATGGCTGTTTATTTTGATTACTCTCGCAAAGGGTTTGAAGAGGTGTTTTTTTTTTTAAATTTACATAAAAGCACTGTAGTTCTTGACCCTATAGCTTTGAAGTGAGTGTGTACATTACATAATGTATACGTAGGAGTGAACCAACACAAATTAACTTTGAATGTGCAATCAAAAGAGATGTGTGTTTTGCTGTTTTTTTTCTATTGTGCATTTTAATTATTTACTAATCGTGTTTTATTTAGATATATCTTACTCTTAAAGTCTGATTTTAGGGACTTTCACACATGAGGTGTAAACCATTTATTTTATGAGCTTTTTCATATTTCTGTATCATTTTAATTATTAGGAATGTGTGTTCAGCAATGGGCTTGCTTCCTTCTGTGGATTACTTGATTTCACAGTGTAATTTTATGTTGCATTTAAGACATCACAGTAATTTCAAAAAGAACAGTCCTGTGACATTGCAGAATCAGGATTGTACGTTCACCGCTTTATCTATCAGAAGAAGTGGACTTTGAATTAGTTCTTACCCAATTAAGAGAGGCTCTGGAATAAAACCAGAAGGGATACTGAAACAGCAAATGGACACTGAGGACCAGTCTACACTGAAAAATATAGATTGGTCTATCTATATCTCTTGAGGTGGTGGAAAAAGCCACACTCTTAGAGATGTAGCTCTGGTGTTCCAACTCCGGAACAAGACTTCTGTTGACCTAGCTACTGTCTCTTGCAGTGGTGGATTGATTTCAGTGTAGACTCTCATTACAGTGATTGGAGGGGGGTTCTTCCATTGCTGAAATACCACAGCTATGCAGTGTTTTGAGATAGACACTTAAACACATTTCATTCTCATTTGCTCCAAGGTGACATTTTATTAAAGCACTATGCTGTGATCCATAAAGAAGATATAACTTGTAGCTCAAATGGTAAGGTCTATCTTTGGTAATATACCACCAAGTTGTAGAGAAACCATGGTTTTCAAGGCCTGTTCATGAATTAAGTGGTATGAAATAAGGTCACAGGACAAAAAAGTATGTGATCAGAAGATTTCTTTGAAAAGGATTTGGTAGACCTTCTGGGTGGTTCGTGGAAGAACAGAATCACTTTTATTCATAGGGTAGGCTTACAAAATGTATATATGCAATTACTTCTCTTTGCCCCCAAAAGTGCATCTGTCATCTCAGTGGGGCACTCATTCTGCACAAGGTCATTGTCTAGTTAGTTATTAGAAGCTCAGCACAGTGCTGAACCATCTGGTCAGTTGAAGAAGTTTGGTTTTTGAACTTTAACTAGTCCCTTCTCATCTAGTATCTAGCATTAATAGTTATTTAATTCATCTTCAGTGCTTTTAAAAATGTATTTGTATTAAGAAGTGATATATTCACCCTGTTCCCTTTGCTTCAGACTACAGAGCTGCTGTACAGAATTAATTCCAAGAATACTTTTTCCCACTTCATGTAGTGTTCATACTTACGATCTGTGATCTACAGTAATTCTCATTCATTTGGAATATAGTGTTTTGTTCCTGTCAGCATAAGGGCTAGTTTTGTTCTTTTAAATTCTGACTTTTTGTTTTTGTTGGCATGCTCCCCAGTATAAATTGAAATGCTTACAAAAATCTGTTTATATGGCAGCTCAATCTAGAGCAGTGCTCTCCATTGCTGAACAGTACAATTTGGGGTCCCCAAGATAAAAGCTAACTGAATGCCAAGATTGTAGCAGAGATTGTTCGTGCAGATAAGATGTAATTCATATTCCTCAGGTCTGCAAAATCAAACAAAGGAGAAATGTGTATGCACACCATTTTGTTTGAGGTGGGGGACTAGTAGTATCTTCAAAATAGCAATTGAGAATATCTAACCTATGAGAACAATAGAAAAATCTGATACTATCTGAGAGATTTTTCAGCCTGAAATTAAAGAGAAATGTGAGATGTCTTCCAAAAATATGGACTGCTTTCAGTTTTACCTTTTCCCTTACCATATAGTGGCTTCACTTAAGTTAGTATATCCCAACTTACACCTTTTTTTGCCAACTTCTTTTGCCATAGACGTTAAACCAAGTTACAGCTCTTTAGCAGAGCCTTCCAGCCTGGGCATAAAATGAGTCTGCATACTGCCCTTAGTGTGTCCATCTATAGTACCTAATTATGGGATCTGCTCAGATGAGTAGTGCCTACATCCAGTGGCTCATGCTCTGATTCATAATGGAAAAAGTATCAGAGGGGTAGCCAAGTTAGTCTGTACCTTCAAAAACAACAAGAAGTCCCATGGCATCTTATAGACTAACAGATATTTTGGAGCATAAGCTTTTGTGGCCAAAGACCCACTTTGGCAGATGCATGAGTGGAGCGGTTTCAGAGTCGGGTTTAAAGAGGGAGTCCCAGTTAAGGGGAGGGCCAGAGTTGACAAAGTTTATTCAATCACAGAGGATGTGGTCCATTATCAGCAGTTAATTTGGAGTTGTGAACATCAAGCATGGAGAAACTGCTTTTGTAGTGTGCCAACCACTCCCTGTCTGTGTTCAATCGTTGGCTGATGGTGTCGAATTTGCAAAAGAATTGCAGCTCTGAAGTTTCTCTTTGGAGTTTGTTTTTGAAGATTTTTTTTGTTGCAAGACTGCTACTTTTAAATCTGCTCAACTCATTGGTGACCTCCCTGAAAACACCACCCTGGCCAGCCTGGGTCTAGAGGCCCTTTACACCAATATCTCGCATGAAGATGGACTTCAAGCTGTTAGGAACATTATCCCTGATGAGACAGAAGCACAGATAGTGGCAGAGCTTTGTGACTTTGTCCTCACCCACAACTATTTCAGATTTGAGGACAATTTATACCTTCAAATCAGTGGCACTGCTATGGGCACTTGCATGGCCTCACAGTATGCCAACATTTTTATGGCTGACCTGGAATGCTTCATCCGGTCTTGTCTCCTAGTGCCCCACCTCTACTTGCTCTACATTGATGACATCATCATCATCATCTGGACCTATGGGGAAAAAGGCTCTTGAAGAGTTCCACTGTGATTTCAACAGTTTCCACCCCACCATCAACCTCAGCCTGGACCAGTCCACACAAGAGGTCCACTTCTTGGACACTAGTGTGCAAATAAGCGATGGTCACATAAATACCACCCTATATCGGAAACGCATGAAATGCTATGCTTACTTACAAGCCTCTAGTTTCCATCTAGGGCACAGTACACGATCCATTGTGTACAGTTGGGCACTAAGGTACAACTGCATTTGCTCCAGTCCCTCAAATAGAGACAAACATTTACAAGACCTTTACCAAGCTTTCCTGAAACTACAAGACCCACCAAAGGAGGTGAAGAAACAGACTGACAGAGCCAGATGGGTACCCAGAAGCCACCTGCTACAAAACAGGCCCAACAAGGAAAATGAGAGAACACTACTGGCCATCACATACAGCCCCCAGCTAAAGCCTCTCCAGCGCATCATCAATGATCTACAACCCATCCTGGACAACGATCCTTCACTCTCTTAGACCTTGTGAGGCAGGCCTTTCCTCACCTACAGACAGCCTGCCAACCTTAAACAAATTTTCACCAGCAACTACAGGCCACACCACAGTAACTCTAAACCTGGAATCAATCCTTGCAACAAACACAAACCGTGCTGCCAACTCTGCTCACATGTCTATACCAGCGATAGCATCACAGGACCTAACTGCATCAACCACACCATCATGGTCTCTTTCACCTGCACATCTACTAATATATATTATATGCCATCATGTGCCAGCAATGCCCCACTGCAATTTACATTGGCCAAACTGAACAGCCTCTATGTAAAAGAGTAAATGGACATAACTCAGACAGACATCAGGAACGGTAACATACAAAAACCTGTAAGAGGACACTTCAATCTCCGTGGACACTCAGTAACAGATTTAAAAGTAGCAGTCTTACAACAAAAAACTTCAAAAATAAACTCCAAAGAGAAACTTCAGAGCTGCAATTAATTTGCAAATTTGAGACCATCAAACCAAGGACTGGACTGAACAGAGACTGAGAGTGGTTGGCTCAGTACAAAAGCAGTTTCTCCATGCTTGATGTTCACAACTCCACATTAACTGCTGAAAGTGAGCTACATCCTCCATGACAAACAAACTTTGTCAACTCTGGCCCTGCCCTTAACTGAAACTCCCTCTTTAAACCTTCCCCTTCATTGGGATCTTGCATGCTGAGCTGGAAGAATTAAGAGAGACTGCAGTGGAGTTTCAATAATATCCTAACTTTGGGCATAGCTGGACTTGCCCCTCAGTTCCACAGATGTTTCCCTGTCTTCCTTCCTTCTCCCTGTTTGTGACTTCTGCTCCTCATAGTTATTCACAGTATTCTGTAGATTGCTGGTAGAGTATTCACCAAGTTTGGCATTCATCTTGTAAAAGCTTGAGGGCTGCAGCTCAGTGCCGGATTGATTTTTGGCCTCCCTGGTTTTGTGGATCACCTGCTGCAGTTCCTTTGCTTCCACACAGCATGCTGCTGAACCCTGTCCTACCCCTTTTGCTGCATCCCCTGACCCATATTTTTGTAAATGTCTGTGTTTCAATGATTCATCTGTAACTGCTTGCATGGCCTGTTCTCCCCAAGAGGAGCAGGAGATGAAATACCTTTTGTCTTTGCCAAGCAGGCATGCATATAGTGCATGCACTTGGTATGATGGGTCCACCAGCTGCGCCCAAATGCTGTGTCTACACTGCAGCTCCCTTTCGAAAGGATGGCATTTGAAAATAAATGTCAAAAGATGGCCTTTTGAAAAGGAGTGTCCACACTGGCAAATGGGCAGCGAAACTTCAATCTTTCCCTTCAAAAGGCCCCACTGCTCTTTCAAAAGAGAGCATCCCACACATCCTAGGGCACCTTTTTGAAAGTACAGGACCAGGAAACAATGCAGGCAGCGTTGCATGGTGGCCAAGCCCTTCCAGAGCTGTCGCCGTTACCCGTTTAAAGTGCTCCCCCCCAGAGCCTCAGCCTGCACACGCTGAGGGCTGTTTTAGCTGTTCTCAGGCAGAGGGAGAGCAAGTGGAGGAGGCACCCTGGGCCCCCATGGAACCCGAACCACCCCTCCCCCCCCGCAGATCAAGGCTGTGTCCAGCATGCTGTCTGTAGTGCTGGTCATGGTGCTACAGGAGCTCTGGTTGGCCACCCTTCTGGAGGCCCTCCTGAGGGCACATCACCTCCACCCAGTCCCCCGGGTCATGCACCACTCATGGAACTTCCCCACAAGCAGTGATTGATGGGACTGGCTGGTGCTGGAGGACTGGCACAATGACCGGTGGCTACAGAACTTCAGGATGACCAAGGGAGCTGTGCCACTGGCTCACCCCAGCCCTCCAGCGCTGCGATACCCGCACGAGGCCAGCGATCCCAGTCCAGAAACAGGTGGCCATTGCCTTGTGGAAACTGGCCACCCTGGACAGTCACTGATCCATTGGCCACCAGTTCGGGGTGGGCAGGGCCACTGTTGTGGTGGTTGTTAATGAGTTAAGCCATTCCCAGATCATGCTCCCACCACAGGAGGGGGCTCCCCGGCAAGGGGTACCACCAGGAACTGGGGGAGGGAGGGGCTGCTGGGGACAGGGATGGGCAGGCATGCCGAGAGCCAGTGCCCTGGGGAGGCATACCCTTGAGGGGACAGGTGGGCCCACTGCTTCCCCCCCCCACTCACAAGTATAGTCTCCCCCCATGCCCTGCAAGTTGTCCAGACCATCAGTAAGGTCCTCTTGCGGCAGCTGATCTGCTTCGGGGATCTGGATTATGCCATCTGAGGCTTTGAGGAACTGGGTATTTTGGAACTCAAGGCTGGGCTGCTGGCTGGCTGAGAGGACCTTCATTCCCTGGCAGGAGCTCCCTGATGCTCGTGAGGCCATACATGGGACACGCCCAGCCTATCCAGGACATTTTTAATGAGTGGCTCAACTGGGTTCACAATACAGTTGAGGAGGGGCATTCAACCGCTTGAAGCGGTGGTTCAGATGCCTTCCCCCAGGCTGGAGGTGGGCCTCCCTGGTGTCCCAGCAGTCCCTGCACAACCTCTTGGAGGTGAAACACGAGCTGTTTGTGCAGGGGTGGGCTGCTGAGGCTGTGCACGGGTACGAGCAGCCGTGTGCTGCCAGGCCCAGCAGGACGGGGTGCAGGTACTGATGGCCCTACATCAGGCCTTTAACCGGGGGCCAAAGTGACCTCCACCCACTCTGCGCACACACATCCCACCGCCTCCACTACCACACATGCATAAGGGACACAGGTTTACACAACCCAATAAACTGTTTACTGAGCACCGTTAAACTGCCTGCGCCTCTCCGTAACAGTGTGAACTATTTACAGGGCGTTGGGGAAACTGGGAAACTAGGGGGACCTATGCACAAGGGCAGTGTGGGCCAGGGCAGGTGGATTGCAATGCCCCAGGAGGGCTGAGGGTCAGGGTAGGGGGCCTTACCCCTCGATGGAGGTTGAGGTATGGGATCCCTGTCAGATGTGCCAATCCCTGCTCCTTCTCCCCTCCTGTGTCTGGGGCTCCTATCAGGCTGGGTTGGGGCTGGGAGCAGGGGGAGGTAGGGGTGTGGCTGGGCTGCAGTCCTGCAGCCTCACCAGGGTCAGCCCGGGGAGAGTTGGGGGGTGTAGCTACCCCAGGCAGGGCCGAGTGCCCTATCCCCAGCCCCCAGGGTGGCTGGTATGTGTGACACCTCCTTGTGGGTCCCTCCAGGAACTTGGGCAAAGCACAGGTGGATGGGGCCTGGATGCATGGCCCAGACGTGATGTCAGTGACAAGGGCCTCCTTGCGTGAGCCCTCGCTGATGGTCTCCAGGCACCAGACCGTCAGCAGGCACCTGGTACCGGCTGCTGGTTCTGGGTGGTCCTTTCCCTCCATTGTCATCTCTGGCTTGGGTTCTGGCTCTGCTGCATCCAGGATGATGGCCAGGAATCCCAAGGAAGCAGTCCAGTTCTTTATAGTAGGGGCATCTGGTGAGTGCTGCCCCCAACTGCCCGGCTGTGTCCCGGGCCTTGCCATAGCCTTGACACAGCTCCTTAATGGTCCGAGGTGCAGGTGGGGTGGCCCTGGGCAGTGAGGCCCTTGGGGAACTGCTCAAATGTGGTGGCGTTGTGGTGCCGGACCCCCATCTGATGCAAGACCTCCTCATCCTCACAGAGGGAGAGGAGGTCCCACAGCTCAGCCTCTGTCCAAGAGGGGGTCTGGCATGTCAGGGTCTGGCTCCCCTCCTGGGAGTTCTCCCCACTTTCTTTGGGGGACCCTTCAGGTGGGCAGGGGGTCCGTGGTGCTGGCCATGGAGTTGGGAAGCATGGCACGCTGGCTGGGGTGTTGCAGCGGGCTGAGCAACAGCATGGGCTCCTTGCTGCCTGCATGCGCTCAGCTTCTTGCCTGGGTGTTTGTGGGAGCCCCTATCTTTAAACGCAGCTGGGTGCTGGAGCCATGGAGCTCTACTTGTGCTGTGAGCAGCATCGCCACCTGCCAGCTGATTGGCACCACGGAGGACTCCTTTCAAAAGAGCCATCTGCAGATGATCTACACTAGCTCTCTTTTGAAAGAGTCTTTTGAAGGAGGGCGCTCTTCCCACCACAGGAACGGAGGACTGACTTTAATGGAGAGTGGATGGGTGGGTGCTCCGGGGGGAATTTTGAAGAAAGGCTGTCTTTCAACCTCAGTTTTGAATGTACTAGATAATGTAGGCATGGCCAAAAAGGGATAGCTACTAGGCATGCTAGCCAAGTTGGCCAATCAGGAGAAGGCATTTTAAAAATACACAGGAGTTTTAAACTGGGGCATCGTTGACTTCCATTCTCCTTAATGCCTGGGCAGTGAAAGTCACCACTGTGATCAGAGCAGACCAGGCCCACAAAAAGGGGGGTAGCAAATGGGGCAGTGGTCCTGGGGCCCAGAGTTCTGGACCTCTTTGCACTGCTGCGGTAGTGCTGCTGTTCTCCTCCGTGTAGCTCTGAGGGTGGAGGCAGTGGCCATCACTGTGGTCTGAGTTGGCACTAAAGGCTAAATGCGCTAGGTCCCATCCTTTCTGCCCTTGGCCACACTCCTTCTGAGGGGCATGGAGTTGGAACACCCTACCACCTTGACCCAAGGCCTGGGGTGGCTGTTGGCCCTGATGAAGCAGACTTTGCTGGGCATTGTTGAACAGCTGATGGCGGACTGATGTATTAGATTCTGCGTGCCTTATATCAATCTTCTCACTGTGTTTGCATCTGTAGGTCAACTATAGTTGAGAGCCATTGGGGAGATGGTTTTGCTCATCATTGCCATTATGGTGTGTTTGTCATGTAGAGACAGATTTGAGTAGCAGAAATAGGTTGATGAAGGTAACTTATGTTGACCCAACTTTATAGTACAGAACATGCCTTGGGCAACCACCCAAATCCTCTCTCTCTGACCAGATATGTATCTGTTATTTCCCAGATACCTAATGGGTAGAATGGCAAGAAGTGCTCAGATCCTTTTCACTTCATTAGTGGAGGGTAAATTTCTCTCCTCAAAAACATAAAGACCTCTTCCTGGTTAATGGGGAGCTTATTGGTCCATCAATACAAGTAATTTGGGGAATGGTATGACTTTTATGTAGGCATTTAAAAAGAGAAATATAATAATCCATTACTTATCCATTTCTTTAGAAATATTTCCTGCAAGATTTCAGCCCAGATTCTCACTTGCTATGGAGGTTTAGATTATAAATTTATGCTCTGCAAAATGTGGGTGGTTTGAGTAAATGAAAGCTAAGTCTTACGGGTATACTTTTTTCACATGAAAGTAGATTGTGTGATCTATTCTACGTCAATTGATGTTCCATGTTTTCATTTGGTTGCTGACCTTTTAGTACAAGCATGTATCCTGTGTCTTGGTTTCTCTCATTTGTTGTTGAACTTGCTCCACCTCTGTCATGGAATGTTCTTTAAACAAAATGCTTCCGACCTGCATTCTGGTGTTGCACACATTTTTATACCAGGAGTGGTTTAATGGTTTTCCAAGCAAGCTGCTGCAGATAAGCAGCCTGTGGGCATTTTCAGAGTGTTTCACTCTTGCAATAATATCATAACTTTAGATGTTTAGAGAGAGTGTGTGTGTGTGTGTGTGTGTGTGTGTGTGTGTGTGTGTGTGTCCGTGTGTCCCATTACTTTTGATGAGTGATTATGCCTCCCCTGTTGCTATGGCCATCATTCTCCTGGAGCAAATTTAGGCAGTACCTCATGTAATTTTCAGTAAGATTGAAGCCTGACTGGGCTTACTTAAAATTACCACCCCATTCATCATGTAGCTATTGATGGTGTCAAAGGTTGGTGTGGGATTAAGGGAGAGGTACAGAGATGGATCTAGGAAGACGTGAGGACTGAAATGTTGGGGTCCTGTCCCTGAAAGCTCAAAACATGGATGGTAGAACAAACAAGCGTGTTGTACTGTTTTCTGTTCAAATATTATTATTTTAAACAAAATCCCATGGTAATTTTTTGGGGGTGAGGGGGATGTTGTTTTATTGTGACTCAAGCAAAGTCCTCTTGATACAAACTGGCAGAGGGCACAGGGTACATGAGAGTTACAGAGATCCACTGGGTCCAGGTATGCCAAAGTATGTTGTGTAAGGTCTCTAATGGAAGCTTTTGGCACTCCGGTCTTCATACACATGGTAAGATGTATATACAGACAGTATGTGGAGAGGTGTGTGTGTGTGTGTGTGTGTGTGCACATATGTATGCATGTAAGAGGTTCTTATCTCCCTGTGGCAATGATGTGAAAATTGAGTATTGCAGTAAACTCTCAATTTAATGGACTTCGGAAATAATGGATGGCTGGAACCGCCGGGGCCAGAGGGCCTACCCGGGGGGGTGTGCTTGGTGGGTCTGCAGTGGGGTACAGGAGCTCTCCTTCCCCAGCCCCGTGTGCATGGAGAGTATTGGCACCCAGCTGCTGCTGCCTGCAGTGGAGCTGAGCAGCAGCCGCAGCATCAGAGGAGGCTGCCCGCTGGCAGGCTGGGGGCGACCTCTGTTTTCTGCCTTCATATGGGTGGTTTGGAGCCAGGGACTGAAGGAGCTGCAGTGCTGAGTGCTCCAAGAGCAGTGCAAGGTGGAAGGAGGGAGGCTGGCTTGCAGGTCCTTTCCTGGTAATTGGGAGGGGTAAATGGAGTTGAGAGGAAGAATGGGGCAGGAGGGGTGAAGGTGGGGCAGAGGACAGGTGTACGTGATGAGCTGAGAAGGCCAATGCACCATAGAGTATAACCGTTCGGATTTAATGGATTTTTAGCATTAATGGATACCTCTCCCCCACCATTAGTCTGTTAAATCGAGGGTTTACTGTATGTGATTCACAGTGGACGCTCATTTACAATCCTAAGGAAAATGCTAATCAGTAGATTAAAGGGACGGGGGTGGGGGGGGGGGGGGAAATCGAAATAACAGAGGTCATCCTGTTGAGAAGACAATGAACTTTTGAAACTATATCTGGGGAAGTGTGTAATTGGGCTTGATGCTATGACCATTATTTGTGACTTTCCTGGGAGTTTCATTTCAGTTTCAGAAGCTTAGTGAACATCATGCTAGTATGACTAGTTTAATTTGAAGAAGAAACAAAGGCAGACGCTGAGGTAAAGTATTCAGTCTGTGAGGGCCAGCTGCCTGTGAGCTGGATCTTGTGTGAAGAAAGCTCAGCCAAACTGGTTGAAAATGCTGGGAAAGACTTTGGGTAGGCTATCTTGTAAGAGATAAGGGGATGCAGTGTAAGTTGTGTTTAGGCTCTAGGAAGTATGCTATGATTGTTTTATGTGTAACTGTCTTCAGTTTTCTCGCTCTGTCTCTGGTCTTTGATAAATGGAGTTTATAAAATGTGTGCTTTAAGTAGCATGGCAATACTGAGTTTATTCTTGCAAATTGTATATGCTACTCCTTTGGGAACAGCAAATCTGAAAGTTTTGTGAGCCCTTATTGGAATCACGGCTGTCGGTTTCAGAGGGATGCTTGACGGACTCAGGAAAACACTAACTCCTCTCGCCAGCCTTTACAGAGTGAGAGAGAGCTCCAGAGAGCTGAAAGGCAGTAGTTATATTGCAAGCAGCTGGTGGTTTCGGGGAGATGATCTGCAGCAGGAAAGACAAGGCTTCCTCACATTAAGGCAGGTGGTGGTGAGGTGCTGGCAACCCTGAATATCCCTGGGAAGAAATATGAAGGATGGGGGCTGTATGATGGACATTCACTGTATGCCTCTTGTCTGTCTATGTAGCAGATAATTTTTAGTTGGGGCAAAATGGTATGGTCAGGGCTGCTGAAGGAATTTCTTGCCTCTTGGGCAAGCTGGGAAGGATTTGGCTCTGGATCCCCAGAAGGGGCAGGGTTTTGAGTGGAAGGGGCAGGGCTGAGGGCTAGGCTCTGGCAGCTATTCAAAGTGCCCAAGGCACCCGTTGCTACTGCAGTAGCAGTGGCTGCTGGGAGCCCCAGACTATTTTAAATCACTGAGCCCCAAGGCTTGGCCCCCTTTTGCCCTCCCCAGTCAGCAGCCCTGTATATGGCAAGACAGTTTCCTGACCTATGGACTGCAAAGCATTTGATGACAGTGCAAGGAGAGCTGTTTGTTTATGTGGTACTAACTTTTTTTCTTATTTTATCCAGCTGAGGGAACTAGAGTAGATGCCATCTGGCTACGCTTCATACTTCTGTTTTTTATCTCAGCAATTACTGTATTTGTTAAAAGGTTTGTTGCATGACTGGGAGGGACATCACCTATATGGACCTAACTGGGGGTCAGATCCATTAGATCCCTCTAATATTGAGAAATTGAAACTGTGAAGAACTTTCAGAACTCCAAATATTTGTCACATGGTCCAAAAATATACAGCAGAAGAAGTGTTATAGTGTTCTGCAACACTAGCCATACAAATTGATTGGGGTTGATGTTATGACCATTATTTGTGACTTTCGTGGGAGCTTCATTTCAGTTTCAGAAGCTTAGTGAACATCACGTTAGTATGAATAGTTTAATTTAAAGAAAAAATGAAGGCAGATACTGAGGTAAAGTATAAAGGGGAAAGACTTTGGATGGATAAATTATAGGCAGTGGATTACTTACTGACTTTCATCTGATAGACTAAAAAGCAGAAACTGCCAATCATCAACTTGTTAGGAAAAGCCAAGTCTGTGCAATTGACTAGTATTTTATCAAGTTTGCTATCGATTCAGCACAGCATGTGTCCACTAGTTCTATCTCAGTAATACCTGTTTGCAGGCTGTTGTGTTGTCAGGGAATATAGAGATTCAAATAGTAATGTTAACTTGGGTGTCTTGCACACGGTTTTTTTTTCTTCTGTAACTTTTTTACTTAATATATTTTCTCTTTTATACTCTAAAATTATACAAGGTGCAAAATGGCAGGTGTATTTTGTTGTGCTTGGAATCTTATTTTCCATTTTATCATTTTTTGTCAAACTGAACTTGATTATGCTTTCAATGAAGATATTAGAAATTATTTTCCACTATACTAATGAGACATTTGTTTTTATTACACAGTTATATATAGTACAGTATGAGTATGGTTTAATAGAGATTTTTTTTCTACCCAACATTTAAGTGGCAAGAGTAAAATATCATATGGCCAAAATAATAATTGTAATGTTGGGGAGCACTTATTAGTAGCCAGCATTGTTTTAACATTTGGAAAGGGCCATTTTAAAGGCTTTTAATAATTTGAAGTAGGCCCTGTCATGGAAGTATAATTTTCAAAGTACTTACTCACCTCCTGTGGGGAAGAGAAATGCTGCAGGATGTACATCGTAGCCAAATCTGGCAAGAAGTGGGTGGTCTGTATGTGTTTTGTGGTATACCCTTGATAATATGAAAAGAAAGGCATCTGTGTCCCCTAAGATCAGTGTTTCCCAAACTGTATTCTGTACTATGTGAATAGGGGTTCCGTGAAAAAATTTTGATGCTGTCAATTTTTTCCTTCTAAAATATTAAATATGAAGTTATGTGTAAATCAAAAAACTCAGGTCTATGAATAGCATTTAGATTGTAGGTATATTAATATTTATAACTCAGTCGTAATAGTAATTATGCAACTTGTTCCGAAAAAAGAGTAAATTTGGATGGTTTCACCAGAAGTTGCATTCAGAGAAATCACATGATGCAGCATCTGATCTAAGGAGCCAGCTGTCCAGCATCACTACTAATATTAAGTGGATTTGCGATTAAAAGATGCGAAAACACTCTTCCCATTAAAAAAAAAAATTCATGTTTGCTTATTTTCCAGTAGTTTTCTATAAAAATAACAAATTCATTAAAACACAAAGTTGAAAAATATTTTTCCATAACTAATTTGTTTTGTGTTACTTTTTCATAAAAAATGTTTTGTAAGCTTTATGGAAGTACAGTCCTTTTTTGAACAATATTGTCCTTTCTATTTTTGTACTAAAGGATGACACTAACAACCCTTCTTTTGGGTGATATATTGATGTTTTGTTTTGGATTTGTACTTAAATATTAATTTTCTTACTGAATTGTAGGGTTGCTAACCATCCTCCTATCAGAAGGACTTAGTTCTTCATTCAGATGACTTTTTCTTATTATTTTTTGTTCTTTGTAAAATAAGACACCCAAAAAAACTAAGACTTTAGAATCAATGTTTCAGCATTTCTTGCAGCAATTTTTCAGTATGAAACCCTCCCTTACCCCAACCAGCAAGTGCGTAAGGTTTAATAGAGATTTTTGTCTACCCAACATTTCAGTGGCAAGAGTAAAGCATTTTAGGGCCAAAATAGTAATAGTAATATTGGGGGGTGGGAATGGCAGTTCTATTCCAAGCTCAAAAGTGTTCTGTGGCCAGATTAGTTTGGGAAATGCTGCCTTAGATGACTCATCCTGGTCCTCTTAACATTTCTCCAGAATGGTTTGGGCCAGAAATTGAAGCTGTTTTGACTGTTACTGGAGGTGCTGAATCAGTTTGTGGAGTGGGGATGCTGAAAACCATTGAACCAAACTGTAACTCCTGTACCTAATGGAAACCACTTCAAGTCAGGGGGTGCTAAGGCACTTCCTGCGCTGCTAGTTTCAGCACCTGTGCCTGTCACTTTTCTGCTCCTGATGAGAAAACAAAGCAGACCAGCCCTCAAGAGAAATTTACTTTGTAGTAGCAGCTGAGAAGCTCAAACTTAGTCCTTTCGGTCTTTAGCCTGGTTCTAAATGCTCATTGAAATTTAAATATGTGACAAAAGTGAATGATGTTTTACCTTAGTCAGGTCCATGAATGAATAACAAACTGAAACAAAATGACATTGTCTGTTTCTTTTCTTTCTTAAATGTGTCTTTTCCCCTTCAGCCTCACTCAGTAGACAGTCTTCCCTGTTCATCCAAAGTCAGTGGATGAAGTGATTGCAGTATGCCACAAAGTAGTTTCCCAAGGGAAGCAGAGGAAAACACATTTCCTGGGACACTGAAACTAGATTACAGTACTTTAAAGCAAAAGGAGACATGTTGTTTAGTTCATCATCATCATCAACCATGGGCTCAGCGCCCATTGGTGTCTGATGCCTCTCTCACTATTTCCTTCCATCTTTCCCTGTCTTTAGCACCTGCACCATTTTTGCTAGCTTCTCCTTGCCTTCCTCAATGATAGTATCAGCCGCAAACCTCAAGTTGTTAATTCTTTTTCCATGCACAGATATCCCTTCTACCTCTTCCTTGATCTTGTCCATCACTCTCGCTAGATGCATGACGAAGATACTCAGCAGTATCGGATCTCCTTGTCTTGTACCTTTACTCATTCTAAACCAACTTCCCAACTCCACGCATGTTTTCGCCGCTGCCTCTGCATTGTCATTGATATTCTTCAACAACCGTGGCAGTCTGCTGTCCACTCCGTACAATTCGACCACTGCCCAAGTCACTTTCTGATCTATACTGTGAAATGCCTTCTGAGAATCGATGAAGCAAGTGTAAATGTTCTTGGTTCTTTTGTCGAGCTTTCTCCACTATCAATCTCAGTGCCAATATCTTCTGTAGTCTATACCTAATTTTGTAAGTTTAATTTTGATTTTTTTCTGAAGTTTTAATTTACAAATGAGCACTGCCATAGAGGCCAAATATTGTTCAGACTGTGAATAAAGACCATTGATTAATTAAAAATCAATGAACTGGAAAGGTGTCTTGTGGCACCTTGTAGGGATTGGAGTTATACCCCTGTATTCACAAACCATGCACTATTATAATAATCTTTGTTCATTGTGTGCCTTGCAAGTATCATTTGAAAACTAATAATTTGCTGGTCAGTACTTTCCTGGTAAAATACATATAGCAACATAGTATGTCAAGTTATATGATTTCCCTGTATGATCAGACAGGTCCTGACCTGAAGAGTTTGTTCACTAACTTTGCTGAACGCATATGATGAGAAATTTTTCCTTTTTTTTTTTTTTTCAGGCATTAATAAGCACTTTATCTTTATTCTTCGTATAATTGCTGACTTTTATGCCTCATTAGTTGCACTGACTTAAAATCTCTAATATAATTAATAAACTTCTTGTATTGGTTAATCTTGTCCAGTCTTGAAATTTGATGGCCAGGTAATTCTGTTTAAGACAATAAGATGGTATCTTGTTCCCTTAAAGGAATAAGGGACTTAGAATATTAATGCTGTACAAAAGAGGTACAGGGCATAGATTCTGAAGGGAGAAATCTGGGACTGGAGATTCACTGGGGCCACCCTGTAGTGCAACCATGGCTGGTGAGAGCCAGGGTGTAACTGGCAGATTGCACTTGCACACACATACTCCAAGTATGGTTTTTCATTTTGGAAAATTGTGTGTGAGTGGCCCAGATAGCTGTTTCAGCAAGGCATTGTGAGGAGCCCAAGGTTGCAGGGCAGGAATGATGCAGCCTTTCACTGGTCTGAATTGTATCTGGTACGTCACATTTATTGAACATTTTTGTTTGTATGTTGGAAACGGAACAAATAGCTTGTAAATGAACCTTGCAGATCAAACTACATGGACAGGTTTTCCTGTGTAAAATAAAGGAATTATATAGAAAGATATGGCATGGTTAGAAACATTTTCAGAAGTTTGTTTTTAAAAGAGAGAGAACTTGGGAAAAAGGACAAATGAATACACCTGGGGAATAATAACCAGAAATAATTTTCAATGGAAAGGAGAAATCTGGACTGCGGCGATGCTGCAAGAGGCCTGGACGTAATAGTAGATAGCTGATTGGATGTGAGTTTGCAGCGCAAAAGTTGTGTGAGATTTCAGGTTGCATAGAGAGAGACATCTCTTTGTTTAATAGTACTTCTTTCTCTCTGTCTACTTAGCTACCTGTGCACTTTCACCTCTAGTGAGACCACAGTTAGCGTACATATTACATCATCTGATTGAAGTTGTAGCCAAACTGTTGTACAGCACTTAGAAGAACCAGCTATATATCTAAGGAGAATGAAGGAATAGACTCTGCTGAAGGGTAGAAAGAATTAAACATATTTAACTTGACTGAAGAATTGCCTAATTTTGCAGTTGAGAGTGTGGTAACTTCAAAACCACCCAAAAGGTAAAAGAAGCCAAGTAGAAAGGAACTATTTAGCACAGTATTCGAGAATAGGTATATAAGCAATAGTAAAGCAGTGCCTTTCTTAACGTGTTTCATGTTTACATTTATATACTCAGTATTGTATTGTATTATATCAGCTTTTTGTATGCAGTGTCCATTTGAAATAGAAGTTATGATGATGATAGTTTTTGAGCACCATCTGTAAAAGGTACTTTTGGTCTGTGACCTTTGCTTTTCAGAAGGCCTTTTCTTTAGTAGGTTATTAACATTAGAAGAGTTCAGCTAAATAGTGGACTTTTTTGTGAATATCAATGTCTTTTCACTTTAGAAGTCTGCTTCGATTACTCTTAATGTGCACACTGAAATAATGACTTGCAATACTTAAAATTCTCACACAGGTGACCTGCATTCTTCTCTAACTACATGTACAATCTAGTATGTTGTTTTAACATAGGCCATATTGATGACATGCATAGTCCATTGGTCATGAGGTTTGAAATAGAAGTTGTTTTTGTTGGCAGAAGCTGCATTTTTCACCAGCAACATAACACATCATGTCTAGCCTCCTGGGGGTTATCTTGACCTTCATGCCTGCTCCCACACCATAACGAAGCTGAAAGCGTATATGAAGCTGATTGTTGAAAAGATTATTTATAGACCTGTGACTTCTGCTTAGAATGTGTGATGCTCTCTCTGCATTAACTTTACCTTACAATTTTCTATTGAAAGTTTGATTTGGCTGTGTTCCTGTTGAAAATCATCTGAATTTGTAAAGTAGCGGGGTTCAAGTTAGAGGTTGCAATCTTGTCTTCCATAGTTTGCCATTAACAATTTGGAGGGAAGAAAGAAATTTGAAGCATTTCAGGCATCAACTTTTTCCATACAAACAATTCTGTTTGATTATTTCATTCACGTTATTTTTGGGAGTTGAGGCAGGGGGAGAAGGTGTTCAGAGCAGTTTATTTTTATGAAGAGGATCATCTTTAAGTTTTATTTTTACTTTGGAAGCAGTTGAACGTTAGTGTTGTAATAAATTCCAGATTACCAAATTGTAGTTAGTTTCTTGCCTTGTAGACAGAACTGATCAAAGTTAGAATTGGTGAAACCCCTTTGGGATTGAGGTCTGAAATAGTTGACTATGAAAAAATGATCTCATTGATATACAAATGTGGAAGTTTTTGCTGAGTTCACGTGTCCTGATTTTGAGACTATCTGCTGAAAAAAAATTTTTTGAAGCAGTTAGGATAAGATCTATTCAAGACACTAAACCTGTTGCATTTTTTAAAGTTCTCAATATGATGTATCTCTCCATGAAGACTATTTACTTAGTTTTAAAAAGGGAATAATTAAAAAAAATCTGTTTCTGTGAGAGCACCCTTTAAATAATAAGGCCAGTGTGTCTCTTGAAATAATCAGAAAACTCTTGTTGAAGAGTTTTTCTGCTTTCCAGAGGATGCTTTAAGGAAGTAACTAATGTTCTAATTCTGCAACATATAATGGGTGGGTATAGGAGTTTGCTCAAGCATTACATGTTGCAGGATCAAATCATAACTCTCCAACTTTACAGGGACAATGTCAAACTGCCTGTGCATAAAGTTCATAAAATGCTTTTAAAGTAGAATTTCTCCCTGCTCAGTGTTAAATTACAATAGGTGAAGTTTTCAGGCAGAAATGTGATTTTTTTTTCCCCCACCCCCGCACCGCCTTCCCACCATTGTAGGCAGTGTTTCTTTAACTATCAAAATACTTAAGGAAAATCTCATCTAATATTGAAAAAGAAAAAAGTATGGCCTTTTTTTTAAAATTGATTATAAATATCACATGGTTTACCAAACTGGGGAAAAAAAATCTATGCACCCATTTTGAAACACATCTAGGTAGGAAAATGTGGTTGGGACAAAAGGAAAAACTGCACTAAAGTGGGCCTTTAGTCCGAAATATATGTAGCGTTAGGTGTTTATAGACTAGCTAGATTGGTTGTTGGGAGAAAAGCTGGACTTTAATTTAGTTACAAAACCAAGCAATACTTTGCATTAGTTATTTGGCTCACTGCTGAAATAACACAGGAATGAGGATGCCCTCGCTAATGTGAACGTTGCTGAGAGAGGATGAGCAACTGAAGTATAGAATGAGGCAAATTAGGCTAGAATTGAATAGAAATGAATAAGCATTCAGTCTGTTTTAGAGATGTTATTTTGGGCACCTATATCTACATTTCATTAGCTTACTACGTAAAATCAGTCCTATGCCATTTAGATTGTTTTTCTTCCTGTTGCTGTTTCTTTTTATTTTGTGATGTATCTGTGTAGGTAGTAATTTAGGAAAATATCCCATCCACCAGGTGCAGGAACTAGCTGATTGTATTGAAATAATACCAGATCATTACTTAATTTATATGCAACATAGCAGAGCATATGGAAAGCATTATAAATCTATTTACAGTGTGTCTGGTCTGATGATAACATTGTATTACATTCCCAGGTGAGGCAATTTAAGCAATTGGTTTGCCATGTGTAGGCTGTGGAAATTAACTTCTAGCATGCTTGAGTAATAGACTTACTTCATTGTTATGCTCACAATTAGTATTATAGCAGAATTCTTACAATCTGGTTGCATGTACTCTACTTCATATGTAAAATCCAGGGGGTGTTACTGCAGATCACAGTTCTTAATTAGTTTAAGCTGAGTTAATTCATTTCATTTCTAATTTAGTCGTGCCTGCCCGTGAACACACTCAGTTCAGTAGGGAAATGTTAAGGCATGGGTCAAGTAGACAGATTGTTTAAAGCCAAATTGCCAGACAGAACTGAGCAAGTGTATCTGTTTGAACAGGGCTTTAAGAAAATCACCCAATCAGTATGCAAAAATCTTGTTCATAAACCAAATGAGATCTTCCTGGAATCAGAAATTATTCCTTGGTAGAAGGTCTGAGCACTGTAGTACATTTTAAAGCAGCTTCTGAAACTTTCTCTGTCTAGAAGTTCTTTTGGAAAGTAGCTGAGCCCCTCCTTTGTGTAACTGTGGGTGCTTGTATATGATACCACTTCGGATTCTGAGCTTGTACATGTGTACCAGTATTTTCAGTAATATGCATGAGTGGTTAACATTACTAAGTATGTCAGTGTACATGTACACACTTATAGTCATGAATTGCATTGTGTGTGTATACACATAGGAAAATATTCTACTGTATTTGACAAACCTGTACAGGAAAAACTGCACATGGGAGCTCTTAAACCCATATTGAGCTGCCCAGAAAATGCATTGGATTACAAACTCTGTAAAGCTTCTGTCTTTTCTAGAAACATACATATAAAGTACCAGCAGACAGTGGTAACTGACAACTAAGACTAAAAATGTTGACAATTTCTTGATTTGCCTGGTTAGCTTATGTATAGAAGTCATTAACTATTTATAAAATGCATTATGAATTGGGTTCCTTCAAACTGTAGCAGAATGTGTGACATTTCCAGCTCAAACCATCATGCTTGCATTTGGCTAAAGTACATATTTATATACATAGTGGATAGTTGTGAAGTTAAAAAAATCTATTAAATATATATTTATAGTTATGAGCTTTGTATTAACCTATTTTCTTATTGTTAATTTTGATTAGGAAAATGTTACCAAAATTACTACCGATATTTGTGTTTTTGTTAAAGTATTGATGTTTTGTACAAATCTTGATAGAGCATGGTCTTTTTATGTTATTGATTCATTTGGTGGTGAACTTGTGATGAAAAAGTAGTATAAAATTATCTGTTGATTAAGGCAAAGAGTTACACCTACCCATAGTCAAAAGATTATTTTCTTCAGTACAAATGCTCGTTTTCTAATCAGGCCACATCACTGTAATAAAAGAACAATGGTACAAACATTAGTTGCATTCATGTTGACAAGAAGGACATGTCTTTTTTTGCAAAAATGTTGTCTTGTCATAATGCACACTGTATCCTCAGACAGTCCCTTGCAAATTGGAACAATCACCACTATAATCATTCAGATGAATTATGTGAAATCAAGAACCCCCTCAAACTCTCTATAATTAGCCAAATGTTATATTTGATGACAAATTAATGGAGCATGATGTTTACCATTGCAAGGTAATATTGACATATGTGGTTAACATTACCAGTATTAATAGTGCTGAGCAGTTAAGTGAATTGGTATGACTGTACACTTAAAGTGCTAGGCCTCATGTAGAAATTGGTTCTTAACCAAAATTAATTAGATATCTACTATGTTGTCATAGCCATGCTGGTCCCAGGATATAAGAGAGATACCAGGATGGTGAGGTAATATCTCCTATAGCAGTTGGTCCAATAAAAACTATTACCTCACCCACCTTATCTCTCTAGATATTCATTGACATATATTTGTAATTTTCTTCCTTGTTTGATGTGCATCAAATAAAAATAGAAATATAATATAATTGAGCAATCTATGCCAATTTGTTGGCTTTTGGTGAAAAAAGAGAAAAACAAAACCCATCTCCATATGATAGTCTTGCATACTGTGGAGTGTTTTAGTCCCCCATAGTGATGAAATGAATAATTTAAACAGGCAGCTCTGATACCACAGCCTGTTTAAAGGTTCTCATTTCCTTTAATGCTGTAGACTACTTTTTGCTTGGTTAGAATGAAATTGCTTCAGCTGCAATCTCCAAATAGAGAAATAGAGATTTAGAACAGTTTGGTTTTTGCAGTAGGTCCCTGGTACATTTTTTTTTTTTTTGTCCTGGCTACGTACAGCTATATCTTTAGTATATAATCTAGTATTGAACACTAGCAGTGAGCCACAAATTGCTGAGTAAGATGATGACAGAGAAAGGGAAAACCACAATCATAGCAAAAAAAATTATGGCAAATAAGCTGCTTGGTTCACTGGTAGTCTCTTTGTCAGTGCTGACCTGTTTTCACATTACTTGATCTCAAATGTAATGATTTTCCATGTGTTTAGCACAATCTCTAGTAAAGCGTTGCTTGCATCCCAAACTGAAGCAACTTTTTGGCACAACCAGTAGCTGGATTGGGAGAGGTCTAGGATTCCTGTGTTTGGGCAGTGGTCACTACAGCTACTGCTGTAGATGGGAATTGGACTGCTTTGACAGAGCTGTGCAGGGAAGCTTCCACGGACCAAGTCCAGTCCAGGTGTAATAGTATTAGTTCTAGCCGCTTAGGTTTCCTCCTTTTATATGTATTAAAACATGTCATAGCTGTATTTAGTTTTTTGTACAAAGCTATAAAACACAAAGGAAAGTAACAAAGTAACGCACAATTTGGCCCAGGCCTAACTTTAAGGTTATGCTCTGTCTCTGGAATACTCTCACAAAATGGTGCCTGGGCAATCTGGGAATGGTGTTTGAGCCCTTGTTTTTGTTGTTCACAACTTTCGGTAAAATATACTAATGTAGGATAAATACTAATTAACACTTCTTGAGAGTTTGGGTTTGAAAAACTCAACAAATCATGACATGTCTCTTGTAACAGGCCTACGTTTGTCTTTCTGATTTTATCACTATTATAGAAAATAGAGTAAAGTTATATGTCCCAACATTGTTGTCCCCCAAAACTGTACCATCTCCCACCTCTCAGATTTTTATGGTCTTTTTTTCACTTTAGTTCTTTACATTCCCAGCACAAAGAAAACCTCATTTGTTTTCTGTATTTGTGATTTTAAACCCATTTTTGGACAGTGTACATTATTTAAAAAGTTGTCTTTTTGATGTGGGAAAAGCTCATTCTTCCCTTACTTGTTTAATGACATTACTACAGTTTTATTTCAAGAGTTCCCATTCCATATAATAGGATAGTTTTGGGTAAATGCATCTACACCTCTCTAAACACGTCTGCAGTGATTCTGACATAATAATTTACTCTGTTTTAAAATATTCCTGTTATCAAAATGGGAACTGCATACTGTAAAATCATGTGCTTTACTAAGCAGATTTTGTTGCTGTAACTTCAGGAATGTAAAACGTCACAGATATGTTCTAATTTTCTCCTTCATATATATATTTAGAAATCCTGCACTTGTGGAACTTTTCAGTAACTTTACTTGCAGATTTTCCTCAAATATGTATCCATTAGGGGGCTCTCGAGGTTTAAAATGATCAGCCTTGATACTGATGGCTTCGGAGCTTTACTTTCTAAGCCTTTTTTCTTTTTGTTTTACAGAAAAGGTCACGGATTGCCTACAGTGACGAGGTGCGGAATGAGCTCCTAGGGGATGATGGGAATTCCTCAGAGAACCAGGTAGGATGCTAATCAAGAAGCCCTAGTGGGTGGCTGGAGGGTGAAGGAGGTCATTGGCACACTGGGCTTCTCAAGCTGCTCCTTAACAGCATTAGCAACAACTCATGTGGAAGTGATACTGTTTAATGCAAAGCTGAGGTCTTAATCAACTTCAAAATGTTTCTTGGAGATCTTACATTTAACCCTTTACCTTGTGATCACTGTCTGCTATCTTTAAAAAAGTCTTTTCTTCTCTTTTCTTTATTATTTAGTACTTAAGGAATAACTTGAAACACACTGTTTGCTGATAGAGCCAGGGTCTTCACCTCCAACACATGTAAAAGGAATAAAAAAAGTACATAATGCAGCTTTGATAATAATGCAGTATAATTAAATCAACACTGGCAGGCAAAACAAATGAAAGTGAGCTCTCAGAATTCAACATTAGTTCTCACTTTCCTTGTGGGCCTTCTTTATTTTGCTAGGTTTTTTTCTTCATGATAAATATGCAGCTTGCACCAATAAAAGCACATAATTCTCTCGCCCACATTATGCTGGAGTAATAATGTTACTTTTTTATGAAAGGGTGCTTAATTATATAAGCTTTTCTTGAATTTTATCATGAAATGGTTTTTCAAGATACCGTAATCAAGATTCTTATAAAATTTTAAAAATGATGAATACTACAGTATTTTTGGAGAATATAAGCTACCTGTTAATACTTCATCTGAGGCTGAAACTTGTCTGTCTTATTTTCTACCCAAAAAATTAAACTTTATTGTAAACTAATTCCCTTGTCTTCCGTCAGACCAAAATTAGCATGTGGTCCATTTAAGTTAAAAGTTATTTTAAAGTTTACTTGAACAATATTTTTGCTGAGATAGAACTCAAATAAGTGATTTTACAAGTGACGTTTGTGAATTTAATGTTAAGTAATCATTTACCATACTTGGATACAATAAACTGGGGAGAAGTCAGCACCAAGTTCTGAAGTTTTTAATGAATTCTGCCTCAGTGATAGATCAGTTAAACTAAATAAAGATTTCAAGTTTTGTCCCCCAGTGTCTAAACTACTGAGGGTACAGTAAACTCTTTCATAACTGACATTCTATCATCCGGAACTCTCAAATAACTGGCATTTTAACCATAAGGAAATTTTAGGTACGTTTTTTTCCGTAAGTGCAGTATAGTGAAAGTAAATATAAATAAATGAGCAAAAGTGGTAAAAGTTTACAGTGTACAATACTGCAGTTGGTGGTAAATAAAGTACTCTGAATAAAATTTTGTTTCTTAATATCTAGGCTTGTTGTTCCTTTAGTGTTCTCCATTGCTAGATATACTTCTCTATCATACAGAATATTGAATATCCAGCAACCTCCTGTTCTTGGGGCTGCTGGATATGAAAGTATTTACTGCAAACACTGAGTCTTAAGCAAGGACAATATTGTAAAACCTATATTAAAGGGCTAACTGGTAATTTACATGATGTACTTTAATACACATATTGATAAAATCATACATTGTATTCAATCTAGTGTTAATTTACACTGTAAAAAGAGTTCTGTAGTAACTTTGGACAGATATTTAAATCAGCAGATACTCAAAGTAGACCTCTTGATATTTATTTATTATGGCAAGGGATTATTACAGAGTTTGAATAAACAAAGTTTTGGCATACAAAAAAGTAAATATACTAGGATAGTTTGTTTTAGGGAGAGTATTTTCATAATTTGCATGTTGTTAATATAAGTTCAAACATATAAAGGTGATAAGATGCAATTTTGGATTTTCACATTTTTTTACTATGTTGCTATTTTCACATTTCAAGAGAAATTTTTGTGAGATCAGACATGAAAGTGCAGTTGTGATAAGAAGTTTTACTTATAACAGAATGCCTAATGTGTGAATGCAAGATAAAATGTTATTTTTGCTTTTTAAGGAAAGTTGAATAACTGATTTATGGGCTCACTTTTTGTGAGTTTTAATCTATTTTCAAACCTCTCGGGAGGGACGGGGGACGGACCTGATCTCTAAAAGAATTATGTAATAGAAATTTGAATTTTTTGCCAGCCTTTTTTTTTTTTGGCTTTGAATTGACCACTTGTTATCTAGGATAAAATGTGGAAGGGGGAGGAAAATTCACTTCCCTTCAGAAATCTAAATCCACAATTGCAACTGATATCTTCAAATTGATATAGTTGTGCCACTGGCAATACTGTTTTGAACAAACTTTGTAAGTATGAAATTCTGCTGTGAAACTGGCTTATATCTTTTCAATACATGAAGGCTAATGTTCACAACTTCCTCATTTATTGACTGTTCCAATCCTTTCCCTCACTGTTTCACATTAAAATGTGATGATCTGTACTTGTTAGAACTAAGTAAATATTTAATCATAAGAGTATAATGTTGGATGCATGCAACTCACCAATTATTTCACACACAAACTTTTCAGCCTAAAGATTGACAGACCATTCGGTACCATTTTTAAAGTCAACCATCTATTTCAGTTTTGCTTATGTTATTTGTGTAATTAACTAATTATGCATTTAATCCAGTAACCCAAAAAGTTGATGCACCTGTGTACTAATATCAAAAGCACTTTTTAAACAGAAAATGTTACCTATCCACAATAACATCCCAATTCAATCAAAAAGTAGGAAATATTGAGGGTATCTTTCTGAGGTGTTACAGTTCGCTTTCGTTTTGTTTGACAAAAATCAGTGCAAGTGGAAGGACTAGCCCACAGTCTAACCCAGAATGTAAATATAATTAATTGATTGATTGATAGGTTGGGTTGACTTGGTGAAATGAAGTGATGCTTGTCTTTCTATGCAATACTTAATCCTATTTTTTTCCTTGATCAATAATTCAATGAAAAACAGCTGTTGGCCAAGAGTTGCTGCTTTAGCAAACTGGAATATTGGTAAACTCCATCAATGGAGGTGATAAAAATCAGGATAGAGATGAAGGTTAGCCAAGAAAGGCACTGATGAACTTGTACAATTCTTTAAATGGAACACTGGCAATCACATTAAACCTTTTTATAACTGTTTTCGGGGAGGAATGGTAAATAGAATTGAATAGATGGGTAGTGGATTAAACTCACTTAAAATAAAAAAAAATTGGGGGATGTGAAGAGTCAGTTGCCTGGCTAGTCTTTTTGGTTTTTTCCACTGTTAGCTCTTTAGTCATGATTCAAAGGTGTGGTTACAGGGATGTACACAACTAAGTTATTGGCAGGACAGACTACACCTGAGGTTATACAGATAAATACATAGAATTCAGTCTCTGGTTGTTCCTCCAAACAGATCTGAATAGGAGCAGATGCATATTACAAACAATTGCAAACAAGGATCTATTGGTCTTTCCCCTTCTTAAAAAATTATCATCATGTGTACAGACAAATATGTCTGAGAATATGTTGACTTCATGCTTGTGCCACGATATGATGTCTTCATAATAGGAGCAGTACATAAAAATTGATTTTTGGTAGGAAAATATATACAAATTCCAGCAATCAAAATGTCTTTTAAAATTAATCTATCTTTGTTTGGTATGGCCAGCACCAGTGCTTGTAAAGATGTATTTAAGAAATTAACTGCTTACTTCATATACATTAATTTTCTCCTAATTTAAATCCAGCAAACATATAAGGTAAAGAAACATTTTGAGTTAGAAAAATAGGAGACCAAAAATATCACCCTGCCCTACTGTGCACCTTTGGTGTTTTCATGTTTTCCAGCGGCGTTGTTTTAAGCAAGACTTTTATTTTCAAGGCTTATTTGCCATTCTGACTGGCAGCATTTATCAAATCCTTTGAAAGACACAAGCACCTCAGTGCATTAATATAGAACTTAGTTACTGCTTCAGTTTACTAGTTACTCAGTAGTTTTATGCCATGTATTTTTAGGTTTAAATAAGAAAGCTTTTTGTACCAAAAATATAGTGTGGATGTATTTGTAGTATTACAGATCAGTTTATTTGAAATATAATACAGTTGCCTTCAATTCTCAAACTAGTTTCATTAATATGGTTGCGTAAATCCTGATTAGCCAGAAGGCTAAATTCTATGAATATGTGTGTATATATTACATAATACACTTTATTGGTGAATTGTGGTAAACAAAGGTTGCGGCTACTTAATTTCTGACTACAAAGTTCTGATAATATTAGATTTGGGCTTGCTGTGCATAAAGTGCATCTAACTTCAGTTACAGACCAGGGGGTGAAGTTGGTCAATTTAATTCCCCAAGATCTAAAGAAGGTTGGTATCATTTCATATAGCCCTGGCAGAGCAGATCATTACCAGACACAAATCTGTTCGTTACATACCGAGGGTTTATAGCAAAATAAATACTGTCATCATAAGTTCAGAAAATTGCGTGTTCGACCCACGATAATGTGTAAAGGGCGTTTAATAGAGTTCAGCATTTATTCGTTATCTGTATGCGGACAGAGACAACAGTAGTGTTATCGGCTTTTAAAAAAAAAAAAACTTCGGTAGTTCTCTGTCATGTGACACGCCTCAGACACACGCACACACATGCACACATCCACACACTGTGGCGCAGTTTTGATTTTAGTCACAGCAGAAGGCTTAGCCACAAGAGATTGTGCTGGTTCAAACCAGCGTAAACCAGATTTTTTTTTTTTTGTAGCCTACAAAGGAACAGATTACCTCTTGTATCAAATTCCATATTGGGAGGGGGAAAATCTTTGTTTCAAATATATGCTGATTAGCATAAACTAAAATGGTTGCTGTTTACAGCAGAGCAGCAAACTTAATAAAAACAAATGCATGGAAATTACGAAGGCAGTATGTTTCCTTCAAGAACGTTGCTAGATGGGGGAAAAAAAATACATCTTCTGTTAATTTGAATGAATATCTGTCAGCAAACATTAAAAAAAATCCTCCATTAGCTAGCTTAGCTGCAAATCCTATGCAGAGCTTAAATTCAGCCATGCAGCACAAACAAGATAGAACATTTTTTGTTTGGGACTATTGAAAAAACAAATGTGCAGCATTTTGAAACTCTCACTGACTATAGCAGAGAGGCATGCCCCAAATGGGCTCTATTGCAGGAGAGTGGCTTTAAACTTTGGCCCTTTTAAGTATCATAGTTAGCTGAAGAATGGTGACCTCAGAAAGAAAAGATAGCTATGTGATCAACTCCCAGAACATCTCTTTCTAAAGAGATGTAATATTTGCCTTTTTGAGAAGGATGGCCATGGGGGAGGGGAAGAGAGTGATTTATGGTAGGCCAAGTATTTTATTTTAAGAACTGATTTGGTGGATAATGAATGTGGTTTTCTTTATATAAAAATTCTGGGGAGTTTCTTTTATCTTTTCAGTTTGTTACTGCAGTAGTTACCCTCCTAAGTTATGTGGTCAGTAGCCTTTTTCTCTCTTATTTTTTGGTAATGGAGTGAAGCATAGTTTAATTTTAGATTGATCAAATGAAATAGTAGGGAACCAATGGATGTTTTGGACTGGGTAGGCAGGAGGTATTCTCTCTGACTGGAGATTCTCAGTATTTGTAAACAGTCTCGTCGTCTACAGAAATTGAATACTAATCTTGTGAAATTGTAAACGAAGCATGGGCATGGACTGTGATAATTAGCTGTTGTCATTGCCTACTTCAATTGGAATTTGTGAAAAAACTTTTTTTTTTAAACAAAGACGGTTCCTTTGCATACCTTTGCAATTGTACTATTTTGCTCCAATACGACAAACTAATGTATCACTCTCCATTTTCACAGACACATCTTAAAAAGTAGTTGGTATTCAAATTAGTCATTCTTTTATGTAGAGCTTCCAAAATGACGTTATTCATAGCATTAAATGGGTAGATTGAAGTGAGCTGGACTGATTTAAAAACACGTTCATGTAAAAATATATGAAATGCAGTACTCCTAAATTAGGATGCATGTACACAGTGAATGTTTTTTGGAAGAACTGATGTTTCATGATATCCATAATATTTTACCTATTAAATTATTGTACCCTAAATAAGTAGCCTCTTACACTAAAGCACATAAGTTTGGTCAGTTTTAAATGGGGAAAAAGAAAGTTCCTACAGTAGGCTCAATAATAACATTGCACTTATATTATGAATAAGAACAACAATTGGTATACCAGTGAAAAACTAAAGAAATACTATTGTCTATTAATAAGTCAGATCTGTTAGTAAAATAAGAAACCAGTTGTCACAACTAAAAAAAATGCAGGAAACATATGATATACAAAACCACTTCAGCTGTACAATCTTAGAAGAGAGGAACAGTAAACTTGTTTTTTTCTTTATAATATAGACTTCTATGAAGTCATTCCCCTTTATTTCATGATGGTGTCTTAGATGTGGTTTAAAAGAGAATTTCACACTATTCTCTTTGTTTAATGTGACAGTGTGAGAAAGTGATCTTTATTCGTTCAAAAAACTCTGCATGTAGTCTATGTTTAGGTTCTTTTAATGTGTTTGTCTGTGATTTTTAAATGCTAAACATGTAAACAGATAAATTGTCAATGTTAATTCTGTATCCTGTCACACAACTGATCTTTCTTTCCTGCCATTTCTTTCCTTTTTATCTTTTTTGTGCATTCATGTTGCAGTTGATAAAATTACGTGAAGAGGTGAGTACTTTCTTGCTTTTTGTTGTCTAGCTTTCCCTTTAAAGCTGAGTTTCTAAATCTGAAAGTAGATCTTTTTGTTTGTTGTTGCAGTGAAATCTACACAAAGCAAAAATATTGATTACGTTGCTTAAAAATATTGACTATTGTGTGTCTTTTTTTCCCTAATAACTATCCACACTCATATGGTACTCCCTAAATCAAACCTTAAAAATTACCATTCTTTGATAGCAGAAAGCCATTGGAAAAAGAAGGAAAAAACCCATGATTTGAGCTGGTAATATTCTAACAGCTCAAATCATGGGTTTTTTCCTTCTTTTTCCAATGGCTTTCTGCTATCAAAGAATGGTAATTTTTAAGATCAGGCATAGTAATAATCTTGTTTACATCACAAAATCTTCGGTGGGGCAAATACATTTATATAGTGTTATAGTAAATGAAAGCACTGCTTTTGTGAAAACCTGTATTGTAACACTATCAAACATGTAATAACTTCATTATGCATTAACTTTAGCGTAAAGCTATTGAAATACCTATTGTATGAAAGTGTTGCATGCGCAGTGAAAATGTAGTACAAATAGATCTGCATGCCCACCCCCAATATTTATGATAGGGATTGTATGTGGTAGATCAGTATTGTGAAACATCTGTCCTTTCATTTAGAAATGGCTCATGGATATTTAGAGGTGGAAGTATAGATTCTTAAGATTGATCATGCAAATTTTGTAATACAGTATTTTCTAAAGTTAAATGTAGGATGAGTGTATGTGTTAATGCATGTGCACGCACACACAAAAGCAGGTGTTCGTAATTTTATTATTTCTTTCTAATTATTACAGATAGGGATTTAGTGGAATCATGGAAATTTAGCCTGCTAAGAACTAAATAGACTCCTGGAGATAGCCCCTACTAAGCACAATATTAACATTTTCATATGGTATGTTAGTCTTGTCTTTATTACCTTCTGACTGACCAACATGATGATGATGGTGATGAACTGACAAATCAATAATGGATATTGGACTCTGAAAAAAGTATTTATCGTACGTTCTAGGAGTGCTGATGAGAGAGACCTGAGAACTAACCCAATCAATAGCAACAAAGGGGAGTTCTTGATGTAACAAAGCTTTAGTTTTTTTTTTTTTTTAAAAGACCTTTCACCAGTGTCCCAGATGTACTGCTTGTCTCCCCTTCCCAGCCCAAAATGGATCTGATGTGAATGGAGTGATATGAGCAGGGCGGGGGGCAGGGAAGACTACACAAAAAATAACTCTAAGATCAAGTGAGAGCCCTCCCATCATTACCTAATTCCCCTCCTTAATATTCTCATTATCGTCCCTGTATTTAAACAGATCGGAATATTGTTGCAAAGATTCTAATAATGTGATTTCTGACATGTTAAGACCAAATATGACTTGTAGCAAAGGATAGTTCTTTAGGCTCACGCTGACCAAACTCTTTCACGGAAGTGCATATGTATGCATATGTGTGTATGTTTGTAGAAGGCTGTAATAGAAACAAATTCTTTTCAATAAGTCTTATTACTGAACATGTGTGAGATGCTTTCAAAATCCATTGCAGAGACTAAGAGTACAACTGCTACTTAAATAGTAATTTTTGTATAATGAGGGTTGTGAGCATTAAAAGAACCACATGCGAACGAATTAGTTAATTCAGCATTTGTTGCAAAAGGCCATGCCTTTGTGTTTTATCAGATCTTTTATATACTTAAAATCCTTTTTTATATCAGCATAATGAATCGTGTTGTATGAGGGCATACTGGTAATTTCCTCTTCTTTATATATTTTGTGAGTTGTTCCCCCCTCCCCCATCTCACTGCATGTTGTGGGAATCTCTGAAGTATATATCCAGCGAAGGAACTATAATTTTTGATAAATTGAATTGAGAGAGAAATAATTAATGTGTTGAGCGTCTGTGTTCGCAGTACTACTTAAACAATAGGCTAGAATTGTTGTATTTTTGTATTAGTTGCAAAACACATACTGAAATCCAAAAGGATAGTACAGTGTTTCAGGCATCGTTCTAAACTAGTCAAATAGTTAAGTATCCAGGCATCCCTACTTATAGCTCTCCTAAGGAGGTGTGAACTCATCTTAAAAGAAATTGTGATTGGCCATACTGCTTGTTAATAAAAAGTACACTTCCTCTCATTCCAAGGCTTTATTCTAATACACATGCAGTGCACAGAATTTTACAGAGGCTGTAGAATTGGTCTTTCTAGTTTCTGCAGTCTCCGTTTGAATCTAACCCATGTGGAATGACTAAATCTTTAGTGATTGCATGCCACTTTGCAAAACTTTCTCACATAATTCTGGATAGAGGCTCTTTCTGAAGCTCCAGGATAGACTATTTCACCTCTCTAACCACCTGACAAAGGGTAGAGAACAGTGCTGGAGAATGAGTTTGGGGAGGGGTGGGCAGGAGTTGAAAGCATCAGCTGCTACTGTAGTTCATTGCATTTCATGACCAAAAGGACAGTAGTTACCCAAAACCAAACACAGAATGCAAATAACCCCATCCCTTATGACAAAAATTATGTTTGATTGTAGAATTCTTAGGTGGAAAAGTTTTGAAATCTGAGGTAAGACGTAATATTGTGTCAACATTAGCACTGAATACATAATACTCTAGTGTTCTAATTGCTTACAGCAGGCCTGTGCTTGACTGGGATGTTTTGCATTGCTTTTTCAGTATTATTATTTTTCTTTTATACTGTACATAAACAAACACATTAGAATACATTTTGATTGGGTCAGTGTGCTGAATTTTAACATACAGTGTGAATTTTCACTTCTTCCTCACATGCACACTTCATCAGATCAAAACAAAGGATTTTTTTTTCATATCAACTGTATGACAACACTAAATACTCTTCTGTAATTAGAAGGTGATAAGAAAGCTGTGCTGAGAGCTGCTGGAGACTGTACCTGCTGTATTTAAAGTGTCTCTTTTTAACTTTCTGAATTCTCATCTTTTGAACCCCAAATTATTATTATTCTACAATATCATCTTTACTTTCTTAAGGAAACTATTGCAGACCATGACATTCTTTGTAAAATTTTAAACTAACATAAATTGAGTCTTACTACAGTTTTGTTATTAATTGCTTTGTAATCTTATTTAAATAGGGAGTGTGAGCCATAGGGGAAAAGAAGCTGCTATTATGAAAAGCGACCTTAAAAAAAAAAGTTATTACATAACATTAACACTAATTATTTAGATTGGCCATGAATCCTGAGAATACTTACCACAGTAACTGTTTGTTACAATTTCAATTAGAATATCATAACTTATGTTTTAAAATGTTAAGTGCTTGCACTGCTTTTTTTTTTTTTTTTCTTGGTGGCCTGCCCCCCATGAATGTAAAGGCTTTTGTGCAATTTACTCTTAACCTATCCACTGTGTATTAGACGACTCTATTAATTATTATAGACTGTTATTGCAGCTTTCCTGACCTTCACATTGGGTCCTGTCTGTGCTGATCTAAATGCATTGTTTTAATGATTTAAAAAAAAAAAATCAAGGCGAGCTTTGATGTGGCTTTAGCTGCCTCGATCGTCTGGCCGCATCTCAGAGATGTGTCACCTATGCCGGGAGGGAATAGGGAAATCACGTTTTGAATGGTAATGATAACATACTAATCACTTCCTTTCTTTGAAGATAGAAGCGAGATATTCTGTCAGCATCCCTGGCTGCTAGAGCTTGGAGGCATTGGTCTAGGTGTATTAGCTTAAGTGTGCATGTCAATACAGCTTGCATCTCCCAAGATCCATAGGGGCTCATTAGAGCAAGGTAGATCGTTTCAGTAGACAGCCATTCCGATAATGTGTATGGCACCTCCTTTTTTTTATTATTATTAGAAAGCATTCCTTCGATGATTTTTTTAATGACATCTGTCAACAAGGCAAAGTTATAGGAGTTGTTTTTGACACATACCAAAACAGTTTTTTTGGATGAAGGAAGTGTGGTGAAAGTGTGTCTGATTAGTTTATATGTATTTTTGACAGTTTGATCAGAACTAGTCTAGGATTAGTACTCTAAGAAGAAGTAAAACTTATATTTTGAGAGTAGTTTATAGATGGAGAATAAAGGAGTGAAAATAATCACTTCCCCTTTTCACTACCACTATTTATTGTAAACATGTGTACAGTGCAATATTCTTGCTGGAGTTTATAAAGTATTTTTTGCATGAACATGCAGTTATCCTTTTACATGTTTTGATACATGGCATTAGACAAGTGTTTTATTGCTGTTTGTGTTCTTTGTATATAGAATTTTGTTTTTATATAAAAGTTTACATGAAGTAAAAATATACTCCACTGACTATTGTTAATATTAAAAATTGCCACTTGCAATAAAAAGAGATTTTTGTGCAATTATTGTTCAATGGAAAGTGTGGATGTCCATATTTAATAAAATGGGGGAATAAATCTTGAAGCTGATCTTCAGACAGTACCCATATATAGCAGAATCATTAGATTTGATCAGAGTGCTCATGAAATAACAATATGCACTGTTTCATAACAAAATGATTGGCACATATAATTATGACTGATCATAGAACCTGCCTCTTCCAGTGGTGCTTATAATAGGCTATTCCATAGAATATCTGTAGATATTTTTATGTTTTGCAATATGAAACATAATTAAAAGGTGGGGGGAAAGAACATTGTAGACTGTAGTCTGATTTTTTTTTTTTTCTTTTTCTTTTTCAGAGGGCACATCTGCTCGATAACACAGAGAGGCTGGAAAGGTCATCTCGGAGACTAGAGGCTGGATACCAAATAGCAGTGGAAACCGGTAAGAATTCTGAGAGTGAGCAAATTGTCTTGCTTATGCACAGCAGTCTTCACAACACATGACATTTCAGGGAAACTTCAAAGGCGAAGCAGAGACAGCAGCCTGAGATGTGGTTTACATATTGGGGAGACAATTGGGAGCTTATTTGCACTTATCTTTTTTCAAGTTAAAAGGCATGACATCTACTGAAAACAGTTCCTGAGGTTTAAAAGTATACATCTGAAAAGAGATGGAATACTTTGTCTAAATTCTACATTTGTCTTAATGTGCAGTTACATGTTGTCAGTTTATTCACCCGCAATGATTGCTAGCACACACTGTAGACTCCAGTTGTTTTTGTTTTTTTTACTTTTATTGATACATGTAAAAATATTTTAATAAATCTGTACAATATTAACCAAAGAGAAATAGTCAGGTTGCCAACTCAAGTTTCTTGAAATCAGTTCTGCAGCAGATTGTTCAGGTTTTGTGTACAATGTAGGCATAAAATTTTACTTTATTTTGTTAATTTTTTACAGATTTAAAGGAAAGAAGAGTTAATCAAAGCTTAATTTATAACTTTTATTACTGACAGTAACTCTCTTCAGTCAGTTCTTTCAAAATGTTTTCATTAAAATATACTCATCAGTAATTTAAAAAACTCCACAGTAATAATTTAGCCCCAAAGTCTAAGCTCCTTAGATGAATACATTTTTACAAAACTAGGGAAGGTTTCATATAATGCCTATGCTATTGTAAAAGTAAACTCATTTTCTGTGAGAATATTCTAGTTAATGGATATATGCTGGTATCCTACAGGATCTAATATGTATAATTTAAATGGTAGACTAACCTTACTGTGTTTGTTAAATAATTGGCATTGCTAATATGTCCACATTTAAATTATTCTGGACTTTGTGACAACATACCTTATGAAAAAGGGAAAATTCAATAATCATTTCACGAAGAGTTCAGACTAATGGAAATGAACACCATAAAAGTAAAGATGGCCTAGGTGTAGATTCTCAGGGTGTTTTGTCAGTGACCATAACTCTTGGTTAGAAGGACTGTTCTAATGAGTTAGAAATTCAACTCTGCTTTGTTATCTTCTCATGTTCTTGCCTAAGCAAAAGTTTTGTAGGATTGCTGTCTCTCCAGTTAGGGGTTGAAAGTAGCTTATTCCTTCTTTATACCCTTTGCAATATAGTATTTTAAAAAGAGACGTCCTGTTAATGCTTGTTACCTTTGTCTCCATGGCCATTTCTGTTAAGATACATGATTATGGGTTAGGCCTTGGCAGTTGTAAACTGACAATATCACTGATTTTCTTGGACTTATGTTAATTGAAATCCACTGATGATCTGTGCCTCTATATCCCTCTCTGTGATGTATGGTGCAGTTTTTGTTTATAAGGTTTGCAGACATTTTTACTTGGAAGTATTAGCATCATTGGATATAATTTTCTACTGCAGCTTTTTGTGGGAAGAAGATCAGTAAATATTAGGTCCCAGTGCTGAATATGAGGACGAATGCAATACAAGTAAGAGTGAACTTTCTACAAATGTGGCTCTATTGTATTATCATTCTATGTTGTGTTCTGTGATTGATTCTTAAATTGGTTTTCAGACCTAGATCTCCCATGGGGTTGAAGGGAGAAGTTGACAACCATTAAATGTCCATTGTATTATGGGTTTTTAAATATGTATAAAGCCCTTTGTGATAAAATCAGATTACTTCTCATTTCTGGAATGCTCAGTAGTTCAAATTCACTTTAGGACTCCCTCTATAATAATTTTTGTTATTCAATGGCAGCTCACAATATAAAACATATATTATACTGTTTTAAACCTCTTGTGATGTCCCAAGGATTAATCTGAGATCACTTAGCAAATTTCACACAGGTTCTTAGCACCACATGTTAACTCTGCTACTATAAATTGGAAGGGTGGGGTTTTTTTTGGCCATTTCCCTTTCTAAATCGTTTACTTTTCCAGTCATTCATGTATTTGGGACTAGAAGCTGAGAACTGGTAAAAAGATCTAACTTCATTATGACTTCCTTCTTTCAATGGGCAAGCACCCTAAAATACTAGTGCCTCAGTAGGAGGCATTTAGCAGTTTATGACTCACTGTTACAGCTGCTCCTGCTGATCTGTCCAGGAATTAGATGTTCCACCCCAGAAAGCTCATGGTTGGATAGTGCCTTGCCCACAGTTACCTGTCTTCTGTTTGTGTCTCCACCACTTGTCAGGCGCCATGTATGTCCTGGCCCATGGTAACCTTTCCTTCATGTTACTGCACCGCATTAGTGCATGTGCTCTAAGGTTCTCCCATCCTAGGGAACCCAACTGCCCTATATCCACCTTGCCTCAGTAACTTGCTGCCCCTTATCATCAAGCCCCTCCCTCAGGAGTAAACTGTAGTCTGAAATGGCCACTTACAATTGGCAAGGGGATGTCTTCTCTGCCTCTGACTTACTCTTTGCAGTCCTAGTACTCCTCAGGCGTGGAAAGCAAAGCCTCAGCCTGTGAGTTTGCCTGACCAGAGCTTGCCAACTCTGCCTAACCCCAGCACTGCTGTCTCTCAAGTATCTCTCTAGCCTACCTGTCAACCAGGTCCTTCTTGCTCCACAGTTAGAGCAAGAGTGCATGCTCTTCCTCTCCTGCAGCCTTTCTTATAGGGCCTAGCCAGGCCTTGATTGACTGTCTCTAGCCTTTTTCTGATTGGGTCCCAGCCCTCACCCATGCGTATTTTAAAACTTTACTGGCTAGAGTGGCACAACTTCCTCGTCACAAGGCAGCATACATCACCATAGCCACAGTCCGATATGAAATCAAGTTAGGTTCATATCTATGGAAATTGTGAATGCTTAATATATGGGGGGACCTACTGAACGATTAAGGATTAAATTTCCCATATTCCAGGAGACCCAGATGAGGGTTTTGGCACCTCATGACTAATTAATTAATTTCAGTAAAACTGAAGGTTGACTGGATTCTTAGTACTGAGATGCATTTCAACTGAAGTATCCATAAGGATTCCTTCCTAATTTAACAGGTGTTGGAGTGCTGATATACTAGCACTGCATTTATAGGTTCAGTCCAAGCTCTACTTAATTACATCTTAGTGATTTAAATGCATTGAGCTGTATTTCATGTGGTTCAAACTACAAACAGGTCTCATGTTGTACGATTTTTGCCAAGAAAGTATTTCTTCTGTGGATTATGTTCTTGATGGTCTCAATTCTGGCCCTAATGACTGGATGAGACTTAATGGCTGACATGTTTGTAAATTCTACTTGCCCATGTAATATGGGTTGGGGGGGGGAATATTATTTTTTCGTATGTAATATTCCCCACTGTTGTTGTCTGCCTGGTGCCAAGACTTTCTCTGGATTAATGGGAGACTTTTTTCCAGTTTGTGTGCAATACATTTTATAATTCCTTAGGCTCAATGTTAGTTTCATCCAAACCAAAACCTAGCGCCTCCTTCTTTTCCCTGTACAGTAAGCATAATTCAGGAGTGTATCTCTCTCTATGCAATTTGTGTATAATATTTGTGAACAGGATAGCTTGTCTAAACATGCAGAACTTCAAAGGTGTTGAGTTCATCTTCAGAAAAATAACTGAAGCGCAAGTGGTCAGCAATGTATTACATCAGTGAGGGCGGGGACTAAATCAAACTCATTTGAGGCCATCGTAGTTGGACCGTTTTTTCGTAAGACATTCCTAACTGCTAAATTCTTTCTGAAGGAAAATACTGAAATTAATATCTGGACTTCACCACATATCATGAATATCTCCAGAGGAAGTACAACCACTAAATGCCATCCAAATCCATATGATATAAACAGTATTAAAGATATCAGTAATGGTTTCCTTTTTTCCCTGATCTTCAGAGGCTTCCACAAAACTTAGTAGATGTGATTTCTGTGTAACATAACCAGTTTCTGCATCAGTGAACTTTGAGTTTTTCCTCCATGAATGGTGAATATTGAATATACTAGTATGTCTCTCAATGCATCTCAAGTCCTCTGTACTACTGGAAAGATTTGCATGCTAAGTGAAAAATTGCTTGCAGTGAATCTCAAAACTTTGGACTGTCTTCATATCTCCTACTCACAAACAACCTAGCTATAAAAATGTGGAGAAGATCCATCAGAATCTAGACTTCATACATTACTCATGCACTGGAAGTTTGCAGTAGTGTTTAGTGTTTGGAAGTCTGAATGAGACACTGCAAATACAGTTGACAAGAGTTCTGAACTTCCATAAGCGTGTAAATCTAATCTCTGTGATCATGACCAGGAACTTCAGTTCCTCTGTTAGGATGTATCCTACCTTTGAAATTGTTTCAGATGCCTTAGAGGCTAGCCAATAGTAATTCAGTTCTACTGTATGAATGGGGAAGGGCCATCACAAAAAGGACATCCTTTTTTTCCAAAATGTTTTTTCTATGGCCTGTGGTTAAAACAAGGTTTGACCTGTGTTTGTTTCAAATACAAAGTCAAAGCCCAGCATCTTTTACTCTCCTGTTATCTTCTCTTGATTGTCGGAGGTGTTTCAAGGTATGGCATCAGTGATACGGTTAGTCTAAATCAGACCATACTATTAATAGTTGAGGGTTTGTGAGCAGTACTGGACATTTAAAGAAACAACTTCCATTCAGATGACTGGAATGTGTATAGAGAGCTACTGGTGGAGTTGCAGCCTGCGATTTATGAATGTCTATCTGAACAAGGTACTGCCTTAAACTAACTGTAGTACATATTTTTGCTTTTGTGACTGGGTGAGTTTGAACTGGTTAATGATATGTCTGTACATCCACAATGTTATGTGATAGCTTTGGACTGCTCTTAATTTCTTGGTGGGACAGCACTGATCATGAATCCCTGCCTTGAAGGACCTTCTCCCTCCCAGAGTTCTGAGATGGTTCTGCTGTTAAAGTATGTTCTAAGTGGGATAATTAGAGGTACGTTACATGAGTAAAAGTAAAATATGTTATCACAGAAGTTAAACCTGAAAATCTACAGCTACACTAAGAGCATTCCATTGGACATACAGGATTTAGAGCATGTGTTATACATCACTTGATAAAACACTTTAAACCAGAAGAAAATAAAGTGTGCTGACTCAGTATAGGAAAGATTTAAATAGTTCTGAAGCCCCTTATTAAGAACACTGCCTAACAGGTATACAGGGAAAGCTACACTGTCAGCCTCACCTAAATGGGTCTCTATTTTTATGGATGCACAGTTTTGCTGGAGCAATTAAGATCACTTAGGCATCTGTGCCTCTGATTTGTGTTCAAGTTCACACATATCTACATTAAAGTAATTACTGCAAATGTAAAAATAGAAGTCAGGTTTTAAAAATCTGTCCTCAAATTTCCAATTCCTCTTGCTAAAGATGTACTCTTGTCCCAGATATTTACACTTACTACCCACCTGTTTTATCTCTAATGAATTATTCATACATGTGTATGTGAATATGGTATGTAAAACCTTTCATTAGAGAGAGAGTGCTTCTGAGGTAGGGCACATATACCAATATCGTCTTCTCAGGCATTTCTTTGATATCCACAACGAACATTTTTCTACTGAAATCTTAATCCAAAGTTTCTATAGTGAAATGAGTTTTTATGCAGCTCTCAGTTGCCGTCAGGAAGAAGTTTTTCATGATCCCTGTTTCTTCTTCTTTGAGGTGTATTTCACATTTCATATATAAATTCTTCTTTTCAGGCTGATTTCTGTTAAACTTTGTGTCAGAAATTCATTTGGAAATATTTCATTTCTAAAATTTTAAGCCCTCTGTGTCCATCCACATTCTCAGTGTTTTGCATGTAGGGGTGAGGTAGCCTCTCTGTGGGTATCAAGTCCCAGAAAGGGTGACCATATCTCCATGTCCCAAATATGGGACGGGGAGATATTGGGGGGAGGGGTGGCTCCTCCCGACTCCTCCAAGCCCTGGGGAGCTGGGAATGCGGCGGCAGCCGCTGGCCCCCTCCCAAGAGCCCCAAGAAAGCTGCAGCCACCAGCGATCCTCCAGAGCCCTGGGGAAGTGGCAGCTGCCAGCCCTCACCTGGAGATCCAAGGCTGAGGGAAGTGACCTACCTGCTCTCCAGCCAGCAGATGTGCCTGCACAGCTGCTGGTGGAAAAGGTCGGGGGGGAGGGCCCAAATATGGAATAATGAGTCCCTTGTAAAAAAAAAAAAAAAAAAAAAAAAAAAGTACGGATGCCTTTTTGGTGCCCCAAATATGGGACCGTCCCACCGAATACGGGATGGTTGGTCATCCTAGTCCCAGACTCTTGTGCTGTAGAGAGCAGAGCAAGACTTCCCAGGGAAGAGCCATCCATCCCCAGTGGAAATGAGTTTTATTCAGTATTTACAAGGACTGCCTATTCCACAATGAATCACCATCAGTGGTGATGCTTTGCAGTTTGTTTTGTGGCACAGCTCTGGAAGCAACTAGTTGAATTTAAAGCATTATTTTTCGTTTAAACAATTGAATAATTTCATTTTGTGTACTGTTGACTTCACTTTTCAAATGGCTTATGTTCTCTTCTGCTTGCAATTATGTAGCATGTTAAAGAGGTCTCAACTGAGAATAGGGACCCCTTGTGTTAAGATTATACTTGCCCAAAATAAATACAGTCCCTGCTCTTAATCTAAACAGATGAGGCAATAGAAGAAATGTTAATAAATTGACGGGCATTTTTGTAGCAAGTGGTCTGCGGTCCTCTTTCCACGGTAGAGAAACTGCTTTCATTTTTTCCTTACCCTTCATTATTGCACTGGATGCATTAACCACCAATCTCAAATATCACTAAGGGGTCACTAATACTGGGATTTAATCTACTGCATATACAGTTTGTATTAAAATGGTGATGCCTTACTGCACTCATTCATTAACCATTCCCAACTATTATAATTCACTAGCTATTCTCAACCATCTGGCCATTGGCTATATTGGTGATATACTGGCGCAAAATGACTTGGGAACATGTAAAGGGATGTAGCTAATGAGGAACCTGAAACGGATCCTAGAAATTTTTCCAGGCATTCACATTAGTCAGATATGCTCCAGAGTAGGGATTAGGATGGGAGGATGAGGTGGACGAGACCAGGAAACACATGAACAAGGAAATGGCCAAATTCCTGGTGTCTGGGGGCTGGGGCGGGGCAGGAGAGTAATTTTGCATCCTGACCATCTGTGGAGTTATTTGGGGAGGATGTTGTGCAGCTGTCAGACTCAGGTGCCATCACATTTTTGGTATGAAAAAGGACATTGGGAGATGTCTGGGAATCCATCGGGGTGTGGGGAGGAGCAGCCAAGCTAATGGCTTGCACCTCTTTGTGGTGGAAGTTGAGTGTAAGGACTCCATAAAAGAGGAAGAGCGTACTGGGGGACTTCCGTGATTGGTATTGCAGAGAAGCTAACCCCAATCATTATACTCCAGCTTACTCCTCCTAGAAGGAGTGGGGGGAATAGTTGGTAAGGTTCCGAGAAAATGGATCTGTTGGAAGGACACGGGTGGAAAAAAGGGGAGGGCTAGTAAAAGCACCCCGGGTTAATTATGGGAGAAATTACGGGGCACTACTTTTGTAGTCCATCTTATCTTCCAGGTAGTCCAGACCTCTAATTATAAAGATATGGCCTGATTGAACCCATATCAAATATCTCCTATTCTATTCTCCTTTTGGCATAGCCAGACAACTGCTCTTTCTGTACATTTCTATTATATTTTTGGCAACACCATCATCACAGTTTTGGGGAGGAAAAATGAGGTCCTTTGCAGAAATGGGTATCCAAATTACTTAGTATGAAGTCCCATTGAGCGTTTGTGTTGACCAGAAGCTGCCTCTTTAAGCATTTTACAGATAACCAAGGACAATTTTTCCCCCTTCAACATAAATTCACTGAGAGAAAATGTATCTTTTTATCTTATCTGGCTTTTATAATACCACAGATTTCTCTCACTATAGTAAGCACAGGCTCTGAGTCTGCAACACATGTAAGCACATGCCTAACTTTTAAACTCAGGAATAGTTCTATTGACTTAATAGGACTGCTTGCATATTTTAAATATTGCAGTGAACTGAGGAAGTGATTTTACCAAGCTGGAGCTGGGGTAGGCGACCATGAGGAGGCATCTTTTTTTCTACCGCATCTTTATTATACCTAAATAAAGTAAGAGAAGGCAAAGCAAGAGACAAAATTCCAGTTTACTTTCAGATATAGAGAAACACTGTTAATTTATTACACTCTGTTCATATGCCTTTCTGCATTGTGGGGAGCGGGGTGAGTGGGAGCTGTTTGAAGATGGAGTGTGGTTTCTCATTGAGCCTGACTTTTAGTCCTGAAATGTTTTCCCTTTCACAAGTGTTTATGTATTTAATAGACTTTTCTTAGGGGGGAACCACAGAATTTTGGCAGCATGAGACCTTGTTAGACTCTGCTTTGTGTACAACTTATTTCAAGTATGGAAACTTGATGGGTTTAAATATTTTTTAAAATCTTGCTGGTTTTTGTACTACTTTTTACGCCTTTCACCTCTACTTCATGTGGAGCTAACAATGTTTTTCTGTATTTGTACAAAAGAAGAAAGTTGAGCATTAAAAAATTATTTTTACTGAAGAGCATGATTTTCTAAGTAAAGTAAATATCAAAAGGATTCTCTTGGTGGATCATCATTCAAGTACAGTACTTTGTTGCACTTTTACATCTTGAGTCTGAGTGTAAAGGCACAGTTACACAAATACCTGTTTTTGATAGGGGGCAGAAAAAAACTTGCTCTAAAGCCAAACAGAGAAATTGATCTTAGAAAAACTGTACACCTAATAGAGAGAAGGCAGAGTGGCTTGTAATGTCACCCTTACTTATCCAGTGATCACTTCTATGCTAGTTTAACTAGAATACGTATTCAGAAGCTTTTAGTGTCATCTTGTGAAGGTAACATTTTTTCCACACCTGGAAGAAGCCTTTATTTTGTCATAGTCACTGTCATTTGTAATGTACAAAGGGAGTCTTAAAATATCAGCTGCTTTCCAACACTCAGGTTTGTCCAATAGGTAATGAATGTAGTTGAACTTAATTTTTAATCAGAATTGACGTACACGTGGCAATATTCTCCGCTGATGTAAATCTTCATATCATCTTTAAAGTCTATGAAGCTATGTTGATACATACCAAGTGAAGACAGAGTTCATAATTTCTGACAGTAAGTCCTTTTTTTCCCTCTTTTTGTAATGGAAAAACTTTGCAACATCCGAGGAGGTTCATGCTTAGGCTGTTTGTCATTTAAATAAATAATAATCATTATTCAGCTACTCTACTTTGTGATGGGAATAGATGAGTTTGCAAGATAAGAATGCATCCAATTTGTATATTTTCACTTTGTAACTTGATGATGATTATAAGGATGAATATCAAAACCAATAGGTAAGTGCTATGTTTGCAATTGTTTTGTGAAATCGCCTTTTGCATTTTGCATTTTGCAAAGGAAAACTTTGGTGAAAATCTTTTCTGGGTTGGTCTCAACTCTGATTCTATGTCCATTTTCCCCCCACTCCCACCCACACTGACCGATATGGAGCCCCAGTAGGCAAGAGAGATTTTTCATTGTCTTTTATTTTCCTTCCCCCACCCCTTTTTAGTTTTGATACAAAATACAGAAAGACCTATCCTTACAGTACCTTTACAACTTGACAAGACAAAGATTATTTGTTTTGGTTTTGTTTCTCATACAGATACTGAAGCTCATTAGTTTTATTACATTTGCCTGATTTTGAAAATATTTAACACATTTTCACTTGTTTGGGTACCCCTTCCTCATCAGCCACATTTTATGTAAGAATGCCATCTTCAGACACTTTTGTCCACTTATAATTGTCTGGTAACCTGGATACTTTTTCTTTTATTTTACAGAATATGTGTAATTGTCATTGACATTATTAAAAATCACAGATTTGCTCCCACGCTATACTTAAACCAACAACAGTAACAGAGATAAGGCAGTCTCCATTATTTCAACAAAGAAAAAGAAATAAGTTTTTATATAATAAAATTAAGTATATTCTTTTTAAAAATAAATCTGTTTAAAATTAAATTCCTAATTATTGTGAGAATGTTAAAGTCTAACCTTACTGTTAACTACTAAAATATTTTTTTAAATTCTACATTAGCGAGTCCTTGTATTTTAATGAATTAAGTGTTTCTGTGGGGGTGGGGCGTATTTAATATTTAAGATCAGATTATGTTATGTCATAATGTCATATACCATTTACATGAGTAGTTATGTTCAGTCATAAGAGTGCAATGAATGCTGTAGTTACTTTTTCCGTTGTGCAGAACAGCTTTTTCTTTAGGGTTTTTTTCCCCCAATATTTTTCTTCATTTGGACTAATTCATTTCAAGTTGAGAAATAGAAATGAAGTTGAAAAGTAGGAAAGCTAGTTTTCCATTTCCAATATATAAATAATACCTATGTGGGATGGGCTGAGATCTACTATTTCTAAAGTCTCAAACCTATGAGTCTTTCAAAAGCACATGAGCAAGTTCGATGCCTAACTCACATTAATTTCAATTTTCAATGTTTGAAATAAAGTCCAAAGTCTCCATTTACTTAATGAATATTAGAACCTGAATAGGTTAGAACTAGAATATTAGAATAAGTCCTAAGGGCCCAATTTTGCCTTTTGAATGCATACAGTGACTTCAGTGGGAGATCACAGATTGGCAGACAGAATCTGATAGGGATTTTTATTCATTTACTCTAATCTCTGTATTAGTATATCTGATTTCTTTACAGAATCTACTTTATTGTGCTTGGTTTCCTATATGGAAAAAATATGAAAGTCCAAGTCAATAGCTGACTCGTTCTTTAAATTTGGATTTTGTTTTAGCTTGGAGATGATTTTCATTCTCGGAATTTATCATGATGTTAGTATGACAAGTGAATGCCTCAGAGCACTTACTTTTGAAACCATTTTTGAAATAACATCACAAACCTAGCTAATAAAAATATTACGAAGTTTATCATTGAAATTGTTCTTTTTGTATAGGCACTTTGGAGACAAAGCTCAGAGTTGCAAAATTGAAGATGTATTTTCTTAAAATTAGTGACGCTAGATTTATCCAGACCTTTCTTCAAATTGTTGAAAAGTATTAGAAAATAATCCTTGTAATACTATTTTAATTTTTGTAGCTTCCTTTTTTTGTATCTTAGCAAAATACAGTTTTTTCTTCCCTCTAAAGATTAAATATGTCCATTTTACTTGGGTGATATTTATGTATGGATAGGAAACAGAAGGTAATATCCAGATTTGTTGACCCTTGAGATCTAATATTGACCTGGGTGAGTATTAACTTCTCAGATCGATAAGTACTGTTATTGACCTCAAAGAAAAGTCAATATTTGCTTGTTAATTTGCAAACTATGACTGCAAGAAAATGTTACACATTTTGTTCTTCATTATCACCCTATTTATATCTTTTTTTATGAAATGTCTTCAGCATTTTCACTTAGAGATCATCATGTCAAAACATTTCAGTCCCGGCTTTTAAAAGGCTGGAGAGGCGGGCATTGTACATTATGGAATAATGGATGAGTAGTACATGTTATTTCCTGTAGCTCCTTAGAATATTATTCAGAATACTTGCATATTACCAATTTTTTTTCTCTTTGGGCAGTCCAGTTCACTTCATTTTCTGTGATGTATTTCATGAAAACATTGCAGAAAAATACTATGTTTTAGCTGCCAGAAGAACATGTCTATATGAATATATGAGGGATGAAAGAGTGACTGCTGGAAATAAGGAGACTGAAAATGATTACTATATAAAGTACTAATTAATGTACAGTGGATTTGATATATTTGCATAGATATGACAGCTTTTCAGGCAAGAATTTGTTCTATAGCTATTTGGAAAATACCTAGATGACTAAAAAGTTTTATTAAATGACAAAGTACTGGTGGAGAGTTGGTATTTTGTATCATAGCTGTTTTGGTATATGAACATTGAAATGTCAGGTTTTACATAGCCTGCAAAGTCTGTGAAATGCCTATTGCTGAAATTCAAATGTCATAACTCTGCTTTTGCACATATATCACTTTGATATTTAAACTTAAAAATCTCATAAATAATTTAATATTACTTTGGCCTTGTTATGATCTAACTGCCAAAAGAGGCAAGGCGGCTGATTTTTTTTTCCTAGTCACACAAGACAAAACATAAATCTGTCAGCATTTAGCAGCCATTAATTCTATCTGATATGTGTGTGAGGGTCATGGTGAATTGACTGTTGTGTTTAAGAAATTTTTCTGATTAAATGACTATGCAAAAATATTAACTTACAAAAATAAAGCTACAATTTGTCTTTCTAAAGTAGCTGCATTTAAGCTGTAGATTTAATAGTATTAAATGTTTGCTTCTCTCATCTCAGGAGCTCATAGCACTTCGCAAACTGTCGTTAGGTTACATCACACCCCTTTGATGGAAAGTGATTACTATTGCGTGTCTTTACAGACATGTAGAAGTTAAGGGTCAGACTGAACGTTACCTCACTCACCTTCCTCTTTTGAATTGCTGACGAGGTCGATGTTGCAGAGTTCAGTGTAGCGTGCCTGGTAGGGATGCACTGAATCAAACTCACAGAGCACTCCCATTGGTGCTGGTACTCTTGCCCCTTTTTAGGAGTAAAGAAAAGTGACTGGAGCATTCATGCCTGTCGACTTTCCGCCGTGGAGACTGTTTGGAAGCCCGAATTAAGGTAAATTGACTCTGTAATTAACATAGCTCAAGTTGTGTGTCTTAATTTGACCTTCCCCTGTAGTGTAGGTCTTCACTGGAGCACATCAGCTCAATCTATGCTGTGCAGAGTCATGATTCTCTGGTGTATCTGGTTAAGCGTGCGTCCAGCTCCAGCAGTATTGTTTCTCCTACCTCATGGAACAAGCCTCCATGGAAGGAAGGGGGCAGGACCGATAGGCATTCTTCTCCATAACCTCATCCCTAGTCCCATAAAAGTCTACAGAGATTCTCGAAGTAATAGAAAGCATTACATCACTCACTTGGCTCTTCTGTACAAAGAGCCTCCATATCCTTTTTGAGAGGTGACAACCAGGACATCAGTCCAGTGGGAAGTCTGTAGCATGTGTTTCCTACGAGAGTCTTGCTCCTAGAGATGGCAAACGTAGGAAGTGGGTGGGGCGTAAAGATGTGCTTTTGTGCTGATGACAGCAGGATGGAGATTAACATCTGTCTGGGAAAACTAAGGCTAAACCATCTTCCTGTCCGGTCACAGCAAGGTCAAGATAGAAAGCTGTGCAAGATCGCACACGCAGCTGAGCTCAGGGTCAAGATTCTCACCTTGTTTTTGCTGTCACAAGGGAACTCTTTATCGTTCCTTGATTCTGGGGCCAGTTATATGCTAAACCAAACAGTGATTAGAACAATTTATGGGGCCAAATGCCAGTGGAGTCTTGCTAAACATTGTGCTCCAGCTGACTTCTCAACACAACCCTTGTTTGGGGTGTTGCAAGAAACAGTTCCGGTACCGGCTGTGATGGCTCTTTGCCCAGGAAGGAATTGTCCTCATTAGAGGAATCCCCAGCAGAGGTAGACAAGCTTACATTCCACACTGCTTACTGTGGGAGCCATTAAAGGGAGTGTGGTCCATTCTGGCCACTAAATGCATTCACTTCATTAGCAGTATATGTTGTAATTAGTAACAAATATTAATTGTAGCTGAATGTACAGCTCCCAAGAATTCAAAAAGAGGTAACTTACTAACCAGAAAAGTAGAATGTAATGGACACTAAAAAGAACTTTAATGTTTTAAAAGATTGTGAGAGGAATCAATCCACTGTTAATGATACATCAGAAAGACTATTTTATTTTGTAACCTTAAAACCACGCTCGCGTTAATTGTCCATGTGACCTAAATCAGTGATGCTATGGAATGAGTTACCATGCTTAGGCACTTCGTGAATTACTTGTTCATTCCAGAATTTGCATTTACACCCGACTTTCTATTTCAGGAAAAAAAGGCTCTCTGCAATTAAAATATTAAATATTTGAATACAGTACTATCAAATGAATCTGTTTTAGGTTTACTAAACTAGAAATATGCCGTTCCATTAGGGTCATAATTTCTAATGTGTACCTTTAATACTTTTTCATTTTTCTGTATTAGGAGATTAGTGAAAAATAAGCTCCGTAAATTAAATTGTATTGCAAAATTATCTTCAGATGTACAGCAACGAAGATGATATTGAGTGATAATACTAGAGTGGATTTGGTATAAAGCAATTATAGCTTGAAAAACAGGATCTGAATGAAAATATTGCTCAAGGTTTTCTGTAATCTAGGATTCAATATAGGAAATCTTACTTTCAGAAAGTGCCTAAATTACCTCCATTTAACATAAGACAGCATATGAAAGGTGTTAATGCATATTACTGACTGAAAAATGCCTTACTAAAACCTAGGTTCAGTAATCATCTTGTAACAAGTCTGAAAGGTGCATATATTCAGGCTGCTTCCTCCCCACCCTTAGGTGTATTCTGTACCTAGAATATCTCTGTGGTTTTCACAAGGTCTTGCTTTGTTTCTTCAGTCACTGGAGTTTGTAATTTTCATATTGTTTTATGTAGTTGATCTTGAATACTGTGAAATTTTTGGATTCATAGAAACACACACATCCCAGAAGGGGGGAAAAAACATGTCTTACACAAGATAAAGTAATAACATAATGGAAATGCGTATTTTCTTTGCAGATTACAGTTCAGGAGTTGAAAAGGTATTGGACTTAATATAATATTTTACTTAAATAACTTAAAATATTTCTTAATTCTTCTCATAGTGCATGGAATTTACAGAGAGGCACTAACTGCAACATTTTCCCAACTGAAATTATCAGATGGAATTTATTAATTAGTGTGCAAGAGTAGACTTCTTTATGTAGCGTAAAGGGTTTTGCATATATCTCCCAATAATATTAACAGTAGGGGTTGTATTAAACTCTTCCCCATGTGTTTGTGGAAGAATATATTCTGTTTGAGTAAACCTTTAGAGAAATGTCTGTGTAAAACAGTCCTTCTGAAATAGAATGGTATGTTAAGAAGGGTCAGTTATTCATCAGAAATGAGTAATTTATCCTCACACTTTTGTTTTTGGTAAATAGTACATGGATGCATACTCAGCTAAATATCTAGTGTTGCCATCGTGAATCAAGACAATTAAGTTAAGTGGTTACAGATTTCCATCTTTTCAAATTGATCAAATTGAAATAGCCCATTGGGAACTGATTTAAACCAGTTTAGATAAGCAGAGTCTTAGTCCTGGTCCTGGAGGCTTAGGCTCCTAAAAGTTCACTCAGGGCTGGACATATACCTGCTCCACAGGCCATCAACTTTATTAGTGTGGAGATAAGCTGATTAGATCTTGTCAATCAAAGGTGCCAATATCTCAATTGAGAGAGTCTCTCTCTCTCTCTCCCTCCCCCCCTCCCGCCTTCTCCCCCTCCCCCCCGCCCCCTTTAAAAATCATTGAAGCAGGCAACAAAGAGAGAGATGTGTGGTACGCATCCCCATGGTTGTCACCATGCAGGGTGCAGGAGTCCTGTGATGATGTGGTGACTATATTAAAGACTACATCAGTTTGTTTTAAAGTGTTTTGATTTTTTATGGTGGCATTAAGAGAGAACATTGTGGTTGCAGCTTTACTAGAAAGCAAAGAGTTCTAGAAGGAAAAAAAATGTTTCTTTGAAGCCTACCGGGGCTTTGAGTCTTGCTGTCCCAATGGGCGCTCAGGAGCTCCCGTAACTGGCATATGCTGATCCACCACCAGCTTATTCTTCTGTCAAAATCATTCATTTATATAAAAATGAATAGATGAATGCATTTTTAATTTTTGCAGAAGTAATTTAAATTATGTGATGGAAGTTTGGTTGGGCAAACAGTGATCACTGTATGCTGATGATCTGGAAAATTTACATTGTAAGATAAGGTCAGTTTTGAATAACAAACAACCAGAAATGAATCTATGCACTTACGTAAATATCTGTCTATATTTATTTAGTCTCAACTTTGTATACAGATAAGCCAGATAAATGGAACACCAGCTATAAAAATGTAATGCTGCCGTGTTTCCACTTTAGGCTTCATCATATAGTTAATAAAAGCTGGTATAGAGGGAAAAAATGGGCTTTTGTTCTTTACATCTGAAGTTTGCTCGCACTATGCTTCCCTCATACTTCAAATGCAAACAACAGAAGCCCATCCTTTTCTTCCATTGCCCTACACTCACCACCCAAAGAAGGCCAGGGCTGCAGTGCTACAGAACTACATTGCCACAGTGGATTATCTCTTTATCAGCTGTTCTTCACTCCACTGTATCAATTTTCCACTAACCAATCAGACATTCCTATTAGAAAAGACTGTTTGACTATTTTTTTTTCTAGATAAATATATTTATAGCTACATAGATCCACCCAGGCATCTTCTGTGCAGCATGCCATAGGGAAAAAAAAGGAGCTACTTTCTCTCTCCAGGGGGTTTGATGTGTGTCCTTTCTGGGGAATACTGCTGTTTGGGGGTACCTCATGAAGGATTTTGGCATTCTGTGGGAGGGACTCTGAAGATCTTCATTTTTCACTTTGGATATATCTCCACTTTATATTGCAGTTGCATAGCAGTTAAAGATGCTCTATTCCAATCTTCACTCTCAGTCCTGTCTAGTCATTGTCTCAAGGTCTCATTGTCAGTACACATGCACAAGGAGACTGGTAACTAAGTTAAACAGAAAAAGAATAATGTAGTAGTACACTAAGTTTTTTTAGATGAATAGTTGTGAACAGCTTTTAAAAAACAAAGTTTTTATAATGAAACTCTTTTTGGGGGGTGCAGGATAAAATTGTACTATCTCTTATTTATTTTGTTGATTGGAATCCCCTAAATACTGTTTGTATTTTTTCTTCCCTATTATGTTGTAAAGTATGTGCATCTTGCAGTTAGAATCTATTAAAAATGTGCTTTAAGAAATTGTATTTGAAGTTATAAGCAGACCACTAATCAAACTGCACAAATTCTCAAGCTGCTTTGCATATTAAAATCAATAGCTCTTTGTTAAAGCTCTTCTGGTTTTGGTGGCTAAGAAGAAATTTTCTATTTTGCTTTTTAGTGATGTGCATTATCTTCATGAATTACATTTCTCCTCAGACCAGGTGGCTTTATTTTTTTGTTAGTTTTTGTTTTGTGTCTAAGGTGAAAATCCTTGTAATTTCTTCTATTTACTTTGTAACAATACAATTGGTTGCATTGAATGGTATTGTAGATCTGAGGCACAGTATTAAAAACTGTAGTGGTTATAATCAATAATAATCTAGTATTTCAGGATAAGGCTGGGTAGCATTATCACAACTCAAATACTTAATATGAAAGTTGCTAAGTATATGGTGCATGTTGTTTGAAATTACACAGTGTGCATAAGAATTAAGGGACAGTATATAGGACCAAGTTAATTTTTTTATATTCATTATAAAGAGATTGCTAGATATCATTTTTTTCATTCTTTCAAACAGCAAATGATGATTTTGACCGTTTTTTTGGTGACTGCATTTTTTTCCAGTTTTAGGCTGATATAATAGTGGCCTCTTTGTGCTTGAATTCTCAATTTAAATGTAAATCTACAGTACAACAAATGTTATATCTAGAACAAGGATACAATTGAATAAGTAGCTTTACAAAATTCTTAAAGTTTTCATTCCAGTACTGTGGCCAGTGCTGAAATTGTTATTTTAGGCTTGTAGCACATGAATGCTCAAGCTGGGAATGATTGTGTTTAATATGAACTGTGTGTGTTCCTAGCAACTGCTCCTAACCACCTTCCAAGTGTTAAAGCTCACTAACAGAATGATTTATATGTATGCTAGAGAACTCTGACAGTGTACATGTAATTTTTTACTTGTGATGTTGTGAAGATACAGTCCTTTAAATGACTTTTAAGAGTGCCTCATGTTGAAGGGAACTTGTGGGGATTATGTAATGATTACTAAGGCTCAGTTGAAGAGGACTGTTTCATAAATAAAAGCTGGTGGATTTTTCTTTTCTTTGTTTAAAAACAACAACAACAACAACAACAAAAACCTTGCATCATTATTAGCTACTTTAAAATATCTTCATTTAATCAGTCTTTCCCAGTCATATTTGGCTCTCCTTTTTTGAGGAAGGTGACTTTTGTTTCTCTGCTTTTATCACTGAATGATTTTCAGTCCATTAGCTATCACATGTTGAGAACTTTTTAAAGTAGCAGATTCCAAAAAGAATTAAAATGTTCACTGCACTCTGTTTTTAAAAAGTCCTCCAAGCCAAGTCATGATAATATTCACTGGCTATGAATACACTGTGGTTAGTATACAGAAGTACACTGTACGTGACACTAGAGGCCAGGTTAAAGGTATCCTCCGAACGATCAAAACACAGAAGCAAAGATGTTTTAGTATTAGAAAAAAAAAATCAATATTTGTTTTTATGTTCTTCCTTGGAGCATTAGTACATCTCAAGCATTAGAGGGCCACGAGCTTCTATTTTTCCCTGTTTACCCTGCAGCTTGTCAGTTTTCTAAGAAAGGGAGAAATATAAGAGCACACTGGGAAGTAAACTTAGTATTGCCTAAGCTCTCTTTTCATAGGGCTCTTGTTTTTAACAAGCTTGCCAGAAAATATAACTTTTAAAAAAAAAAACACAAATTTTTATTTTTTTTAATAGTATCAATGTTGTGAAGGGTACTACAGCTCTTCTGCTTTTGTAACAACATTCAAATGCCTTTTTGATCTCTATGGTTTTATCTTGCCAATCACATGTTTGGGGGATTCTTATATACTCATTAATATGAACTGAAACCCAATCACTTTAAGGGAGAAAAAAAGTTGGAGGGCGGGAGCATTTTTTTTTTTTTAAAGAAAGAAAGAAAGAAACAGAGAATCTTTTTTCTATTTCTTCCCTGAGGCTGAACTGTTTATCACTCCATCCTCATTCGATAAAAGTGAATTTCATAATTTTTTTCCCTAATCGGGCTCTGTCAGTGAGGTGTCTTATCGTGGGGAGGAAAATGACACCGATCCTATCGAAAAACAGAGACGTTGTGACCGTGTCCCCAATCACAGCTACTCAGCTTCCATATCTACCTTCTCCACAAACACCAGGCACTGCTTTTTTCATAAGAACATCAAAAACCCACAAAGTCATTAAAATTGCACCCGCGTAGAGTTGCAGGGATCAGCCGCACTAGCGCAAAATGGGATGTGGGAAAACAGACTCTCTAAATGTGCTAATTCCATTGTCACGTGTTTACGGCTTAATTTTAATCAGTTAAAAAAGCTACACATTGCAATAAATTGGCATTATCTTCTGTGACACCAGAGGACACAGTTGGTTCAAGGATTTAGAGGGTCGCTGGCAACAGTATATAGTGCTACAGACAAAGTGTTTTTACGCTTGAACTACGGTAACTAAGGTGCAATCCCCAGTTAAGACTGCAAACAAAGACTATAACCCGCACAGTACTAAGTTCAACATGCAGACCACCTTCAGTCTTGAGACAGTTTAGAATGCTAAACTGAATATCGCTTGAGAACATTTTCTAATTGAAGGGCCAATGTTTTAGCAATAGCAATTCAACACCATTGTGCTATGATTACTCTCCCATAATGTAAATATCAATTCCAAAAGTCCTTTTGCTGTATACGCATTCAATTTCTAAAGTGAGTGTGATTGTTTATATTGTGCTATGGGATTTGTGTGTCTTAAATTTTACATTGCAATTCCTATTCCACTTTGCAAGAAAATGTAGGTAAACGAGAGCCAAAATGGGATGTTGTCTTCTGCTCCTGGTACTTGTAGTGAAAGATGTATAGGAGGCTTAAATTTTCTAATTAGATGGTATCACAGGTCACATGAGATTTGTATATGGTACTCTCTTCTGTTTCTCCAGTCCCCTTTTCTCTCCTCCTTCCCCTGTCTCCTCTTTGGACTCGTTCGTTCTACTTAGTCACTTGAATATGGCTGATTAAAATGGCAGTTGTCTATATAATGTGAAAATTTTCTTTAGAGTAGTGGGATATAAGTAATAGCTACATCTTGATTATTTTCTGTGTAAAAATAGTATATATTCTCGAAATGTTTGAATAGATTCATCACACATCAGAAGGTATGAGACCAACACAGTTTTAAAAACAAACAAAAAAGCAACTGATGGAGCAGTTGGAGTAGGAATTTAACTTGTACCGTACAAATAGGCCTGTCAGGATGTGAGTATATCTGTAGCAGAACAAAAATCTATTTGAAATACGTTAGGGAGCACTGCTAAATAAATGCTCAAAGCCATTACTGCAAAAATACGGGTACATTTAGTCTAGGATGCAATATATCTTTCTGCAGTTTCCAACACTGATATTTTGGCTTGGCAAGTTTCATTGCAAGCATATAGTGTATAATTTCAAGCCATAGTTTATTATGGACTGGTTTTGGTAATTTCTTTAGCCGTTTTCCTGTTTATTTTTGAAGAGCTTGCATGGTTTACTATTTGACATAATAAAATAATGGCATGCTGGTATCTGCACTTCTTTGCACATTAAGAAACTGGTTCATTTTGATTATTTGGAAATGGTTTATTATGGTATGAACTTGCAAAATTCTTAGACTGAAACAGAAGCTAAATTACTAGGTCTAAACTAAAACATTTTAATTGTTGATATTAAGCAAAAATTATACTAAGAGAGAAAGCATAGGGTCTTTAAATATAGAAAAGCAAAACAATTTTTGTACAAAGCACTCTAATTAACCTTTCACATTTTACATAAACAAGAAGTGATCTCCTCAAACTTATTAACAATATCATCTTCTGAACTAAAACTGTTTGTAATTTTTGTATTGATTTGGATTTGTAACATGATGCTGGCTCTGGTTTTGCACATCTTGCGTGTTTAAACAGCTTGAGTAGATTTGCAGGGTCATTTTATTGGAATAATGGGGGAGCGGGATTGAGTATAAGTTTAAAACACTGCTCTCTTCTGTGTTTGGATTAGCAGCTAGCTCTGCATGACAAAAAAAAAAAGGCTTCTTTATGTCAGTTTACTTGGCTTCATAAAGGCTATTATTTTATTTCATAAAACAAAATACAGACTCTCACACAGCTTTAGTTGAGAACATGTTCACTGTCATTTTTAATCTTGTGTTCTTATCAACATAGGAAGAAAAATATTTATTTTCAAAAGTATTAAATTATATTTCTATGTTTCAGGATTTTTGCATGTTAGCTGCTGTAGAGTAGAGTAGTTTTTACCAAATGTATTTGTTTATAAATGCTCCCAGCAAAGACCCCCATGGTTATCGAACTCACCTATGTTTAAACCAGGTTATAGCCAGTTTTGGGCTACCCACTTTTGCTAAACATTGTAATAAATTAGGCTTTAAAATTACATGCATTATAATTATAGTCTGTTCATTAGATACCCAGGCTGAAGCATATTTTAAAGCCTTGTAATACGGTTTTGCATAGTCTGCACTTGGCAGACGCAACTGTAATAACCCCCTTCAAGACTTCTTTTGCTTTCATTATCATTAGCAAAATTGGAACTATTATAAAAGATAACTGTCTTTCTCTGAAGACCAACACATAAATGGAAAAAAGTAGCATTGCAGGAGAGAATACCCAAATATACTTTTTAAACGTGAAGAGCTGAAAACTGCACAAACATACGAAAACTTTTCAGTATCAATATTTTGTATCATGGCCTTCATTGAAAGAAAAAGGGCAGGGGACAGAGAACAGAGCCCTTGTTTCAGGCCCAGCTTCAAAAAGGGATATCTGCATAAACAATGCTTATTTATTAAATTCTGTGTTGAGATAGTTTGCTTTTATTTTATTGCTGTAGATAATTTTATAAATCCATATACATAAGTGGGCACATCATGATATAGTAAGATGGGAAATAGAATTTAATTTAAAAAGTGGAAGAATTTTCCAAATATTTTATTTTGTTTAACTTTCTGGCACACTCTCATTTGTAAAGCTGAAAATGTAGGTGTGTTATATTTTTCTACACATAGGTTGCGCCATTGAGCCACCATCAAATAAAACTGTTTTCTTACTTGATATTGTGTAATGGGTGGAACTGAGGATGTACTTAAGAGAACTGGATATCAGCATTTTTGTGTGTGTGTGTGTGTGTGTGTGTGTGTGTTACTATAATGGAATTTGTGGGGAATGCAGCATGTTTTTAAGTACCTAATTGTAACTTCAGTCAGTGTCTTATAAGTTTGACCCTATTAAGATTTTTTGGAGCTGTAAATATTCTTTAGTTACTTTTTAATACACTACTTATACCACTGTTGTTTGTCCTTTTGAAATGTATATCATCTTCCTATTAAACATTAATCCATATACCAGGGATATTAATAATAAATTTACAGAAAAAGTATCTAGTTGCATTGGACTAAGAGTTATGAATACAGTGTTTAATCACGTAAAAAGTAGTTTAAAGGTGTTTATGGTGAACAGGCTTTAAACTTGATTCATTTTAAAGTGTATCTCTAACTATATTTAAAGTATATTTCAAAAGGTGTCAAGGCAGTTTAAACACGTATGTGTGTCTGTGGTTTTAGTATACTTGAGGTTTTAATTTAGATATCGAATTTTGCCAATGTAGTAAGATCAACCAATTAACCTCTATATCTATGAAAGGGATTTGAAAAGTCAAAGTGAATATTATTACTGCTCATCTAAGGAGAGATGTAAAATATTCTGTAAATGTAGGCAGAAGCTTGTTCTGTTCTTAATTTGTAATACACATTGGTACTGTATTTGCATAAATACAAGCTACTTTGGATGGGTGCTTGTGAATATTGTTTTCTATATTTTGCATTTCCTGGGTTTTGGTGTCTTAAATATTTGATGTATTTAATTTTTGACAGTACATGTCAAATATAAGCCCATATATGAAATTATATGTCACGTAGTGGAGTAAAGACATTCGAAAAAGAATGAATTACCTTCTGCAATAGAACTATTACTGCTTTTGTTGATAAGAGATTAGTATGACTAATTACATGCTCTATAGATGTGCCACACTGTTAAAGCCTTGGTTTATTTTTGTTTTGTAAACCTCTGTTTAGAAACATTTTCCTTTTAGCATATGCGGACACTACTTTCCTATTTTAAAATGTTTTGACAAATTGTATATATCTCCACGCATGCAAATATGTTTGCATATGTGTGTATATATTTGTATCTATCTTCCAGAAACAGGTTTCTTGGGGAGAATAATGTGCTAGGTTTAAAATGATCACTGCTTGCATGTTTGAAATCTTTCTGCCTTGCACTATTAGGGCTGGCTTCTTTCTTGCTGTTGTGGGGTCAGCATCCAAATGTATTAAAATAGAAACCCCATTTGGGTCTGATAAAATCACCTTTATGTAACAAAATGTATAAACAGTCATTTTTGTATTTTTTCACATTGTAATATAATTCAGTTTTATCTAATGTGATTCTAATCCAGTATTTTACCATTTTTATAAATTCAGATGTAATGAACTTTTGCTTTTTCTATCCATTATTCTGAAAATTTGCCATCACTTAAATATGTATGAACTTAACTGAGTTTGGAGACCCATGTCTGCGATCACCAAAAAGCCATAGCAGAACTTAAAATGTAAGTAGTAACAGACAGACAGAATCACTAGGTAGAAGTGTATTTACTTTTTTAGAAAATAGGTGCTAAGTACTCTCTCTTGTGATGGTAAATTAAATAATACTACTGGTAAGCTTGGTCTGATAGGATGGTTATCATCTTTTTTATGCCTATTCAGCTAAGGTTAAAAAACCTCTCTTTGTAATATGCTACATTAAATCCCAGGCTAAAGTGTAGGTAGCTCATGTTTGTTTATTCTGCTGCAGCAGATCATGCTGCAAGTTCTCTGATAGTATGGTGGTATCTTCATATATTGTGTAGGTTGGGAGGGCAGAACACAACTGGTCAATCCTGATGCAGTAAGAAATCTTTCTCTACCAAAACAAAAAGCAGTCAAGTAGCACTTTAAAGACTAGCAAAATAGTTTATTAGGTGAGCTTTCATGGGACAGACCCACTTGGGTCTGTCCCACGAAAGCTCACCTAATAAACTATTTTGCTAGTCTTTAAAGTGCTACTTGACTGCTTTTTGTTTTGATAGTGTATAGACTAGCATGGCTTACTCTCTGTTACTTTCTCTACCAGTGTAGCTATGGATCTTTGGTAGTAGACCTGTGCCACATGTGACAGATGAAGTACAAATATATATAAAAATTCTAAAGATTTCTTATCCAAAGCATGGGAAGCATAGGAAAGAAAACTATTCAGAGTATGTCATCCAGATTCATAGGCTGGCCATTCTACTTCACTAAAGCTATGTCTGTGCTATGAGATAAACTTGAATTTATTAAAATTGATTTTGTAATGCTGGGTTTTATAAACTTGAATTTGAGTATCCTGATCTCCCCACAAGCTCCCCACAAAGTTGACTTATTGCTGCCACACTCAATTGCCAAACATCAACTGTTGCAGCAGTGCGCTGTGGGAATCTATCCCACAGTTCACTCATTCCTGTAGCATTCTGGACATTTTCACTGGTGCAGCACAGGAGAAAAATGCCCTGTAGTTGGTTGTGGGTATGTGATGTCATCTCCCATATTGCATTGTCCTCATTCCCCTCCTGTAGAAAACAAACAGCCATTTTTCCAGGAGGAAGGAAGGAAAAGTAGAGCATCAAAAAAGATCACAAAATTAACTGAAATCTCTTGATTCTGTAGCTGAATTGCTTTTTATAACTGTAGCTGTAACTGAATTATCAAAGATTTTACAGAAAGCAGCAGGTGTCTAAGTCTTCCCAACTGACCCTCTAGCCACTGTCTCCACTCCCTTGATTACATATGAGCTCTGAAAATAATACAGGAATGATGCAAAGCTTGAATAAAGAGTAAGGTAGTAAAAGTTAGGAAAGAAGATTTTGTAAGTCAGGGTTTTTGGCTTCTCAGTCCATTATACATCTTCTGTGCCCTGGGGTCACCCAGCAGTCTGTGTCTTCTCGACTGGCCACCCACCCACTCTTCCCTTTGCTAAGGGGGCCAAAACTTGAAGAAAGGATAGAAGAGGTTACGAGAATGAATTTGGGCCCTCCACTTCACTACACAGAGTTGTCCCAGAGTTGTAACCTATCCTTTAAATCCACTTTGGTACCAAATGACTGGAAGACGGCCAATATAACACCAATATTTAAAAAAGGCTCTAGAGGAGATCCTGGCAATTATAGACCGATAAGTTTAACATCAGTACCAGGCAAATTAGTAGAAACACTAGTAAAGAATAAAATTGCAAGGCACATAGAAGAGCACGAATTGTTGGGCAAAAGTCAGCATGGTTTCTGCAGAGGGAAGTCGTGTCTAACTAATCTATTAGAATTCTTTGAAGGGGTTAATAAACATGCGGACAAGGGGCACCCAGTGGACATAATATACCTAGATTTCCAGAAAGCCTTTGACACGGTCCCACACCAAAGGCTTTTATGTAAATTAGGTGGTCATGGGATAGGAGGAAAGGTCCTTTCATGGATCGGGAATTGGTTAAAAGACAGAAAACAAAGGGTTGGAATAAATGGTAAATTTTCACAATGGAGGGGGGTAACTAGTGGTGTTCCCCAGGGGTCAGTCCTGGGACCGATCCTGTTCAACTTGTTTATCAATGATCTAGAAAATGAGGTAAGCAGTGAGGTGGCAAAGTTTGCAGATGACACCAAGTTGTTCAGGACAGTCAAAAGCAAAAGGGATTGTGAAGAACTACAAAAAGATCTCAGCAAACTGAGTGATTGGGCAGCAAAATGGCAAATGAAATTTAATGTGGGTAAGTGTAAGGTAATGCATGTTGGAAAAAATAACCCAAATTACACGTACTACATGATGGGGTCAAATTTAGCTACGACAGATCAGGAAAGGGATCTTGGAGTTATAGTGGATAGTTCTCTGAAGACATCCACGCAGTGTGCAGCGGCAGTTAGTAAGGCAAATAGGATGTTAGGAATTATTAAAAAAGGGATCGATAATAAGACAAAAGATATCATACTTCCCCTATATAAAACTATGGTACGCCCACATCTCGAGTACTGCGTGCAGATGTGGTCTCCTCACCTCAAAAAAGATATATTGGCATTAGAAAAGGTTCAGAAAAGGGCGACTAAGATGATTAGGGGCTTGGAAAGGGTCCCATATGGGGAGAGGCTAGAGAGACTGGGACTTTTCAGTTTGGAAAAAAGGCGATTGAGGGGCGATATGATAGAGGTATATAAAATCATGAATGGTGTGGAGAAAGTGAATATAGAAAAATTATTTACCTTTTCCCATAATACAAGAACTAGGGGACACCAAATGAAATTGATGGGTAGTAGGTTCAAAACTAATAAAAGGAAATTTTTCTTCACAGAGCGCACAGTCAACCTGTGGAACTCCTTGCCCGAGGAGGCTGTGAAGGCCAGGACTCTATTAGGGTTTAAAAAAGAGCTTGATAAATTTTTGCAGGTTAGGTCCATAAATGGCTATTAGCCAGGGATAAAGTATGGTGCCCTAGCCTTCAGAACAAGGGCAGGAGATGGATGGCAGGAGATAAATCACTTGATCATTGTCTTCTGTTCTCCTTCTCTGGGGCACCTGGCATTGGCCGCCATCGGCAGATGGGATGCTGGGCTGGATGGACCTTTGGTCTGACCCAGTATGGCCATTCTTATGTTCTTATGTCCAACACGGAGAATCAGTCTCCAGGGGAGAAAAGGAGGAGGAGTTACGCTCTATGTGAGGGATTGGTATGATTGCTCAGAGCTCCAGTATGAGGAAGGAGAAAAATACAGTTGAGTGTGTTTGGGTTAAGCTTAGAGGTGGAAGTAACAGAGGTGACGTTGTAGTTGGTGTCTATTAGAGGCCGCCAGATCAGGGAGAGGAGATAGATGAGGCTTTTTTCAGGCAGCTTAGTGAAGCTTCCGAATCAGAGGCCCTGGTTCTCATGGGAGACTTTAATCATCCAGACATTTGTTGGGAGACGAATACAGCAGCACACAGACAATCCAGGAAGTTTTTGGAAACTACTGGGGATAACTTCTTGGTACAAGTGCTGAAGGAACCGACCAGGGGCCATGCGCAACTTGACCTGTTGCTCACAAACAGGGATAAACTAGTAGAAGAAATAGAAGTGGGGGGGAACCTGGGCTGCAGCGACCATGAGATCGTAGATTTCAGGATCCGGATGAAAGGAAGAAGGGTGAGCAGTAACATACAGACCCTTGATTTCAGAAGAGCAGACTTTGACTCCCTAAGAGACTGGATGAGCAGGATCCCTTGGGAAATGAAGATGAAGGGGAAGAGAGTTGAAGAGAACTGGAAGTATTTTAAAGAAGTCTTACTGAAGGCACAGGAACAAACAATCCCGCTGCCTAGTAAGAAATGCAAACATGGTAGGCAACCAGCTTGGCTTAACAGGGAAATCCTTAGTCAGCTTAAATTCAAAAAGGATGCATACAAGAAATGGAAACGAGGACAGTTGACTAAGGAGGAGTATAAACATACGGCTGGAGAATGCCGGGCAGTAATCAGGAAAGCGAAAGCACAATTGGAACTGCAGCTGGCAAGGGAAGTGAAGAGTAACAAGAAGGGTTTCTACAGGCATGTGAACAATAAATAAACGGGTTATCAGAGAAGGTGTGGGGCCATTACTGGATAAGAGAGGTAACCTAGTGACAGATGATGCAGGAAAAGCTGAAGTACTCAATGCTTTTTTTGCCTCAGTCTTCACAGACAAAGTCAACTTCCCAGTGATGGTCCTAGATGATGCAGTATGAGAAGGTGGAGGGCAGCCATCTGTGGGGAAGGAACAAGTTCTGAGCTATCTGGAAAAACTAGATGTGCACAAGTCCATGGGTCTGGATTTAATGCACCCCAGGGTACTGAGGGAATTGGCAGAGGTCATTGCTGAACCTTTGGCCATTATCCTTGAAGACTCTTGGAAATCAGGTGAGATACCGGATGACTGGAAGAAGGCAAAGATAGTGCCCATCTTTAAAAAAGGAAAGAAGGACAATCCAGGGAACTATAGACCCGTCAGCCTTACCTCAATCCCTGGGAAAATAATGGAGGGAATCCTCAAGGAATCCATTTTGAAGCACTTGGAAGAGGGGAAAGTGATCAAAAGTAGCCAATATGGATTCACCAGGGGCAAGTCCTGCCTCACCAATCTGATCAGCTTCTATGACAACGTAACAAGCTCTGTGGACATGGGGAAGTCAGTGGATGTGATATACCTTGACTTCAGCAAGGCTTTTGATACGGTCTCCAACAACATTCTTGTCCATTAGTTAAGGAAATATGGATTGGATCCTTGGACTATAAGATGGATAGAAAGCTGGCTTGATGGTTGGGCCCAATGGGTAGTGGTCAATGACTCAATATCTGGATGGCGGTCTGTTTTAAGCAGAGTGCCGCAAGGCTCGGTTCTGGGGCGGGTGTTATTCAACATCTTTATTAATGACCTGGATGAGGGACTGGGTTGTACCCTCAGCAAGTTTGCAGATGACACAAAACTAGGGGGAGAGGTAGATACGTTGGAGGGTAGAGAGAGAATCCAGAGGGACCTGGATAAATTGGAGGACTGGGCCAAAAGAAATCTGATGCGGTTCAATAAGGAGAAGTGTAGAGTCCTGCACCTGGGGCAGAAGAATCCCAAACATTGTTACAGGCTGGGGACCGACTGGCTCAGCAGCAGTGCAATGGAAAGGGACCTGCGGGTTATGGTGGATGAAAGGCTGGATATGAGTAAACAGTGTGCCCTTGTAGCCAAGAAAGCTAACGGCATACTGGGGTGCATTAGGAGGAGCATTTCGAGCAGATCTAGGGAAATAGTTATTCCTCTTTATTCGGCACTGGTGAGGCCACATCTGGAATATTGTGTCCAGTTTTGGGCCCCCCAGTATAAAAAAGATGTGGATTTGCTAGAGCAGGTTCAGCGAAGGGCAAGAAAAATGATTAAGGGTCTGGAGCACAAGACCTATGAGGATAGGCTGAGGGATCTGGGTTTGTTTAGCTTACAGAAGAGAAGACTTAGAGGTGATTTAATAGCAGCCTTCACCTTCCTGAAGGGGAGCTCTAAAGAGGAGGGTGAGAAATTGTTCTCAGTGGTGTCAGATGGCAGAACAAGGAGTTAATGGTCAGAAGTTGAAGAGGGAAAGGTGTAGGTTAGATATTAGGAAAAACTTCTTCACCAGGTGGGTGGTGAAGCATTGGAATGCGTTGCCTAGAGAGGTGGTGGATTCTCCATTCCTTGAGGTTTTTAAGTCCCAGTTGGACAAGGTCCTGGCTGGGATGACTTTGTTGGGGTTGATCCTGCTTGAAGCAGGGGGCTGGACAAGATGACCTCCTGAGGTCCCTTCCAGCCCTGTGATTGTGTGATTCTGTGATTCTTGCCAAATTTCAACAAGCGGTGTTGCTCGGGTGGGGGGGCAGCCCCAATTGACTGTTAGGGTGCTTGACCCCCTCAACCCTTGGAGGGAGTTGGGTGGATTGGAGGATGAAGGGCCAGTTGACATGGTCCCTGGAAATCTTTTTGGGTAGGGGGTCCATGGCTCAAAGGCCAGTTGAAATGCTCCCCTCCTGCCCAGTGGTGGCAAGCCCCCAAAAAATCTTAGCAGCTGGGGGAGATTTCCCCCTGGCAGTAGCAAGCCTCTGCAAGTTTTAACCACAGGGGTAGGTTCCACCCCAGTAGCAGCAAACCCCCAAAAATATTTTTGGGCGGGAGGTGTGGAGTCCAAGGCTTGAGGGCCAGTTGAGATGGTCACCCTGGTGGCAGCAAACCCCAGAAAATATTGGGGGTGGGGGGGGGTCCGTGAATTGAGGGCTAGTTGAAGCATTTCCCCTGGGTGGCAGCAAGCCCCCGAAAACCTTAGCCACCATGGGAGACTCTCCCTGGTGACAGCCAGCACCCAAAAATCTTTCCCATCCTTGGAGCCCTCATTGTGCACAAGTCAGGGCATGGTGCTGCCTGGAAGCATGGTCTACACTGAACAGCAGACACGTCCTTGTATTGTGGTTGGGCACAGGAAAAACCCCAACTGCATGATGTCTGTGGGGGAGGGAGGGAGGACACATGTACATATGTAAACCACAGAAAAGAAGTTTCTTGGCCTATCGTACAATTACAACACTCCCTCCCCCCCGCCCCCCCCACACACCATCCTAGCTGCCACGTGGTGCAGCAGGGCAGGGGTTCGCACCAGTGCGGGAAAAAAAAATGCTCAGCAAGCAGAGGTAGAGACAGAACCATGAACTCCGTGTTGGGGCTGTTTTTAATGGGTAGATGTGCTCACAGTGCTCATAGCAAAGAAAGAAATTTCTCAGCCTCTCATAGAAGTGTGACCTCAGAGCCACGGGCTTCCTGGTGTCAAATTCAAATCACCAGGCTTCCTATTACCTAATTCCTGCACACCTGAGCTACATCTACACATGAAGCCTACTTCGAAGTAGCTTATTTCAATGTAGCGACATCGAAATAGGCTATTTCGATGACTAACGTCTACACATCCTCCAGGGCTGGCAACGTCGACATTCAACTTCGACGTTGCGCAGGACCACATCGAAATAGGCGCAGCAAGGGAACGTCTACACGCCAAAGTAGCACACATCGAAATAGGGGTGCCAGGCACAGCTGCAGACACGGTCACAGGGCAGACTAGCACTTCCGGGGCAACAGCTAGCCGCTCCCTTAAAGGGCCCCTCCCAGACACACTCAGCCTGCACAGCACGCGGTCTGAAGAGCCATAGGCACGCAGACCTCGGGCAACACAGTCATGGACCCCCAGAGCAGCAGCAGGAGCAGCAGCCAGAGGTCCACCCAGCCCTCCCGTCAGGAGCAGGGCTCGCCCTGACCCATGCCATGCGGGAGGCAGCTGAGCACCTCCTTGCCACACCGGAGGAGGAGCGGCCCCCAGGGGAGCAGGGCAACCCCCAACTCTGCAGCACCCTGACCCCCCCCCCCCCGCCTCACACACCGCCGGCTGTGGAGCTACCCCACGAGCACCGACTGGTGGGAGCGGCTGGTGCTTGAGGAGTGGGACGACAACTGCTGGCTCAGGAACTTCAGGATGAGCCGGCAGACATTTATGGAGCTGTGCCAGTGGCTCACCCCCACAGTCAGGCACCAGGACACTGCCATGCGGCGTGCCCTCCCGGTAGAGAAATGTGTCGGCATTGCTGTCTGGAAGCTGGCCACTCCAGACAGCTACCGATCCGTGGGCCAGCAGTTTGGCGTCGGCAAGGCCACCGTTGGGGCTGTCCTTATGGAGGTAAGAGGACCCACGGTGGGGGGGAGGGCAGGTGGGCCCTGGCAGGGCAGGGGAGGGCAGGGCAGGGCAGGGCCACGCACACCCTGCTCACCCCTCATTGGTGCTCTCCCATGTGCTTTCCCTGAAGGTCGTGCGTGCCATCAACACCATGCTCCTCCACAGGCTCGTGAGGCTGGGGGACCCAGATGCCACCATCGCAGGCTCTGCCACGCTGGGCTTCCCCAATTGCTTTGGGGCTCTGGATGGGACTCACATCCCCATCCGCGCCCTGCAACACAGTGGAGGACAGTACATCAACCGCAAGGGCTACCACTCAGTGGTCCTCCAGGCCTTGGTGGACAGCTGGGGCCGTTTGCAGGATGTTTATGTGGGCTGGCCTGGCAGCACCCACGACGCCCAGGTATTCCGGAACTCGGGCCTGTGCCGCCGGCTGGAGGTGGGGACCTACATCCCCCAGCGGGAGATCTCTGTGGGGGACACCACCATGCCCCTCTGCGTCATCGCAGATGCAGCATACACCCTCCGGCCCTGGCTCATGCACTCGTACTCGGGCCATCTCTCTGCCAGACAGGAGCGCTTCAACCAGCGCCTGAACCACGCGCGCCAGGTGGTGGAGCGCTCATTTGGCCGCCTCAAAGGGCGCTGGAGATGTCTCCTGACCCGCCTGGTTGCGGGCCCCAACAACATCCCCCAGATTGTGAGTGCCTGCTGCGCTCTGCACAATTTGGTGGAGAGCAAGGGGGAGGCCTTTTTTCAGGGCTGGGCTGTGGAAGCCGGCAGGGGCGACGTGCAGCCACCCGCTGCACCCAGTCGCCAGGTGGACCCCGAAGGGACCCGGGTCCAGGAGGTCCTGCGGGCCCACTTCGAGGAGGCCGCGGGGTGAACTCTGCCAGGCCCTCCACTGCGCCCCTCCCCCCTTTCTCCACAACACTCCCTGCCCCTATGCCCACACCACGGAGCTCCCAACAGCACACCCCCCGCCCCCACTTCTCCTGGACAAATAAAATCACGCACTCGTTGGTAAAATGAAACTGGTTTTCTTTTTTTAACTGGTTTTTGAACTAATAATGACAAAACTATGTACAAGACCTACTAACTAAACCATAACATAAGAGTGAATAATAAAAAAGTTTCCATATATATTTACATGTAACAAAAAAGAGAAAACCAGGGATTGCAAGGACAGGGAGAACTATTTACGTGGGGGGGGACTGGGCAAACGGGGGGCACAAATACATAAGTCCAACTATATACAAGGGGGAGGGCCATGTCCTGGGCCCCACGCCCCTATAGTCCGGCACTCGGGGTGGGCGGCCAGGAGCCCCGCCTCGGCCGCAGCCCTGTCCGGGGCTGGCTGGGGGCTGGGCGGACCGGAAGATACGTCCGGCGAGTCTCAGCTGGCCCCAGGTGTCCCTCGGCGGTCCGTCCCTCGGTGGCGGGGTGACGGCGGATGGCGCGGCGATGAGTGGAGCAGCGGGTGGCGCGGCGGGTGGAGTGGGCAGGGCGGGCACTGCGGCGGCCGGCGCAGCACGGGGGGCCAGGTAGTCCACGAGACGGTTGAATGTCTCCATGTAGGCCCCCCATGCCTCTTGGCGCCAGGCCAGCGCCCGCTCCTGCAGGTGGAGGCGGCGTTGCTTCACCCACAGACGCTGCTCCGCGACCTCCAGCTGCCGGCGATAGATGGCCAGCAGCTGGGGGTCCGTTGCCGCCATGTGGTGTTGCTGGGTCCGCCGTCTTGCCCGCTGTGGGGCCGGTCGGTCCTCCGCTGAGGGGCTGTCCTGGAGCAATGGCCCCGGAGGGGATTCCGGGACCACTGAAGCCTTGCCGGCGCTCTCCGGTCCTTCCGATGGTGCAGCTGCGGAACACAGGAGTTGGGGAAGAAGAGTGGAGACAGGTGTTAGTGTGAGCCCCGAGCCGTGGCCCTTGTCCTCCCACCCCTGTGCTGCAGGTTCCGCATCCCCGTCCCTGGGAGATGCTGCTGTGATGGGGTTCAGGGGTCCCCCTGCACTGCACCCCGTCCCCTGGCGGGAGTGACTCTCACTTCACTCAGCAGGGTCTTACAGGAGAGGTTTCTTAGGCCACAGATGCCCAGTTTCTCCCAGGAGTGACAGCACAGCAGTCAGAGACAGTCCTTCCAACCCGTCGTGGGGAGAAGACCCCAAGGGGTGCCCCTCTGGGGTGTAGCTTTCCCCCTCCTCAGGCTGGCTGCCTTCCAGCTCTCCCTTCCCCTAGCCTCTACCTGCGGCCCCCGCCCCGATTCAAAGCCAGCTCGGCTCCTCCCTCCTCTTTGTTCAGGGCAGAGGTGTCACCTGCCAGCTGTGTAGCCCCAGGATCATCCTTTGCCCCTGGGAGCTATTCAGCTTGTTGCTCATATCTAGCCTGAGTCTCCCTTTTGCACTCCCCCCACTCCATCACATGCTGCTGCTGCTGCTGCTGCTACTGCGGCTGCGGGGTGTCCCACCCCCTCCTCCCAGGGGACCCTCGAGGTTCCGCTCCCCCCTGCCCCGGGGATGGGGCATGGCACTGTTGTGCTGGGGTGGGGGGCAGGGGTTGATGCACTCCTGTGAGGGACATGGCCCTGCTATCCTTGGGGCCGTGGCCATGTGGGCATGTTGGGGGGCCCTGGGCACATATCTATTACTCCCGCCCCTCAACCCCAGGGGTGTACACCAGAGGCGGGTACATACCTGTCGGTCCACTCCCATGGTCCAGAGACCCCCTGGGGGGAGGACGCCCAGCTGCTGCTCCGGGATGGCAGGAGGAGGATCTGCAGCCCAGACTCTGCAGAGGAGGAGCCCCCCTCCTCCTCCTCCTCCTCCTCCTCCTGCCGCAATGGCCCGGGGGTGGGCTCCAGGGGGCGCCCCCGGGGTGCGGGGCTTACCTCCGGGGCGGACTCCGGCTGCAGGGCCTGCTGGGGCTCGTCAGCTGAGGTATCAAGGGTGGCCGGAGAGGAGGAGGTGTGCCGGGGTCCCAGGATGTCCCTGAGCTCCCTGTAAAAGGGGCAAGTGATGGGGACGGCCCCAGATCGGCCGGCCGCATCCCGGGCCCGGGCGTAACCCTGCCACAGCTCCTTAACCTTACTCCTGACGTGGTCAGGAGTGCGGGCAGGGTGACCCCGGGCGGCCAGGCCCTCGGCCAGCCGAGCGAACGCATCTGCGTTCTGCCTCTTGCTCCCCATTACCTAGAGCACCTCCTCCTCGCTCCAGAGCCCCAGCAGGTCCCGCAGCTTGGCCTCCATCCAGGAGGGGCCCCGCTGCCGCTTCCCAGCCTTGCTGCCCGCCTGGCTGGTCTGGCTCCCCTTCAGAGGGGGGGTCCTCTGGGGGCGCTGGGGGGACTGCCGGGCAGCCATGGCAGGTGCTGGCCCTGTTCTGGGTGGCTGAGGGACGTGCAGGCTGGCCGCGTGTCTGGGCTGCCGCCTGCACAGGAAGGGAGGGGGAGGGGACCTTTAAGGGGCCGCTCCACGCAGCCACCATTGAGCTGAGGGGCTGGAGAGAGCATCTCTCAACCCCTCAGCTGATGGCCGCCATGGAGGACCCCGCAATTTCGATGTTGCGGGACGCACAACGACTACACGGTCCCTACTTCGACGTTGAACTTCGAAGTAGGGTGCTATTGCCATCCCCTCATGGGGTTAGTGGCTTCGACGTCTCACCGCCTAACGTCGATGTTAACTTCCAAATAGCGCCTGACACGTGTAGCCGTGACGGGCACTATTTCAAAGTTAGTGCCGCTACTTCGAAGTAGCGTGCACGTGTAGGCACGGCTCTGGAGAGCAGCGGAAATGGAAGTTGGCAGAACAGAGCAATGTGGGGCATTGTGGCATACATCAGGGACACCTCTGGAGGCTAATGAATTCGATTCAAAGCTTCCACATTAGCCTTCATTTGAACTGCTAAATTCAAACTTGACCTGACACCCAGCTGCTTTCGACAATGTTACTTTAAAAAAAAATACAGAGAATGTATTTCTTGTTTAAATCTCGGAGAACTGGAAGGGACCTTGAGAAGTCATTGAGTCCAGTCCTGTGCTCTCACTGCATGTATTAATGCTCCCTAAATCGAGCTAATGGTATTTACAGTGAAGACACTGACTTTGTAATATTGAGCTAACTACAGTGAAGCAATTGATGTTGTAATATTGAGTGTTTGAAATGTTTCTGTCTGAATCTTCAATGTAGTCCTAGTGGTAGGCCGAGATGTTTCCTTGTATCAAAGACTTAGAATATAACTCATAGATAGTCAGGGTTAATAGCATTTTATATACATAAACTTCTTGCTGTTGGTTCTTTCTCTGCCTTTCTTCACTAGACTAAACAGTCCTTTTAGTATCTTGTAGTTTCTCCCCAGAAAACAAGTCACCTCTCGTGCTCCTTTTTGATAAACTACACAGATTGCGTTCCCCAGATTTAATTGTATGATACTTTTTTCACCACGTGAATCCTTTTTATGACTCTTCTCTGAACTCTTTCCAGTTTCTCAACATCCTTTTCAATATGAAGCAAGAGGGAAAAAGTAAAAGGCTTCCTATGCAAGGACACATTTTAATTTTGGGGAGTATAATTTATGCCAAGTTCATAAAGAACATGCAAAGTATCATGAGACAGCATCTTTGCTCTTACACTGTGATATTTTCTGAAGCCTAAGAACATGTTGCGGCAATTCTGTTTTTTGCTCTTTGATCACTAGAGGTTTCTTTGTTTCACTGTAGAAAGTTCACTAATGAAAAAAATTACCTGCAGCACCAGATGCACTAGATATTCTTGTCTCAAGTGTGCAGGGGTATCCAAAAATGCTGTAGAAGCAGCTGTATGCTAAAAATCTTGACTTCTTCCGGGCTTTTCCCTTTGGAGCCTGACAACTGCAATACAACCCCAGCTGACTGCTTTTTTTGCCACAGTGAAGAATTTTTCACAGTGGCACTCATCTGCATGTGAAAATTTAAGCCACTGACTTTTAGGTAATGTCAGCGGACTTGTCTCCCCTGTTCACTCAGTCTCTTCCCTCCACACTAGCAGTTTGTATCTGGACCATGGGGTTTGGAATGGGCTAGTATCCTGCATCCCAATACAGATGAGATGAAGTTACTATGAACACCAGTGACTCCTATTAACTCTTTTATGGTAATTTGATGGTGTCTTTCCTGGTCTGGAAATGGATTTTCTATAGATGGAGTACGTTTCTTTTTAAGTTCTTCATTTCCTGGGTTTATTATTGAGTATCCCCATTCTATGCTTAAGTTTTCCAGCTCTCAAGAAGTCAGGGGACTGCCTCAGGTGTAGTCAGTGCTGGATGACATTGATTTTATTTTCCTACTAGCAACACATGGGAATACATCTCACAAGAAAGGGTTATAGAAAGGAGGCAATTGGAAAAAGTGCAGTCCCACTTACATTTGTCTCCTGTACATCTACTCTTAAGCACAGTGAGGAACAAATATATGTGAAATTTCAGCAAATGCAAAAGATAATCCATGTGACAGGAAAAATAAAAATATATAATGGCTACTGTGTGCTATTGGTTACAGTGATCGCATCATTCAGGACTGGAATGAGGGTCTAATTAATGATGAAAATGAGCCCATAGACTCTACTGCCAGCATGACACAGGAGGTCCAACATTAACAGGCTATTTGAGAGCTTGGTTTGTTATCTGAAGACTCTTATAGGGGACCAGATCATTCCTTGCCTCATTGTCAAACATTTGAAGATGCTTCCTCTGGTGCTGATGATCAGTGCTTAATTTGTCATGAAAGATGTCTCACTAGTAGTTTGGTTCAAACAATTTTTTTTTAATTTCATAACTGAGGGGGTAGATCTAATGGTGCCAAGTCTATGACCTGCCAAGCTGAGAGGTGCCATGTTCTCTCCTAAAAAGCAGTGACATAAATTAACCACTGCTGATAATACAGGTTGAACCTCCCTTGTCTGGCACCCTCAGGACCTGACCGGTGCAGGATGAAAGAATTTGCTGGATGACAGATGGTCAATATTTGCTAGCACATTACCAACATTTCCACTGCTTACTGGACATTTAGAAGACATTTAGGGGTAAATTAGAGCTCAATCACAGCATAGAACACTGAGAGCCAGGACTGGAGGCTGTAAGCAAACTTCATGGGACCATTGGAAACTTGGCCACACCCATAAGTGGCTGTCTGACTAACTGAAATCATGCCAATTTATAGAGTTTGTTGGATGAAAGAGTTCCAGATTAGAGAGGTTCAGCCTGTAGGCTGATGAAGCTTGTTTCCTTATGCATGAGCCAGAAATCTGTAGTCCATCAGCTCCATTTTGAACTTAAAACAGGTATTTTGTCTCTTTGTGATATATGAAGAATGCTTTATATTCTTTCCCAAAATCATTGCCCTTAGTACACAATGAATGATGGGAAGGACCGTGATGGGAGATGTAGTCTGACCAGGGAGCCAGACCAGCCTATAGGGAAGATGGAAGGATGAGGAGTGTGAACAACAGTTCCCATTAGGCACATCAGCATGATTTAGCAAATAAATTATTTTGGGTTTTGACCAAAAGCCACTGTGTAGTCAAAATTTTGACAAAAATATTGACATTCTCACTGGGAAATGTAGATTTTTAAAAATCTATTTTTCACAGGAAATTCTTTCTTTACTTGCCCTCAGTTTTTAACAGTCTCTCATTGTGATGGTATGGTTATTGCATGGCATCATTATAGGGCAGAGATTGAGGTTGTTTGAAATGCCACCTTTATGATCTTCAGCTTTAGCAGTTACTTGAGGTAGTAATTTTTTTTTATTGTAGTACAGTGCCTACCATATGTGAAATGACATAAACTATCAATGAACACATTAGGCCAAATTCTCTGCTTCTGTGCTCTGTGACAAACTTGCTATTATGCTGCATATAATACCCTCAGCAATGGACAGCTCCTGGCCTTCATGAGCATGTCCCTGAGGGCAACGTGTGGGCAATGGAGGTTTATGGTTGGAGCATGAGAGTGAGACATGGGGTCCAGTTGTGGCTGTGAGGTAGCTCATTGTTGGAAACTTGGAGAGCTAACTTAATCTCTCAGCCTCAGTTTTTCTGTTTGTAAGGACCAGGTCTTCCTTCCCTTTTTCCCATGAGCTACGAGAACTTCTGCAAGGTTACTTTTGTGTGAAAGGTAAGTAAACTTTGTTCCCAGAATGGAAATAATACCTCGCTATATTCAAAGAGGTGTTGTGAGGCTTGGCCATTAAAAGTTTCGTGAGTTGTTTTGATTTCATTGGATGGAAAATATTTGTAAGGCTGTTTTTCTTTGTCCCTGTGGAAAATGTTCCCAGTTTCATGCCTGCCAACGGAGTTGAGGTTGGTGTAAAACTGGAATAATTTGTGGTGAATCACACCCTGAAACATGTGAAACCTCAAAGGCTTGCAGATGTCTTTCCCTTTATTGTTTTTTAAAAGATTAATGCTTTGGGGTATTTCCAGAGAAATCACTTCCTGAATGTTCACGAGAAAGATAGTTTTGAGAAAATTGTATGATCAGTATTTTGTTAAGTTTATAAATTCCAGTGAAATGCAGGACCTGATATAAATTGATCAGTTCATAGAATTCACACCTCAGAACGTTAAGCTTGTCTTGCCATGTTCTGTCCTGCAAAGGGATCTCACAGGAATGTGTGTTCTGGAATATCCTTTATCCTGGAACACAAGGGAACAATTGGGAGAGTTAACAATAGAGTAACAGCCGCATATTTTGAATTGGATTGTGTATTTCTCAGTTTGTTATAGTCATTCATTCTCTTTAAACACAGTATTATTTAGTTTATTCGTATGTGTGTGTGCATGTGTTCACTGTATCAGGAATGTAGTACTATTCAATTCTGTTGTCCTAAATGCTTTTGTTCATAGCTGCATTCCATACAGTTGTCTTTCAGTGCCATGTATTTGGCAACCATTCAAGCATGTTGCAGTATTCACATGTAGATTATGTAAAATAAAAAAAATACATTAAGGCTGTGGATGCTGTGAATAGGTTATTACAATTTGCCTATCGTGGTAATGGCACCTGTTAGAGGTGTGATACAAAAGGCAGTGACAGGCAGTGTAATTTAGTAATTGTAACCATTGTACTATATAGCTGGTCAGTTCACCAGGCAAGTACAAAGAAACCAGTGTTAGCTGAGCAGGGGTGGGTAAGCTTAATAGAGAGAGCTAGTTGTGTACTGAAAAAGACTTTTGGTGGAGGGTTAGCTCCTGGGGGCAACTTAGAATGATTTGAAAAGAATGAACAAAAGTACCAAAAAAGGGAGAGGGAGATACAGGTTTTCGTGTTTCAATTCTTAAAGTGACAGACAAGGTCTGCTGATGAGCATTGCTTGTTCTGCTTGCCGAAATAAAGTTTTAGAAATATTTAGTGGGAATTGATTTGCTGTACATATCCCCAGGAACCAAAGTAAACATTGATGATGTCTCTCTTTCTTGCTGAACATCAGCTCTGGACTTTGCAAAATGAGTTTGATCCAAAATCATGAGAGAAGAAGTAATAAGACCAGAATGTTGAGATTTACAAGATCTTAGGAGGCCCTTCCAGCTCGTCTTAAATGTCCACTCTGGACAATGTAGACATGCTTCTGATTATTCATTTGCAGGGTCTAAAAGCCTGGGCTCCAGCCCAAACTTAAATGTCTGCATCACAATTAAACTGCTCCTTGGCTCGAGCCTTGTGAACATTAGTAAGCTGACATGCTAGACTTGGGTATTTAATTGCTGTGTAGGCATACCCTGAATGTTCCCTGACTTTGTGATGAGTAATTACTGTGAATGTCTAGAATTCATAAAGCTGATCTTTCTGTCTAAAGAATTCACAATTGCCTGTACCAGTTACCACAAGGATATGGGATAAAAAAGTAAAATGATATGCATGGGGGAAAAGCTATAGGCATCATTATTTTACCAGTTTTCATATTTTTTATTTGGATTGCACATTCTGCGGGGCGCAGTCTTACATACCTTGTACAGAGCTGAGCATACTGTAGTTAGTAAATAATGAATAATGCTAACTTGGATAGCTCATACGAGCCAAAGAACAGCCTGAAGTGCCCGTAACTTCTGAAGACTACAAAATTTAACTCCTCTTTCCTCTAATATCAACTCCCAGTTGATCAATAGGCTGTCTGTGTGATGTTCTTATAGCAGTTAAAATTAGCATATTTTGCCTCCCTCAGTGAGCATACACAATCCATTATAAACTTTAGATCAGATTCTGAACTTTTCTAACACACACTATTATTTCCACTGAGTATCTTTTTGCATTTTGTCCAGCAATTTTAGCTTCTCCATGGAAAATAATGATCTCTGCTCACACAAACAGCTAGTTATTGAACAAAATATTGCTGTTACGAAGAACGTTGTAAAGTTTCATGTTATATTATAAAACAATAGTTGAGAAAGATAATCATTGCTAAAGCACTGAAACATATTTAACCCTATTAAAGCCAGATTGACCATTACAAGCTATAATAGAAAAAGGAAACAGGCTGCAGATACCAAAAGTCCACTCAAGAAATTTATTCTTGGAAGTACTAATTCACATTTCATCGTCGTCATCATCAGCAACCATGGGCTCAGCACCCTTTGGTGCCTGATACCTCTCCCACTATTTCCTTCCATCTTTCCCTGTCCAGTGCAGGATGGCTTAGTTTCTGTAGACTAGCTCTGCACCAATCTACTATGGCTGTGTCTACACTTGCCCCCAACTTAGAAGGGGGCATGGTAATCAGGGCCACAGGAGATTACTAATGAAGTGCTGCAGTGAATATGCAGCACCTCATTAGGCTTATTTTCCCCTGCAGGAAGTTCGAAGTGGCAGTATGCATGTAGCCGTGGGCATGTTGAAGTGCTCGCGCTACTTTGAAGTCTCTTTACTCCTCAAAATATTCACCATAGCACTTCATCAGTAATCTCCAATGGCCCCGATTACCATGCCCCCTTTGAAGTTGGGGTCAACTGTAGACACAGCCTATATCATCTATCCATTCTCTGCCCCTTCTATTTGAACCATCCATTACGCCAAATACCAGGGTCAATTCACATTTGCTAATGAGTATATATAAAGTGGCAGACAACAGTAGGCGTCCCACTGAAACGGATTAGGTGCGTCTTTTACGTATTGCTAAGTGATTGAAATGTGATGTTGCTTTGCAGATATCACAATTAAGAGGACAAGTTGACAAGTTCCCCTATATAGAGGCAATTAAAGGGTTATAGATACTGTGATTGGAATAGTGATTTTTTTTTTTGCTGAATTTAGAAAGTTTTCTTACATTGTTCACCCAGAACTTTTGTATCTTGTCATTAAAATAAAAATACTCCCTTGTCGGTCAAAAATGTCGACCACAGTGCTTTATTTTATAATATAACAAAGGTCAATTATTGTCTTAAACTTGTGCCAGTCAACTTCAAAGATAGGATGTTACCAAATAAGGGGGTTACCAAATCTGTAGTTAGAATTTGAAAATAGGTATTAATAAGTGGGTCATCTCCATGGTCTAATGCCGGGGTGCACAAAGTTGGGTGGGCATGAACTTTTGTAAGGCGGGTGCAGCACAATCAGCTTCTGGGTCTTAGGCACCCCCATCTCATTAAAAATATTGAAATATGTTACTGTTTCCATATATGTGTATTCACATTTATGTACTGATTGATAGTCTTTGCATTCTACATTTTCTTACATGAGCCGAAAGGTTTTTCTTTCATGTGAACATAACTGAAATTTCCATCAGTTTGGATTACATTAGACAGGTTGGGGCACCCTGCTGATTGCAGGGACGAAAAGTGGGGCCCGACGTAAAATGTTTGCTCACCCCTGAATGTGCAGAAAAATGTCGTGTGGCATTCAAACTCAGTCGCCTTCCCAGGAGCTTTGTCGGCAGGGAGGAACACAGTGAGATGTAGTGCTGTGGAAGAAATGGGTATTATAATAATAATAATTGTTGTCGTTCAGTTTACTGTAACGGTATCCGGTGGAAGTCGTGTCACAACTAGACGTGCAGACACTACTCACTTATAGCTTCCATTTACCAAATAACTCAGGTAAATCAGAATGATTGAATATATTAGAAGACTGGATAGTATATAATAGAAAGATGTACACTGGTTACCATGCAGATCTGAGAGAGCCAGCTCCTTGTGGCATGGCAGCTTCCTTCAAGTTCTGGTAGGGCTCTGATTAGTTGCCTATAAACAGACCTTATTATGGGTATCTTATTTATAGCTTCACTTTAGGTTGGTTCCTCTCTTCACAAACAAACTTAAACTTATTTTTAATTTATTCCAGACTTCCCATTATATTTCATAAACTGACAGCTGCAATATCATGATCAGACACTTGTTCATTATTTGTACATACTAGCACTCCTCACCTGTACTGCTGTCTTGTGTCCGGGTGCAATGCTGAAAGGGGCCCCCGTGCAAGCCACTGTGTTCCCTCTAACACAATGCCTAACACAAAAGACTTTTTGACCTGCCTCATTGGCTATTCCCTGGTCTGCTTTTTTTGAGCTCAGACTTCAGCCCCATCCTAGGTTTAATGTTGTTTCTGTTAAGCTTGCTTGTCCCTTTCTCTGCTCTGTGTTCCAGCTCAGGGACCTTGTCTTTAGCAGCATGGTCTGCTTCTTCAGATGTGTTTCTAGCATCTTCCTATTTCCCAGTCCCTTTGTGGTGCTTCCCCACAGCCTGTGCTTAATGTAGCCTCCCTTTAGTTCTCAGGCCTCTGGCTTCTCCACGGGCCCTCACAGCGCTCCCATCTTCTGCTGAATTACCCAATCCTTTGCTGCATTCAGGGTCAACCAAAAGTGCATTTTGCCGACCCTATCTCAGGGTCTCCCTCACAGAACCCTAACCTGCTCTCTGTGAATCTTCTGCCTGGCTTTTTGCCTACACAGCACTGTCCCACAGCAGGCATTTGACCTGTTCTTTCTGGGTTTTCCTCTGCAGGAGATTCCAGTTTCTTCTGCAGTTTCCCCCTCTGTAAGTTCCCATAGCTTCCTTATAGCAAACAGATGCTTAGTAAGCCTTACCTAGTTCTACCTCCTCTGCTCAAGAAGCAGTCTGTCAATCAAAGGTGTACTAATTCTCCTCTTATCCTGTTGTCCAACAGGTGAGGGGAGTACGTACAAAAATATTAATACATTAGTTTTATCAAATTAACATACATTACTCTTGTGCTAAGTGCATCCCTTCAAAAGTCATTTACCAAGAGCACTATGTTAAAAGTAACAGAGAGGAAGCTGTGCTAGTCTATACACTATCAAAACAAAAAGCAGTCAAGTAGCACTTTAAAGACTAGCAAAATAGTTTATTAGGTGAGCTTTCGTGGGACAGACCCACTTCTTCAGACCATAGCAGAGTCTGTTCTGGTCTGGCTATGGTCTGAAGAAGTGGGTCTGTCCCACGAAAGCTCACCTAATAAACTATTTTGCTAGTCTTTAAAGTGCTACTTGACTGCTTTTTGTTTTGATATGTTAAAAGTAATGTTATGTTTTGCAAATTGGTATTTTTCACGTCTTATAATAATGTAGCAGCCTCCTCAAATCGCTTTGGGAGTTAGTACACCAGTGGACCTCAGACCCATAATAAATTTGGCCCACTGATCAACACAATAAATGCCTTGCTTCAGATCTCCAGACCTGAAATTCTGCTGCCACCCGCTGTTTCAGGATTGCTCACCATTGTATGTGTTATTCATTCTTTCAAGCAGTGGTATCTACCTATATGGCTTCTCTTTTCTTCTGAAAGAAAATATTCCCAGATTTGTAAAGCATCTGCAATGGATATTATAACATACAGTGCTTGGAGTACAGGTGTGATGTTTTGCATAAGAACAGAAATTGACAATAAGATCTATTTCCTCAAGATAAAACAAAAAAAATAGGCTTTTGCAGTTCATCGCTATATTTGGCTTTGAAAGACCAGTTAATTAAATTAAAATAATGTGCCTAAAAATTACTGCATGATATAAAATAATGTCTTTCAAATGGACAAGAAGTTGGATCAGAGGTGACTCACCTTAGGTTGAGTGCAACCTTTACTTCTGGTGAAGCCGCCAGGACTTCCTAAGGGCTTGAAGGCAAGGATGTGGCTACAGGCCTGCACGTAGCCACACCAGGCCTTTTTGGAGTTAGGCTCAGTGTTTGTGTACAGCATTTAAAGGGTAATAGCACTAAACACTGCCCTCACAAACCACAGTAATTACTTCTATTGCTGAAGAAACCCAGAACATGAACAAAAATATCATAGAAAAGCTATTTCTAACACTGTTGCTTCTCTTTATGGCTAAGTGGCAGCCATCATTTCCCCCCTTAAATTACGTGTTCTTTTTTCAAGCATTTAGATGAAGCAAAACAGATTTTTGTGGCAGCATTATTGCTCATAGCCAAAAGAGCATTCAAGGAAGTACTGTATTTCTCCTAAATTGCCTTTTATTCGGGATTCTTTGAGTTGTTTTCTCCTTTCCTTCTCCTCACAAATCAAATAACCACTGACCTCATTTTCTGATATAACTGCTATAATTTAGTAAAATAAGATTTATCAGAGCCATTAATTTTTAATTTTGATGGCTTGTTAGACTATGTGGTAGGTTTTGGTTTTGTTTAAAATCACCCTAGGTAAGTGTTTTTTCCAAATTGACTCTAAAATGCTATTTTTCCTCATATATTAGGATGCATGATTGAAACAATTTGGCATAGTGATAGTGAACTAGATAGTGTTACATGTACTCTGTTGCTTAAGCTGCTAGTTATCCTACGCAAAAATTGTTGTGAACATTCATCTCAATAATTATATGAATTTATTCCTTGGATATTTGCTTCACTTTTTATTCATTTTCCATGAATATTCCACGTTGTGATTATTTGTTGATTAGAATGTTCAGAGAGAAGAAGGTGCCATGAATACTCATGCAGATCTGTATTATTAGCATGAATTGCCCCAGAAGCAGGGGTGTGACCTTCTTTGAAATCGTCCAGTGCATAACTGGTTACATAGAGTGCAAAGAGTGAAATATGGAACAGAAGTCAAAAGAAACTGTTCATAGGTAATCCATTGGCTCACAAATTATATTTTTAAATATATGGTCAACAAATAATGACCATGAGCAAAAATGAAGATCTGATGTTTTGGATTCATGCACAGAAGAATGGGATAACTTAAACTGTTTGCTGGGGAAAAGCTTATCCTGCTCTGTTTCCAATAGAAGCTGTTTTCAACTTGTGTAAAAGAAATGGAAAGCATAAGCATTGGCTTATAGCTTTCTTTCATAGAATCATAGAACAATAGAGCTGGAAGAGACCTAAAAAAGCCATCGAGTCCAGCCCCCTGCTCTAAGCAGAACCAAACCCATCAGATCAGCCCCTCCAGGGCTTTGTCAAGGTGAGACTTAAACACCTCCAGGGATGGCAACTCCACTACTTCCCTGGGTAGACCATTCCAATGCTTCACCACCCACCTAGTGAAAAAGTTTTTCCTAACATTCAACCTGGACCTTTCCAACCACAACTTGAGACCATTGTTCCATGTTCTGCCATCCATGACCACTGTGAACAGCCTCTCTTCAGCCTCTTTGCAGCCTCCCTTCAGTAAGTTGAAGGCTGTTATCAAGTCCCCCCTCAGTCTTCTCTTCTGCAGACTAAACAGTCCCAGTTCCCTCAACCTTTCTTCATAAGTCATATGCTCCAGCCCCCTAATTATTTTGGTTGCCCTCCGCTGGACCCTCTCCAGTGTATCCACATCATTCCTATAAACAGGGGCCCAGAACTGGACACAGTACTCCAGATGCGGCCTCATCAAAGCCAAATAGAGGAATAATCACTTCTCTGGATCTACTGGCAACGCTCCTCTTGATGCAGCATAATATGCCATTAGCTTTCTTGGCTACAATGGCACACTGTTGACTCATGTCCAGCTTCTCGTCCACTAAAACTCCCAGGTCTTTTTCTGCAAAACTACTACCGAGCCAGTCGGACCCCAGCCTGTAACAATGCTTGGGATTCTTCCGGCCCAAGTGCAGAACTCGGCACTTGCCCTTATTGAACCTCATCAGATTTCTTGCAGCCCAGTCTTCCAATTTGTCTAGTCAGTCTGGACCCTGTCCCTACCCTCCAATGTATCTACCTCTCCCCCTAGCTTAGTGTCATCCTCAAACTTGCTGAGGGTGCAATCCAACCCCTCATCCAGGTCATTAATAAATATGTTGAACAGAAGAGGACCTAGAACCGAACCTTGGGGCACTCCACTAGAAGCCAACCGCGATCCCAACATCGAGCCGTTGATCACTACCCTCTGGGCCCGACCTTCTAGCCAGCTTTCTATCCATCTTACCATCCATTTGTCCAATCCACATTCGTTTAACTTGCTTACAAGAATATTGTGGAAGACCGTATCAAAAGCTTTGCTAAAGTCAAGATAAATCACATCCATTGATTAGTCCCCTGTCCACAGAGCCAGTTATCTCATCGTAGAAACTAAGCAGATTGGTCAGGCATGACTTGCCCTTCATGAATCCATGCTGACTATTCCTGATCACTCTCCCCTCCTCCAAGTGCCTCAAAATGACTTCCTTGAGGAGCCCCTCCATGATTTTTCTAGGGACACATGTAAGACCGACCAGCCTATAGTTCCCTGGATCATCCTTATTCCCTTCTTTAAAGATGGGCACTACATTTGCATTTTTCCAGTCATCCAGGATCTCTCCCGATCTCTACGACGTCTCAAAGATAACGGCCAAGGGCTCGTCAACAACATTCGCCAACTCCCTCAGAACCCTAGGATGAATTAGGTCCAGGCGCATTGATTTATGTACATTTAGCTTTTTTAGATAGCTCCTAACCTGTTCTTTCCCCACCAAAGGCTGTCCACCTTCATCCCACAATGCATCACTTATCGTGTTAGTCGGGGTGCTGTCTTTGTCCGTGAAGACAGAGGCAAAGAAAGCATTAGGTACTTCAGCTTTCCCTACATCATCTGTCACTGGGTTACCTCCCTCATCCAGTAGGGGCCCCATGCCCTTTCTGATCACCTTCTTCTTGCTAAAATGCCTGTAGAAACTTTTCTTGTTATCCTTCACATTCCTCGCAAGTCACAATTCCAGTTGCTCTTTTGCCTTCCTGATAACCGCCCTACATTCTCGAGTTATACCTTTATACCCCTCCCTAGACATCTGTCCCAGTTTCCACTTTTTGTAAGCTCATTTTTGTGCCTAAGTTTTCCAAGGATATTCCCATTAAGCCAGTCTGGTCTCCTAACATATTTACTTCTCTTGCTGCGCAAAGGGGCAGTTTCTTTCTGTGCCTTCAATAGGGCTTCCTTAAAATACTGCCAGTTTTCCTGGACTCCTTTTCCCTTCATGGTAGAATCCCAGGGGATTCTACCCATCAGGTTCCTGAAGGAGTGAAAGTCTGCTTTTCTGAAGTCCAAGGTGTATAATTTGCTGCTCTCTTTCCTTCCTTTGGTCAGAATCCTGAAATTCAGAAGTTGCATTAGCTATAGCAATCTCAGTTTTGTCCTCTCAAATTTGTCAAGTATTCTTGAAAATATATGTATAATAGATAGATACTTCAGCCTTTGGACCTGAACATTGCGGCTTGTTTTAGGACATAAAAACTCAAACTAAAACAACCATGGTTTTAAACTTAGATATCAAAATTACTCTTGTAACCAAAAACACTAAGGACCAACGTATACCCATCTGTCATCCTGGTTGTTTCTAATTTCTTACATCTATCCAATGCATGTCCTACTATTACAATAGTTGGTTTTGAGTAACCACTAGTTTCCTTGCTACATGATGGACAGGGGATGTTATTAGAGTATTTTTCATTCTACTTAGTCGCCATTGTGACTTTTAGCTCCATAGTTTTAATTTGATTGCAATGGTTAAGCTTCTTTTATAGTAAATATAAAAAAATACTAAACAGTTCTGTTAAAATGAATTTATTACATGTAGTTTCTCTTTGTTCTGGTTCATTTCTAAAATAGGATGTTAATTCTCATCATGAAGAGACATAGACATTGAATGAGTAGGGGTTAATCTGAGATATTTCTGATAACTTGATTCTTTAGTCCTCCGTCAAAGAGCCCTCCAATGGCCACTAGTTCATGCATAATATTCTCCATCTTATTCTCTATTTTCCTTTGTTTTCTATTTATCATCTGCAAAAGTCTGATTTCTAATTAATATGAAATTAATTAAAAAAATTACTGACCTCTGCAGTAATAGATTTCAGGGATGATCATCTTGGAATATTGCCAACTTCTGAAGCCAGTGAAGTTGTTCCTCATGAAGTTTGTCAAGAATCACAGTAATATTCAGTTTACTCTTAATTCCAAAAGACCAGTCACTTACCCCAGATCAATTATGCTTTACAGCTCATATCAAAATGCTTGTAGCCAATCCTATAGTAAACTATATGAAGATTTGTTACAAAGAAAAAGGAGGCTGGGGAGTTTTATGTACAAGACTGAAGCAAGCAAACATAAAAACACAAATGAATTACAGTCTTAAATTTTACAGAGTAATACAGATTTCTGTAATCAGCAAGCCCTATATGTCCTTTAGGGTTAGCCTAGGCTAGGCAGCGGGGGATCTTTTACTATAACTAGAAATATCTTTCCTCCCCAGAATTGAATTAGCATAGAGATCCTTAGTTCATTTAGTTTGGGGTTTTTAATCTCAGTGATTTGAGCATTGGCCTGCTAAACCCAGGGTTGTGAGTTCAATCCTTGAGGAGGCTATTTAGGGGTCTGGAGCAAATAGATTTAAAAAAAAAAAAAAAAGAAAAGAAAAATCTGTCAGGGATGGTGCTTGGTCTTGCCAAAAGGCCAGGGGACTGGACTCAACGACCTCCTGAGATCCCTTCCAGTTCTATGATGGGTGTATCTCCATATATAATGGTGATAGGCAGAGGCTTATAATACAGCTACTGAAATATTACATTACAAGGATGGAGGAGCATTGGAGACCAGAGGAAGCTGTTTAAGGACATGCTGAAGGCGCACATGAAAAAGTGCAGGATCAGTGTCAAAACTTGGCGGAACCTTGCTCAGGACTGTCTCCAGTGGAGAGTGGTAATCCACGAGGGTGTGGGACAATTTGTGAAGTCCTGCTGCAGCTCATATGAGAAGCAGAGAAGAAAAGAGTAGCAAAAACTGCCCCATGCCCCTCCAACAGCTACGAACACCTGCCCCTGCTGTGATAAGACCTGTGGCTCCAGAATTGGGCTGAGCAGCCATCAACAGACTCGCAAATAGGAGGGGCACATGAAGACATCCTACTCCTTATTGAGTGACTGGCAAGAAGAAGGATTATGTTACAGTATTGAACACAGCAATTACAAGTAATGTTAATGCATGCAACAACTCTCAAGCGTTCAAGAGTCTAAACACTTTCTTACAATTCTAATATCTATTTCATCAGTATATATGAGAGCCGGATAGCTTCCAGCTGTGCATCCTGTTAGGGTCCAGTGAGGACAAAGGAACCTTGGCATGAGCTGGCATTTTCATCTGTCAGCATCATATTAATATATAAAGGTATGCTGCATATACACAGACTGAAGGAAAGTGGGACTTTTAGAAAAATAATAAATAGTTGAGAGCTCCCCAGTTTACATCCCCTTCTATTCCCTCAGTGTTGTGGGCGGCAGGTAGAGGGGAGTGGAAATCTATGAGAGAGAAGTTATTGGTTTCAGTGTTAATTGTTTTCATGGCTCTAAATTCTTTACATAGACTGTCATTGTATAGGCCCTAAATACATTTTAATACATGCTCAACACCTCCTCTTAACTAGCTCCATTAGCTTCCGTGCATGTCAGCACCCTGCTCACTTAATCATGCAGCACCTTCATTCAGTACTTCACTTAGTTCTTATTTTCCATAACACCTTCTACTCCTTTCAGAACACAGCTTCAGCCAATGAGTAAAGAATTTAATTCAGTCTAAAACAAACTGACAAGACTTGGGTCATCACTTAATCTGTGTATTTTTTCTCCTTTGCTCTTTTGTGTCCTCCTTTTCAGAGTACAGGATGACTTTTTCTCTCGGCTTTTGTTCCAAAAACAAAAAGAAGCCTTATTAAAGGCATGATCGTTCCTGAGACAATGATGAAATTTCATAAAAATAAGTCTTTATCACAGACATAACCATTGCAATATTTTTTGGCAAAATATATTTATGGAAATTTCTTTTAAGCTAATGTAATAACTACAGATTTGTGTCATGGTAACATCCAGAGGTTCCACACAAAATCAGGACCCCATTGTGCAATATTGTGTGCAAAATTCATGTTAAGTAATAGTCCACACTCCAGGAAGGTGATCCTCTCACTAGACAAGACAAAGGGTGGGAGAAGAAGGCTTTTACGGATGATTTAAAATATACAAAAGTGGAAAACTAGAAATCCAATATGTAGCAACATGCTCCATGTTACTTTTCAACTCTGACTGCTCTGAATTCTTCAACTTGCATCCTTCAGTATAAAGCTATATAAATAGGCATGACTTGCTGCAAGTCCAAGTGCACAACAAATCCTGACTGTTGGCCCAAGGAGGGAATTAGCTTGAGCTAGGATCCATCGATGCATTTCCAGTAGTCCCTTTCTTTTTGTATCGGTGTGCTGCTACCTGCCTTTTGCTGTTTTCCATTGCAATGGTATTGACCTGAGAAAGTGGTATTCTATCAACCAACCAACCACCCAGCTCAAATAATTTGGGTCAACATCAGCATCTTGAACTTGAATTGAAAACTAATTGGCAATCTATTTAGGTTGTGTAGTGATACACTGATAGCTTCTTCAGGGCATGTTCCTGAATAAATGAGGTTCTGAACTTAACTTTCCAAAATGTGAGATGGATGGTCCCTAGTAAAGTACAATTGTGTGCACTAAAAGGGAAAAATTGATCGTTAAATGTTGGGAGGTCCATGTTGACAATAAGTACTATTGGTCAATCCAGTATAAATAGCAAAAATGCAGTAATAGAGAAAGTGACTCTTTAAAGAAAAACAAAATTCAAGAAACATCAGACTTTTGCCTAGAAGGGGACCAATTCCTACAGAATACTTATTTTGAAGTAAAAATGTAGTGAAAAATCAAATATGTACTGCGTATATATCACAGATTTATAATATTAAGCTAGGAACAAAATGACTTTATTAAATACCATGATTTTTGCTGTCTACTTAAATTTGTGGTATAAATTGTCACATGCAAAGTTGATGTTATGCACAAGTTGTTTGACTGTATAGTTTAGCACAGATTAGTCATTAGATCTGTCAAACCACCTAGCTGCTCATCTATTTGCTATGAAAATAGGTCGTGGAGAATATTTTTTTTTTCCTGCTATCATAGACAGGTTGAAACTATACTGCATAAAAAGGGTATAACTACTGTTAGCTCACTATTTGTATATTCACGTACCACCTCTATAGTGCTAACCCTATAAACTTAATTCAAGTTACTGGTTATATATCATAAGCTAACAAAAACGCATTACAAAGAGAAGTCTCACCCTGCTGTTCTCATTGACCAAAACTCGCATTAGCCTGTCTTGGAGTATTGACTGTCATAATTACGGGTGTGTGTGCGTGTGTGTGTACACACATATATACTTTATTTATTTATTTATTTATTTATTTATATATAGATATAGATATAGATCAAAAGTGGTATCCTTTTTGATGATGTATTAATGCTGCACTTTATTGCTTTCTTGACTGTCGGAGAAAACTAAAAAGTGCAAGTACTCTCTTAAAATAACACAGTTCTGTACCTTTTGCTCCTCTGCCTACCTATGTATTGGCTGAAGAGCTCTCTGGTCTATCTGATGTTGTGTCATCCACTTCCTCCTCCAGTTTAAATTTGGAAAATGGCTGTGTAGCATAATTAACCATAGGCCACATAAAACATTGCCAGAAAGCTTCATCATCCTTTGGGTTTATTTTTTACACTAGCAAACTTCTTCTTTTGCTTTCAAAGCATTCATTTGAAACCCAGATAAATCACATTTTCTCTGCTTGAAACTCGGCCTGGCAGTTTTAACTACATTCTGCATTTCAAGTCATTAGCATGCTGTCTGTGTTGCTCTAGGTTGTGTGATGGTCTCTTTACGTGTGGCAGCCTTGTTGCCGAAATCCGCATTTCATTTGCTCTATCATTATGTGAGAACCTGAATAATCCTTAATGTAACTGGGTGCTTTTAAAAAATAAATGTCATCATGTGAAAATTGCACTTCCAATTTGTAATTGCACATAGCAGATCTGCTCTGTCTAGTATATTTTGATTTTTCTGATTACTAACTGAATAAATTTTTAAAGCTCTTTACTTTTCAAATCAGTACAAACTTAACATTTTTATAGGCCCATGAGGTAGATCCTACCCAGATTTAGATTCTGACATCCTGGAGGCAGAACTGTCTTTGTATATGTTTATACAGCACCTGTGGGGTCTGGTTTATAACAAGACCTGCAAGCACTACCATAATTCAAAAAAATAATGTTTTGGATTGTATGCCATCAGCAGAATTGTTTGCATTGTTGTTATAATCATATTGGTTCCAGGATATGAAGAAGAATTCTGTAAAGTTCAAAAGCTTATCTATTTCACAAACAAGTTGGTCCAATGAAAGATATCTCTTCTTCCATTTAGTCTTGATCAACAAAATTATCAGCCAAGGTATGTTTGCAGAGCCTTCAGTCATCTTCACAATTAATGCCCAGAAAAAAGCCCAGCTTGTATTGTGGGGCTGGCAATATAGCAAGGTTTTTTTTCCTCACTTCCTCTGAACTTAACTGGTTTTGGTTTGGCGTTTCAAAGGCAATAAATATGGCATAATCTTGTGGTGTAACCTCATGTGAAGCATTCTGGAATAAATATTACAATATTGTTATGCTCATTGAATAAATTATAAGATAATTGTTACAGAACCCACCTTAATTAGATAATTGTTCTTATAAAATTACAGAAGTGTAGGACTGGAAGGGACCTCAAGGGGTCTTGTAGTCAGTATCTTGCAGTCAAGACCAGACTAAGTATTACATAGACAATCCCTGGAAGATGTTTCTCTAACTTGCTCTTTATAATCTTCAATAACTGATATTCCACAACCTCCTAAGCAATTCATTCTAATGCTTAACTCCTATGACAGCTAGGAAGTTCTTCCTGATGTCTCAACTGAATTGCCCTTGCTGCAGTTAAAGCCCATTGCATCTTATCCTGTAATCAGAGGTTAAGGAGACCATTTTTTCCTCTCTTCTCCTTGTGACAACCTTTTATCTTGTTGTAATGTATACATTGTCAATCTGTGAAAATTGTGTTATGGTGGATCTAAAAACTACATATTAGGGTCAGTAGTATGTTGAAGACTTTCCACACTGTCATGAAAAATTACTCTTTTTAGAAACAATCCTGAGCATCCATTTCCTGTGTTTTTTGTTTGAAAACAGGAATATTTTTGATGAGCAGAGGATGCTTACATCCATTGCCTGTCATGACACAAATTACAAAGATTATGGATGAAATCCTGGCCCCAGTGAAGTTAATGGCAATCTTCACATTAATTTCTGTAGAGACAGAATTTCCCCTCTATACTCCTAGGTGTGAAGTAAGTGTTCAGGCCTCGCTCTTTCTTCTCTTGAATGCTTTGGAATATGGGATGTTATTTAAAATGTTCTTTGTCTTAAACTTTGTTTAAAACTCTATCGGAGACAGTACTCCATGCACTGTTACCACCTTACCTGTTCTTGTTACCTAACACGTACTGTTTGAAAGGGTGGAATAGAAATTACCTGCAATTCTCTTTACATGTCAGAAAAGGCAAATAAGGACATCGTGGGTTTTAACAGGCTGTACTAATTTGCATATTCATTTAATTTTCTTTTCTTTAGGAGTATCTATGTTTAAAACAAAAAAAGTTTTGTCTCTTTATAACTCGGTGATGGGCTTCTCACACACAGGGGCTCAGAGTATTGGGGAAGCTTTGATCTGCCTCCCACTCAAACAATGGCTTTTAATTCCAGTCCCTGATCTTACAATTTTAAGCAGTTTTTTGGGGAGGCAGGAGCTAACTCTTGGTGACAAGCACAAATTTGGAGGGGAAAATCTGAAAAATGAAAGTCAAAAAAGGAAATTTGACTTGTGACTAAGGTGTGTTATCTTTTGTCTCAGTGCAACTGGATTAATATTTTGTTCTTTTCTAGTTTGTCTCTATCCTCTCTATATGTGGGAGGGATAGCTCAATGGTTTGAGCATTGACCTTCTAAACCCAGGGTTGTGAGCTCAATCCTTGATGAGGCCATTTAGGGGTCAGGGCAAATACATTTAAAAAAAAAATCTGTCAGGGATGGTGCTTGCCCCTGCCAAGATGGCAGGGGACTGGATTTGATGACCTCCTGAGATTTCTTCCAGTTATTTATGAGATGTGTATTTCCATATATTCTTTGGGTTAAGGACCTCCTCTTACTATGTATATGAATAGCTCCTAATACAGTGAAGCTTTGACCTTAGCTGGAACTTCTAGTATGTGAATTCTGCTACTATAATACATGTACTAGTTTATCACTAGTTATTATTTTCCTCCAGCTGCATGTTAATGGAAGAAAGGAAGGAGATGTTTCTAAAGCATGTACAGGTTGAACCACTCTCACTGGGCACCAGTCAAGTCCGGAGGGTGCCAGATGAGAAAATTTGCTGGACCACAGGACGTCAATATTGTCTAGCACATGGCAACGACTTTCACTTCTTACTGGGCTCTTAGAGGACATTTAGAGACAAATTACAGCTAAATAACAGCACAGAGCACTGAGAGGGAGAAAGTTTATGGCCACACCCATGAAAAGTGGTCCTCTGGATGAACTAAAATCATGCCAGATTATGGATGTTGCCAGGCGAAAGATGTCTGGATTAGAGAGGTTCAACCTGTAGTTTGTATCATTCTCAATTATGCATTTCACTGATTGCTTGAATAGTTGACTTCCCTTCCAACAAATCACAAAGTTTTGAATGAAATATAGTGAATCCTTTTTATGCCACACTAAGACATAATGGGTAAATAGAGGGAGAAACACCTCTCATTGATTTGTAGTAGCATTCCTTCTCTCAACGATTATCATTTTTGCTTTGCAAATGTCCAGGAGAGAGGGTGCTCTGAGCGCACAAGATCATTTCCTACAGTGCTGCTGCTCCACTAAAACTTAAGTATGCCTGTTCCACAATCTGACTGTTCCCAATTGAGTCCCACTGAAGAAGAGATTTGAGGTCACCTAAAACAGTAAGAAAATTTGTCTGCGTAGAGCAGTAACAGTACGTACCTTTCTAAGCTCATTTTGAGACATAAAGTGGGACATTAGAAAAGTCTGAATTTCTGGTTTCATGGAAACTGAAGCATGTGCTTCCAAAAAGATGATGATTTATATTTTTCTTCCTTTTTATAGACTTAATGTGTACAGTGATTGAAGAGCAAAACCTTAATGTTAGGGTGCTATTTAAGTGCAGATTTTTACTGTTCATGAAACAGTATTTTTGTACACAGAGAAGTGAACTCAGTCACTGAACGTAACTTCTTGTTCCATTTTGACACATTTATTGTACTGTGTGTCGGAGCCATCCCTCATGCTCTGCCAAGCATGCTTCACGGTGCAGTACCAGACAGGAGACCAAAATTCAAGTGTGATTAAGGGTCATCACATGGTTGCACTGTTGAGGAAATGAGTCAAAAAATGCTTACGTAATGTGGAAGAGGGAGCAGGAGAAAGTAGCTAGGTGGAAAGGCAGGGTATGTAGAAACCATTTATCTTCCTTGACCTAGCCTCTTTAACTTGAGCCTCTCTCGCAACTGTACATTTAAAGGAAACAGGGAAAAGGCCAGGCTCTGGAACCTTGAAACAAAACAAAATATGAAATACTGATATCCTCAAACACCAGGGTCAAGTTTGCTGTAGGGATAAGTTATTTGCAGTGGTGGTGTATCTATTGGTCCCAGGATGTAAGAGAGACAAGTTGAGAGAATATCTTTAAAGGAACCAGCTTCTGAGACCTGAAGGCAGGCTTTGTGGACCTCACCAAGAGAAGTCTAATAATTTGTCTAATAATGGATATTACCCAGTCCCACTGATGATTCAGAAGGGCCTGGGAGTCCTGATCACTGCTGCTGCTACTGAAGCAGACAGCAACCAAACCCACAAGCTGCTTAAATCACTGCTGGAGCACCAGGCAGTGTAGTCCGGGCAGCACTGAGGCCTGGTGGGGTGGTGCAGCCGGGCACAGACATTGCTGAAAGCCGTCTGACCACAGCCCCAACTCCACTAGTTACTCTAGCCCAGTGATGCTCTGAACTCAGTGGTTCAGGAGACAGATAAAGCACTCAGTATTACTCAGAAGAGCTACAGTAGTGTGAATTCATTGTTTCATTTACTACCTAGGCATTCTTAAATATGATGGAAAGATTTAGTGTGTATACACATACATTTATGCATATAGATGTGTATATACATAAAGCCCAAGCAGCCAAGCTACATGCTAGGAAACCCCTCAGTGGACTTAGGGATAGGAACAGCATCTATTCCCATTGTTCTAATATCCTGGGCAGCAAAGAGACACAGGAAATGCATTTATGATCCACTTCTGGCAGATGAGGCTCAGTCAGAAATATCACTGTGGTTGCTCATCGAGCCTTAGGGCTAGAACAGAGTAGGAGCTCTACTATCATCTATAGCCTGGACATAGGAGGAATTCCTATCCCAAGTCTAATGAGGGATTTCCCAGCATGTAGCTTGGCTGCTTGTGGTATGCAGTTTAGGTCCATTTAAGTACAAAGACAAAATTTCCAATGACTTAAATGGTTCAAGATCAAACCATTGGAAAAATTTGGGGCATATTAGTGAGGATGCTAGTTCTATTGATTGTGGTAAAAGTATCCCATAATTAAGGGTATCTTGTTTCATTAGACTTTGTCTTAACTTATAAACATGAGGCTTGAGGCCAATTTGAAGAGCACTGTGTTAAGTATGGTGATTAGTGAATAGCTTTTAGTACTCATCTAGAGCCTCCTATTGCCACACTCACTCACAAGGACTTGACTGAGGTCCCGTACTCATTGTGTGTGAGGAGTCGGAAACAGGGCCTAAAATGGAATTAATTACCTTCTCCAAAGTGAAAAGGCCCAGATTCTTGGATTGAATTGCACCTTGCTCAGTAATCCTTCTGAGTTAATGGTGGTATTTATGAAGTAAGATGGCACCCACTGGCAGCTCAGAAAAGCAACATAAAATTGTCCAAGCTTTACATCGTAGCAGTGAAAGCATGAATTAACAGACCTGGGTAATACAATAGTCTATATCCTGAAGAAGTTATTTTAACAAATGTTAAACTGTTACTATTTTACTGTTTTTGGGAGAGGAGGGTTGTAGTGCAACTCTGGGAGTATCATTTTCAGTTACACGTGGAGAACTTGACTACATTTTGGAATTCCTAGAGGAGGATCACTGGTGTGATGTCTAACATATAGTGACAGAGGTGATGTCCAAATTAAAGATTCATGCTTCTTCACATGGCTATTTGCTGAAATATTAATATTGGAATATATTTTATTCTTTTTTATGATTAAAGTTTGCACAAAATATGCATGTTTGTTTATGCCCCTGAGATTAGGGTCAGTGTTATGATGTGAAAGGCAACAGATTATGTGTTACTTTGGTTTAACAATTGTATATTTATTTAATAAGTATAGTGTGTTTAAAATAATGTTTTCACCTTCATAAAATACAAAAAACTTGTCTGTTTCAATCTTGTGTCTCTGTAAAATTATACGTGGGTAAAGGAAAGTGATGGGGAAATGAAATGAAATGAATGAGACAAAATTGGGTAGAGTGATTTAATCTTGCTCTCTGTCATAAGTTTATGAAGAATTGTTCTGTAAAGCTAAAAAGCAACATGCTTGATACTTTCTTCTAAGATTCATATAAAGCCCTGGTACTCTTTAAACCTGTATAGCACAGCATTGCGGTCAAACATCATTATCTGTTTTCTGAATTTTATGCCATAACAGTTCCTTTTTTTCCACCCCTGATTGTTTGGCTCTCCCTGTGCTCACAGGTCTTTGTGTGACACAGTATACATAGAATTTCACAGCTTTCTCTGATTTTGTGGCCTTGTACCAAAGTCTGTAACTCCTTTTTGCTGCTTCATACGGAGTCCACTATCCCTTCCCATTCCCTCAACTAACAAGTCTGAGAGACAGCTCAGGTCTTGAAAAACATATATAAAATGGCAATTTTACAGACACAAAAATATTGAAATAACAGTTCCATATTCAAAACTTAGTTACAGAAGCAGAATATAGACACTACCCAGACTTTAAATCTCAGTTAAACATGAAAATTTGTGGTGAATTTTACGGGGCAGAAAGCTTCTGTTGCATTACTCCTGGGGGAAATTCTGTGCCACTGTGTGTAGAATTTGTCTTTCTACTGAAGACAGAAGAAGGAAAAAAAAAAAAGAGGAAGCTACAAAATCAACCATATGAGATTTTGGGGTGCCCAGGACAGCTGGCAGAGAAGTAAATTATTCTGGGGCACAATGCCGGGCTGGAGAAGACCCAGCTGGTGATTCCTACCTAGCACTGGCCTCAGCTGCTGCTCCCTGGTGGCTTGTAGAAGGTGAAGGCAGGACTTCCTTATCCCCTGCATGGCATCCAGGGCTGGGTCAGAACCTCTTCCAGCTGCTTCATGCTCTGAAAACTCTTCTCTCCCCTTCATCCACTACTTGAACCCATAATTTCTCAGCTGTAGGGAGAGGGGGCTGCTCCCCATCTATCCAATGCCTTGTGTGTTTAGACACCCTTATACCAGACCCTCTTGCTGAGCCTTACCCCTCCCATGCTCAGAATCTCCCAATGAGCTCCATTTTCTTTACACATGGACCACCCAATGAGCTCCAACTGGCTGCATATGGATCTCTACCCCAGTGAGCCATCAACCATCCTGCTGAGCTTTATCTCTGTCCCACCGCCCCTGAGCTCCAACCACCTTCACGTAGAACACACACAACAGAGTCCCATCATCACTGCACCCAGAACTCCACAACAAGCCTCTTTACATAGAGATTCCACCACCACCCCCGATCCCTTGCTGAGCCATCTGCATCCATACTGCTCCATAAAGAACCCTCTCACCCCACACCTAGATCACTCCACACTTGTGTCCTGCCTTACTGAGCCAGGCTGCCCACAGCTGGTGCACCTGGCATGGAGGAGCAGGGCCCTTGTAGCTTTCTGGGCAAACCTGGTCCTAGTACTGCATCAGAGTTGGGTGTAGCATCACAGCTGAGTCCCTGTCCCAAAGGGGTGCAGGGGTAAGCTGCAGAGTGATTTCCCGTTTCTGTGCAGCCAGTAGGTCCTGCTTCCCATTGCCATGCTGGAGCCACCATATTTGACAAGTAAAATTTGCAGAACTTTAAAATACTGTGGGCAGAGCTTTTAAACTTGCAGGACAGAGTTTTTAAATTTTTTGTCACAGGCTGCTCTCAGGAGTATTGCATCTCTTCTTCTCACAGCTCCTGTAAGCCCCAGAAGATATATGAGTGAAGTATGCATGAAACTCTCTTGAGTATAAACCATGGGCTTCTGCACTTCGTGTCTTAAACCTCAGCCAGTCCTTGGAAGGAATCATGTTCAGACTAAGAAGATAGCTTCCTTTTGTGGTACCCCTTCATTCACAAAATAAAGCCACATTACTTTTCAAATACCCGTTTCAGATGGTTGCATTGTTTTTGTAACCATGTTGGCGCTGAGATATAAATGAGACAAGGGGGTTAAGGAAATACTGCATCTTCAGATCTGTCTTGAATGGTTCATATTTCTACATACCCATGGAGACTAATCAGTATCGCCTGGGAATATCCATTCCTAGCCAGTGCCCCATTTATTTCTCTTCACCATGGCTTGCATGCATATTGTTCCTTGGTACAGTTAATGATTCTGTAAATATCTTTTGAGTACATCATTATCATGCAAATGGAAGTAGGGCATTTACAGACAGCCTAGCTTGGGAAAGATAATTTCTATCTGTAAGGAGCATACATCAATTCTTTAAATCCTCTGTATTTATGCAATAAGTAAAATTCATATTGGGCAGGCCAGACATCGTTTATCGTAAGCTTAGGTAACTGTTCACTTAATAAGTCTAGCATATTTTGGTGAGTCGTCTTCATATGTGGCTGTCCTTACAGCTGGCAGAGATGAACGTTCTATTTAAACATCGATAACATTGGAAAGGCTCATTTCATGCTTTGTGTCAGGATTGAAATAACAATAGGTTTAGGTTCTGGTCTGTGGTCAAAGAGAGCACAGAAAACCTACGGTGGAAGTAGCACCCCAAAGTTGAAATAAAGCTCAATTTTTGCAGTCCCTTGTCTGGGTGGCATGTGTGCCAGTCCGCTGCCCTTGTGTAAATTACAACGACCCAAAGGCAACTTAAAGTTCTAATGGATGTCAACAGCATTAGGTAGCCATTACACGAGTGGGGAATCAGCCATAGGGAAGAGGGCACCCGCTATGTCCCTACTGCTGATGTAATCCTTCTGTGACTGGTGATTGGTAAGTGTAGTTATGTTTTTGATTTGGCAGAATGATTCAAAGCAGCCACATCACAGTATAGCATCTGGGTCTTTGGCTCTTGTGCATATAAGTTCAAAGAAGAGCTGCATAAAATTTACAATATTTTTTTCCAGAATTGTTTATGCATCCTTGCCCACAATATTTCATGCAACTTTTGTAGTCACTCAGATTTAGTTTTGTTTGCAATGTTAATGAAGATGCTAATTCTCCAACAAGGGCATACATGACAATCGAGGTTCTAATATTTTTTCTTATGAGCATCTTTTTCACTTCGACAAACAGCCCTGAGATTGCCCTGATTTTACTGAAAATTGTGCAATATTGAAATTTACTTTGAAAACCAACCCATTTTTAGTTTTGAAACAAAATATGAAATTCCCTAAACTTTGTTGCAGGGACTCTGAGAACTTCTAAAATGAATTCCATCTTAATTTTTAGCACATAGTCCAACTTATTATCTTAAGGTTTCTGGGGGTAATTCTTTTTGCTGAGACTGTTTGCTCAGAGTTTACGCTGGAGTGTTAATGAATAAATTTTCAAACTGCAGCCTTTGCTTGTTTATGCACAAAAATTGACATATACCTATGAAAACTGCCAAGAGTCCTAGCTAAAATCTGACCTGAAATAATCCAGGGTGCTCCTCAAAAATGTAAAATGTTTGCCTTGATTTCCTGCCTCTCTTTCTCCTGGTAGTACTCTTTTGCCATTCAGCACTCAACAGATAATAGAAGGATCTTCTAGACTGAAAAATGTTACATAAATGTTAGATTTTTGCCTCTGGGAAACTGGCTGTCTCTGAAAAGCTGATCTTCTCTGAATTGTTACTATGTTAATCTTTCATAGCAACCAGACTGTAAATTGTACGTTACAAGCAAAAACCAGCTAATTAACCATTTTTATGAGTTGGGAGTTGAGGGGAGCCATTGGAGGAGCCAGAGAAATAAACATAGTTAATGAACTACAGCCTAATGGAGATCACAGGAGGGAAGAGTGGGGTCCTTAGCTCAGAGAGAGATACTTTGCAGGTGATGAATGAAGGTTTTTTATTGGGACTTCTTGTGTTTGACTACCCTTATTTGCCTATCTTAAAATAACCCACTGAATTTAGAATTCAGTGATTAACATTAACTTTCACCTTTGAGCAGGCCTGGTACCATACTCATTTGACAATGTTTCTCGTAATATTTATTGCATGTATCAGAGAGGTAGCCGTGTTAGTCTGTAGCTTTGAGAACAACAAGAAGTCTTGTGGCACCTTGTAGACTAACAGATATTTTGGAGCATAAGCTTTCATGGGCAAAGACCCGCTTCATCAGATGCATGAATGGGGGGGTAGTTCCAGAGGGGTATTTAAAGAGTGGGGTCCCAGTAAGAGGGAGGGCCAGAGCTGGTAAGGTCTATTCAGCAAGGTGGAAATAGATTTATTGCATGAACTCTCCCAACAGTCCACTGGAATAGTATCATCTGCTACATTCTCTATGGCTGGGTCTACACTACAGAGTTTTGTCAACAGAAGGGGCCTTCTGTCACCCTAACTCAGGGAGCATCTACACGCTTAAAGCACGCTGTTGACAAAGTCTCGACAGAAGTCTGCATTTTCCTTGACAGTATTGTCCCTCAAAAATTTGAAGCACAACAAATCTGGACAGAGTACTGTTGACAGAAGTGCAGCGTGCACACTTCAGTCAACAGGGAGGACTTCCGGTTGCCGGGCGGCCCTCATTCCAGAGCTGCTATTCTGCTTTGTGGCACCAGAGGGCAGTGCAGTCCGGCAGTTCTCTGTCAACAGAGCAAGTTGTGTGTGCATGCAATCTGTTGACAGAGGTTCTGGTGAGATTACCCTGTCAACAGTAACTTCTATCGACAGATGCTTCTAGTATAGACGTAGCCTATATGTAATGAGATATAAACTGCTGACGTGTAATGTGTATATAATAGGAAATCCTAGTTGAGAAATCAAACCATCTAGGTCACCCTAGTGTTCATATTAATGTTAAGAATAGTTATTTTGGCTTGTCGTTTCTATTAGTTGAGTGCAAATTAGGTATCTAACGTGAAGATAAAAATTGTACATGGTGGAAATGAGATGTTATGTGCTTTGGTAAGAGAACATTACCTTTTGGTATGTCAGTTCTCACTAACTTACCAAGCATTGAATAATATTGATCTCACAATAGCATGCTTGAAATACTTTTAATAAAGTCACATCTTAAGGAAATACTCTTAAACTCACTGTCAAAATCACTATGTAATAGCAAATAACATGAGTGACACATTCTTTACCTATAGCAAGTACAATAAGTGAAAATACTCCTTGAGTTTTTAGATTGTTCATAATTTTGGTGTGTTTTTTTTAATTAAGTATTGGAACCCATTAAAATAGCCCCTGGAGATTTGTAGGAGAGGTTATCTTTTGGTTTCTACTAATTAATTATGATATATTTTACCTGTATGTGATTTGTCATTACCAGTCCTGTAAATTCAAACATACTATAGGAAAAATTACTTGTTTAATCTGGCTGGGACCTTGTGGCATTTAATTGTAAGCATAAGTGTAACGGAATAAATCCAAATGAAATGGGACAGTGATTAACAAGGTGTTCCTTGATATGGTAATGAGATTTAAAAAACTGGTGCCTAGGTGTTTCTAAGGATTTAATTAACATTTATGCAACTAAACAATTTTAGTGCCTAAGTGTTTGCTTGTTTTTACCATAGATCTACTGCATTGACTGAGTATAACCAATGAGCACTGTATAATACTGCCTGGCTATACATAATATCCACAATTAACATATTGTGAGAGAATTCTCTATGTAAAATTTATGGTGCATTGTTTAAGAAATAAATTATTATGAGAGCATACAGTACATACATTAAGAATATATTTTTGTTTGCAATTTTTCAAGAACTCAAAAGTGCTGAGATAACCGTTATTAAATGTAAACACATTTAATATTACTATCATGAGCAGTCCCATTGTGAGTATAAGTATTTGTAGGAATGGGATCTACATTTGATACAACACAGCAAAGGAAGGTCATGAAATGACAGTGAGGAGAAGCAGAAAATAAATCATGTGATGCTGTTACTCAAGAAGGCATGTGATGGTGGTTATTAATAACTTTCTTCCATCCTGATACCTCTTGATCAAGACGAGTGGTGAGGAATTTAAAGGACAGAAATGTAGCAGAATTACACAGAAAACTGTCCTCTTCCCATTTTGCTGTGTATCATGCTATGTTCTGGCTAACTGGGAAATTTTTGAGATGAACGGATCTAAATAAATGGTAAGATACTAAGTCATGCAGCAAGTCACTAAGGAAAGAGCGGAGTGCTACACAAGAGACTTCAATAACTATTCTTCTTGGGATATGTTGACACTACCAAGTTTTGTCACCAAAAACTGCCTTTTGGTGACGAAACAGTGAGAGTGTTTATACTGTAATGCAAATTTTGTCAGGAAAAACTCCCGTTTTCAGTGGCCAAAAGCTTCCAGGCCTACAAAGAGACTTTTCTCCTTATTTTCTTGCTGACAAACAACCAGTGCAGCTTCTGATGAAGCGGGTCTTTGCCCACAAAAATATCTGTTAGTCTCTAAGGTGCCACAAGACTTCTTGTTGTTCTCCAAGCTACTCAGATGCCTTTTCTAGCAGATGAGGATGCTATGGGAGAGCTCAGAGGGAAACCCAAGATGTGCAGGGATCTGCTCCACGTTCCCAGAACACTGCAGTGTCACAAAACTTAGTAGTGTAGATGTACCCTATTAGACCTGGGGCATGCCAAAGCTGCAGTGTAATGCCTATAGGTGATCTGTGTCAGCTGGCTTGGGCTGCAGGGCTGTAACACTGCAGCGTAGATGTCCAGCCTGAGTCTGTAGCCTGGGTTCTGTGGGGAAACACGCACACGCACACACACGCACACACTGTGCAGTTTACATATTTGTGATATGAGCTAGAGGACACACTACTTACTCCTTTTGAGTTCAATGAAAAATCTAGGTATAGGAATGTTGCTGGGTTTTGGCCCGTAGGCCCTTATGTGCTTCTTGAGAAATTCCATGGTAAGGTTCCCTTAGTTTCTGTGGTGGCCTAATGCAACAAATTCATTTATAGCAGCAACGAAGGGTCCTGTGGCACCTTATAGACTAACAGAAAAGTTTAGAGCAAACTCTAAACTTTTCTGTTAGTCTATAAGGTGCCACAGGACCCTTCATTGCTGCTACAGATCCAGACTAACACGGCTACCCCTCTGATACTTAAATTCATTTATGTTATAAAGATAGGCTTTTGCTCAACTAAATACGAAAATGAGTAACTAACAAATTTATTAGGTCATGAGTTTTCATAGGAAAAACCCACTTCATCTTGGGTTTTATCCACAAAAGCTCATGACCTAATAAATTTGTTTATCTCCAAGGTGCCATAGAACTGCTTGCTATTTGTGAAGCTTTTGACTAATAAAGCTACGCCATCTGAGACATTTTTCTTTCAGGACAATAACTCCTCTTCAGTGTTCATTTAGAGGCTTAATTTTACACTGTCAACATATTTTGAGTTTCCAATATGCCACAAAATTGCCTCATTACATTTTTGTAAGTTACAATGGAAATTTCAGCCTGTGCACAAAGGAGAAGGCATCTGGACCCATAGTACCAAAACAGGTGGCAGCTTGAGAGGGTGGGACGAAAACATTAGCAGGATAAGGTAAGATTATCAGCAGGGAAGTAGTTAACAATAATGATATTTAAATGATCCACCTTCAAGTTTCTGACTGAGCAACCCATTGAGTTGGCATAAGAAGTTCACAAACATTACTGAGGCTATTTGCAGGCACAGGAAAAGAAGCACTGCTACTCCAGCTTGCAACTTGGCTCATGTTTGTCAAGATTTTCTCCACATCCTTGAGGTCTAGTACCACAATTTAAAAAATAAATGCTAAGATTATGGAGCACTGTCTTGTATCCAGCAGTGGAGTCCCCTGTCAAATGCTGCTATCATGGAATGCAGAGCTTTGCCCATAGGTTTGTAACTCCAATTAGAAGAAATGTTTTTCTATGAGGAGTCAAGAAAAAAGGGATATGAGCTACCTAGATCTCAGGGTTTCGTAATAGCTTGTGGTAACCATCTCCTGCCAATTTTAGAGCACTGGTCTATCCGTCTTAACCACATGTAGACTTACTGGCAGGTCTGCTCAGATGTGTGGTGTAATTATTTACTTCATAAAGAGAAAGCAGGTTTACAGTATAATGACCTTACAATAACTTTCAGTTTCACGTGCAAAAAATAAGCACTTGTCATTTCCTCCTTATTCTGAGGTTGACACCTTTACCACTAAGGTATTAATATTTACTAAGTTCTTTGAACTCTCACGATTAAAAAATAATTATTTTCTTAGGCAGATCTTTCTGCTACACCATGTCTGACCAGTTAATGTTAGAGAAAATTCTTGCAGAACACCTCCTCTTTCCAATGCACTTCTGTTCTGTATTAGCTGACACTGATTTTAAATGTTTACTGTCTGAAGTATTTTAATTTACATCTGGAAAGATTGGAATAATGATCACAAAATCAGAGGGGTAGCTGTATTAGTCTGTATCCGCAAAAACAAGAAGCCCTGTGGCACCTTATAGACTAACAGATTTCATAGAATCCTAGGGCAGGAAGGGAACTTGGGAGGTCGTCAAGTCCAGCCCCCTGCCCAGAGCAGGATCAACCCCAACTTGATCGTCCCAGCTAGGATTTTGTCAAGCTAGTACTTAAAAACCTCTTGGGACAGAGATTCCACCACCTCTCTAGGTAGTGCATTCCACTGGTTCACCACTCTCCTGGTGAAATAGTTTTTCCTAATATCCAACCTAGACTTCTCCCACTGCAACTTAAGACCATTGTTCCTTGTTCTGCCATCTGTCACTCTGAGAACAGCCTCTCTCCATCCTCTTTAGAACCCCCCCTTCAGGAAGCTGAAGGCTGCTATCAAATGGCCCCTCAGTCTTCTCTTCTGCAAACTAAATAAGCCTAGATTCCCTCATCCTCTCCTCACAGGTCATGTGTTCCAGCACCCTAATCATTTCTGTTGCCCTCTGCTGGACCTGTTCTAATGCATCCACATCCTTTCTAGACTGGGGGATGCAGAACCGGATGCAGTACTCCAGAAGTGGCCTCACTAGTGATGAATAGAGAGAAACAATAACTTCTCTAGTTCTGCTGGAAATGCAGATGAAACTGACAAAGTGGGTGTTTGCCCACAAAAGTTTATGCCTAAATATATCCATTAATCTATAAGGTGTCATGGGACTTTTCATTGTTTCTATCACAAAATGTAACATACTTCACTTATTATATTTCTACTTTTATGCCATCCTTACAATTCAAGTACTCTTAGCATTACAAAAAGTAGCAATGAGTTTAATATAATGATTGCTGGAAGAATGTCAGCTTTACATTAGGCTATACTCCAGTGTGGAGATATGGATGCAAGTGTTGGTCTAATGTAGTCCATGATCAGTTCTTCTTATTGGTTTTATTTCCTTTTTTTTAAAAAATTTAGTTTGTTTGGTCTTTGTCTTTGTCTTTGTTTTTTTATATTTGGTTTGGTTTGGTGGGGTTTTTGCCTCTGATGGTCCCTAATGGTGTGGTGAAGGAAGGTGTGGGTTTTTTTTTTTTTTTTGTTTAATAAACCAAGAAAAAATTATTTTATGTCTTCACTATGCTACTTGTTACGGATAACAGATATCCAGTTGCTTTTTTTACATGCCACTTAATCCTAATACTGACTCTGGGGTTCTCAGTACAGTCAAAGGGCATTAAAAAGAGATTAAGCATAAACTTGGCCACTGCAAGAAAGGGAAGCACTTCTACCACAATAGCTCAGAGCTAATGGTCTAGTGAAGCAGTATTAGAAATGATTAACTTTTGAAGTATATTTGCAAAGCAAGAATTACATAAATTCGATATCTAGGGTTTTTTAAATGACTCTCACCTCTCTCCAGAGCTGGACTCTAATTGGAGTGTGTCCTGGGGAAATCTGAGGCCAGGGTGGGTTGGTTGGTTTGAGGGGGTGGACGAAAAGTCAAACTATTAAATTGTTTTATGGAAAGCAAAGTTCTGAAAAGTTCTGGTACGAAAATATCCTAATAGTTACTATAGACTCCTGAGTACAGTTAAAGGGAAAAAGATTTCATTTCAACATTTCCATTAGAAACAAATATTCAAGCCAACCCAAAATGAAACATTTGGTTTCAGCTTAACTGATGAGATTTGAAACAAAATTTTGTTTTGGTTTTCTTAATGGAAAATCAAAAGATGTTGGCAAAATTTTGAAGAAACCTCATTTTCCATTTAAAAAAAAAATTGACAGAAAATTTCCAAACATCTCTAACAGTGCAGTATTTGCAGTCACATGTTTTAGATACAATTTAAACAATATTTGAAAGCAGTATTTATCTGGTCAGAGCCATATTTCTGGGTTTTATTTGATCTCTACAGGTCTGAGAAACGTAAAAATACCAATCTCATATCAATGCAAACACAGAAAGCTTTTGCAGAGTCAGAAATTGAAATAATGCACTGCCCAATTTCCTGGATCCTACCCCTTTGATTTATAATATAGCGTGTCCAAACAGAAATAAAGTTAAACTGATGTACTTTAATGACCAGTGTTATGCATGCACATCATGGTTTTACTTGCTTCATCATCCAGTACCCAATGAGAGAATTTGCCAGATCATGGGACTTCAATATTGTCTAGCAGCTTTACCAATTCTTCTGCTGCTTACTGGATTCTTAGAAGACATTTAGGGGGCAAATTACAGCTAAATAAGTATGCAGAACGCTTGTGGTGGTGAAGTGTCCTGACTGGGAACACCTGTCCAGTAGACATCAGCCTTCAAAGACCATCACTTGTTAATAGCTTATGGTCATTTAATGACTTGTGTTTCATTTACAGTTTTGGTCTGTAGATTAAGGGCTTTGAATCCCATTAGATATTCTCTAGGCTTCCACATGGGCTTGGAGTTTAACAATCAAGTGAGCAGAGTGCATTTTCAATACAATAGAAGTTGATCCATCTTCTGCTTCCCTGTATATAAAGGGAGAAAATGAATGGGTGTGCCAGTTACATTTGGAAAAGATATTCTGAGTGTATTACCTTACTAGACATAGTTTTTTAACCATGGGCTACAGGGGTTTTACAGCTATTTCTTAATTGTATGGCCCCTTTTCATCTTGAGAGACTGTGATTAGCAGCAGCTGTGAGGATCTGTGGGCAGTGTTTGAGTCTGCAGCTTCTCTCATGGCTTATCCATCCAACATTGGATTTGTACGGTCGATTGTAATAACCGAGTGTCAGTCTATTTCCAAATTCTGGAGTCTGAGAGTTTTTCCTTCTAAGATGAAGTTCTTTTGTGTGGCTCACACATACACTATCAAAGGATGATGTGCCCTGTCATAGCAATCGTCGCCAGGTATTTCAATCTGATGATGTAGATTCCCAGGATTTTAGATCGATATTTAATTTTTTCGTAGCATTTTTGCTTGGATCATTGAATCTTAGCTTTGGGCTTCCTCTTGTTCTCAACCCACATGACAGTTCACCAAAGAGGATTTCTTTGGGAAGACATTCGTTGCCCATTCTTCTCACATGACCAAGCCATTGTAGTCTTCTGCTGTTGAGGATCGCTATGAGGCTGGGTATGCCAGATCTTGACAGGACATCTGCATTTGAAACTTTATCTTGCCAGTTGATGGTCATAATTCTGTGGAGGCAGAGAAGATAGAAGCTGTTCCATTTTTTTTCTCCTGGTTCATGTAGGTGGTCCATGCCTCAGAACCGTATAGCAGGATAGTCAATACACACACTTGGCTGATTAGTATCTTTGTTTTCACTGTCAGCTTAGGATTGTTCCATGCTCATTTCGTAAGTCTGCCAAAAATCATAGTTGCCTTCTTTTGACAGTAATAGAATTTTATTGTAGGTGATTTAATCACAGACTCTTGGTAAGCATGAGAATAACAATAGAATGTGGTCTTTGACCTTGCCCTGTCAGTGCAGATAAGCAAGACTACGCTATCAGATTTAAAACAAATGAAAGTTCCTGTCAGTAGACCTGGAGCAGATTTCTAAAACTTCCTTCACATGAGTGTTGAGACTAGAAAGCATCTAAAAATTTCCCTTACAAAAGTTCTGAAGCATAAAGCTGTTTTCATCCCAGCTATTTACGGTGAGTGGGGTCCCATCCTGGCAACATGGACAGGTGATTCATCTTCAACAATAAAAAACAATAGTAGAAGAATCTTCCTGAGCTTTTTTGCAAGCCACTGATGCCAGCCATAGAGAGGTGCATTCTATGTGCTGAGCTAGTCAGGAATTGTTAAATTTGTGTACAATGTTTATTTGCTAAGCTTTCTGGTCAACTCCATTACTCTTCATTTTATTCATTATTATGTCACTGAACAGTAACTTGTTAAAAGATTAAAAGTTCCATTTGGTTGCTCATGCCTAAGGTATGCAAATGCCTTACAACCCTGACAGTAATTTACTGACCTATTCTTGCAATTTGCACTGAGATAGCTTTTATATATGTGTATAAAATATTCTTATAACTGCATAAATTTATTAGAAATTTCAGAACAATGTAATTATTTCTTAAAATAATTGGCCTGATCCTGTCGTCCTGATTCACACACAAAATTCCATTCATGTTCATGGAATTGACTAGTGTGTAGGGGACTGTAAGTCTGATCCTAAGAGAAAAGTGTTTAAAAGGTGGAAGAAAACATCAGAGGGTCAGAATCTAATCAGTATTTGGCCCTATATTTGTCCTTTTTATTGAATTATCCTACATTGACACTTCAACACATTTATTAGTTGCAGAGACTTTAGCAGGTATTGCTTATGAATACCAAAAGGCTGTTTTTTATATGAACTATGTCCCCACATCTATTATGGACTCTCCCTTCAAGTCTTTCTATTACAGGCAGTAGTAGATCTTTAAATTTGGGGATCCTTATCTTGAAAACCAAATTCAGATGTAGAGAATTTGAGGTATAAATTTTCATGTACTTGGAGAATGGCCATTTCCTCCACTGGACCTGCAAAACCATACTGACCTTTATATGAATATGTCTATTATGTTGTTGTTATAAGACAACAGCTTTTTCTAAGTTAAATTGCAGGCTTAGCCATAGAAGCAGATTACTAAAACTCATCAAATGGGCTTATGCACTTTGTTTGCCTTTATAGAAACTCCAGGTGATGTTTTCTCCCACGTCACAAGAAATCACTTTGTCACTTTAATACTTATAGACCTCTCACATCTGTTAATGTTTAATGGAGTTTGCAGAAACAAGAGTTAGAATTATTTAGTTTTGACCCTTCAGGTTTTGCAAAGTGTTACAAGGATAGTATAAAGTGTTTTTTCTGTTACTAAACATGGTAATGTAAGTCTTCAGATAGAAGATGAAATCCTTTTATATCAATTCTCTTTTCATTACTGTAATTGAAGGGATGGGAAATGAGTTTGGAAAAAAAGTAAATAAAAACTAACAAGCACTAACTAAGCATTGCAGGGAAATGAAAGGTATTTAAATAACATTTTTATTTAGAGGAGGGGAAAACTCCTGAAGTGTGTGTATGTATAATCACAGAACACTAGAACTGGAAGGGACCACAAGAGGTCATCAAGTCCAGTCCCCTGAAAATATATTTGAAAAGGTAAATAATAATAAAATGCCTTACATAGATTGTTTATACCGAAAGCTGAATGATTTGAATCACGTTTTAATTTGAGCTGATGTTATCCTAGTCAAAACTGTTCAGTTTCCAAAATGAAACTATAATAAAGTTACAGCAACGAAGGGTCCTGTGGCACCTTATAGACTAACAGAAAAGTTTTGAGCATGAGCTTTCGTGAGCACAGACTCACTTCATCAGATGCATCTGATGAAGTGAGTCTGTGCTCACGAAAGCTCATGCTCAAAACTTTTCTGTTAGTCTATAAGGTGCCACAGGACCCTTTGTTGCTGTTACAGATCCAGACTGACATGGCTACCCCTCCGATATATAATAAAGTTGATTATTATAAGATCTACAAAATTAAAAAGAAGTAAATGAAAGAATATAAACAAGCTTAACAGCATTTTAATAGCATCTTTTACTTTCTTTTAGGCAATAGTGAATAAAACTAGATAATTCAACAGCAGTTCCTCAAGTATTAATTAGTTTTCTTTTTATCAGATCGAGTCAATTGCAGATAGGCTATTCTAGCTATGGCAAGTGTGTAGCTATAATCGACATATTTGCAATCGACTTACCTGGTCATCCTCACTGAAGAAGGTCAATGGAAGAGTTTCTCCCATCGACCTCTTACTCCTCACATTTCATAAAGAGTATGGGGGCGGGGTCAGTGCTGACATATGTTTGGTCGATTTCACATGTCCCTACCAGACACGCAAAATCAAGCCCTGGAAGATCGACCCTGAGCAGGTTGATATTCCAGTGTAGTGTAGAAATAGCCTTATAAACACAAAATCCTCAATATGATCTTAAAGATACAATATAAATAAAAGGGATCTGCAAGGAGAGAAGCTAAACTATAGAAAGGGGAAGCACTGAGGGAAAAGGGGCTAGAAAAGTAATTATACAAATTCCAACCACCACATAACTGAACCATTATTTGAAATGCCTGACTAGGTGGATTCCAGCATGTCCCTTTTATTTTATTTCTTGTGTGTTTCTGCCATTGATTCTTTGCTGCTGAAATTTAATCCAGAAAAATTTCAGCATTGACATATAAAGGTTTGGCTGATAGTCTGTTTCCCACATCATCTTTTCATTCAGTGTGTGGGACAAATTCAGGAAAACGTTAAGCATGTGCTGCCCTGATGAGGGATATCAAAGTGAATAAAGGATTCCTCAGACTGAGTGACCTTTATAGAAACGTGCAGCTATATGAGATTATTTTTTTTAAACAACCAGCAAGAGAAGACAAAATAAATGGTTTTAGCTTCATTTCTGATTATTTTACTGTCTGTTGTGTTTTTTTGTTTGTTTGTTTCTTTTTCTTCAATTAATAACTGTATAAATGTGTGTGGTTTTTACGTATAGTTCATTGAGTCTCCTCTTCTTTTCCACTTTTCCTCATTCTTCCATACAGATGTGTGCATATGGATGTACTAGCTTTTGGTAGTCTTACTTAAAATTGATTAGCACACATGAATTTTTAAATATGTGTCACATATCTTTTAACCAAGCTCTAAAAGGTTGAGAAGGCTTCATGGTATAAAGTATGATCCAAAACTCAGTGAGAAGAATTTTAAAAATATGGGCTGCCCTTCATTAGCCCTCATGATATCTCTTGACAGGCAGTGTGAGCTTATGTTGCCATGCCAGGCCAGGGCAAGACCAGCTGCCATGCACCATTTACCCTCTGTCAGCAGCTTCAGTCAGTGCCTGGGCAATACTGTACACACAAGTCTGTCATGCGTCAGCATCAATTAGGCTCACTTTGCTGCACTGGGGAAAAGCAACAACCCTTCTATTAACCATTTTGGTTCTTTTTTATTCCATTCATTCCACTGTTGTCATAAACTGATTTGGCCAAAGCACTTTCGTAGTAATTCTTGCAAATACTAATACTAATTTGTTATGAAGTCACTGATTTTACTGCAGGAAATCTGCTCTCTTGGCACATTGTTTAAAGGGGAGAAGTTACATGCAATCAGTGATGTTTATACCAATGCAAATTTTTCTTCCCTCAGTCATTTTACAAAAGTGTTCTCCCCCCCATTCACTCGCCCCCACACCATGCATACTAGTATTTGATGGAAGAAACTTTAAATTTATCAGGCCAGCAGCTTGAAATACGACGTGAAAACCTTATTCTCTGACTTTATGCATGTTATTTACTCAAAACATTTTCCGTTGTAACTTTTTTTTTTTAAATAGCAGAGCTAAAATTTACCAGACACTGTGAGAAACCATCTGTGGTCAGTAGTTGTATTTGACTCACTATTTTGTGGCTTACCATAAAAAGGAGGCAGTGAGGAATGAAAAGACCACCCATGGTGGTGACATGTTGACCAGTCGAATCTTGCAGATGTGAAATGGTTGTGAAGAGCACACTTTCTCCTAAAAATTCGCAGGGCCCCTCCTCCCCAAGTTACAACTAATTCCTCTATGTAAGAATAGAACACCCATGACTATTTATGTAATAAAAGAGCTTTTGTGCACTTCAATGGACAGTTAGAGACATTTTCACAGGTTTGTATCCGTGAGAGATTTATAGAGACTTATGGGCCTGGTCAATTTGTAAAATGATGATAGCCCAAGAGACTGTTGTCAGATGTTGGTACAACGCAGTGTTTGAAAGGAAACAAAACAACATAAATCCTATGAGATCTGTGGCAGCAGGAAGGGTTCTAATGGAGAGGAAGACAGGGTCGACCACCACAAAAGAGAACAAGGAGAAGAAAGTGTTTATTTTTCCCTTTCATGCACACAGCACCAGCAGGGGTAAGCAGGTTTATTAAAAGAATCTCATCGGTGGATCAATCCAGTGTAACAGATGGAGTGTGCAGATATTGTATATCAGATGGCTATTAGCATGTGGCAAACAAATACATTATTGCGACTGTTGGCTGCAAAACTTTTTTAAAAAATTCATAATTACCAAGAGTTGAAAAGAGCTGGGGGTTAATGATTTCCTAGCAGTAACTATAAGGAGTTTGTGGATAGTAACTTCCCCAAGGAATATATTAGCAGGAGATGTAAAGCCATTGAGCATGTTGAATGGAACTTTTTGGATACCCTGAAGTAAGTCTATCACAGGGAGAGGAAATTTTCCTGAACAAGAGGTATGGGACCAGATTGTCAGCTGCTGTATATTAATATAACTCTAGTGAAGTCAGTGTAAATACACCCAGTTATGCCAGAAGAAGATCTTTCTTTGGAAAAGCAACTATGAAGGTTCAGGTTTAATAAGAGCCATGAGATGAAAAATGTACAAAATATGAATTAATCTCTCCCTACAATTAATATTGCTTTTTTTTTTTTTTTTTTTTTACACTGAATGTCAAAATTTGAAGTTTCAGGCAAACTTCAATCACAATGAAAATGAGCTAATTCTTCTCTTCACTGACTGAATCTGGTAAACCTGGAGCTTTCCAGTTTCTGTGTTTGGAGGGGTCTTTTAGGTTTCACAGTGATTGGCATCATGTGAATGTGCTTTTTAACAAAGCTGGGATCAAAGTTAATTTTAGAAACAACATTTGTGAATTAGATTTTTTTGGCAAAGCAAATACAAGTTTAGGAATTTGGAGGTTACAAGGCTACAGCAAAGCGCATTAGCGGAATATGATTTGTGAATTTGTCCCACATAGATAAGAGGACTATGCTAATGTGAATGTGCTACCTTTTTAAAGAAGCTGAATGGGGCAGTTAGGGCTCAGCACCTTCACGGACTTCACAAACCACACCATCTGGAGTGCTTTGTTGTGACATGGGATGAGAGCCCTGTGAGATGTGTGGCTAGCTACAAGCCCAAATCATTTACTTAAGAGGTTTTTCACAGGACAAATGAGAGAGCCTGGTATAACCAAAGTGGAAATAATTGTTCAGAATCGACAAAAATCTGAAGATCTTGGGTTTCTTCAGACCAGCTAGTATAGAGGCTTAAATCTGAGCACCATAGCAGAATGACCAGAAAAGGAGATTGTCCTGTTACAGATATTGTAGTCACCCAAACTCAAGTTTTCATCTTTCAGGTGTGCTGAGGGTGAGGTCTCTCTTTGAAAGATACAGCTTGTTACACAAGCATACAAGTTAGTTCCCAGCTGTGGGAGGAATGTGTGATGTTACGTCTACAATCTTGTTATCGGAAGGGAGGATTTAGAGTTATAACTGGCACCAACTTGATAGTCTTTCAGTGTTTTGAACTTTTCTTTTGTGCTGACTCTGTGGTCCATAACGACAGGTAAGAAGCATGCATGTGTATGCCTTGAGCTTGCCAACTTCAAACACAAGAAAATGGCTCAAAGATAATGATGGACAGTCTCCTGAGGATTTAAAGCTTCAGTCTGGAGAAGTATCTGCAAATGAAGATACTGGACTGTTTTTATATTTGGACTAGAGATCAGTATGGTGATCATGCAACAGCAGACTTCTGAGGAGTATGTTCAGTATTTCCTTGCCCCAGTGGGCTTAGAAATGCCATACAGATTCTTTTATTTTTATTTTTGGTGATGTTTAAGGTAATTTATTTCCCATCCAAGCCAAAATGGAAAAATTGCAACCAAATTATGGTTTCATGTTCTTGCTTGTCTACTACATTCAAAGTGGTTTGCCCAACATGATTGGGTGTTTTTCTTATTATTATTGTTTAAGTACTTACTAGAAACCTAAAACAGAGGAAGGGTGGACCTCTGGTTAGGGCACTGGATTGGGACTTAAACGAGCTGGGTTAAATTCCCAGAATGTGTCTGTGGCCAAGTCACTTTTGTCATTCTGTGCCTCAGTTCCCCTTGCTTAGCTAGTAAGCTTTCTGTGTGAGTTTGTATAACATGTAGCACAGTGGAGTCTCAATCCATGATCTAATTGCTCTCATTTTTGCCACATTTACAAATAATAGTAATACTCAAAGTCATTCTTGAGTATGTTTGCATAAGCCAATGAGAGCACCAAGCAATAGTAATGATTTTACTCTGGAAGCAAGTAACATTGGGATACAGTCAATCAACCTACATAGCTACCTGTAGACAAGTAGTAAAAGTTGAATCCCTCTAGTGCAGCACTCTCTCATCTGGCAACATCCCATAATCTGGCATGATTTTAGTTATCCAGATGACTACTTATCATGGATGTGACCAAGTTTACTTTGGTCCTGTAAAATTTGTTTACAGCCACCAGTCCTGGCTGTCATCGTTCTGTTCTGTTATGTTGCTGTAATTTACCTCAAAATGTCTCCTAAGAGTCCAGTTACCAACAGAAGTGCTAGTAATGCTGGTAGACAATACTTACTTCCCATGGTCCAGGAAATTCTCTCATTTGGCACCAGTCAAGCCCCGAGGGTGGGTACCAGACTAGAGAGGTTCAATCTGTAGTTAATTTCCTGAACTTCAGGTTAAGATTTGTATTCACTACTTTTTTTTCACGTTTACAGATTTACTGAGATGTCAAGAAAGATCTGGCAAAAGCAAAATAACAGGAAAATATTTATATAGTTTAATCATTATTTTGTCATCATCATTCTTGCATTGTTAGAATGTTGTGCAGAATTCATTAGTTCTTAGCTCATTGTCACAAAAGCATATGATTGTCCCATACTTGAACTACTTTATACAACTGTTGGACTCAGAATAATTTCCTAGGTCTCTTCCAAATGTTTTTAACTTCATCTTTGATTTTGAAAATTGTAAAAGAAAAGTCAAAGTGCCATTTTCATCCTTGCTTTCCCCCAGATATTTGTTCTATTTCTTGGTCTACTTTATTCATGAGGTAACACTGTAATTCCATTTCTGCAGGAGTCCAGAAGCTTCCTCATCCACCTTTGCACATTTCGTCCACTACAGTATGGGATATGGAGAACTAACTTTTTCTCCTATTTGCTCCTTAAGTAACCTACACCTTCTCTCCCACCAAAAGAGTGGAAGTAAGTAAACACTTCTGGGCTGTTCAAGCAACTCTTCCCCTTTTACCTCAGTGAGAAGATTGGAAGGAAGCACCAGATATCACTGAAGATCATTTGTCCCTGCTTAATCAAGAATGTATGCAAGCTAGAAACAGGTGCATTTTGAAACGAATCAGTAGCCACCTAGTACTGAAGATTTCTGACAATGCTTCACACTGTGGAGCACACAGACAGCCAGGCGCTGTGCCAACAACCACTGGCTCCAGCTATGCAGCAGCATCCAGACCTGTGCTGACTATGGTAATCTCAGAGGAATGTACGAGGGTATGAGGAAGGCATTAGGACCCACCCAGAACAAGATGGCACCTCTGAAATCCAAATCTGGTGAAGTCATTGCTGACAAAGCCAAACAGATGGAGAGCTGGGTTGAGCACTACTCTGAGCTGTACTCACGCCAGAACGTTGTGGTTGACGCAGCCCTCGATGCCGTCGAGCTCCTACCAGTAATGGACGAACTGGATCAAGAACCGACTGTGGATGAACTGAAGACAGCCATCAACAGCATTACAGCAGGAAAGGCCCCTGGTCAGGATGGTATACCACCAGAGGTAATCAAATGTGCCGCGGACACACTCCTGGAACCCCTACATGAGCTACTGTGCCTGTGCTGGAAAGAGGGTGAGGTTCCACAGGATATGTGCGACGCTAACATTGTAACGTTGTATAAGAACAAAGGAGACAGAAGCGACTGCAACAACTACCGTGGAATCTCCCTCCTAAGCGTCACTGGTAAACTGTTCGCTCGTGTCATCTTTGGCAGACTCCAGAAGATTGCTGAGAGGGTGTACCCCGAATCGCAGTGCAGATTCCGCGCAGAGAGGTCTACCTTTGACATGGTCTTCTCTCTAAGGCAGCTGCAGGAGAAGTGCAGGGAGCGGAGAAAGCCACTCTACATAGCCTTCATCGACCTGACCAAGGCCTTTGACTTAGTCAGCAGGGATGGTCTGTTCAAACTGCTCCACAAGATAGGCTGTCCTCTGCGGTTACTCAAGATGATCCAGTCGTTCCACGAAGACATGAGAGGAACCATCCAATATGACGGCGCATTATCGGATGCTTTCAGAATCAGGAGCGGCGTCAAACAAGGATGCGTGCTTGCTCCGACATTGTTTGGGATCTTCTTCGCACTCCTCCTGAACCATGCCTTTGGATCTTCAACAGAGGGCATCTTGCTGCACGTAAGATCTGATGGGAAACTGTTTAACCTTGCAAGGCTGAAAGCTAAGTCTAAGGTGCGAGAAGTCCTCATCAGAGACATGCTGTTCGTGGACGATGCTGCTGTAGTGTCTCACACAGAAGACCAGCTTCAAAAACTACTGGATCAGTTCTCCAAAGCGTGCAAAGACTTTGGGCTTACCATCAGCCTAAAGAAGACAAACATACTCAGTCAGGATGTTGCTGAATCCCCATCAATCAGCATTGACAACTATACGTTAGAGGTCATCCATGAGTTCGTTTACCTCGGGTCCACCATCACTGACACCCTGTTGTTGGATACTGAGCTAAATAGGAGGATTGGAAAAGCAGCCACAACTCTGTCCAGACTCTGCAAGAGAGTGTGGAATAACAACAAGCTGCACACTCACACCAAAATGCAAGTCTACAGAGCCTGCATTCTCAGCACCCTCCTTTATGGCAGCGAGACTTGGACTCTGTATGCCCGCCAGGAAAAGAGGCTGAACGCCTTCCACTTGCGCTGCCTCAAGCACATCCTTGGAATATCATGGAAGGACAGAGTGACCAACACCGCCGTCCTCGAGCAAGCTGGAATCCCAACCATGCACACCCTCCTCAGACAGCGTCAGCTCCGCTGGCTTGGCCACGTCCACAGGATGAATGATGGAAGAATTCCAAAAGACATCCTGTATGGTGAGCTAGCCTCTGGCAAAATACCTCCCAGACGCCCCCACTTGCGCAACAAAGATGTCTGCAAGAGAGACTTCAGAGAGGTAGACATCGAGCTGGACAACTGGGAAGAACTAGCAGGTGACCACAGCAGATGGAGGCAGGGGTTACACAAGGGCCTTCAGAAGGGCGAGATGAAGATCAGACAGCTAGCAGAGGAGAAGCAAGCGCACAGAAAGCACAATAAGGACTTGCCAGACACCCACGACATCTGCAAGAGATGCAGCAAGGACTGTCACTCTCGTGTGGGTCTTCATAGTCACAATAGACGCTGTAAATGAAGTCCTCAATTGAAACTTTAAAGGGCGCGATCCATAGTCTATGCAGACTGAAGGATGCCTACTACTCACACTAGCCGCGTCTACACATGCCGCCTACTTCGAAGTAGCGGTGCCAACTTCGAAATAGCGCCCGTCACGGCTACACGTGTTGGGCGCTATTTCAAAGTTAACATCGACGTTAGGTGGCGAGACGTCGAAGTCGCTAACCCCATGAGGGGATGGGAATAGCGCCCTACTTCGACGTTCAATGTCGAAGTAGGGAATGTGTAGTCGTTGCGCGTCCCGCAACATCAAAATAGCGGGGTCCTCCATGGTGGCCATCAGTTGAGGGGTTGAGAGATGCTCTATGCAGCCCCTGAGCTCGATGGTGGCCGCGTGGAGCAGCCCCTTAAAGCTCCCCGCCACCTGCCTTCCTGTGCAGGAAGCTGAGAGAACATGCAGGCGGCAGCCCAGACACGCGGCCAGCCTGCACGTCCCTCAGCAGCCCCACACATACCCCACAGCTGCAATGGCTGCCCCCCAGCCCCCCAAGCGCCCCCAGGGGACCCCTCCCAAGGGGAGCCAGGGCTCCCAGTCCAGCAGCCAGGCGGGGAAGCGGCAGCGGGGCCCCTCCTGGATGGAGGCTGAGCTTTGGGACCTGCTGGGGCTCTGGAGTGAGGAGGAAGTGCTCCAGGTAATGGGGAGCAAGAGGCGGAACGCGGATGCGTTTGCTCGGCTGGCCGAGGGCCTGGCCGCCCGGGGTCACCCTGCCCGCACTCCGGATCATGTCCGGAGTAAAGTGAAGGAGCTGCGGCAGGGTTAGGCCGGGCCCAGGATGTGGCCGGCCGATCTGGGGCTGCCCCTGTCACTTGCCCCTTTTACAGGGAGCTCAGGGATATCCTGGGCCCCTGGCACACCTCCTCCCCTCTGGCCACTCTTGATACCTCAGCCGAGGAGCCCCAGCAGGCCCCAGAGGCAGAGTCCGCCCCAGAGGCAAGCCCCGCACTCCGGGGACCCCCCCAGGAGCCCACCCCCGGGGCACCGGAGGAGGAGGAGGAGGAGGACGGGGAGTCCTCCTCCAGCGACACCGGCCTCCAGATCGTCCTGCCATCCAGGAGCTCCAGCCGGGCGTCCGCCCCCCGGGTATCCCCCGACTGTGGGAGTGGACCGTCAGGTATGTACCCCCCTGGTGCACACCCCCGGGGTTGAGGGGCGGGGGTAATAGATATGACCAGGGCCCTCCACATGCCCAGATGACCATGGCCCCAAGGACAGCAGTGGCATGTCCCTCAGAAGAGTGCATCAGCCCCTGCCCCCCCAGCATGATAGTGCCATGCCCCGTCCCCGGGGCTGGGGGGAGCAGAACCTCTAGGGTCCCCCCGGCGGAGTGGGTGGGACACCCAGCAGGAGGAGGAGCAGCAGCAGCATGTGATGGAGTCGGGGGAGTGGAAATGCGAGACTCAGGCTACATATGAGAAACAAGCAGAATAGCTCCCAGTGGCTAAGGATGATCCTGGGGCTACAACTGGCAGGTTACACCTCTGCCCTGAACAAAGAGGAGGGAGGAGCCGAGCTGGGTTTGAATCAGGAGCGGCAGTTAGAGGCTAGGGGAAGGGAGAGCTAGAAGGCAGCCAGCCTGAGGAGGGGGAAAGCTACACCCCAGAGGGGCACCCCTTGGGGTCTTCTCCCCAGAATGGGTTGGCAGGACTGTCTCTGACTGCTGTACTGTCACTTCTGTGAGAAACTGGGCATCTGTTGCCTAATAAACCTCCTGTTATACCTGCTGAGTGAGAGTCACTCCTGCCAGCGGAGGGGTGCAGTGCAGGGGAACCCCTGAACCCCATCACAGCAGCATGTCCCGGGGACAGGGATGGGGAACCTGCAGCAGAGGGATGGGGGGACAAGGGCCACGACTCGGGGCCCACACTAACGGCTGTCTCCACTCTTCTTCCCCCCCTCCTGTGTTCCGCAGCTGCACCATCGGAAGGACTGGAGAGCGCCGGTGACGCGTCAGTGATCCAGGACAGCCCCCCGGGGCCATCACTCCAGGCCAGCCCCTCAGCGGAGGACCGACCAGCCCCACGGCAGGGAAGACGGCAGACCCAGCACCACCACCCGACGGTGACGGACCCCCAGCTGCTGGCCCTCCACCGTTGGCAGCTGGAGGTCGCCGAGCAGCGGCTGCGGGTGGAGGAGCGCCGCCTCCAGCTGCAGGAGCGGGTGCTCACCTGGCTCTAGGAGGCATGGGGGTCTTCATGCGGACCTTCAACCGTATCGCCGACTACCTGGCCCCTCATGCCACGCCGGCTGCCGCTGCGCCCGCCCTGCCTGCTCCACCTGCTGCTCCACCCGCTGCTCCAGCCGCTGCGCCGTCCGCTGTCGCACCACCACCGAGGGCCCTTCCGCCGAGAGGGACCTGGGGCCTGCTGACGCCCGCCGGCCGTATCTACTGGTCCGCCTGGCCCCCAGCCAGCCCTGGCCAGGGCTGAGGCTGAGGCGGGGATCCCAGCCGCCCACCCCCAGCGCTGGACATTAGGGGGTGTGGGGCCCAGGACGTGCCCCCCCCCGTATATATTCCCCCCAGTTTTAGGTTATTTTGTAAATAGTTTGTTTATTTGACCCCTGTTACTATGCTGATCCTTGCCCCCCCATGTACATAGTTCTCCCCTTCCTTGTCTTCCCCTTTCATCTTATCCCTATTTATAATACATATATATATGTTAGATTTTGCCTGTAAATAGTTAGTCTTGTTGATAATAATAATAATAATGAGTTCTACAGATATTTGATTTGACAAACAACTGTCTGCTTTTATTTACAAGAAAAGTTGTGGGGGTGTGCTCTTGGGTGCTCTGTGGTGTGGGCGTGGGGCAGGGAGTGTTGTGGAGGATGGGGGGGGCAGTGGGGGGGCCTGCCAGCGTTCACCCCGCGGCCTCATCAAACTGGGCCCGCAGGGCCTCCTGGACCCGGGTCCCTTTGGGTTCCACCTGGCGACTGGGGGCAGCGGGTGGCTGCACATCGGCCCTGCCAGCCTCCACAGCCCAGCCCTGAAAGAAGGCCTCCCCCTTGCTGTCCATGAGGTTGTGTAGGGCGCTGCACACGCCCACAATCTGGGGGATGTTGGTGGGGCCTGCATCAAGGCGGGTGAGGAGACACCTCCAGCGCCCTTTGAGGCGCCCAAATGTGCTCTCCACCACCTGGCGCCCGTGGTTCAGGCGCTGGTTGAAGCGCTCCTGGCTGGCTGTGAGATGGCCCGTGTACGGGTGCATGAGCCAGGGCCGGAGGGGTTATGCCACATCTGCGATGACGCAGAGGGGCATGGTGGTGTCCCCACAGGGATCTCCCACTGGGGGATGTAGGTCCCCGCCTCCAGCCGGCAGCACAGGCCCGAGTTCCGGAATACCAGGGCGTCGTGGGTTCTGCCAGGCCAGGCCAGCCCACATAAATGTCCAGGAAACGGCCCCGGCTGTCCACCAAGGCCTGGAGGACCACTGAGTGGTAGCCCTTCCTATTTAAGTGGCGTCCTCCACTGTGTTCCAGGGTGTGGATGGGGATGTGAATCCCATCCAGAGCCCCGAAACAATTGGGGAAGCCCAGGGTGGTAAAGCCTGTGATGGCGGCATCCGGGTCCCCAAGCCTCATGAGCCTGTGGAGGAGCAGGGCGTTGATGGCGTGGACGACCTGCAGGGGAAGCACATGGGAGAGCACCAATGAGGGGTGTGCAGGGTGTGTGTGGCCCTCCCCTGCCAAGGCCCCCCTCCCCTTCCCTCCCTTCCCCTGCCAGGACCCCCCTCCCCTCCCCTCCCCTGCCAGGGCTGCCTTCCCCCCCGTCCCCTGCCAGGGCTGCCTCCCCCTCCCCGCGTGGGTCCTCTTACCTCCATGAGGACAGCCCCGACGGTGGCCTTGCCGACGCCTAACTGTTGGCCCACGGATCGGTAGCTGTCTGGAGTGGCCAGCTTCCAGACAGCGATGCCGACCCGTTTCTCGACGCTGAGGGCACACCACATGGCAGTGTCCTGGTGCCTGAGTGCGGGGGTGAGCCACTGGCAGAGCTCCAGAAATGTCTGCCAGCTCATCCGAAAGTTCTGGAGCCAGCGGTCGTCATCCCACTCTCCGAGCACCAGCTGCTCCCACCAGTCGGTGCTCATGGGGTAGCTCCACAGCCGGCGGCATGTGCGCTGGGGGGGGGGTGCGGGGTGCTGCAGGGTTGGGGGTAGCATCCTCCTCCCCTGCGGGCAGCTCCTCCTCTGTGGCAAGGATGTGCTCAGCTGCCTCCTGCATGGCATGGAGCAGGGCGAGCACTGCTCCTACAGGGGCAGCTGTGTGGACCTCTGGCTGGTGCTGGTGGGGGTCCATGACTGCGTCGCTCGAGGTGTGCGTGCCTATGGCTCTGCAGACCGTGTGCTGTGCAGGCTGAGTGTGTCTGGGAGGGGCCCTTTAAGGGAGCGGCTAGCTGTTGCCCCGGAAGGGCTAGTCCGCCCTGTGACCCTGTCTGCAGCTGTGCCTGGCATCCTATTTCGATGTGTGCTACTTTGGCGTGTAAACGCTCCCTCGCAGCGCCTATTTCGATGTGGTGCTGCCCAACGTCGACGTTGAACGTCGACGGCACCAGCCCTGGAGGACGTGTAGACGTTATTCATCGAAATACCCTATTTCGATGTAGCGTCCACGTGTAGACGTAGCCACTGTGGCCAGAGATTCACCACAACAGCATGGGTAGGGCTCATTTAGATCTTGAAGAACATGCTCCTGTTACTGGAGCTAAATGAGAATCTCCCCTTAGCTGTTAATAGCACAGAGGCTTTGACCTGCATTACAGCACTGTGGAATCAATTGAGTAAAAGACCCTGGTACAAATATAAGCCTACTAGCTGGTTAATTATTAGGTCAAAAGAGCATTATAGTAGAGAAACAATAGTGAGGAATAATAGCTACAGTTTTGGAAAAACGGATACCAATGTGCAAAAGAGAATGAAAGTGGTAGTCTTTGAATAAAACAGTCCTGAAACTGACTGATAGCAAGTCAGGGATTTTAAAAAATTAAGGTTTCAGAAACTAAACTAAGGTTAGGAATATAGAAATTAGAGTTGGAAAAAAGACCTCTTAGGTCATGTAGTCCATCCCCCTGCCAAAGTAAGATTACTCGCTAAAGAGCTTTTTCTTGGGTTTTCATAGGTCTGTGGTCCAGAGAGAGCAACTAAATAATGAGCTGATTGCACACAAAAAAAGGAAAGTTAAGAGAGCCAAATTCTAATACTAGGAGACTTTAATTACCCAGAAAGGGGCTGGCTTGAATTCATGGGGGTGGGGGGATAAAGCTCTGCACAGTATTTTGTGAACTGAGTGCATGTATTTAATTTAAAAAGTGTATTGTGTAACAACTAAAGGGAGAGGAGTCCTATTAGAATTAGCATTAATAGGGATTGTGTACCAGCTATGAGATGGCATGTTGGACATTTAATACACAAAATCTAAAAAATCAAGTTCCCTTTTGTACAGTAGCGATTAACACAGTCATAGGCAGATTCTTATGTGCAATACCTGATTCCTTGTTTTCAGATGCAATGTTTTCCGCCTGCAGTGTATTATGTCCACAGATATAAGTAAAGTAAATTAGCAAAGCAGCTAAATCTCACACCTGTTTGCCTCATACAAATCAGATATTTGGTTATCTAATAAAATTTTAATCTAATTATTTGTGGTAGAAAATTTCATGTACAAAGCAAATTGCTCAAGTGAAGATTGCGTCCTTAGTGAATGACTGAAGTACTACTTGCATGTAGTTACTGTTGTCTGAAATATCAATGAAATATTAATTTTCAGCCCCCTGTGGTTCCAGGGCTCTTCAGTTGGAAATAAAAGTGGAATTGAATTGGTTGGGTTGGAAAGGAGAGGAATGAGCCACTTTGGAATGTTCAACAGTGATTTTGTGGTGCAGGCTGTGTAATTTCCAACAGGTTGAGAGAATGGAAGAGAGACAAATTTTAAAGGAACAGTCCCCAGAATTAAAGTAACACCTGAGTGCAATAGACAACAACTTTGTCTGTGTCAATGTTTCCACAACACTTTTGACTGCAGAGTGGTGCACAATTCAGCATGACTTGAGTCTTGCCCAGGTCCTACAGTAAATGATCCCAAGGGAGTAACTGCTTAGGACTGACACAACATTTTCCATCTTTGCAAACATTATACAGTGAGTCTTCACTTTGTTCCTGTAAAGTAGAAAATAAATAATACCCCATTTTACAAAAGGGGAAACTGGTTTGGAGAAGTGATATGAATTGTTCAAGGCACCAATATTAGAACTCAGGATTTCTCAGCAGCCAGTCCTGTGCCATTAGAATGTATCTTTTTTTATAGCTCACAGATAATTGAGCTATAGATAGAAGATTTATGTAGTAATTAATAAGGTGGAACTGTACAAAGATATCTTTCCAATATTAACAATAAATTGCAGGTTATATCTGAATGAGAGTGAAAATTTTCTGACCTCAGTTTTGAAACTATTTTTAAATGGATGCAACCTATGGGCAGAAAAGGAATAAACAGTTCTATAAATCTGTTGGAGGCGTTTTGTATGTCATTTCAGAGCTTGTGGACAAAAAGGGATAATGGACCCAATTTATTTCTAGAGCAAACAAGACATTGTAAGGGGCAATGTGGTTTGGAACAAGGAGGGCCAGAAGGATCAGGGGCTTCCAATCTGTTCCAAGCCACTGCCAATACATGACCTTGGGCAGGACACTTGACTTCCTTGTGCCTCTGCCAATCGAACTGGAAAATTGGGTAACAAAAACAGGACCTCCTTGAAAACCAGATGGTGCATCTGAGTTGAGTTCTCTGGTGTAAAAAAATTACAAAGCGTTGATAGATGCCACACTTTAACAAAGAGTGGTCTGCAAAGTCAGTAAGGAAGAGCGGGCACTTAACAGTTGACAGTTCTGGAAGCTTAAAGTAGTGATTTGTCTCAGAAGTCATGAGCAAAGTGGGAGATCATGGAATGGGTGTAAAAGTTGGCTTTATGATAGGGAAAATTTAGTGGAAGGAGGCGAATTGGGAGTTTATGCAGCTAGAGAGCTGAATCAGAGCATTAAAAGTTGTGACAGTAGTAGTATCCATCTACCCCTACTAGGGAAATTCAGTGGTGCTAAAAAAGCACTCTAAAATTTTGAATAGTAACAGAGAGGAAGCCATGCTAGTCTATACACTTTCAAAACAAAAAGCAGTCAAGTAGCACTTTAAAGACTAGCAAAATAGCTTATTAGGTGAGCTTTCGTGGGACAGACCCACTTCTTCAGACCATAGCCAGACCAGAACAGACTCAATATTTTAGACACAGAGAACCAAAAACAGTAAGCAAGGAGGACAAATCAGAAAAAGATAATCAAGGTGAGCAAATCAGAGAGTGGAGGGGTGGGGGGGGGAAGGTCAAGAATTAGATTGAGCCAAGTATGCAGACGAGCCCCTATTGTGACTCAGAAAGTTCCCATCACGATTTAAACCATGTGTTAATGTGCTGAATTTGAATATAAAAGCCAGCTTGGCTGCTTCTCTTTCCAGAACGGTGCGATAGTTCGTTTTCAGTAACAGACATACCTTTAGGTCATTGACAAAGTGCCCCATTCCATTAAAACGTTGACTAACTGGTTTGTGGATCTGGAGTGTTTTGATGTCTGTTTTGTGCCCGTTGACCCTTTGTCTAAGGGAGTTAGAAGTCTGTCCAATATACAAAGCATCTGGGCATTGTTGGCACATGATGGCATATATGATGTTGGTAGAGGAGCATGAGAAAGTGCCCATGATTCTGTGAGTAATACCCAGAGACCAGCTACTCCAAGATCGGCCCAAAAAAGCCAAGAACAGAACACCACTGGTCATCACCTACAGCCCCCAACTAAGACCACTGCAACGAATTATTAAAGACCTACAACCTATTCTTAATCAGGATGCCACACTCCAGAAGGCCCTGGGTGACATGCCTGTTCTCTCCTACAGACAACCTCCCAGCCTCATGAGGATCCTCACTAACAGCCACAGTCTATACCCCAGGAACACCAGTCCTGGAACCTTTCCCTGCAACAAAGCCCGCTGCCAGCTTTGTCCACATATCTTCTCTGGAAATACCATCACTGGACCTAACCAGGTTACTCACAGAATCACGGGCACTTTCTCATGCTCCTCTACTAACATCATATATGCCATCATGTGCCAACAATGCCCAGATGCTTTGTATATTGGACAGACTTCTAACTCCCTTAGACAAAGGGTCAACGGGCACAAAACAGACATCAAAACACTCCAGATCCACAAACCAGTTAGTCAACGTTTTATTGGAATGGGGCACTTTGTCAATGACCTAAAGGTATGTGTGTTACTGAAAATGAACTATCGCACCGTTCTGGAAAGAGAAGCAGCCAAGCTGGCTTTTATATTCAAATTCAGCACATTAACACATGGTTTAAATCGTGATGGGGACTTTCTGAGTCACAATAGGGGCTCGTCTGCATACTTGGCTCAATCTAATTCTTGACCTTCCCCCCGCCACCCCTCCACTCTCTGATTTGCTCACCTTGATTATCTTTTTGTGATTTGTCCTCCTTGCTTACTGTTTTTGGTTCTCTGTGTCTAAAATATTGAGTCTGTTCTGGTCTGGCTATGGTCTGAAGAAGTGGGTCTGTCCCACGAAAGCTCACCTAATAAACTATTTTGCTAGTCTTTAAAGTGACTGCTTTTTGTTCTAAAATTTTGGTATAATACATTTTATATCCCGTTCATATATTGGACTGAAATATCTAAATCTTAATTTAAATAGTTGGCATCGGTTGTATCCTGAAGCTTTGGGTTGTTCTTCATTTCCGAGAATTGGGTCTTCATTGAGCAATTACTTGTATTCCCCATTTATTTATGAATGGCTTGGATCCAGGGTTCAAAATCTCAGCAATATGATCTAAGTAAGAATAGATAATAACAGCTGGTAACATCTGAATTTAAGATTTGAAATAAACCTAAAGTCACAGGTTCAGACACAGACAGGACTCATCGAATGATAGATATTAGAGATAAAAAAAGACCTATTGGGTCACTCAGTCCAAAGCCTGGCAACACAGAGTTGTTCCCTGAAGCACATTTTCTAGCATTTTCATTGTATTTTGTGTATTTGATTTGTTATTGCTTCATGGTTTAAACATGAGGCAAAAATAATCTCTAATCTGGAACATCTCTTGTCCAGCAACATGCGTAGTCTGGCATGATTTTAGTTATCCAGACGACTAGTAACCATGGGGTGTGGTCAAGTTTCCCATGATCCCATAAACTGTATTTACAGTCACTGGTCTTGGCTATCAGTGTTCTGTGCTGCTGTTTAACTGTAAGATAGGCCAGAATGTCTTCTAACAGCCCACGAAGCAGTAGAAGTGTTACTAATGCTGCTGGACATTATTGACCTCCCATGATCCGGCAAACTCATTCAGTACCAGTCAGGTCATAAGGGTGCTAGATGAGAAATGTTCATCAACATCATAATCACCATCATCAAAAACAACCATGGGTTCAGCGCCCATTAATGAGAGAGGTGTCTGACACCATTTCCTTCCATCTTTCCCTGTCCAGTGTGGAGTGGCTTAGTTTCTATAGACTAGCTCCACACCAATCTACTATATCATCTAGCCATTCTCTGTGGGGTCTGCCTCTCCAATTTAAACCGTCTGTAGCAAACTCTAGTAGTTTCTTGCATCATTTGTTTCTGTCTCCATATCCAAACCTTCCCATGACTCTCTCCCAATGTTTATCTGTTCTGATCTTTGCATTCCAATCTCCTCTGATGATCAACACATCTCTCTCCAATATCTCCTCCAGCATCCTTGTCAAGTCTTTACCGAATAGCTCAATCTCTTCCTCCATGCTGTCTGATGTGAGTGCATACACCTGAGTGACTGAGATGTTGAATGGTTCTGTTTCAAATCTCGCTGCCATCATTCTTACACTAACCTGTTTGTATCCTAACAATGCTCCTCTAGCTCTTTTGCAAACAAGGAATCCAACTCCTTCCTCATGCTTCTTTTTGTTCCCTGACCAAATGACTTCAGAGACGCACATCTCTCTCGATGCTGTCTAACACATCTCTGCCAGTCCAAGTATATCGCATTGGTATCTCTCCATCTCCTTCCAAAGCAGCTCTAATTTTGCAGTAGCCCACAGTGTTTGGACATTCCAGGTTCCAATTGCTAGTATATGTGTTAGTTGTAATTTTCTTTCGGTAGCCAACGTATCAACCCAATCCCAATCACTCGATTGGGGTCACAGACCTTGTTTATCCAGGTGATGTCTGAGCTGGCATCTTTTATCATTTAGTTGTACTGGCATCAGATTTTATTCGTATTGTTGTTTCACGGTCAGCATATCGTCACTCATCTGACCAAGCCTCCTCCTTCAACCAGGCTTAAGACTGGCATGGAACTCCACCATGAAGCCTCTAGGGGGCCTAGGCCAGTTGGGGTTGGGTCGATCAGTAGTAATGTTCAGCCTGTACTTAAATGCCTTGTTTTCTTATACTGTTTATTATTCTTGAACACTGTCAGTGTGCATGACTCTGGCCCAGAATGAAAACATTCAAGACCTAAATTCTGAGGCACAGTGTGGCCTAGTGTATGGGGCAGTGGGCTGAGAATTATTAGATATGACCTTTATTCTTGGCTTTATAACTGACTCTTCAGTTTTAGGCAGATCGCCTAAACTATCCTAGTTATCCCATCTGCAATGGAATATACTGGCCTTCCTGTGGAAATATCTTAAAAGTTCTTGGATGAAAAGCATTACAGTGAATAAAAATTAGACAGCGGTGTTGGGTGGTGGTGGTAGTAGTATTCATTAAAGACTAAGTATATTCAGATCTGATCCAGAAAAGTGCTCAAGTCCATGGTGGTAATAAAACATGCACATGCTGAAATTAAAGCGTTTCCGTAGTTGCTTGATGACTCAGGGCTTCTGTGACTAGCAGTGGGACCATAACAGAGTGAGTAATTGCCACAGTCAGGTCACACTATTTCTTATCCTCCCTCCAAAAATTTCTGACTTTCATAGCTTTAAATTCACAGCGTTAGTGTTGTCTTAATGGAGTCCTTTTGTATTTATAGTAACTTACTTTAAGAAGGAAGAAGTCATGGATTGAAGGGTACTAGAATAAACAATTTGAGAAGAATTTCTTCACAGAAAGAGCAGCGGATGGAACGCTGACCAAAAGCAGCAATATATGCAAGGAATGCCTGGCATTTCAAAACCAGAATGGGTGAATATTTGAAGAAGGAAATGAAAGGGTATAATCACTAGTTTATATAGGGGATATTGCAGTCTATGGGCTGAGTGTTGTCTTTAACCAGTCATTTCGTTCTATTTTTTTATTTTCCTGTAGGAATTAATAAAGGCACTTTGGGGATAGTTTGTGTGGTCTTAGGCTTTTCAGTGGTCCATAAGTACTCATTTTTGAGTGAGAGGGGAATGTAGTTGAAATGCTGCATCTATTTTCGGTCCTGAAAAAACAAACATTGTGTTGCACGCAAAGGAAAACTTAAAAATACTGAGTTAACAATATTATTAAAAACAGGTTCGGAAGTTGTTTAGGGAAACTGAGCTATATAAATAAGAATGAATTCTAACCTAAGGTCTCTAAAATGCCAATTACGGTCACTTGAGTGCATGGACATTATGAGCAACAAGCTCAGCTAGTTAATGAGCAATTTCATAACATGCTGTATATCACTTTAAAAGAGACATGATAAATTGCCACTAATGGTATTGTGTGTATAAATTGGAGTGGTGTCTGCACTGCATTTAGTACTAGTGATTGGGTGGTACACCTGGAAAGACTTGTATTTTAATTGGCCCTTTTTAGCACTTTTGCACCTTGTATGTGTTCTGGATTATGTATGATTGATGACTTTGAACGTATGAGTGTGAGAAAAATGTAGTTCTTAATGCTTTTAAACCATTTGTTTTCCAGTCCATAAAAGGCTCCTGTGTTTTGGGGGTAAAGGTTTATGCTTCTCAAGTAAACATACGGTTCTGGGACTTTGCCTGTTAACACTATAAATCCAGCATGCTCGTAGGAGGGAGGTAGAGTTAGAGTGCTCTTAATAGAAGAGTGTAATTTTCATGCTAGCCATTACAGAGGAATAAGCAGATACTTTTGTAATGGGAGAGTTTGATGTCTACACTAGTTAAACTTTTTTGGCAGTAGATTGCTTTCTTTCTGGGGATGCTTCTAGTTCACTTTCCAAGTCCCAGGGAAACTTATTTCCACCACCTGTATCACAGCCACTGGTCTGCCTGACTGACTACATCTGCTGTTGGATCCAGTCACCCCATGAATCACCCAAAGGGGTTGCTATTGAATAGCTTAAAGCATTCCCTCCCCTTCCCAGCCTAGGGAGCAAGAGACAGGATTGGAAATGAAACCCACATATCCAATGCAGCAGTTAGAACCTGAAGTTACATTTTCTCAGTTCTAAACTTTGGGATTTCTGCTGACTGTTAAACCTCTCTAATCCAAAACACTCTCATCTGGCAACATCTGTAATCCAGCATGGTATTAGTTAGCTAGGCGACCACTTATCACATCTGTGGCAAAGTTTCCTGAGATCCCATAAAGTTTGTTTACAGCCACTAGTCCTGGCTCTCAGTGTTCTATGCTGCTCTTGAGCTGTACTTTACCCCTAAATGTCTGCTCAGAAACCAGTAAGCAGTGGAAGCATTGGTAATGTAGTAGACAATATTGACCTCCCATGGTCCGGCAAATTCTCTTGCCTGGTACTGGTCAGATTTCAAAGGTGCCAGATGAGGGAGATTCAACCTGTATTTAGAGTGAACCTCACAATAGTTAGGAGAATGTATCTCACTCTTTTTATTGAGAGTTTTCAATAGGTTTTTAAACTTTTATTTATAAACACATTGCACATCTTGTTGAACTGGAAGGGACCTTGAGAGGTCACTCTGTCCAGTTCCCTGTATTTACTGCAGGACCTATCACCATCCCTGACCGATTTTTTTTTTTTTTAATCTAACCTGCCCCAGACACTTAGAGGGCCCCCTCAAGAACTGGGCTCGCAACCATGGATTTACAAGACCAATACTCTAACCAATGAGCTCTCACTGATTTTGAGTATTTCTTGTTTTGCGTGGAACTTATGAAAGAAACACACTGAACCTTGCCAGATCTAGGAATGTTGAGGTCAAGTTCTGTGTAAGTTTTTCCTACAGCTTTGTCCTGTGCTCCTCTATCTTTCCAGGGCCATGTCAACTTTTCTGCTGAGATTAGCGGGGGTGTGCAGACAAAGTTTGGCTTTAACATAGGATTTCAATTTCAGACTCCAGGATTGAAAGGCAGGTGCATTAAGCTCCACTGTACTGTATCTCTAATATGTTGCTAATTAGCGCTCAGTGTCTTTCTGATCTCTGATATTTTGTCACCTTCCCCTGAATCCTTCAATTTCTGTCTTTTTTTTTCTTTTAGTTCCTTCATTAATCACCAGTGGCAACTATAATAAAGCTTACCTTAGCAGCATGGGTATTTTATATTCCTGTATCACCTGAAAAGAACCAGACACAGTGTATAACAAATGTGACATGTACCCATTATGTTCTCTGACTCAGGTCAGTCTCTGCATTCATATTATTGCTCTTTTTCTATATGTGTGTTTATACAGCCTCTGTACTGGATAGTGCAACCCCATGCCAGTGCGATTTGTGGACTTGGGGAAGATAAGGGGTTCCTCTAACTCACCTGTACTGTTGCACTGTGAATAAATAAAGTCATCAGTGCCAAAGAGAGAGCAAGCATGAAAATAACTTTGTAGCCTTGTGGTTTTAACGCTCATATGGAATATGGTAGAAACCTGATCCAGTCCCTCTGCTTCAATTAATTTTAAAATTAGATATTCAAAATGGTACAACATCGAGAGAAGGCACTGAGGAAGCCTTACATCAGAGCATCCCACAATCTAGAGGAACTGTCACACATTAGTGTTAGTAGAGTGAATATTGTAACAAATTGACAAATTAAATAATAACCAGGTGATATTAATCCATGAGTTCTGAAGGAAATCAAATATGAAATTTCAGTATGTAACTTATCACTTCAATCAGCCTCTAGACCAGATGACTGGAAGATAACTAATGTGTTGTCAGTTTTTACAAAAGACTGATATTGTCAATCACAGGCTAGTAAGCCTAATTTCAGTGTCGGGCAAATTGGTTGAAACTGTAGTAAAGAACAGCATGATCAGACAGATAGATGAGCTGCTGTCAAATCAACAAATCTTTTTGTGAGAGGAAAATCAGAATCTTTAATGGTGTCAGCAAACATGTAGACAAGGGTGATCCAGTCAATATATAGTGTATTTGGAGTTCCAGAAAGCTGTTGATAAAGTCCCCCACCAAAGACTATTAAGAAACTTAGGGGGTCTTGGGATAAGAAGGAGGATGGTCTCATGGAGCTGTAACTGATGGAAAAAGGAAAGAGAGGCTAAAAATCAATGGCCAGCTTTAACAGAGAAAAGGGGACAAAAGCAGAGTCTCCCAGGCTTTGTACTGTGATTTGTGTTGTTCAACATATTTATAAATGATCTGCAAAAGGGGGGTAAACAGTGAAGTAGCAAAATTTATAGGCAATTCACAATTACCCTCAGTTTAACAGACCCTAATTCAACGGACTTCAGAAATAACAAATGCTGTCCACCAGGCCCCACCCTCCCCCAGAATAAATGCTGGCGACTCAGCAGAGCTGCCGCCAGGGCTGGAGGGGCCACCAGAGCAGCTGGGGCTGCCAAAGCCAGAGGAGCCACAGTGCTGAGTGTGCCGAGAGCCACAGGAGATGGAAGGAATCAGGCTGGCGTGCAGCTCCTCTCCTAATAATGGGGGAGAGAGATGGAGGTGTGAGGGGAAGAATGGGACAGGTTGGGAGAAGGTAAGATGGGGGCAGAGGACAGGACTGAGTGATTTAGCAGACTTTCAGCATTAACAGACACCCCTGCCTCACATTAGTCCGTTAAATCAAGGGCTTACTCTACTCAAGATAGGTAAATCCAAAGCGGACTTCAAAGAGTTACAAAGAGATCTTACAAAATTGAGTGACAGGACAACATGGCATATGAAATTCCACGCTGATAAACACAAAGTGCTGTACGTTGGGAAACTTCCCAACTATACAGACAAAATGATAGTGTCCAAATTAGCTGTTACCACTCAAGAAAGAGATCTTGGCATCATTGTGGACCGTACTCCAAAAATGTCTGCTCAGAGTGCAGCAGCCATCAAAAATGCTAACAAAAATGTTAGGAACCATTAGGAAAGAGACCAGTGATCAGTCTCTTGGCATCCTGTATGCATTTCTGGTCACCCCATTTCAAAATAGGTATATTAGAATTGGAAAATATACAGAGGAGGGCAACAAATATGATTAGGAGTATAAAACAACTTCCATATTAGGAGAGATTAAGATAACTGGAGCTGCTCAGCTTGGAAAAGAGATGAGTGGGATGGGAGCATGGTATAAAATCACAAACAGGGCTGGCAAAGGTTAATAAGAATTATTTACAGCTTTAAAATGAGGTGTCATCAAATGAAATCAATAGGTAGCAAGTTTAAAACAAACAAAAGGAGTTGGTACTTTATACAGTGCACAGATAACCTGTGGCACTCTCAGTGGGGATGTTTTGAAGGCCAAAAGTATTCCTAGGAAGAATGAAGTAAGTTATTGGAAGATACATCTATCAATGGCTATTAGCCAAATTGGTCACGGACATGTATGCTGTGGGTGTCCCTAAACCTCTGACTGCTAGAAGCTGGGGCTGGATGATGGGATGGATCACTCAATAAATTGCACTGTTCTGTTCACTCCTTCTGAAGCAGCTGGTATAGGCCACTGTCAGCAAACAGGATACTGGGTTCAAGGGACCATTCGTCTGACTCAGAATGGCCATTTTTATGCGACTTTTGTGAGTTCCATTTGGATGTTCTTCTCTCCCCATATTAGGGAGCCCAAATGTCTTACCCAAGCCTTGTAAATCCTAATGTTGTTCGAGGGTCTCAGAAGATAGGTGTAGTAACAGCTTTCCCACTTCTAAATTTCTTTGTCTCAATCATTCCCTAAGAGAGTACGTGACGTGCTTATGATCACAATGTAATCCTATGGCAGATCTGGGAATTGAACGCAGATCTTCTGATTTATATTAGAACACCTCAACAACAAGAACTGCTCCTATAGAAAATAGAAGTAAAACTAATTTTTTCCAATTATTTAAACTCTTCATTACAAAAAATATTTTAAACCAAAATAAATTGTACAGTAAATGAATTTGGCTAACCAGCATGCTTAGTTAACCAGCACCTACTCTGCTAGTTGCCAGTGCTGGTTCGTTGAGCATATGATCATAGGGAGTGGCAGCTGCAGGGCCAGATGCAGTGCAAGTGGCAGCGGCAGCAGAGCCAGGGGCTGACTACCATGTGGGAGCCAATGGCAACAGGGCCGGTGGCTGTGGAGCCCAGCTACTCAGCTGGTGGTAGCGGCAGCTGGGCCAGGGGCCAGCTGTCATGCCAGGGTTGGTGGCAGGGGGTTGGAGGCCAGCTGCCGGGGGAGCCAGCTGTCCTGCTCACAGCAACAGCAATGGAAGTGATGTAGATGGAGTATGGCCACTTTGCTGTCCAGCACGTTTGATTATCTGGCACCCCTAGTTCCCAGATAATAGAGCTTCTATGTATTGAAAAAATACGATAGGTGTTAATTTGCTAAACAGCTGGCTTTATAAATTCACAAATAGAAGTGAATAGAAATAGAATATCTGAAGGGGCTAATTTGACCAATACTTACAATTTTTGCTGTATTTTGAATATGATGAGGATATTACTCATTTAAGTTTATTAGCAGACTGTAGGGGCTGTCGCAACTTTAGTAATAATAATATATGGAGATATAAATATTTCAGAACTGGAAGGGACCTTCCTAGGTCATCGAGTCCAGTCCCCTGCACTCACAGCAGGACCTATCACCATCCCTGACAGATAGATATAGGTAAAATCTATTTGGCCCAGATGGCCCCCTCAAAGATTAAATTCATAACCCTGGGTTTAGCAAGACAGTGCTCACATCACTGGGCTATCCCTTTTCCCAAACAGCCTTTTCCTGTTATACAGAATAACTAAGAATTGAGGGTGGGGTGGGGGCGGGACAGAATTACCTAACAATACATAGAATACTAGTCCCTAAGGCTTGATGCTTTGCATTTTAAAAAACAAAGCAGTCATTGTTAATGCTTTGGAAAACATGTAATTTTACTGTTTCATTTAATGAAATATTAAAATTCTGAGGGACAACAGTCCTGCTGTGTTTCATGTACTACTGTAGCTACTGTTAGAAATAAAATAAATAATACACTCTGGTTTTCTGTAGATTTTTGTTGTTCTCCCTCTAAATACATTCTTGTACCCTCATAGTTCCACCTAAAAAGCAAAGAAGAGCAGTTTCAGTAATTAAAAAAAATTCTATTTTGTCTCTCTGATTTTTAAATAATTGATAACATGTAATGGGCTGCCTTTGCTGAAATTGATACTTATCTTGGCTGTGTGGTTGTATCACAAAGTGTCTTGGTTTTGCTTTCATCTTCCTTAATCATGCAGTGCTCAGACATACCCTGTTACTGATACTGGAAGTGCAGAGCCTGTCTCGTAATGCATATTATACCTGTACCAAAGCCATGACTTTTCTACAGACTTTCCGGAGAAAAATTACAGAATATTATTTCTATCCCCAAAATGTGCCCCTTTCTAACTAAGACCAGCCCTTTCTTTTTCTTTACAGACACAAAAAACAAAATCTGTCTATGAAGCATTGGTGTGGTAGGTGCAACAAATGAACAGAATATATTTGAAGAGGCAGTTGTTGTCTTTGTGACATTGAGTGGAAGTGCAGTGAGGTGACCATTACTAGTTTACTGGAAAAGGTTTGTCGGAAAAACTGTTTTAAAGACATTTGCATAAAAGGGCTATCTTCAGTACAACTACGGAAAAATAACTTGACTTCTGTAGTCATGGAGTTAGGCCAGTGCTGACTGCTCGGAAAGTCCTGCCTATATATTTTAAATCTAAATAATATAAGCAGGACTCTTTTTTTGTTTTGGATGGTGCAGCAATTTCGCATAAAGTAGTTTTGTATTTTCCTAACAAATCATAACCTGGTCCTAATGAGTTTTAAGATAAGACTGAAAAAGATTACCAAACCAAAGAACAGTCACATTAAGTTTAATCTGGACCAGTTTAAAGACCCAAATACTGTCAATGAGTTCCAAGCTATGGTAGGAGGGAAACTTGCTCCCCTGATCACATTTGAGCAAGGCCTAGAAACACTCACTAAAAGCTTTGAAAACGAGTCACAGAAACAGCTACAGAGATACTAGGAACATATCGTCCCAAAAAGAAACAATGGATTACAAATGAGATTTTGAACCTTTGTGACCAAAGAAGGGAACTTAAGAAAAAGAAAAAATCAGCTGAAGGAACAATACAATATAGGATAATTAACAACAAAATAAAAACCAGTATGAAAGCAGCAAAAGAAAATTGGAGTTTGAAGAGACCCTAAATGCAAACAACAGTAAGAAAGCTTTTAAAACTATTAAAGGGTTAACACAGACTATAGAACATAGAATAAGCTCTATACAAGACAAAATTGGTAACTGTCTCACTGAAGAGAAAGACATAAAAAGATGGACGGAATACTGCTCTGAGCTCTACAACCATAATTCCAATGGAGATCCCAACGTTCTGAAAGTTAACAACCCAACAGAAAAAAAAACTTTTCCATCCTACAGGAGGAAGTTGAAGCAGCCCTTAAATCGCTAAAGGCAGTCAAATCACCTGGCATAGATAACATCCCATCTGAATTTGTAAAAAAATGGAGGTAGCAGTATGGTTGACATACTCTTGATAATTTGCAACAAAATATGGCAGAGTGGAGAATGGCCAACAACTTGGACTCAATCACTAATTATAATGCTTCCTAAAAAAAGGAAACCTACAGTTATGTGAAAATTACAGGGCCATCAGCTTAATTAGCCACGCTAGTAAGGTGATGCTGAAAATCATACTATACAGACTAACACCCCAGGCTGAGAAGATTATTTCTGAAGAACAAGCCGGTTTTTGATCAGGCAGGAGTACCATTGAACAGATTTTCAACCTATCTGTTCTCTGTCAGAAATACAATTTACATCAGCAAGACCTGTACCACATTTTTATTGACTTTAAAAAGGCCTTTGACAGAGTTTGGCACACAGTACTGTGGGCAACAATGAAGCAATTTAACATCAACAGTAAACTCATTGACATAATTAAAAATTTATACAAGAAGGCCAGTAGTGCAGTACTATTCAATGGTGCCATTGGTGCCTGGTTCCATACCACTGTAGGAGTATGACAGGGCTGCATGCGCTCTCCTACCCTTTTCAACATATTTCTGGAATGTATCATGATAGATGCTCTGGATGACCACACTAGAACCATAAGTATTGGTGGTCAATCTATAACCAACTTATGCTTCGCAGATGACGTTGTTGGACTGGCAGGGAGTGAAAAAGAACTAGATAACCTTGTTAAATGCCTAGATAAAACTTCAAAAAATATGGCAGGGAAATAAATGCAGAGAAGACAAAACTCATAACCAATAATCCTGAGGGCATATCCTCACAAATATCCATAAAACAACAGAAATTGGAAGAAGTAAAACAATTTAAATACCTAGGGTCGATCATCTCTGATGCAGGTACAAAACCAGAACTACTCACCAGAACAGCAATAACAACCGCAGCAATGGCAAAGTTAAAACTATTCTGTAAAGATAAAAACATATCCCTAAAGTCAAAAGTAAGGCTCATGCAAGTTCTTGTACACTCCATCTTTTTATATGCTGTGAGACCTGGACTGTGACAGCAGAACTAGAGCGCAAGATCAAGGCCCTTGAAATAAGGCCATACTGCAAGCTTCTTAACATCCCCGACACAGCACATATTAGTAACGAAGAGGTCAGAAACATTATCAACTCAGCAATAGGACCTCATCACAGCCTACTATCCAGAATGAAAAAGAGCAAACTAAGATGGTATGGACACGTAACGAGATCATCAGGCCTGTCCAAGACCGTACTGCAAGGTACAGTCAATGGTAAAAGGAGACATGGCAGACAGAAAAAACAATGTATAGACAATATTAAAGAATGGACAGGGATGAGCTTTGCTGCAACTCAAGAACTGGCAAATGACCATCAAAGATGGAGAGATGCTGTAAGGAACGTTGTCATGAAGGCGCCCCAATGATGTCAGTCAAGGGACTGATGGTGATGATGATGATGATGACTCACTTAAATGAGGGACACATATACTAACCTTTGCTCACTAGATGAGTGAACTCTCCCCACTAATACGAGCCTTACCCCCCTCCCTGCGGCTCCAGCCTGTCATACTCTGACCCGCTTGCCAGCCCCACAGACCCAATCTGCTACAGCCTGACCTCCCCCCCGCCAGCCCCCCAGCCCCAACCCACTGCAGTCTGATGCCCCCACAGCCCCAAACTGTGGCAGCCCCTCCCTCCACTGGCCCCACAGCCCCACCCCACCACACCTTGCCCACCCCACAGATCCAACTCACTGCAGCCTTAATGCCCACTGTCCACCCCACAGACCCAACCCTCCAGCAGGTTTTAACCCTCCCCCCAATTCATGGCCCTAAACTGCTCCCAGCCTTTAACCTTCCCCAACCCCCCTCCCAAACTCAAGGTTCACTTACCTTTCAAAAGCCAGCACCACATACTGCCACTCCTTCGCCAAACTAGGAGCACTAGGAACCAATCAGAGACTTTTACATGTATTTTATTGGTAATTTAGTGTCTCTTACAAGTTTTTGCCTACAAGCAGAAAGTTGGGAACCAGTTGTGCTCATATAGTGAGGGATGAGTGTAGAAAACTTTGTGGAACCAAAATACTGTCATATACCGAGGTAATGGTTTGCTGGAGGAAGTACTATATCCTTTCTGCTGTTCTGCAAGTTAAAACATTGGTGGTGTTGCATTACTTTAATAAACAGAATGTTTGTAAGTACAAATGGTTGAAAATCCCCCTTTTTCAGGACATTAAAGCATTACTCAACTGTTAGACTTTTTCCATGTTTTCATACATTTTTCACCTACTAGTGCAGTTGGCCCACTTCACTTAGCCTTTTGATTCCATAATTATATTCCGTGATAGTAAATAAAGTCTCTAACTCCCATCTCTGACTATCCCTGCTGAATCTATAACTTCCATCCAGCCCATATGAGGATTCAACTTTTTAAAAGAAAAATCTATTTTATTCCAGGAGAGGGGAGTAAGGCCTATGTGTGATAAAGAAGCAACTTTATTTTTGCTTAAAGGTTTTTTGAAAATTCCCACTTAGCTCCCTATTGATCAAAGGATAGAGGTTTAGTCAGCCTGATGGCTTAGAGGGATAAGATCTTAGGAGTGTGAGATAGAATTTTGCCTCTGACTGACTTTATTGTGTAGACAATGGGGGATTCCTCCCAGTGATTGTTTATATATAGCATTTGAGAATAAGCAATAGCAAAGAAAAAATTTGAGAGCTGAATGGACAGTATAGATTTGAGATGGAGAGTAAAGACAGGCTGTGTAACCATTTCTACATGTGTTGCTGCCAGAGTACTTCAGGCCTTCCTAGCAACATCACCTTTTCCTACCTAAAAGTACATTCTGTTCTCATGCTTGGGCTCTCCTGTGCAGACGTAGCCAATCATGATTGAAATCTGGTACATACGAGGTGTAGCTAAATGTTCAGGAGGGACTAGAATGAGACCACCAGTAACCTGACTGGTATTTCACGTGGTGTTACCATTGTTTTGGGGCCTAATGGTAGTTCTTGAAGGAGCTCTGGTACTTTGGCAAAATTCCTATCCATGAGCCCCGTGGTGTCACTGATACTAAGGGGAGAAGAGAGTGATCAGCTCTCCTAAAACACTTGGCTTTTGTATATATGGTAGTCATATCTCTCTAAGTGTAACAGTACTGCATTGAAGTGACTTGATTGGTCCCATAATCGTCATCTGCAATGGTATAAGAAGCATGTTGTTTAATCTAAGCAGATGAAACTGAGTGGGGAGGTAGGAGCAGAAATGTAGGGGAGTGTAGGAACAGCAATGAGAATGGAAACTAAAGACCTCCAGGGGTGATAGAGATAGAAGAGAAGAGAGTAGCGGTTTATTGTTCTAATGGGAAGAGGACATCAGAGCATGGGTGGAGTCATATGACCTGAGGCAGACAAAAAAGTAAAAGACAAGAGAGTCTGTTTTTTCTCTCTTCAGTAACATATTACCAGATTGCTCCTAGGACTCATCGTTACTGATAGAGTTGCACCAGTTTAGCTAACTGTGTTTAAAATCTATTTGAGTAATCTGGTACTTTTAAATCCATTTACCTCTCTTTAAATAGCCTTGGTTTAATTCAACAAGTTAAATCAATGTAAGCAAGGCTTTGAACCACTTCAGCAATGCAGATGTAATCGCATGCACATTTTATAGCCTAGATCAGACTTTGGTTTCAAAACTTCCATCATGAGGCTTTTTGAAGCTGTCTCCCTTCTTAAATCTCTTTGTTTCTGTGAATCACATGTACTTCAAAACCTGCTGTGCGTTTTCCACCCCTCTTGACATAATCTTCATGCTCCTGCCTTACTTTTATTCTAAGTTGGGTGGGGAAACCCTCATAGGAGCCATTGACCCACAGTTGGAGACCACACACAGGGTTCAAGTTGTGGAAAAGGGCTCCTGCCTGGGAAAGAGAGCTGAGGTATGGGAAGAAGTGAGGGCTTCAGCTGAGGGTAATGGCTCTGAGGTGGGGCTGGGGCTGGGATGGGGGTTGGGATGAGAGATGAGAGTGGGAGTCCAGGCTCTGAGAGGAAGGTTGGGTGTAGGAGATGGCAAGAAGGGGTGAGAGGTGCAGGCTACAAGGCACTTACCTCAGGTGGCTCCCAATTGGTGGCGCGGTGGGGCTAAGGCAGGCTCCCTGCCTGTCCTCACTCCTTGTGTCTCCTAGAAGTGACTGCCATGTCCAGCTGCTATGTGGCGGGACCAGGCAACTATGTATGACTCCACAGCTTCCATTGCCTGGGAACCAATGTTTGGGGGCGGAGGCAGCGGGTGGATCTTCTGTGATCATCCTCCACCTAAAAGCTGCAGAGGCATGGTAGCAAGCTGGTGCTCATGGCTCCAGCCAAGTGGGAAAGTGCTAGCACTTGGGGCTTCCAGGCTGCTGCATGGAGACTGGCTGTGGGCTGGGTGAAATTAAGGCAGTGGGAGCGTAGGGTCGGATCCAGCCTATGCACATTGGGTTCCCCGTCCTTATCTAAACGAAGTACTGGCTATGAATTAAAACTCAGATTTACACACACTCCTTCAATGTTGTAGAACAGGAATCTCAAACTCGTGGACTGCTGGCCAGCTACACCCAAGCAGTTCCACAATCCCACCCACACAGCCGCTGGTGTGAGACCCTGTGGTCCGGGAGAGAGAGTCTTTGTCCTTCCCCCAAACCCAGCCCCTGCTCCATCCTATTCCTCCCATGACACCCGTTTCCACAAGCCCCTCCCCCAAGGGACACAGCCTTGGGAGTTACTTAGAGGCCTGCCGTGGGGCAGCAGCAAGGATGAGCCTCACTGCGGCAGCAGGAGCCACAGGGAAGTAGAGTGATTGGCCTGATCTGGGATATGGTAACAGAGCAGAGCAGAGCAGGCTGCTGCATTGCTCCAGTTTCTTCTGGCTCCGAACACTATGGGGAGTGCGGGGAGGGGGGCCCCCTGCCAGCATCCCCAGCAGGACTAGGGCCGCACGGTCTAACCTGAGTATAAGGGACTGTTCTGTACATAAGACAATTGAGGCAGGTGCTGTGGGGCTGCCCACAGTGTGGGGTCTGGGGTGGCTGCAATAACTGTTCTACGAATAGGATGACTCTGCACACACCTCCCTCAGGCCACAAGGAAGTGTTGGCAGCAGCATAGACCTAGCAGCTAGAAGCCACTCTAGCCTCTCTTTGCTGCTGGTGGCAGCAGCCGGGAGCCCCTGGAGTGAGGGCTCCACCGGGAGTTCAGCAGGCAAGGCTGAGTGTTACGTCTGGAGGGGCACACAGACTGGCAGAAATCATTGCCCCCAAGCCGTGTGAGAAAGAGGTTCCCATTTGCTCCCTATAAGGATTTGTGGAGGGTACTGGCCCTAAGATAAATTGAGTTTGAAATCCCTGGTGCACACATTATGGACATGCGTTGTTTTGATCCAACTGGAAATTGCGTCCTTCCTCTTCCCCTTTGGCAACTTAATTTTCATAATTCCCAAAGTCCATTTCAGTCTAGGTTTCTTGTGCCTTAGTGCAGGATGCCAGCCATAACTCCACCTTCCCAATGCAGTGGAAACCTAAAAAGAGGGTGTCCTAGAATAGTAAACAGAATGAACTAGTGGTACATACACAGGTACCAGTCTGAGCAAAGGAAGTTCACAGTAGCCTTTGGAGACCTCATCCGAGTGACTGTGGTTGAAGTTATTTGGAAGTGTAAAATTATGGTTGAATTTTCTTCATAATAACCACATCCTGAAATAATTTGAACAGATGCTGTTTTATAGACATGAGCATCATAATTTATATTTATCATTGATGTCATTCCCCATGTAACAGATTATTCTAGAAGCTAGCCAGTTGAAAGACATATTGATGGTTTTTTGTGTGTGTGCTTGTGCCATCTCAGAACACAGGATGTAAATGTTAACTCACATCGTTCTATAGCTCTATGACAGATATGGCCATTTCCTGCAATATTTGGAATACTTTATTGAATTAAGATTAAGTAGCTTTGGAGTACATTGTATTAAAATGTCAAAGGTATTCTTGTAGAATTATATCAACTTCTCTAGGGCTGCGTCTACACTAGTAAGTTCTTTTGAAAGATTTTTCAAAAGAAGGGTGCTCTTTCAAAAGATCCTATGGAATATCTACACACAAAAAGCATTATTTCAAAAGGAGATCGAAAGAATGTGACACTCCTTTCGAAAAGGTTCTTCCACTCCCATTTCAGGAAGTGCACCTTCTTTCGAAAGCTTTTTTTCAAAGAGCAGTCCTCATGGCACCTGATTTTCTTCAATCCCTGTCCCGCTCTTCTGAATGAGCAGGGGCTGTGTGGATATTCTCTTTTGAAAGAGCAGATCACTCTTTTGATCTGCTTCTTTTGTGTGTGGATGAACTCTTTTGAAACAGATTCTTTCAGAAGAGATTTTCTGGAAGGGCTTCTTTCGAAAGATCTCTGTAGTGTAGATGTAGCCTAGGGAAAAACATGGCCAGGGTAAACCCTAGATGGTGTTATGAGTTTCAAAAATCCATTTCAAACAAGGTGCCAGAAAACTTTAAACTTTTGGGGCAAACAAATTTGAGTGTTTCCTCAGAAATACTTGGAGTGAGGTGAATGCAAAATTTCACCTCTGGACTTATCCTTTTGAAGATAACTCTGAGGAGAAGCTGTGTGCTGATTTACATATTCCCAGAATATGAAGCACAGATCTCTAAGATGCATAAAGAAGTGATTCATGGATTCATTGATTTGCTTGTTCTGAATTTAACAGCAGTTCTGAACTTATAACCACAGAAAACCCATAGGGGCTTTGAAGGATGAAGCACCAGCCCTTGTTGGAGGTGGGGTGATCTTGTATGCATAGTAGCACGTTTTTGATGGTTTGTTTTTAATTTCTTTTCTGTAATGTTTTTACCTTTGGAATGAATGACCTTTCTAAACAAGCTCTGTGATGATCTGTAGCTATGGGTAATTACTTTGTTAATACCTTCTCAGGAGAAGGCAAAGCAGGTCTGCTGAGGCAGTCTGACTTGCTTGTGTCCTCACAATGTAGGCATGGAACTATGCTACCTGGAAAACATTTAGCTCTGGAGGAAAGGAGGGACACAGGTCTCTGCCCGTAAGAGGTGAAGACGAAGTAGCTGGGAGCCTAGAGGTGGTGCCTTTGCTGGACCATGGGCTGGGAAAATATAAGTGCAGTTGCCTTGAATAGTGACATCTGCCCCCAAACAGTTCTTGACCTTTATTTAAAGCTATACCCAAAAATTAGAAAGGAGGAAGTGGCAACATGAACTTAATTAACATCAGGATCTCTCTGTCCTCTGTTACGCATTTATGTCTACCAGATTCCTTCAAGTCTTTGAATAGGTTATCCTATCTTGTGAATAGATGAGCACTTCATTTGCCCTTGAGCATACGGCAGATGTTCCTGTCAAACACGTGCATGAAAATATGGAGATCTTCTCTGTGACTTGTCTCTTTCAAGAGCTCTGGTAAAATATAACCACAGAATATTTCACCAGTGTGATATATGGTCTGCAGCTTCTGTCTTGTGTAGAGCTGACTGCAATAGGTTGTAAAATGTGATCCTCATTTTTTTTCATTTTTATTTTTCCTCCCACCCCGCTTATTTTCAAATCATTTGGAAATATGGAATTGTTTACATGAAGTTAACCAGTTACTTTTCCTTTTGGAACTAAGGGCTTGTCCACACAAACAATTTTGTGGCAAGCTACCCAGCACTCCTGTACACAGACACAATGCACAACAGGTGAGAGTCTCACAATTAGCTAACTTAATGTTTGCAAATTCAATTATTTGCAGGTGGCCAAGTGGCCACTTCTTCAGGGCTCTGGGCAAGAGCTCTGACAGTTGCTGCTTCCCCTGGGGCCCCAGGCACCCCCTGTATTCCCAAAAAATCAACATTTATGAGGCTTCTAAACACGAAACCCTCGCAAATGTTGAGACCCTACTGTAGACTCTGCTGCCATGCACTAGAAGTTCTCCAGTGCCTTCAATCTATTACTCTTTCAAAGCATGGTGTATCAAATTGCACTGCAGAATTTCTAGTGTCCAGCCACAAGGTCCACCTGGAGTTATAGTCAAGTATTGGAGGGGTAGCCGTGTTAGTCTGGATCTGTAACAGCAATGAAGGGTCCTGTGGCACCTTATAGACTAACAGAAAGTTTTGAGCATGAGCTTTCGTGAGCACGGACTCACTTCATCTGATGAAGTGAGTCTGTGCTCGCAAAAGCTCATGCTCAAAACTTTTCTGTTAGTCTATAAGGTGCCACAGGACCCTTCGTTGCTGGAGTTATAGTATGCACCAGGCTGGCTTGATTCTCAAACCAAACCAAGCATAAAGCATGATGCCTCCAATAACTTTAGACCTAGTATCATTTTAGTATCTTAGTATCTTAATATTTTATTACTCAGATATTTTGTATGGCCTGATATCATCCTTCTTACCCTGTAAAACACTGCCTCTACTGCTTTTCACAGCCAGGGTGAGCCATACTAAATTTAAGACCAAAACTGAAACTCCCATTTAATTATGGGTACCCCAGTTTTACATTTATATTCAGGTAGCAGTGCAACTCTGCATACTGTTTGCCTTTTTCGTAGCAGTCAGCCTTTGCCTTGAGATTTTTTGAACGTGAACACTCAAATCTCTCTTCAATCTGCACACTTTGTTTTAAGGTCTCTGGTTTCTGCGTGGAAGAGACCTTGGTAGATATGTCGACTTCAGCTATGCACTTTGCATAGTTGAAGTAGAACAACAGTAGAGGTAAGAATAGACAAGACCTTAATGCTGTCGTGTGACACCTTCCATCTCCTGTTCTCCCAGCCAAACCACCAAACAGCATTGACCAGGTTGGCAGAAGACTGTTACCACCTTCTTTCATGGGGTTGGGGGGTAGACTGCTGTGACATGTAGCCTACTGAGAAGAGACAATAAAGGGGAAAGTAAGGGTAGACCCAAACCAATGGAGAACCAGAGACTATATTTCCAAATGACTATATTTCCAAATATTTCCATCCAGTCTCCTTTGTTTAGCATAAATGGTGACCTGAAAATACTTTCTGAAATCGTCATTGAAGTCACATGAGATGACTTAGGTATAAACTTTTTTTAAAACAACAAAACAGTTTGTGCTGTTTACAAGATTTATAGGAGCCATCTATTTCAGAGCTCTGTTTACCTTTATGATGTTTATCCTTCGCCCACTGAGGGGTGTGAACATCATTGGTTTTTACAGTGCGCCGAGCAGCTACCTAAAGCTATTTTTACATTGATTTTTTTTTCCATTTCAGTTCATACAAAGTTTACCTTCAAGAATCCCTGAGAGCTATAAAAGCAATATATCATTACTTGATATTTCAAAATTACAAAGATTAAAAACCCTTTTCATATTGTCATACAAAAGTGTTGCTGTACAATTTATTTACTCAAGATTAATAATGAACTTGACTGTTAAAACATGAATGGTTTCAGGTATTTCTTTGCCTATCACTTTTCTCTTTCTCTCTGTTACTTTTCTCTTACGTATTTTAGTTAGACAATGTAAAAATAAAATTGGCATATTGTCTCAGTCTTGAGTAAGTTAAAAGTCTGAACACTTCAAATAACTTTTTGATTTAGATATTATTAAGCACATAGCATGTGAATCACATTACTTTTATGTGATATTGTGCTCATATATTATTTTTAATATACAAATCTGCTTCTCTTTCTTTTCCTTCCCCTAGTCATTTAGGGATTAGTAATGCCTACAGTTCACTGTTGTGACAACGGTTTAAGCTAATGCTTCATATATTTTGTATCTTTTTTTAAACATGAGTTTTGTTTATAATTTTTAAAAATGTAAACACATTGGCATTTGCTAACACAAGTAATTTACTAGGACTGAACCTTCAGCTGAAGGACACTTTGTTCAAATACAAGCATCTTAAGAAACAAACTTAAATTCTGCATACAAGAGTGGAGGTGTATGGTTGGTTTGAATTACCCTCTGACCTTCACAGTTAAAATAAGAATTACGTTCTTTATTTAGTGAAGCATTAGCAGCCATCCTTGAGATTGCAGAGATGTGCTTGCTGAGGGAAAGTGCCCTGTGTATTATGCTTTTTACCTAAGGGTTATATTCAAGATGCTTTCAAAACAGTTGAGCTGATTATTGAAAAATGCCTTATGGTAACTCCCAGCCTAAACTGATCAATACTAGTGCAAAGCTTTACATTGGGGGGAGCTATTTAAACATTGAGAGCCTTCAAGATAACAGGGAATGAAAAAATAATTCAGAACAAATATGTTGAAGGGTTCAAAAGAGAATATCTTGTATCTCTGCAAAAAAAAATTAAATTGCAGCATAAAAACCATTTGAATTTAATATTAATAAAGTAAAGGTGTATATTTCTCAGGGAGTAAGGGAGGGATATAGACAGCAGCTATGTATACATCATCCTACTGTGGAAAGTATACTTTTACTGTAACACTCTCTTTGAGACTCTTGATATATGGTTCTATACTGAACTTTTATTTCCTGCTTTCTGAATCGCTTTGAGCTTCAGACTGACTCATTTTTACTCCCAGATTGCAGAAGAACTGATTTTCTTTAGCACGAGAAAATGAAACTTCACCTCCTTTGGCACATTTTAAAGAATATAGTAACTAACTTTTTGATGCTGCTGAGATCCTCTCTCAGCCTCTGAAAATTACGAGTTATTTCTCTCCTTGAGGTTTAATTATTAAAGAACAGCTATTCCCAAGATGTGACTTTCTTTTAGAGCTTTGCCAATGTTCAAATGAACAATATTTTCAGGTATAATGATTCCATGTGCTACTAGCATGGAGATTCCTCCATTTGAAGAGCAGCATTTTTTTCGTATTTGTTATTTGAGTTTGTGAGGAAGGGAGAAAAGGAGTATAATAACACTGAAGACTTGTTTTATCTGTGCTAAAAATTCAGTGAAATCCAGTACAAGTTGAACCTCTCTAATCCAGAACTCTCTTGTCTGTAACCTCCATAATCTGGCATTATTTTAGCCATCTGGACAACTACTTATCATGAGTGTGGCCAAGTTTCCCACAGTTCCATGAAGTTTGTTTACAGCCACCACGCCTGGCTCTCAGTGTTCTGTGCAGTTATTTAGCTTTAATTTACCCCAAATGTCTTTATAAGAGCCCATTAAGCAGTGGAAGTGTTGGTGATGCTGCTGAACAATCGTGTCCTCCCATAGTCTGGCAAATTCTTTTGTCTGCTACTGGTCAGGTCTCAAGGGTGCTGGACTAAAAAGGTTCAATCTGTAGGATATGCTAGTTTAGAGTAGAGAGCTAGGAGTTAGAAGAGCTAGGAACCATTACAAGCTCTACCATTGTGTCTTTGACCAGGAAAAAAAGTAACCTGTCTATGCCTCAGTTTCTCTTTCTAAAAGTAGGGATAATAATGGCCAACCAATGGGTATGTCCTTTGACATCTTTAAATAAAAAATTCAATAAGAATACAAATATCTATTTTATTTTCAACAATCTTGTCCAGAGGAGTGCTATATCTGATTTCAAGCACATTCAGATTCTACAGCAGAGGGGGGCATTGTGCATAGAGCGAATCAGTATAAAACTATGGTGATTCTTTAAATCAAATCAGCTCGTGTTAACTGTCCTATTAGGAAGAAGAATGTAAAGATTCTTTAATTTGATTATCCCATTTTTATTAGAAAAAGACATTTAAAAAGCATTAGTAGGCTCAAGTTATCAGCTGTGCAGTTAGGTTGTGGACCTCGGCTAAATTGTCACCTGGGAGAAGGTTGGAGAATTATTTGTATGTTAGTGTAAATCACTGTTAATGTAATTGTCATACAGTTCTTAGAGCTGCAACATATGAGGGAGCACATGCAGGTAGGAATGTGGTTTATGCATAAATAACACGTTTAAGTTTCTAACATTTAATTATGTTTATAGCACTGCATTTCAGGCAGAATGCAGTGCCTGGGATGACTTAGGCACCCAGATTTCATCATCATCAATAACCACGGGCTCAGCGCCCATTGGTGTCTGATGCCTCTCTCACTATTTCCTTCCATCTTTCCCTATCCAGTGCAGAGTGGCTTAGTTTCTGTAGACTAACTCCACACCAGTCTACTTCATCATGTATCCATTCGCTGTGAGGTCTGCCTCTCCTATTCGAACCATCCATTATGCCGAATACTAGGGTCTTGATTTTTCATTCATTGTTCATTCTGCAAATATGTCCAAATAGTTGTAGCTTCCGCAGCAGGTTCTCTTTTGGCTGTATTTTCCTACATAATTCCTCATTGGTGACCTTCTACATCCATCCTATTCTCAGAATCTTTCTATAATAACTCCTTTCAAACGCCAATATTCTTCTTTTTGAATCTTTCGTTATCACCCATGTCTCACATCCGTACAACATGCTGCTGAATACACAAGTTTTCAAGACGCCCAGCTTCATTCTTAAGCTAATGGCTTTGCTTTTCCAGATCTTATCCATCACCTTCAAACTGGCTTTTGCTTTCGCTACTCTAATCACCACCCAGATTTGCCACAAGTAATAATGGAATACAGTTCTCTTAACAGCCATTTCAGAAATAGGATAGATTATAGTTTTTTTTTTCTCCTTAGAAGAAGTTGACAGTATGCCTGATTTCTGTATGGTAGGTATAGGTGGGACTCCACTGCTGGGGGTTCAATTACTCATGTGGTGACCAGCAGCAGCAACTTGTCCTAGGCTTTATGAACTCATTTTAGGAACTATAGTCACTCTGCTTTGCGCATGTATTTTGCTTATCTAGTTTACATTGAGAAGTGTATTTGCATATGCCTTCTTCATGGGCACATTATAAAACTTGAACGACACTCACCTATGAAGACCCCATCAGTACAATATCACTCAATTTGCCAACTGTCATAATGGCTTTTGCATAGAATTTCATTTAAAAGGACATTTGCACATCACTGATTGATTAGGGGCCCAGTAAGTTTTTCTTAATGAAATTCAACATGATTCCTTTTCATAAAATATTGACTGTTTTGGATTTATCAAACATTGTCATGTATTTCGGTAACACCTTTTCTAAGAATCACATTGTCATCAACATAGGTTGAGATAATTATCAAAGTAGTAGTAGTTTCCAGAAACAAAACAAGAACACATGTACTTCCCTGAATTTCAGATGAGACCAAACTGCAAGAGATTATTAGTTTAATTACCCTAAAATCTAGTGATGTAACTGATACTGGAGATTAACAAAGCTAAACCAAATATTTTTTAAAATGGCTACAATAAGTTATGTAAATATTCTAAAGTGTGGCAGGAAGATGGTCATAAACAAAGAGTGGAATTTAGCTGGAGATTTCTCAGGTTGCTATAGTTAATTTGTGTGTCAAATGAAACTACATGTTTACAAGGTAAAATAATTTTCACTAAAGGTGAAAAGGGAGTGGTCCCTTGTATTCAATGAGAACAATATCAAGTGTGCATAAGAGTATAATTTATGAATATTGTATTGCTCTGTGGTGAAAAAAGTGGGAGGTAGCTACCCTGTAAGCTTCAAGATAGGCTTTACATTGATTTTTTCAAATATCTGTCTGTTCAGGCCCCCAAAGTGAATGTTCATTATTCTCCAAACTAATACATTAATCTTCAAATGTTAGTTGGATCACTGTATTTTTAGAAAAAATTTATATAATATTTTTAAAGTCTTTTTTCCTTTTAGCGGGATATATCTCACTCTTGTAATTTCCTCCTTTCCTTTGTGGATGTGACATAGTGAGTAGAGATCAAAGCACAGTAGACATTTTCTTTATTTTTTTTTCTAGTGGCATTTTTAAGGAAATAAATGTGAGATTGTGACCTTCTCCTACCCCATTTCAAAACAAAAATAAGAATCGTGATTGATTTTTTAAATTGATTTTGTTTCTTTTTATTTGGACAATGAAAAAAGTCACAGTTTTCTGTGGAAAATTTTGTCATTGAAATTCCATTGTTGGATGAAAATAATACTTATTGAAAAAAAGTTGCCTACCTTTTTGTTTCTGGTTCCCACACCTGTGCTTAATCCCCTAAAACATTCTAAGCCATGCAGTTTATTAAACTAAATGTAGTCTACCTTGCAGATTTATGTCATCCTAACAACCTTGTTCTGTAGTCTGGAAAATCATCACATCCAACTAACCCTGATGTAGGCAGCGTTACATCAATGGGAAGGGTTCTCCTGTTGACACAGGTACAGACTCTCCAGGAAGTGGAGTATCTAGCCCAACAGGAGAAGCTCTTCCGTTCCCATAGGTAGCATCTTCACACTTGGCACTATAGGAGAACCACAGTATATGTAGACAAGCTCAAAGTGTCAGAAGAGGAACTTGTGTAATCAATACCTTTTAGAGCTGGGGCTCCTTTTTTATACAATAAATCAAACAGCTCATAAACAGACTCTACCATGAAGCCTCTAGCGGTTCCATTCCAGTCCCAAGCCTGGATAGAGGAGGAGGGTAGGTCAGATGAGTGTCAATGCATTGATCTTTAAAACAAGAATATGAATGAAATCTGATGCCAGTATGACTAACTAATAAAAGATGCTGGCTCAGATGTTGCCCAGATAACAAGGTCCATGATACCAATGGAGCAACAGGGTTGGATTGAAAAGTTGACTACCGAAAGAAAGTTAAAACTAACACATATGCTATCAGTTGGATCACGGACCATGTGAACACTGTGGGCAGCTGGAAAGCTAGAGCTGCTTCAAAAGGAGATGGAGAGATACCGAAGCGATATGCAAAGACAATGGTATTTGGAGATAAGGAAATAGGAAGGCAGATGAGTGTAGATGGGATCGAACTAGAGAATGTAGAGAAGTTCATGTACTGGGGAGAAACAAAACATATGACCTAGACTGTCAGAAGGAAAAAGCAAGTAGAATAGCAAAAGCAATATTGAGTTTGAAGGTGATGGATCAGATCTGAAAAAGCAAAGTGACTAGCTTAGGAACAAAGCTGGCTGCCTTGCAAACTTGTGTATTCACCAGCTTGTTGTACGGATGTGAGACATGGATGATAACGAAAGCCTTGAAGAGAAGGATATTGGCATTCAAGAGGAGTTGTTACAGAAAGATCCTGAGAATAGGATAGTTGCAGAAGGTCACAATGAGGAATATTACAGGAAGATACAGCTGAAAGAGACCTTACTGAAGAAGGTTATACAACAGAAGTTCCAGCTCTTCAGGCACATCTGCAGAATGAACAAGTATAAAGTCAAGACCCTATTTGACACAATGGACAGGTTGAATTAGAGAGGCAGACCCCACAGAGAATGGGTAGACAATATACTAGATTGGTGCGAACCTAATCTACAGAAACTAAGTCACTCCGCACTGGACAGGGAAAGATGGAAGGAAATAGTGAGGGAGGCATCGAACACCAACGGGCACTGAGCCCATAGTTGCTGATGATGATGATGACTCATAACAGTTATCAAATACATCTCAGATGTAAATGATTGCCATTGGAAAAACAACCCAACAGAACAATAGCTAGGCTACAACTACCAAATAAAACTTTTCTGTTTTTCCTGATAATCGTTCTTCACCTTCTGTTTTGCTGTTACTGCTGCCCATCAGGACAGAATTGGAGTGCATTCAATGTAAAGCCAGTAGCAATGGAAACATCTATAGTAGACTTAATAGAGTCTTTGACATTATCTGTATAAGAAAGCTGGAAAGAGTCCTTTATTGTGCCCTGGAGTACTTTGCTTGATTTGACATTCTGCCTGTCCTCCCCTGCATGATTTAGTCTTCTATACAGAAAAGAGTGAGGGGCCCTCTCTGGCTATCCTGTGGTAATAGTTTGAGTGCTCTACTGAGCTCCAGATGGACTGCATCTATACTATTGTAAAAGGACAGGCATCCATCTATCTGTCCATCCCACCCTGCCCTCGTTCCTTGAGCTGGGGACAGACATCCGACATCTGAGGAAGTGAGCTGCTTTGGATATCTGAGGAAATGAGTTGTTTCTCCTGAAAGCTTATTCCCTAACAAATGTGTTACTCTTGAAGATGCCACTGTGGAAGATCACAGTGATGAGCAGTCACATCTAAATAGTGAAGAAGAGATTAGGACTGTGCCGTGAAGGGCCTTGTAGTGAAAATAAGTACCTTACGTTTGATCCAGGTGAGAGAAAAAGAGACAATGGGCCCAGAAAATAAGTGACATGCCCAAGGAAATCTGTGGCAGAGATGGAACCAGTTCTGCTAGCTCCATGTGTTCCTCTCACTATGCTGTTTATTTTTACTAGCATGGCCCGCCCCTTTGTGGTGGTTAGTAAGCTTGGAGCTCGCTGACAGCTCCAGCCCCGAGGATCCAGCTGAAGCAGCGAGCTGGCAGGGCGCAGAGCTCTACTGGAATCTCTGGGGCTAGGAGCCAGCAGGAGTGTGGAACTCCCACGGCATCTCCAGGGTGAAGGCTGACGGCTCCAGACCTAGGGGCTGGGAACCGATGGAAGCATGGATCTCTGCCAGCACCTCCAGCCCTGGGGATCCAGCTGAGGCCAGGGGAACCCTGGCAGCCCCGTGACCAGGAGCCATCTGGGACATGGAATTCCGTCAGCAGTTCCAGCCCTGTGGACCCAGCTGGGCTGGGATGGACAGACAGACAGACGGATGCCTTTCCTTTTATAATAGTATAGATGCAGTCAAAAGTGCTATCAGCATTTCCTGTGTTAATACTTGTAACATTGCTATCTTCTATGATGTGTGCTCATGTTGTCCCGGCTATCATGTTATATTAATAAAACCTCTAAGTAAAATATTTTTTTTTAAGTTGGGGGGAAGAAAGAGCTAGATGTCACTTTAAACTGCTTCTATAAAAATACCATAATCCAAGAACATTTATTAAGTCTTAAAATATTCATAACACCAGGAGGTCATTAGTCATCAGATCTTTGTACAAAGTAGCAAATTTTGTTACAAGTATGGCAGAAACCTCTTTATTTCTAATTTCTTTCTAAGATTCTACGAAGAAAGGAAAATGTTCTGTTCTTTTCCCACTTCCAATCTGCATCCTATTATCTATCATTGTCCAAAATGGTCCCTAATGTCTATTGGTTGAAGCCACAGAAAATTACATCAGGAATGAGTTTCACTATTTCACTCAGTATATTTAAGTAAAAAGACTAGTGAATTGCTGTTGTCTGCAACAAAAAGTGAACTTCCTTGTGCATCACATATGACAGTAGCCCAAGGTGTCTATTTATCTAGGTACCAGTGCCAAGTTTGTGTACTACCAGTAATTGTCAAGTATAACCAATTGCTTAGTTACTGCAGTGATGAGTGTTACATAAAACACTAAAGATAGATGTATAAAAACTGCATTAGAAGTATAGCATTAACATGACACACTTGCACTCTTGTTTATCAGTATGTAGGTAGGATAAAATGTCTTTTTTTATTAAATGTTTGCACAGCTGGTGCAGTAAATGAATCATATTATCTAAAGTAAAACTGAGGTTACAGTGGATGACCACAAACCCACATCATTTGTGTTGAATCTGACTGTACAACAAAAAGTAGTTAAAATATCCTCTGCTTTCAAGTCATGATGGTTGTCGTTTGATTAAATAATAGTGCATTCCGTTTGATGTCTTGTCTTTATTATTCACAGGCACATCAGTGTGTGTGTATCTTGTCTTTGTATAAAGTGCTGCTGGCAACCAAGTATTCATACAGGTTTCTATTTACACGCCTGCAACACACACATTGTACATGTAGTTTGTGTGTGTGTGTTGTGCAGTATTAAGTATTCCTCTTAATTAGGGTACGTTGACCAAACTGGAGGGAATCATCATTCAGGTATAAAAGGAAAGTGCTTAGTATTTGAAGGAATTTGATAATTTTGCTGTGGTTCCTAGCTTGGCAGGTGGTAATAATGCCTATGCCAGCACTGTCAAAATATGAAAATTAAAGTGACGATGGGTTTTAATGAAATCCATTTGACAAATATAATTAAGGTGTTTTAATATGAAGCCCTGTAATAAAGACTACCGATGGACTCCCTGAGGTCCTGCCTAATTGTGTAGATTGCTTTTAAGCTTTGAATAGTTTTATTGGATAATGAACTGTTAAGAAGTGTTAGATCTTTCTTAAACAGAATTTGGTTTGAAAAAGAAGAGGAGAGACAGGCCTGAGGTGTGGCATTTTAAACATAATTAGAAGAGAGATTTAAGTTAACATCTTTGATCTTGCTGTCAGTTTTTGATTAGAGTTGTAAATGCTTTAATCAAGTGTAGTGTAGTCATTATATTTCTAACTGTTTTTAAACTATGAAATTACAGAGACACTGACATCAGTTTAACACATTTTGAAAATTTAAAGCAAAGTTGTGTTTGGAAATGGGGTGTTTATATTAAAATGTCAGGCTGCAATGATTTACCAATTTAATGATAATTGCATAATTATATTTTGTGGTGAGCAAGTAGTTTGGTAATTTTTTTAAAATAAAGTGAGGTGCTACAATTGATAAAAACATGCTACTTATTTTTTGTTTTAAAATCTTACCCTTTTTTTCAGCTAAAAACCTATTCCACGTTAAAATTTATTGTGTGGAAAATATGTAAGCAAGAAACAAATTTTACACTGGCATTATGCTTTATGCCTTTCTAGAGTAAAATAAGCATATCAATAGCTAAATTATAAAACTTAGCTCCTGTTGCAAGTAATGAGTTCATTGTTTCACCTTCATGCCCATTTTATAGACTTTGAAAACGAGGCATAGATAAGTTCCATATTTTACTCTCGTGGTCACACTGCAAAGTAATGGTAAAGCCACCAGTAGTCTGCCTGGCTCCCTAGGCCTGTGATTTAATCACAATACTGAAATTAATTCCTCAAAACTCTGTTTAGGACAGGTTTAGAAAATTCTGCTGAAGATGTGAATAGCCAAAATTTCACTAATCATCTGTCTAGGTAGCTTACCATATTCAGAGGACTTGTAACTAACTTGATTGTTCCCAGTTGAAGGCAGTATGTTCTCTTGCTTTGAGTCTAGGAGTGGGAATCTGCAGTGCTGGGCTGCATCTACACTGCGAGATTAAATGGATTTTAAGTCAGTTAGCCCGATTTTTCCCAGTGCCTGTCCTCACTGTAAATTCCATTAGCTCAGTTTATGGACCACTAAAACCGACATGATATCGAAATCCTAAAATCATAGTTACCCGATGGGTGTAGCGTTCAGTTCTAATTTAAAATTCCGAATGAAGGGTAGTGAGGCTGTGGCATGTCTTTAAATCAAATTCATTAGCCTCCACAGATGTTCTGTATGTGCCTCACAATGCACCACAGTCCTCCACTCTGGCCTTTTACGTCTCCACTGCTCTCAAGTATATAGGAATTTGGCAAATGGACTGTCAAAATTTGGCACCTGCAAGCCCGTGGTTATAGCGTCGTGAGAGGCTGAAAAATCATTTTTCTTTTTCTTTGCTAGGAGCGCAGCTGAGTGGTCTGTGCTTCTGTGTATACCTCTACTAAGTGGCTTTTCCTCACTGCCTGGTGACAGCCGCTGGCCCCCCCATCCCATGTGTCAGCTAGGCTGTGGGAGGGGGTCGTGCTTGTCTGGTAGTGCTAGAAACTTCTTTTCAGCTGTTTACATGTTGTCCTGACCCCCACGTGCCTTCCATTCCTTCCTCCCCGGAGGCACCACACAATCTGGAACATTCCCTCACCAGCCACATCAAGTGGCTTGACCCTGATCCAATAAAAGGACGTGCTGCGCAAGGTGTGCAGTGGGGTGGTCACAATTTTTGGGGGCTGGCTATAGCTGGAGGTCTTGTAGCCACCCAGGGGATGTCTCCCTTGGCAATCACGATTTTCAAGGAGTTGGCTGTAGCTGAGGCTCTTTTAGCCACCCAAGGGACGTCTCCCTCCGTGGTCACAATTTTTGGGGGTGGGCTGTAGCCAGGGCTCTTTTAGCCACCTAGGGAAACATCTTCCTTGGTGGTCATGATTTTCAGGGCGTGGCTGTAGCCAGGGATCTTGTAGACACCCCAAGCCATACATGTCTCAATGAAGGCAATGTATTAGCTATACAGTTATCACAGTTGTCCAAGTAAGGGTTGCAGCAGGGAATATTCATGTCTTAAGTGTCTTGTTTTCCATGTGCAAACCTGCCTATAGTCTGGGGTCTTTTAGCCTGATGAATCATTCGAGTTTCAGTGTAACCACCATGTCAATTTGGACATAAGGTTCTTTTTTGGTAGGTAATCTATGTCCAGATTCATGTCCTGAAAGGGCCTCCGTGAGCAGTCACAATTTTCGTGGCTGTCAACTATGCACCATCTTTTAGCCGCCCTAGCCCATTACTGATGATTCATTTGAGTTTCAGTGTAACAGCCATGTCTACTTAAACATACTGAACATGGCAGGGGAAAGAGGGCAATGAAATGTGAGAAGACAGTGTCATATACCCACATCTACTTGTGGGGCCAGGATGCAACGGGGCTCAGGGAACTGTGGGATAGGTTTGCACAATGCAGTGCAGCAGCACTCTATTTAAGCTCAATTTAAGCTACTTGTGTGCGTGGCAGCAGTAAGTCGATTTTGTGGGGAGCATGTGGGAAGGTGAAGGTGCTCAAAATCAAATGGTTAAAACCCAGTGTTAAGAAATGGATTTTAATAAAATTGATTTTCTCGTAGTGCAGACGCAGACCTGGGTTCTCTATATGGTCCAGACATTGCTGCATTATGGGATTGAATGCATCTGAATGTTTTCCATAACAAATGTGATCAGTAAAGGAGATCATTTTTCCCCTCTAAAGTCCAGCTCTACCAACCCAACTCGTATCTTTGGCTCAAACTGCCTTCTTTCTTTCTCATATTATTCCCCCTAATTAAGATTTAGTGAATCCTTTAGTCCACCGTTAGGTACACATCTGTAACTCCACTTTGTTTAGATGGGTGTACTGAAGTAACTAGCTGTCTTCAATGTGTTTTTATGAGGGCTGCTGAGGACAGAATGTCCCTGCATTTGGATTTTAGCTAACATTCAGCTGATATGTAAGAAGAGCCAGGTGTCAGCATCCTCTCCCATAGCAGTTTTGACTTTGTAGGACTAAACAATGAAAGTTACTTGTGGTGAAGTTTAGACTCTGAATAGAGATAGAAAACAATGTTTTGAGTGAGATGTCATTAGACCTGTACTTTGTAAGTAGTGGACTGGTGTGCATGCTGGGATAAATTTCACTCTAAATGCAAAGTTGTGTGATGGTTTTATGGTACTAATCAATTAGACTCTAGTGTTTTAAATGTAGTTTCATAGAAAAATAGGGTTTTGTTGTGAAAACATGAGATCTTTATCCATTCACGGAATAAATAAACTTTGAAAAAGTCCCAGAAGAATATGGATATGTATAGGACAGCAGTTGTGCAGTCCTCAGATATGGTAGTCCTACTGAAATCACTAGTAGTACTTGCTGATTTATAGACTGATTATTCATCAACTGCTTGTACTGAATCCCTGATGTAATGATACATCTCTCTTTACCTTGGATTTGTTTGGTTCCTCTTACCATAGTATCTGAGCATCTCCCAATTTTGTAATGTATTTATCCTCACAACACTCCTGTGAGGTAGGGCAGTACTTTTATCCCCATGTCACTGATGGGAAACTGAGGAAACAGAGGTTTACTGGCTCACCCAAACTGGAAATCTGTGAAAGAGCTGAAAATTGAACCTACATCTCCACAGTTCTGTTGTAGCAGCCTAATTCCCGCACCAGCTATCACATGGTGTCCAAAATAAATGTAACCAATTGCCACAGGACACCCGTGGCTCCCGCTCCACCGACCCCACGAGATCACTCACTGTAGCTGCACAAGTTGTTTCAAGCTGGAGCCAACGGGGGCCTGAGGATCCACCTCTGCTGCTACTGCCCTGCTCTTTTCCCACTCTGTGGTGGGGCACGTGTGCAGAATGACCAGAGGGGCACCCCAAATGTGAGGTCACCACACATTGTGGATCTCTTCCATCCATCCATCCATCACGTTTCTAAACACACAGGGTTGATGGGTGGAAGGGACATCCTATAGATTTCTGAGCAAAAGCAAGTTTCATTAATTGAATTGCACGCATTAGACGTACAGCTGGTTTCCAGGTTTAAAATGCATGCAGAATCACTCATATTTTGCTGAAGTTTTTAAAATTTCTCACTTACATTTTCATATGTAACCCAAAATTCCTGAATAATTTTGAATTCCTTTTGCCTCGTCTCATATATCCACTTTAAAAAAAGATTTTTCTCTTCTTTTGGTAAAAATCTCTTCTACTGAGTAGTCTTTAAAAGAAAAAACTCAGTACTTTGAGACACTAACTTTGCAATCTAGTTTGTATGTATGGCACTTTGTTTTCAAGAAAGATTTCAGTAGGTAAGGGAAGTGGGAAATCTGTTGAAAGGATTAGCTAATAAACATTTTCTTCAGCCCTGCTAACATATGAGGTTGTGTTAGTGTTTTGTCATGTTTGTAATTTATACCTATTAAATCTTTGTTTTGTCTGTTACTGGCTCCTGGGCTTTTGTTTGCACTTATTGTCAGTAACAAGCATTTCATTATTATATGGGGGCAAATGGTTTCAGCCACTTCTACTGTACCCAAAAAGGAGAATGGGATTTGCAAATGATAAATGGGGAAGTTGACTAGCTAACTAATAAAGATTTGTCTTAATCAAGTATGATTTGTCAGAACAGGAGCGCACGGGGGTCAGGGCACATGCAATGAATAATACAGCATTCACAGGAGAAAAGGACCCGGCAAAAGGCCTCATAAATATGCTGCGATTACGCGCTTCTAATTCGTATTCAAAGAGTGAGTTCATGGAAGCTAGCCTCCTAGGTTATGGAGCTGTTCACTTGCCTAGTGGTCTCTCCAGTATTCAAGAGAAGTTTTTGTTTAATTTTCCTTTTTATTGCATGTAGTCTTCAGCTTTATTTTTGCACAAAATAAATGTCACCACTTTTTGTTGTTTAAAACATAATTTATAATAATTATTTATGATGTGATTAATTAATCCTTTTTTTTCCTAACATCCAGAACCTTTTCTTTTTTGTTTAAATATGAATATGGGCACAGCAGAAAATACAGTATCCTTATAGTTGTCAGCAACACACATTAAATGTAAAAGTCCCATTAAAAAGCTCTGTTTACCTATGGAAGTAGTAAACATCAAGCCTACAGTGAATGCTTATTTGTGTTCACGGAATTTCTGACTTTCTCATAGATTTAGTTTATTTCAGGATAAATCTTGATTGTTTCCCTATGAAGAAAAATCTGAATAAACCCAAATATCTTGATATCTAAATTTCGATTTGTTTTGATTAGCTTTTTTCCCCTCAAGGCCTTGAATAAAATGAGGTATTTTTCTTGACTCTTCCACTATACAAAAAGGGGACCACTCAGAGAAGACCAGTTCTTAATATTGAACCTCATAATTTGCTCCTTTAATAATAAAAAAGCTCATGATGAATACCAATATGGACCAGATACCAGAAGCACTAATTCTCATGGGTCATGTTGTTTACAAACCAACAACTAGCAAGTTTGTCTATATGTGTATGCATTAAAAAGCTCTCTCTCCTACTCTCTAACTTTAAAATACATCCTGTCTTTCCAAGATGCTTTTGACCTTTCAGAAGGGTAACAGACTTTGGTTTCTGCTAGCCAGTGGGGCCTACCGGGCCTATGCTATTTTGCATTAAATTTTATGTGCCTTCGTTCTGTTTATTGTATTGAAGATAACTGAGTTGCAGAGGCTGAACCAGCCTTATTTTCAGAGCCTCAAGCTGCCAGATGCAGGAATTGGCATGGGGTCACCTTCTTTCCAGTCATACCTAGTTTTGATCTTTGCAGGCATCAGTTCAGCCGGGTCCAGAGTAGTTGCTTGCATTTCCTGTTGCTTAAGAGGAAGTTGTGAAGACAGAAATGTGGAGCCCTTTCCCTTCATTTACCAGTTTCAGTTCTTCGCGGGTTAGGTGTAACAAAAATTCATTGTCATCTCCAGGCTGCCTAGGGATGTGGCTGAAATTAGGAGATAGTCTTGGTCCATTTCCTCAGCTCAGACTAAACATGATCAAGTTCGTGATGGTTTTGCACCTTTTAGGCAGTCTCAGTGGAGAGGTCAAGATTGAACCAGCTGCCATTTCAGCCCAAGAGATAAAGCAGTTGAGAAGGTACCTTAATAGAGCAGCGTGCGCAACCTGTACTTTACCGGTTGTCTGTATAGAGGACTCGGGTTTCTAACATAGTGGGGTCAGTCTCTTCTCATAAGAAAAACAGAAAATAAAAATAAGGCAAAAAATCATGGCTTCATTCCAGCGTCCCTTAAGTTAGAGAATGTGAATGCGGGGGAAGCAGGATATTTAGTTGTCTTACTGCCGTGAGTGAGGTATTTTTCTTAACGGTTGCTGCAAGAAGGGAGGAGAAAATTTGAAGGGTGGATTTTGGTGCGGATGAGTATTACTGAACTAGCATATAGCTAGAACAATGGTTGGACTTCAGTCTACATAAGCCCTCAGTAGAATCAAAGCCGGCCACCTCCTGTGAACAATGCCGCAAGGCTGTTAGCAAGCGAGCTAAAATAGATGTGTGATGGAAGTAGACAGAAAAAAATTATCAGCTAGTGGAAGATAGGTTCTTTTATGCCAGTAGATTGATGTAGGTTAGAATTTTTAAAAAGGTAAGAAGCCCTAGCAAAAGAAGAGGCTACTACGGGTGAAGTTACTGAGCCTGTCTCATGTCATCACTCTTCAACCTCCCCTGCCATTTCCTATTACTTCTCATTCATATGATTCCCTATTCCAGGAAAGGGGACGAGAGGAAGAGTTGGTTTTACCCTGTTACAGTTCTCTCCCTATCGGTGTACTGATGTATGCCTCTTTCTCAAATACCATTTTTTCCATATTTGTTATCTTTTGCACTAAGTCTGAACTTTTGGTTTCCTTGGTCTCTGGCTTTTGCTGCTGGCCGATAAAGAGGATATTATGATCTTTCATAATTGTTCATGGTAACATTTTTATTTTAAAGATGTTTGCATTTTTAAGGGTTGGGATTCTTTTGTTTGTTTGTTTGTTTGTTTGTTTTTGCTTTCACAGAGGGATCAGCCAGACAGCTTGTTTTATCCGATTTTGTAGTTGAAGTTATGGAATCACAACATATTTTGGTTATTCTTTTTTTAGCATGTCAAAGGTGTCCTTTATAAGATATAATCTAACTGGTGCCCTGTTGTGTATATAATAACAATTATTCTGATTTTGTACTATTTTAATATATTTACCCTTCCACATACACTTTACTGAATATACTTAAATATTTGAATACAATAACTTTCTCATTTCACTGTGTCACATTCCTTTATAGTAATCTCTCTCTCTCTCTGTTGTCTTATAGTCATTACCTACGGGATAATTTTTTTTTAAACTATAACCTGTGTTCATTATCCAGTACCCTACAGATCAAAATCCCTCTGGTTCTAAACATATTATTTCTTACAACGAAATATATATCATCTGCAAACTTGTAACCTACCCCTTACCTAACCATACCTAAACATTATGCCAGAACTTCCCTTATTCTCTTTCTGCTGTCAGGCACCTAAGCTTTTCAGTCAATCCCGAACTCTTGCCTCTTACCATATATTTTCCAAGCCTGTAAAACTGCTTGCTGTCACCTCTGAAAAACTGCTCACATACAATATTTTACAGAAAGTTGTGACTTTGCAGAAATTCTTATTGATGTTTTTACCTCCCAGGCTACATCTAAAGAGTTTTGTTGACAAAACCGTAGTTTTGTCAATAAAACTCGTGGAGCATCTACACACAAAATGCATTGTGGAGACAGTATGTCAACAAAATATGGCACTCTGCCAAAAATATTTGCAGTGAGGAACAATGCCCCGTCCACAAAAAAGGTGTGTAAATACTCCGAGAGAGTTGCCAGGCAGTCTGGCTGTTCTGTGTCGACAGAGCAGATTGCTCTTTCAGTCCACTTTGCAGTCTGGACATGATCTGTCGACAGAAGTGTTGCCAGAAGGTCTCTTCCAACAGTAACTTGTGTCAAAAGATCGCTGTAGTGTAGACGTAGCCCCAGAGTCCACATGCTCCAAATTTTAACCTGACCAAAATGTGACAGCTGTACTGGAAAAAAGCCATCACCACCTGAGCAATCCCTTGCAGCAACTTCCCTCTGTTCTCTCTCTTCAGTGCCTCTTGCAAGTCTCCCACGACCTTTCTTATTAGTCCCATCCTCCATTTGGGGCTGGTTGCATGCCCCCAAAACTGCAATCTAACTGTTCATACTTACCTCTGGCTCTTCTGGCAAACACATGGAACTCGTCACTGCTCTACACAGGGTCACTTGTTATGTCTGTGTCGTGGAGAATTTAGCTTTCTGGCTTTCCGCTTTCACCAGTGTTTTTCTTGTTCTGATGGAGAAGGCATTGTGTATGCAGCCCTACTTCAGGGAAAGCTGATCCCAGTTGAAAAAAAGAAGGGAGTCCTGATCCCATACCCTTAGAGGAACCATCGTTGGGGTTTTGCTCCATCCAACTCCTGATTCCCTGAGATTGCTGCCTCTGTTCTGCTTCAAGGCCGTTTTCTGTGCCTTTGTTGATAGGGTATTCTGGACTTTCTAGTCTGAAAAGAACAGTACTGTAGCATCTCAACATTCACAAGGGTTCCGTGTTGAATTTCTTGAATATGGCGGCCTGCCCTGGAGCCCTGGGAAAGCAGCAGCCACCAGCGCTCCCAGCCCCGGGGAAGCAGTGGCCACCGGCAAATAATTGAATTTTCAAGCCTTAAGTTCAAAAATGTTGAGACCCTACTGTATACTAGTACACAGACCTTGAAAGAAAATGCCTCCATAGTCAAAGTTCCTAACTGGATTTTTGTCCATTTCAATACCCCCTGCAAATACATCCTTCTTTCAGGGAACTTTCACAAACTTGACGTGTGCTGTTGTTAGGTCCTGATTCCAGAACTATTTCTTATTTAAGAAGGCTACATGCTTAGGTGCTTTCCTCAAATGGGGTCTTAGTCTTCCCCACTCTACTATCTCCTTTCTTCCACAGTAGGTGGCAGCTTTTCTACCTCTCAGTGCTCACTGTCATCTTAATTTTTTGACATTATCTCTACTTCCCATTCTGTGGTCAGTTGGTCTGTCTCCCTCTCTCACTTCTGTATGTCTAGTGTGTATATGTACTGTGTGTATAACACAAATGTAAAAGTGTATTAAAGCCTCCCTAGTATTCTCCCCATATTTTGGTCATGCTGCTCTTCAACCCTTTCTTACCACATCCAGACGTGTGCTGCATTTTACTGATAGGTACATGAATATACCGCACACAATGGTGACATTTTCAGATGAAAGATGCAGTTTAAAATTTACGTTGTCTGGTATTATTGATCTCCATTTTAGCAAGGTTTAAAAAATAGATGATTTAAGAGTTGCTCTGAGCTTTCAATTGTGTGTAAAATGTGTCCTGGGAAAATGTGTGCAAGTCATAGGTAAGTACATCTCTCTCTCTCTCTTGTGAGTTCACACATATGAAACTGCAGTAATTGATGTCCTTTCCAGCTTGTTTTGTTCTTTTTAATGCTGATGTAATACATGCATCAGGCGCATCACACAATTTTTGTTTGCATGTTTTCTTTGGTTTCAAACCACTTAAACATTTATTTACCTTCTAGGCTAGACTGATTTTGAAAAAGCCTGTCTAATCATTCAAGTCAATAATCCACATTTTTAAAGAATGACTAATGTATTTACCCAAGAGACCAGTATAGCTGTGAATGAGCCTTTTTCCAGTCTGCTGGATAAATAAATATGCATTTTATAAATTCCATGGAAGAATTCTTGGATTTTCTTTTTGCATGAAAAAGAAAATAGACTTCATCGGGGAAAAAATATTAAACTTGCAATATAGATTCATTTTTGAGGGATGCTTTCAGATAACTTTTTTTATGTTTTTCCATTTTTATTTTTTGCTTTCCATTTTTTCAATATCCTTGTAAGTAACAATACTTTTCCTCCAAACTTTTCTTGTCTATATTTGGTAAGGTGATTCCTACCCCTATTTTTGAAGGGGACTACCACAACCATTACAATTCACTTCACAGCTTCAACTTACGTCAACTGTATTATATCAAAGCATCGTTATTTATGCATCTGATCATTTGCGAAAGTTTGGGAAGTGGCATTATCATCTTTTGCTTGCACAACCTGCCCATAGCGAACTAAACATCATTTGAGAAGACCCCCACAAAATAGTGGTACTGTCAAATTGCTTATTGATGAAGTAGTTGGTTTCCCCCACCTGATTTTAACAGCTTCAAGGCAAAATAAAATTTTGGCCTGCTAAACCTGACACTTTGAATGTTGATGCTCAGTGATGAATTTATGTTTGAGCTGGATTGTCTTTTCTTCTGATTGTTCATTAACCCATTCTTAAGCTACGCTGTAATGTGTGTTCTTACCTTATGTCAATAAGTGTATAGATTATACTGGCTTAATTTTAACATAATGATTTGTTTGTGTTACGGCAACACCTATGGATCGGTTTTTGAAATCAGCCTTCTGGCACTGCATCTGTACCCTGATGTGCATCCAGCACCTGCCAAAAATAGTTTGATTGAATGAGCTTGTAGACTTAACATAAGACTTCATGAATACAGTACATTTACAATATCTGACACTTCTTTGGTTCTCATCTTGGTCCTGTTTGCCTGCATCCGAGCAACATACCTTATATTACTGGTTACTCTGTGTCCTTGTTGTAGCTTAGTAACTGGTTCAACAATGTAAATAGTCTGAAAGAATCTAAGACACAATCCTGGATTAAATGCATACATTTACTACTTAGATTTGTAAAGGTTTGAACTGACAGGAAAACATCAGGGACATGAGGAATGTGATGCAACGTAATAGCAAGCCACACAGCAATTATATCAGAGTGTTTTGTTTGTGTATATCAGAATTGTTTTGTTTGAGAGCTTAACTCTGTTGCTCACCTGCCTGTGGAAATCCTGCAATCTTGGCATGAAGTGAAGATATGCCTTACATCATTTACCTATGTGCATTTCTCCACTTTTTTTTTATTTTTTAAACATCTTTGATTTGACTCTGTTGATCTTCCATCTACGGAAATTTCGCTGATTTTAGTGAATGTTCTGAGAGTGGGAGAGCAATGCTGTAGGACCTTTACATCAAGGGTTCAATTTATGATGCTCAAACTAGTAGCTAGAATTCTAGCGTCACCTCTATTAGATCTCGTCTTTCAATTTATGCTGTTATTTTTGCCCAAAATCATCCAAAGATCATCACATACGGTGCATGTACAGTAAACCTACTCCTGTAAAATTGATGATCCATCCAATTATGTATCAGTGGAGATTGTTGGAAAAGAAATGCAGCTGTCTCAGCTCTCACACCCCTCTGCCAGTTTGAACTTCGTGGCTGAAGGTTTAATCCCTGAGTATCATATCACCAATTCATTTTGTGATATTCTGGCTGACACGCTCGCCTTCCTTATTTATTGATGTCTTCAGTCATCAGCAATGAGAGGAAAATGTACTATTTGTCAAAGTGATGGTGGATTACCCTCTGTTGCAGTTGATGCTGTTGTTATGTTGATGGTTAGACAAAGTTAAAAGTGTGAAAGTGTCATTATTACAGGAAAAAAATACAATAACTTTCTTAAAGTTGGTATATAAAGATAGCAACATCCTACAAAGATATTTTTGAGTCTTGTTTGTGGAGTAGCAGACCATTTTAGCTAATCTACTTTTTATTTCCTTCTGTGAAAGAAAACAAGAAAATCTGCTCTTTTTTTTTTTCTTTTGTGCATGTGCACACAATGAATTTTGAATAATAAATATTTCCCACTGGCAGTAATTTGCTATAATTTGGCTGGATTTTTTTTTCATTTTACTTTTTTAACAGAAGATATTTTTTCTTAAAATATATAGTGCGTATCTGTATCTTTTTATGTATTCCAATATTTTAACTGTTTTAATAGTTATTGAAAACAAGCATATAGTAGTTTCATCCAATAGATTATTGGACAAATGTTCAGTTGAGTTTTGAGTTACTTTTCCTACTCTGCCATCAATATAACTGTGCTCCACCTTCAGGTTTTTTAACTCAGTAACCACATATCTTACCACATTTCACCTTTGGGAGGCATTGTATATACAGCAAAAAGTAAAGAGCAACAAACCAGCAGGGACAAGATAGCATAACAGGGATGTCAATCTGTGGTCAGATATCTGAGGAAATATTTATCTTACTTGTACTGTAGTTGGCAACAGACTCAGCAATATAAACTGAAATAAATATTTTTGGTCTTTAGATGACAGAATATATATCACTGCACACTGAAATTATTAAGCAAAAAAACCCAGGATTTCTTTGCCTTGTATTTTGAGGGAGGGGGAAAAAAAAGTTTAAGGCAGCTTTAAGTTGGATAATATACTGAAAATGTCCCTATCTAAAATTAAGTATTGCTATGCTAATATATTACTAATTTTTTTCCTGACTCGGGATCTTTCTAGCATTGTAAGACTCAGATGTCAAGATCTTGCTTATTTATAATTCAGTAACATAGCAATAGCAAAGTGTGTGTTTGTTATTTAGAGAAATATGCAATATACTTAGTCCTTTTTTGGAACAGGTAGACTGACCAATCTAAAGGAATGTGCAAAGACTGAAGTCAGAATCTTCTGTTTGTGTCAGACTTACTATATCCTGCTTTCCCCATTTGTAAAATGGGGATCATATAACTTACTTTCTTCCCTCAGGGGGATGTAGTGAGGCTTAATTAATCTTGTCTAGAGCTCTGAAGATGGAAATCTCTTCTGTATACTGGGTGGTATTGTTTTCTTTTACTTGCATAACGGTAGTAGCTGTTTCAGGTGAACCTCTTAGTAAAAACTTCCTGATGTTTCCCTACAAGGGAAACAGAAGGGGAGAGAGACAGGTTAAGAACATGTGAGAAGTATGAACTCCACCCCTCAGAACAAGTCTGAAATCCTTTTACTATTGTCGTGTAGACCAAAGGTGAATGTCAGTCCCTCCAGCTGAAGCTATCTCATTAGACTGTCAAGGTGACAGCTTCTGGTTTGATTGTTACCTCTACAGTGTATGATATTTAAGATGTTTAAACCCCATTAGTGATTTCTTCTTTTCATTCAGGTAGAGCAATTAGTCTATCTTCAGTTGTACCGCGCTGTTGTTGTTTAAATATATTTGTTAGAATTTATCCTGACGTGCTGAGGGCTTGCATTTTTTATGATTTGCATTTTTTTAAATTTTTTTTTTCATTTAGAGCAGATTGGACAGGAAATGTTGGAAAACCTGAGCCAAGACCGAGAAAAGATCCAGCGTTCTCGGGAAAGGGTAAGTTTGGTGATAAAAATTGATGTAGAGTTTTGTGCTCTGTGAATAAGTTCACTGCACAAGCATAAATCCAGCAAATTGATTAGTCTTCAATAAGACATCTGTTATATCATGATATGTAATGACTGTCCTTATGTTACTTATTAAAAAGTAAGTCGTCTATGAATTTTATCCTACAAATGGACTAGCTCAAGTAGTCCCACTGAAGTCAATTCATCTTCATTTTTATAGAAGAGATTGGCCCCAAACAGACCTGATCTGTCTTGGAAATTTTTTTAAGCCCTTACTTTTTTTCCCTCTTTCTTCCTATTCCTTCCTGGAGCAAGGTCAAGAGGGAATTAAATTTTCCCAGGAAGCTGACCAGTGAGCTGCTAATCATAAACCATCCAAAGACCTGTGGTCAGAAATGGAAGACCTCAAATTCCTAGTATTCAGCAGTATTTCCTGTGAGCAGAGGGGCGGCTGTCCAGCATAGATTCAGGTACCACCCAGCCGATTAGTAGAGTGCCCACAGCTGGCAGCATGTGTTTCTATTGGTGGTGCACATCCTTACATGCCTTGGTGCACATAACTAAATTTATTCCACCCATTAGAGGGAACACTGATACTCAGTCCCATTATATGACTCCTAGTTACTGCTTTCAGGTTTCAGTTAGAACCTTATGAGATCATATGTCTGTGAAGTGAAGTCCATTTGAACCTTAGCTCACATCTGTGTATCCCCGTGTCTAAAAGACTAAATATAAAGTCTGTTGTCCCTCAGTGGTAAATACCTTTGCACTGCGTACGCAGAGGTGTCATGTTATGGAGCATGGTAGGACTCTGTGGGACTCTGGTATGACTGCCCTGAACTGGAATATAACATTTAGTTCTTAGACCCTCATTATTGGGAAAATATTGACTAAAGTTTAAATGAGTTAAATGCGCAGATAGGAGTACATAGCTTGGCTGAACATTAAAGATGATATAATAGTTTCTGTGTATTTGAAAAATGTCAACTCCACAGAGGGTGAGGAGTGCATTAATTTGTTTGATATGGGGCATAACTAGAAATATTAGAAATGATTAAAGATTTAGTTTGCATATCAGAAACACATCCCATGAGTGTGATTTACTTGTTACCATAGAAAATGGTGGAAACCACATTGCAAGAGTCACTTAATTTTCCAAGCCTGAAGAATAATGGGTTTGGGGAATTAATCCAAAATTATCAGTAAAACGGACAAGATGATTTACTAATTCCCACCACACCACTCACCTCCATCAGTCTGACCACCCTTTCTATTACCTTCTCTCTTCCTTTTCCCATTATTTAAAATAAACTGTTTTTAAAAGACTTCTGTACTTGTATATCTTCCCTTTCTGATCTCAAAACATTTTCCAACAGTTGCAACCTGGATAGTGGCAACCAAAGAATCACTACCCTAGATAAGTGAATTTTTATCTCTGAAGTTTGCCAAAATCCTCCAGAAAAAAAGAGCACAGTGAGGAATAGATATTTAAAAATAAAAATCCGAAAACTTTTTTTATAACGAAAGGAAGATGGGAGAACAATCTAATATCCTCCCCTTCCAAGCCCCTGTGTTTGAGGCCATCATTGCACATCATAAATAGCAACTGGGAAGCACACATTCTGCTTATAGTTCATCTCTGGCCTGGATAAAAAAAACTGATTTTATAATGAGCTTTTTAAAAATTGCAACAAGTATGTTTTTCAGTTGCATGCATCATACGAAACTAATCTGGTTTTCTAGAAGGTGAATCGGCTAGATTTTTTAGCTTGTCCATCATAAAGCATCCATGACATGGCCTTCCCAGTACAAAGCACATACCCTGTCACATCATGGTTCTTAGTTACAAAGCACTGAGACAAAGTCCAGCCTTTTCATTCAGAGTGGAATGGGGAAGTGTCAATTATTCCTACCCTTCTGCTTGCCACAGGACAAAGCTGTTTCTGATCCACAGACATGGGAGCCTGACAATGTGCACCCATGACCACCCACAACAATGTCAGCCCTTGAGGCATTGGGATGCTAAGCCCAGTAATCCAATCTCCTGCAGGGACTGTGGGATAGCTACCTGCAGTGCATCACTGCTTGAGTTGATGCTACACCTAGCACTGAGGATGTGTGGCCTTGACCACAGCCACCTAGTGGGGGTGTGCAAGATCACATTTGTTCAATTGGATTCTCAAAGTCAGTTTGAAAAACTGGACTTTATTTTGAAATGTGAATGGTCCCTTAGTCTCTCCTGTTTGAATTGTTTCATTTGGTATGAATACTTAAATATTTATTCAGCCAGAGCAATAGTAAGAATGACTGACTCTATAGCCTCCTTTTTGTTGTACTGAAAACTGTTCTTAAATGACATTTGTCTAAAATGAAGTGTTTACAATAAAGTTCAATAATAAGCAAGTTAGAAAAGTTCAGCTGGATATAGAGCATTACTGAGTACTGTTAAACCTCTTACCTTCTTCCACCTAAGAGGTGGAGCTAAAGCACTTTATATATAATCTCATATACAGCCATGTATTAGTAGTTTGCAATCCATTTCAATCCAAGCTGCTATAAACTGAGATTAATTCTTACTTTCCTATTCAAAATGGATGAAACTTGGCTGTGTAGAAGCACTATGGGAATATTTTAAAGATATAGTTTCCACTGGAACAGTAATATGACATTGTTCTGTGATGCTGTTTTTCCTTCAGATCGCTTTGTTTAGAGTATCCATGAGAACAATTTACAGAATAATATGCAAACAAAACAATAATAACTAATCCTTGGTATCCCCCTCCTCACCCCTTGGTACCCTCATTTAACTCCCAGTAGCATTCGTAGGCATGTTTACACACACATATGCACACACGCCAGTCTGTAATGCATTTATTTCTCTGATCTTTATATGTAGAATCTTCCTCTTTGTTACATCCACTGTTGACTCTCTTTCACAGATTTCATCTTTATGTAAGGAGAGAAAAATGTACGCTTAAATGTCAAAGCTTTACTAGAATTGGATGTGAGCTATAACTGAGGAAGATTAAACTCATGTACAATAAAACTCTCTGCTGTTTGTAGTTAATGGAGTGCATGTGATTTTTCTCTTTTTTTTAATATAACCCTTTTTCCCCCCTTAGCTTAGAGAAACAGATGCAAACTTGGGAAAGAGCTCCAGGATCCTAACTGGAATGTTGCGAAGGTAAGGACAAGGTAGGGATATCTCCATCTCTAGCTGCTTTATTACTTTTAGTTATATCTCAGTATTTGGCTAACTTGCATGTTTTTTCCTCACAATCCAGAACATAGAATCTTTTGAAACTTTAAATGTTGATGTTGGCATGAGTGTTCACTGAGGAAAAATCACGAGAGGGACATTTTTACCACAGGAGTTTTGCAAAAATTAAAAGAATGTAGTTTGGCTGTAAAATAGTTTTCCATTGTGTAACACCAACAGAACCCAATTCTCAGCAGGCAGGACTGAAGCTGGGACAGCTGAAACTTCGTGTTTGAGCCTCTGTTGTTAAGAGTGAAAACTGTCTCTCTTGGCCATGGCTGTAGCAGCTAAACCAGGTGTCACTGGGGGTTGGGGGCGGGAGGGGGACGGAGAACTCCACACCTAAAATGCTTGAGAACAATTGCATAAGAGGTTAGCTAAACCATTTGTTGTTTTTATCCTATTCTAAAAATAGGCTTATTAATGGAGCAACAGCACCCATTATTCCTGGTTATACAGGTGACTGTTTTAACCTGTTAGTTTAAATTTACACTCAAAACATAAATTAAAATAATTCATTCCAGTGGGACCATACTATAGACAACCCCCTTTTAAAACATTTTGTTTTGAGCATGCTTCTCCCATGTGGTGCAATTTATAATGGAACTATATCCCTGCGATTTAAAGTGAAGTGTGATGGGAAAAAAATTGCAACATCCTAAAAACTACTTGGGATTTTAGGGCAGAGGAGGGTGTTCAGTCATTTCCAGCCACCTTGAATTTAAATCAGTCCCTTTACCAGTAAGCTTGCTTTAGCCAATGGAATTCTTGAACGTAGAGGTATCAGTTGAGCAAAGCAGGTCTCTTCTAGCACAGTGATGTCTGTGTTTCAAAACTTATTGTTGACTCCATAAAAGAGAGATTATTGGTGGCATTGGACATGCTAGAAACTATACTTTTAAGGAACTGGTTATTCACAGAATATTCTGCAAGACGATGTGAGTTGACCCTTCATAAGTTGCTCTTCATAATGTAAAATCTTTTTTGTAGTGTGTATTTGTTTAGACCAGTTTGCTTCAAAAAACCCTAAGTTTTGGCAAAGTTAGTGATTTATCACTAGCCTTGGAAAATATTGACAAACATAATTTTATAAGTTATTCTTCCGTGCAAGCTTTATCTTTCCATGAGTCTCCTTCAGCATGTAGCTTTCTTAGTTCCTAGTATACCCGACTGATAAAGGTTAAGATCACTACATTTTGTGCTTCTGTTTCACAGACTTCACACATTTCCAACTCCGAACCATAACATACAAAATTCTGTGATTAAGAGTAATATGTAAATGACACAAGCTAAATTCAAAATCCACGGAGAAAGGAAGTGGCAATTGAAAGAGATGCTTCAGTGCTTGTAGACAATATAAAAATGAACCCATAGCCTCCCCAGGAAGGGTCCTGCGACATGAGCTGTAACAAATATTCTGCATATGTCTCCATTTTGTCAAATCTCATTAAAGGGACTTCTAGCTTTATGTCAGTTGAGCTGTCCAAAAATCATTCATCATTTTTCGTGTAAAAAAATCGTGCAGTTATTTAAATAATATCATATTAATGTTAAAGTTCAGCTGTCATTTAATAGTATAGCTTAATCAGACATAGCATTTAGGAAAAATAGTTTTTTTGGGCTTTACTGGGCTTTCAGGTTGGCAGATTCAAATAAGGATTTATGGGTTTCTAAACCAATGTATTTTTTTCCATGTTTATGCTTGATGTACCTCAGCCTTCTTTTTATAGGACCCTGAAGTCTGTTATTTTCAATAAAATAAAGTATCTGCTCATATTGTGTTTGAATACATTTGCAAGTAATTTGGAGAGGCTGGAACAAAAACATATGCTGTAACCTTTGACATTGTTTTGTGTTTGGGAATCACAGTTTGGAGTCCTAGTTTATAAGTGTTCCATAAACCAAATGAAAAATGTGACCTTTGTGAAATATACTCGAGGCTCTGTTTTCTGACAAATGGATTATGTAGTCAAACACCAAAAAGACATGTTTTTTGTATGTCAAAAGGGCAGTGTATTTTCTTCCTTTGTTTTTGTTTTTCTTTTTTTTTTCTTTTTTTTTAAATAAAAAAGCCTAACTGAATCACCCATCTGGTTAAAAGGTTAAGGCTTAGGCCAAGCAAATAGGGTATATCTGTGCAATTCATACCGATGAGCATAAACATAGATATAGTAGGAAATGAAAATATGTTGAGGACAGTAGCAGCAACCAGGTAGTGTTCAGGACTGGTGTAATATCTTATGAGTATGATGACATAACTGTCTAGTATTATGCCAGCTTCAGCAGCTTCCAAGTGTTGCTTAATCGCTAGAGGAGCAATCACAAGGGATAAATACAGGAAGTAAGCAAAGAACATCAGGTATAGGAAAATAATTACCATACATTGGCAGTTGCGGAGAAGAATAGCTCAGTGGTTTGAGCATTGGCCTGCTAAACCCAGCATTGTGAGCTCAGTCCTTGAGTGGGTCATTGAGGGATCGGGGGCAAATAGATTAAAGAAGGGATGGTGCTTGGCCCTGCCAAGAGGCTAGGGGACTGGACTTAATGATCTCCTGAGGTCGCTTCCGGTTCTGTGGCATGTGTATCTGCATACATTATATTAGATGTGTATGCCCTAATACTGTATACTCCCCTAAATATCACACCGACATACATTTAATTGCTGGAACCAACAATGAGCAATGCTGGAGGGCCTTGATTCACACATCCCATATGGAAAATATGTTAATTAGAATACTGTATTTGCTGTTATCATGTGTGAATCTGTTGATACTCTTTGAAGTTGTACTGTGCCTTAGTGGCTATACAAATGACGTATTGAGTGTTACTGCTTATATTTCTCTCACTGGGAAAAGCCAACTGACCTCTTTTGTTAACATGGTCAAATGTAGTAAGGTGTTACATGTTTAGAGAGGCTTGTGAACCTGAATGCCGATTTATGCTCCGAAATTATGGTAAATATGTTTCAGCTGTATAGAACCTCTCAGTAAAGGTGAGTAAACATTATCCCTGTTTTACAGATGGAGAACTGAAATAGACACAAGTTAAGTGACACAGTGAATCGAGTGGCAAATCAGAGAGAGAATTCCTTATCCCAGTTGTCTGCTCTAACCCGTACAGGAAATGTCCATCTCCTATAAATGTGAATTCTTTACACACTGGTAATTGGGTACAAACAGCTCAGATGGAGAATGCAGTCCCAATCCTGCACTGGCTAGCTAGACCAGTTTGTAAATAAAATATACCATTTAACTAAATTGCTCTTTCTCCTGGCGGTTGTGTAATACAGAGGGTGACCATATTGCCCTATGGCAAATACAGGACACTGGCCTCCAGGGATGGGGAGCTGCTGTTCCATGTCAGGGCTCCTCATCAATGGGGCTAGATGCCACGCAGTGAGCTACCAGGGATGGGGGCTTCACAGCCTCCTGATGAGGGGGACAGAAGGATGGGGCTGCGCAGCCTCTCAGGACGGGGCATCAGGGAAAGAAGAGACCACCCCATGACAGAGCTCACCAGTAGTGGGGGCTCCCTTCATGGGGTGCCAGGGAATGGGACAGCCACCCAGCAGAGGAGCTCCCTGGCAGTGGGGGCTGCTGCCTTGAGACACCAGATGCCAGGGAACAGGAACCCCACAAAATACAGGATGCCTGTGAGACAGCTTAAATAAGGGACTGTCCCAGGAAAAACAGAATGGATGGTTACCTTGGTAATGCATCCATTGTTACAAAGAGGCCTTGCTTTTATGAGATGGATACGGCTTTAAGGAAATTGTATCCCAGGTCTGACTGCTGCACCACCTCTACAGAATAATTTGTCTGAATGACTAGGAAGCAAAGGATCCCCCAGGCTCTTTCACTTTACCCTTTTGGTCTGTGAGACTTGAAAATTAATTATGGTCTGCTCCACTTTCTCAGTTCTTTGTTGGCTGTGGAGCCCACATCACCACTCTCACAAATATCGAGAAACAATCATTCTCATGCTGATGCAACTAGGAACAGCTTGGGCAAGGAGTTCCTTGTGTACCCCACCCATGTTTGTTCCAGTTCCAAAAGTCTTTCACAATCAAACTTAGAGCAAAAGTCTTTCAGTGTGAAGTCTGTCTGGTTTGGTTCCTCAGCAAGTCTCATGGAGCTTTTACAAATACACTGTGATAGTTCAACGTAAGATTAGGTCTGTCTTTATAACCCTTGTTTTCATGCTTTTGGAAAAAATTTTCTTTCCGATAGAAGGTTTATATGCTTTGCACTGGCAATTGCAGTTTTGGAAGTCTGAGTAGACTGTTCCATTTTTAAGTGCAAAAAAAAATCTCACTTCAAGGTGCTCATGTACTCTGAAGAGTGATTAGAAATGGCACATTCTTCTGCAAATGTCTGCTTCCAGTCGCATATCTAAGGTCACGTTTGTTTATGGCAATGACTTATGCTTTGTTTTAGGAAAGCACTTAAGCACATGCTGAACTTTACACATATGAGCAGTACTACTTAACTTGAAGTAAAAATGGGAGCTAGAGACAGTCATAAACTCTTGATCCTTTCTTTGGGCAACACAGCTGTGCGCTGCCCCTTACCCAGACCTTACTACAATGTGACTACTTACCCCAGGGTTCAGCAACCCCTGTCATGTGGGCCAAGGAGTGGCACTCAAACTGATTTTTCATCAGCACACGAGGCGGAAGCTCAGCCACGCCTCTCCTCCCACACGCAACTGGGAGCTTGCTCACAGCCATGCTGCCTGTGGGTTAACAAAAGACCAGGTATTCTACCAACCACCACCTACATGGTAAAGCTCTGCATCTTTATTTATTATTGGAGCTGTTGTAAGTAGGACTACTAGTGACTTTAAAAAGTATCACTAACACTTGGACAGAAGATAGAGGTCAAAAGGTACAATTTCAGTATTCTACTTTGGAAAGGTTGCTGATCCCTGACCTAGCGTACAGTGTCTATATTTAATGTATGTCATAAAATACACAGGATATGTATTATATGAGTTTGTTAATAGCACTGTGAAAACATTACCTTTGTTTCATTTCCTGAATTTCAGAATTTAAATTGATAATTTAAATGTTACACTAATGTGAATGTATTTTAATATTTCTCCTTTGGATATGTCTTGATCACAGTCTTATCCAAATGAAACTGAAAAACTACGTGGCACAATTAATCATGAGATACTCCTGAAATAATGAACATATTAGTGCCCTATGTTATGCTAGAACAAATGTAAGAACTAGTTATGATCAGTCATTCCAGTCATTTCCACCCCTTTTAAGAAGCAGTCTTATTTCTTTGTTGAAGTGATAGGCAAAACATCTGGAAATCTTAAGTGTAATGTCAGCATAATTCCTAAGGGTAATCATACTTCATTATTAGGAATTCCATCCAGAAAACATGTAAACCTTTGAGACTTGTTAAATAAAGGGGTAAAGTTGTCCTAAGGACAGAAGCATGTATCAGTAATACTAAAAGGGAGCATTTTAAAAACCAGCATATTTTTCACTGGATTTAATGTTCTTATTTCAGATAGGATGTGTTCTCTTATATAATTTTCAAGATTCATTTCTTGTAGTTGATGAGCAGTTAGCAACCAATTGTCAGATCTTGCCTCACTTCCCACAAACAGTGTACAGCATGTATGGAAATAATAAAAAGCCCTATAAAATCATTCTGCTTTTACTTAGCACTTCCTGTGGGTACCCTGAAAGTCAGACTGCTTCTCTTGCATGTGTTGTGTGATTTATATGACCTTTGAAAGCACTGGACACTATAGATTCTCTGCAGGATGCAGGAAATGCTCAACACCCCTCAGAATCAGGCCGCATATACCAATTTCATCAATCCAGGTATGTCCTAGTGGGTCAGTTGAATGAATGTCCTTTGTATAACCCCAATTTTTAGAGGTTAGTAATGCAAGGATAAAAAATTAATTCGCATTTGAAATGAGGTAAGCAAGCTCTTAAAGAGACTGATCTTTTCAGTTTAATACTTTCAATACACATGCAAAAAAGAGGCTGTGTGTCTCTGCTGCTGAGATCTCGTTGGCTGCATCTACAATACAGTCCTCTTTCGAAAGAGGAATGCAAATTAGGGAAATTGAAAATGCAAATGAAGTTCTGATTTACAAATCTTGTGCTTCATTTGCATAATGTCATCCGAACACTTTTTCAAAAGATATTTTTAGATGGAAAAAAACAGTGTAGAAGTGGGTCTTGAGAGAAGACAAACATTGAAATACCCCCATACACCTAATTTTTTTCAGGAATAAGGGTTCTTTCAAAAAAGGTTTTGGTTGGGGTTTTTTTTTTCCAAAAAAAAAACGCTGCTACACTTTTTTCTCAAAAAAACTCTTTTAAAAAGCAATGAGATGAGATTATGCAACTGAAGTGCGAGATTTGTAAATCATCGTTCATTTGCATTTTCTATTTCCCTCATTTGCTTTCCTCTTTCGAAAGAGGACTGTAGTGTTGCCGTTATGTTTATGCCACACCTTAGGTGTGTGGATCACATGCCAAGCATTTGCTTTATTTTTCAGTTTACTTTGGAAGACTTTTTCCCCGGGTCTATTTGATTATAGACAGTACTCTCAACAGTCTTAATAGGATGTTCCCCCTTTTGTTTTTATGGGCACTGGCATTTGTTCCCTGTTCCCCCTTTTATACCCTCTGGAATTACTGTCTCACTTGTTCTGTTCCTCTTGTCACACGGTGCTCCCTCCCACCCCCATACACTTTGTCCGTCTAAACAGCTGGAAGTGGAGTTATCTGTAGCACAGTTACTGGGTTTGGGTTTGGGTTTTGTTTTTTGAGAAAGAGCAGAATCCTAATGGACACCACTCCACCCTAGATCATTCTGTATGACATAATACCAAGAATAGTTAAATTGATTAAATAACATCCTGTTATTGCATTGTGTTTGACATTTGCTGTCATTAAGAAACTAGAGCTTAAAAGAAGGCAGTACAATTTTTAATATTTTGTAATGGGAGTGAAGCAAAAGGCATTTCATAGTCAGCGTGGCATGCCATAATCAAAATAACCATTCTGTGTCATAACTGCACCATCACAGTCAGACAGTCTTAGCTCATGCCAGCAATCTGGCACAGTGCTTTCTTGCGGTGTGCACGATTAGTTTCTGTTTGGCTGAGTTCTCTCAGATGTGGTTTTGTGAAGCAGTAAAAACATTTTAAATCTTCATCAGCTTGTTTATCCTGTTGGAATGAATAGGAAAACCATTAGCATAAGCTGGAAGTGAAAATTGTTCTTGTAATTGGACATGACTCTTGTGAAGTCAGCAACGTTGTAGTGATTAAGGCCGGTACTGAATTGAGGAACATGTTGTTTTAACACAACTCACTCTGTAACTGTGATGGAATAAAATATAACCGTATACCTGGCAGTTCATTTAGGGCATTTATTTATAACCACAAAGTTCTGTTGAGATGATCACAGCTGCATGAGATCCTTTGCCTAATCAGCGATCAAACTTTAGTGTTCAAGTTAGCTGAAAGATGAGCAAACTCATGTGTAGACTGCATGTAAAGTGTTTCAACATGAGGGTGAAATAACTGGTGCTCAGGAAATATTTTTTCTGTACTTTGTTGAGTCTGAAGGATGTAACCTCCACATCTGATCAAGTCAAGCCTTATTAATGGGATTTTGGAGTGTCGCTGCAGAACAAATCCATAGCTCTCCTCATATACAACTTTTGGGAGTTCAGATGTTGCCAGACTACAGTTTAGTGTACACATTGCTGCAAGCTTTGCAAATGCAAGGACTATATAAGTAGTTGATAATATACATTTGTATATCTGTGGTCAGGGATCAGTTTAAGGTGACAGAATTGAGTATTGAATTTCCATTGTATGAAACCTTACTATGAAGTGACACACAATAGGAAACTGACCAAAAATTGAAACATGACACATCTTAGCTATTTTAATTTTTTTTAAATATATATGCCATGTTATTGCAACCATGTGCATCCCACTGTACTGGAAAGGCAAGACAAGAAAGGTGATATGTTTTAGTGGGACTGCCTTCTGTTGGTGAGAGACACAAATTCAGAACTTACACAGAGGTGGTCTTCGGATCTAATAAAAAGTATTACCTCACCCACCTTGCCTCCCTAAAAAATGGGAAAAGAGGGGGAAATATTGTAAAAAATTAGAACTAGTTTGCTTAGGAAACCACTTGTCTACATTGCAGACCATTTTGCTTATTTTGGAAACAAGCACAGGGAATAGAGATGGCATTTAATCAGCAGAAGACAACTCTAAGCATACAGTTGTTGAGTTCCATCATTTGTAGAACCTGTTTTAGATATTATGGATGTGATTTACAAAGCTACTTTATATTTCTCTTAATCTGTTTCCATTTTAGCCAGTGGAAGTTTTATCACTGACTTCAGTAGAAGCAGAGTTAAGCCAGAATTAGGCTGTGGATCTGATCACACAGTGGTTTAAAGGGCCAACTCCACTAGAAACAGTTTAATCATCACACTGATGCACAACTCACATGAGATCGGATTCTTACCCTTATTGCCTAGGGTTTAAGAGCTGGTGTTCATTTTTAATCATTTCAGTTTGCTATGCTGGAAAGAAGGTAAGGGGTAAAATAAAAAAAAGCCCTTTAGGGAAGAATTCAAGATTTAGAGTATATCACTTAAATCAGTAGAGAAAAATTGGGTATTTTTCTAAAGTTGTGGCATAATGCTGCAAGCTTTACTCATGTTGAACAATTCTCACACAGATATTCTGGTTCCTGCTCTTGACTAATGATTACTCATTTGTGCAAAGATTTGCAGACTCAAATGGTGACTCTCTTCAATAAAATCCACAGTCATGAAAAACAGCTGGAAAAACCCTGTTGTTGATAAGATAGTGCTTTTATGGTGCAAAATCCATATTGAAAAAGGAAGAATTTGCATCCTTGAGTGGCATGTGTTAGTATATTGGACTGGACCTTTGAGTCACAGGGAAGAAACATTCACACATGGCTAACTTGCCGAACAGCTGTCTGAAAAATAACAAAGCCCTGAATTAGGAAATGGAGTTTACAATGTGAAATTGTTCAGTGTGTGCAGTAGAGGGGAGGAGAGAATTTGATTATTTTTCATGTGCCTTAGACATTCTCCAGCTTAATGTGGAAGAAAGTCAGAGTAGGATTTAAACAATAAATTTGAGGTACTTGGGAGAATGACTCTATTGAAATCAATTGAGTTAGACCGGCTTTACACCAGGCTAATGAGAACTTGATTTGCTCAAAGGAGAGAATCTTGCAACCTACATGTTTTATATGAACTTAGATTGTAACAACTAGTACTCATTTTCTCAAGAATTGGGTTCATTAGCTTGAGTTAAAAAACTGGCATTATCTTCCAGTAGATTCTTATTAATTGCAGTTCTTTAAGACAGCTCAGAAATAGAGGAAGTAATATGAACAGTTTATACTTTTGTATCTGGAAACACCTAGGCTGCGTCTACATTCACTAAAAACTTTGAAATGGCATGCTAATGGCCAAATCGAAGAATACTAATGAGGCGCTGAAATGCATATTCAGCACCCCATTAGCGTGCCGCGGTTTACTTGCCCATGGCTTGTCTACACCAGGGTCCTTTTCAAAAGGACCCCACCGACATCGAAATTCCCTTATTCCTATGAGCGCCTGGAGCTTTTGAAGTGCCGCAGCCAGCGGCCTGCTAATGGGGTGCTGAATATGCATTTCACCACCTTATTAGTATTCTTCAATTTGACCATTTCGAAGCTTTTAGTAAGTGTAGACAAGGCCCAAGAGCTGATCCCTCAGCTGGTGTGAATCTGTTTGAAATCAGTGTTGCAATCAGATTCACACCAGCTTAAGGGTCTGATCTTTTTTTCAGTAGTTGAGTAATAAACATGATTTTGGTTTTGTTCCTTATTTTACTTGGAATTTTTTTTTTACAATTTTATATGTGCTATAGTTAAATGTACACAGTTGTTCATAATTGGTATTACTATGCTCCAGCTGAGAATAGCTAAGGAGTTTTGCAAAGACCTGTGTGTGTTCTGCAAATATTCACTTAATGCATTGTGAATGCTAGCGTGCTTCACTCAGAGAATCTCTCTAGGTACTGGTTTTTATCTAATAGCTTTTGTTTAACATGGACTTGGTAATATTAAAACAAATTGCATTATCAGTCCAGGAAGTGCACTTTAAGCATTTGCACTGAATTTTAGATGGTGTGGCTTTACGCACCTTCCAGCAGCGGACAGTTAAAACTTCACCTTGCCCTATGCAGAGGACCAGCTGGTTATTTAAGAACAGAACATCTGTGGGCCCAGTTCTTTGAATTACACTGCTCTGCTTAGACACATTTTGAACCAAAATGCCTTTTTTGCCTATTGAGATGCTTATTTTTGTGCAAACAGGCAATACATTTAGGAATTTGCAAGGCACTGTGCACGCTCATGGTGATGTAGAAATAATGAATGTAAACAGGTGAGGTGAGGTGAACTATTCTTAAAAAGTAGTTCTCAACTTGCCTCATCTTGCCTGAGGTTTTGGAATGCATATGGTTCACTTTATCCTTGCAGGCAAACTACTACTCGCTGTTTTCCATCACCACTATATTTTTGAAAATGCAATTTTAAGTGTGAATGGTACACAAGTTAATTGTGAAGGTATCATTTTTTTCAATATAGCCTTTAGCTAATTACTACTAGTGGCAGTGGGGGCTTGTACCTTATTTGTGGGCAGCTATTTATAATACTGTACCCATATAAAGCAATGCTTTATATTGCCATTTTACCACACTATTACACCATTATGTTTTAATCCACCGTAGGTGAATGGAGAACTTTGGCCATCTGTTTTATTTAATGATATAATCAGTAAACAATGTATGCACTTTATGCGTTTGGCCATTAAAGATGGCCCATATTTTTGGACTGAACATTTACATTGTAAATTGGTGTATTCATGTATCAGCTTCTTTATAATTTTAAAAGGCTTGCTGTGTTCACAAGATAGTACAAAGCAGGCTCAGTAACAGCTCATACTCAGTGCAGGTGGTCATGCTATCTGCCATGCAGCTCAAAAGTCAAACAACTGAGAATCTTCCTCTGAAATGACAGTGAGACAGACAAAGCTGGTTTTATTCCCATAAACAAAAAAGAATTATAGATATACATCATGGTCCTATGAGAACAAATAGGGGTTTCATAATCACCCAGTATTAGAAGGCCCACTACTGCAGACTGTTGGAACATATAAGCCGTTGAAATATAATGCGCATCTTATTTTGTTGGATAAAATTTAAAGATGGGGTTCCAAATTATTATCTACTGTAGAGTACTTGTGCCATTTGTATGGTTGCTGATTTAAGATTCATTGAAAAAGAAAGTTAACCCTCTTCCGCAGTCAGTGGACTTTTATTTTCATCAGTGTGTAAACAAAACAAGCCAAACCCACTGTTTATACCAAATAGGGTGGCTGAGTGTGGTAGAATGAAAGTAAAGGACTTGAGGTTGTGATTTCCCCAAAATGTTTCTACAGGGATAGCCAGAATAAATAACTACCGGGTTTACGTTAGAAGTTTATCAACTAAGTGCTCTGGGATATTTGTCTCTGCCCACACAAACATAAGCACTTTTCAAGAAGTGGATCAGATGCCAAAACCATCCTAAAAGCCAAAAAAAAAAATGTGGGGGGGTAAAATGTTCAATTCTTTTTATTATCGAGAGATTATTATTAACTGTATTTTAATAGTTTCAATAGATTATACTTAGGATGTCCCTGTATCATGAAAATGCTTTAGGGCCAGATTTTCTCTAGTACATATTGGCATTGGCACAACTACACTGACTTTCCTGGAGTTACGTGTTGAGTTCCACCAGCTAAGAGGATCTTACCGCTTATAAATATAGTGAGGTCCAGATTTTCATATAGGCTCATCATCTCTGCTGCACAATTTGAACACAAATATAAGGAGGCTACGCTTCTAGCCCCTTTAAAATGTGTCAGTGCAGCCCAGGTCTTTCAAAGTATTCTGGGTAGGTGCAGGGGTCTCCCCATGTTGATTACCAGGCAATATCAGGGCCTTAAATTGTATTTCCGCAAACTTTAAAATAACAACTTTCTTTTTCGTCTTTCCTGCCATTTCTGTGCCATGAACGTCAATGACCTGTTTCACAGAATCTCTGCATATGGTGAAACATATATCATTTTGATTCTTATTAAGCTTAGGTTGATGCTGCTTTTGTGAAACACCTGATAGGTATTCTAATTGATTTTTTTTCAAATTATTTCAATTATTCTCAATGATTTGTGAGGATTTCTGCCTTGCTTGCAATGTGAAAATTTGACTGGCTGAACAGTTAATCAAACAGTTGTCTTAATAGTTATTCAAAAGAAGTGACTCAAGATAGTAGACCATGAGTAAAATTGCAAGTTCCAGAGAATCAGGGCTGACAGTCAAAATAACTAGAAGAATGAAGTTGCTTGATAAATGTTTATCTAGTATCGGTGGAGTAGAATTGTATGCCATCAGCTTAGACTCTTTGGGGTAATCTGTTATAACACAAACCAGCTCCCTTGTAAATGATCTTTTAACTAGCTTGCACTGTATGGACTTACACTAATTAAACTATAGATTTTGTGTGTGTGTGTGTGTGTGTGTGTGTGTGTGTACAAACATCAAACATGTAAATGTGTGTGTACACATGCGCACACACACACACACGCACACAGAGTCTCTCAGGCTGCATATATGCTGTCCCTCCCTGCAGCCCATCTAAAATGCTAATGATATGAGTATTCAGTGTCTTATTTGCATAATGATGGCCACTCACCATTTCAAAAGTGCTGCTTTTGAAATGCAAAATAATCATGTGTACAGGGTTCCTTCAAAAGGACACCCTGCTTTCAAAAGCACCCATATTCCTGAAAAAAATTAGGAGGAGGGGTGCTTTCAAAAGTGAAGCTTCCTTTTGAAGGAACCCCATCTACATGGCTAGTTTGTTTGTCGAAAGCAGGACTTTCAGCGCAATGGGTGGCCACTGTTAAGTAAATGAGGCACTGAATAGTCATATCAGCGCCTCATTGGCATTTTCGATCTGCTGCATTTACATACCCCTTCTGAAAGGAAGGAGCAGCGTAGATGCAGCCTAAACAAAAAGTACATTACTACGTGAGAGACTGAGCATTTTATATTTGGTTTCTATGCTTACATATATTTGTACTACATATATCCTCAGTAACAAAGTTTTGTTTATTTTTTTAAAAAAGTATTCACATCTATTCTGTAGGACTGACATGAAGGCATATCTTTTTAGGTCTTTTAGTCTGTTTCAAGGCTAGGCTATTTATACGAGGGTGGTTTGGGGGGGCGTTGTTTGGCTTTTATTTTTCCTCTCCATCTTTATAGAGGTGGGAAAGACATTTTATTTATTCACTAGATTCTTTGTTGCATTAAATTGCAAGGATAATGTATTTTCAGGCTTATGGATGAAGAGAAGAATAAAGATCTCATTTTATGAGCCATTCTAAGTACAGATTTCTTATAGCTAAAGTATTTAAAATAAAACACTACTCCAAAGTTATTTATGTTGACTTTGATATCCTTATTTCATACAAGAGAAATGCTAAACTTATGCATGTTTATGGGAGTTTGATAGCATGTTGCTTTCCAATTTTCAACTGTAGAAATTACTTCAATATCACTTTTTTTTAAATCTTGTAGCAATGTTACTCATTTTTCCTCCTGTGAATGCGGAAGAAGAGTCAAGAAACTGGCTCACTTGTCTTGTAAGAGAGGCAAAAGTAATCTAGGTTAAAATCCAGCATGGGCAATTACATTCTACCTAACTAAAACAGTCCCTGCCAATTCTGTTAGAAATTACATCCTTTTGATTGCTCTGAACTGTGATGTAGTGTTATTCATTGGTATTAAACAGCAGATGCATTTCACTGGCAGCTGAAATGAGAGATAATTTGTACAAAATTTTTTTTTAAGTATTTGGGGATCTTCAAAGATTAAAGGAAACCTTCAGGGAGCATACTTTTTTTTATTACGTAATGCTATAGTGACTTTCACTCCATGAGCCCATGTGCTCTGGGGAGATGTGAAGGTAGAACTTATGGACTCAAGGACAAAAGCTGACTGTCACTTGCTTCATGATCTATGGATCCATATGAACAGCTTCTTTTGGCAAGGAGGATCACTCCTGCAGTCAGCCAGTTTGTATGGGAATAAATGCCTAAAATAGTGATGTCTCAGAACTGATGATTATTGAGCCTTATTGTCCCATTGCACTTGGAAGGGTTCTGGAGAGAACTTGCTCTGCCACAGCTGAAGGTGAACATCACCGAAGATCTCTTAATTCCCCTTTCCACCAGCACTGCCTTCCTTTAAAAAAGAGTGGAAACTAAATACAGTTTTGCTACAGCAGTAGGGGAGGGGGGGAAAAAAAAAGCTATGCGGGTAATCTTGGAATGCATCTAAATTTCCCAAAGTAGCTTGAATAATTACACTGTGGTTTGCAAAACTATTGGTAGGCCTTCTATAGTCCAAAGCTTTCCTTTAATTTAAACACAATCAGGATGCTTAATCATTTTACAACTGTGCACACCTGCATTGTGAGCCTGTTCTTTAGCCATCACTCCACATGGTGACTAGAAGAGGGCTCAGACTGTAGTCGGTACTAGAGGAAATGGAGAAATGCTGAGGTAGCTGGTAACACTGCTCTAGATAAGGTTTTTTGCATTGCATTTTTATGGAATGCCTATTGGGCTTGTGCAATTTGCTGGTTATATTTTAACAGTTACTTTTGATTTATTGATGATTTATTAAAACAGTACCAGCAAGCAATGGGAAAAATAAAAACCCACATGCAAGTTTCGTCAGAGGAATCATCTTGAGGCAACTAAATGATCAAATGTAACAAGTCATTTATAATTCTTCAAGAGGGAATTGTTCATGACCTCTCTTACTCCTTAGCAGCTGGCTGATGGAATAAGACAAACTGTTGTTTGTACGCGTCATCATGCTTGTCTGCAAAGCACCTGGGCACAAGTGATGAAGTTCACCAGGGTGAGCTCCTGGTGGGCCACCACTGCTTTATTTACCTGCAGGTGTGCAGTTACAGCCACTCACAGCTTCCATTGGCCGTTGCTGGCCAATGGACGCTGCAGAAAGTGGCATGGGATGAAACATCTCCTCCTACAGTTCCCATTGGCTGCCAATGGGAGCTGCAAAGAGCCGTACCTGAGATGCACAAATAAATAAAGTGCAAGAGGCCTATCAAGGACTAATCTTGGTGAACCCCTCCAGCTTATTGCCCATCCCCGAGCTAGGACATTGTCGTCATACTTTATAAATGTATGCCTACATGTCTATCAAACAAATTATCCACATTACCCATGTCTCTTTAATAAACTTTTATAATTTTACTTTACGTGCATACATTTATCTCTAAACCATACTGGCAGTGTCTTAGTCATTTTTCAGACAAAGAGCTAAGCTCCGTGCCCCAAAGATGGTGCAACAGAAATAGACAACAAGTTTGAGACACAGGAAGTGGTATAGGTCGGGGAGAAAAGCGTAATGCTTCAGAACATTGATCACCTTTTGTTTTAGGCAGTGGTCACATGTGTTTAAAATTCTATTCCTTGAAATGAATGGAAATGCTTGTTGCAAGTGCTCATCCTCAGAAACTGAAAGGAGGAGCAGGTGCACAAGATATCAGAGAAGTGCTCTGTTTGATAAATATAGAGAGCTACTTATATTGGAGTTTCTATTTTGTCCTTGTGCTCATTTGACCCAATTCAGTACAGTTTCTATGGCAAAATATTCCCATGTTTGACCTGTATAATATAGATTGGTTGGGAAGCTTATTAAATCTGTCCCTCTTTTCTAAACTGTAAGTTCTAAGACCAGTTAGAGTTTGGGACCCTCTGTACCTTCCTTTCTTTGATCCATGATCTGAGAATATAAAATCATTGTTTGAAGGGTTGGACTCCATTGTGACAAGGAAGGAAAGAGGTGGCACTGAAGAACACACATTCACATGGAAAGCCACCCCATCACTGTTCTGTGGCTTTCATCACACTTTCAGTGCTCACTATGTTATATGTTGATACTTAGTTTTTCTTTTATGTCAATATTAATTATCAACGGCTTTTTTTTTTGGTAAAATCACCTGCAGAATAATCTTTCTCCTTTCCCTCCACAGTACATTGCTGTGTTCCTCTAGATACTATTGCACAACCATGAAACATATATTTTTCTACTGGAGGAAACTTGCGATAAATACTGGTGTATGTTTAGTAGGAGTGGGTTGCTACGTACTGACCATGCATAATTCCAATGAGTAATACTTAAAGTAAAAGGGACATTGGCCTCAGATGCTTATTAAATTATTTTAACTATGTTTTATGTAAACATTTGTTTTACATCTGCCCAGTGAACAGTTTGTTTTTGTTTTTTTTAACTTCAGCCACCTAGATCAGTGAAACAAGTTTGTTCCCTTTCATTTTAAAGTCAGTGTCACTTTCAGTTCTCTCGCCTTAGCACAATGCCTTGTGTTTGGCTTCTTAGAAGTATAAGGGAATATACAAAGAAGAAGGATGTAGAAGAAGAAGGAAGAACCACCATCACCACACAATTGTTTTTCCAAACACCACTGAAAATATTGACGCCTCTTGCTTTACTGTTACCACTCTCCATTTTAAAAAGGCATAAATGCTGCATTTAAATTACTTGCTCAATTACTTAAATTACCTCTTAATAAACTATACTGCTTAAAAGAATCAAGTCAGCCTTTCTATAAATTTTGTCACTTTGTGAGAGTACTTTGTACATATTCTATTACAGGGGCTACCATTCATGTCAGCATTTGCCAAACATTACCACACATAAGTAATGTCTGAGACATCAGAGATTTTTTTCTCTGTATGCTTATGTTTTCTCGAACACACATCAGATTCCACCGAGTAGTATCCTTTTGACAAATGTTGACTTTTTAAGTGGTGATCAATCTGACTCATATGACTTGTGGTTTAGTTGTGTTTTCTCATCAGGGTTTTGGTTTTGGTTTTGGTACAAAATTAAAGCAGTTTCAGGTCATGAATAGGTGAGGTCACAACCAACCTTCCCATATTTCTAAATTGTAGAAAGATCTCAGTTTGGTGGGAGGAGGCATGGAAGGGTGGTGTTGGTCTGTGGAAAAGGCCATGAATTGCCAAGTGGGGACAACTGAACTACAAGGCTAGGGAAACACCTCCATCTACCAAAATGCTAGTAGTATTGAAACCCTTCTGTCATATAATTCAAAGCAGTGGTTTTAGATACTAGAAAGATTGGTACTTTTCTTGAATGCTCTTTCCCTCCTATCCATCTTTTTACTATTAAATAGTGGATGAGAATTCTTTTTTTGTGCTCTTACTTTTTCTTCATATATCATCTGATTCTCTGCTGTTGTCTCTGTCTCCCAAGCAAGACAAGCCTCTTTTCAATAAGGACAGTTACAACCGTGTTGTTGATTTCTTTATAGAAAACCATCTGTGTGATAAGACAAATTCTCTGACTGCTTTTTGGGGAAAGAGGAAATGCAAATATTTACCTGATAGCAAAATTCTGCCCCTTGCTGCACAGGTTAATGAAAGAAAAGAGAGGGCAGAGGACCCACCTTCTTTCACCATACACCCAGAGGAACTTGATTGCAGTGTTGTTTTTAAGGATGCTAGAAAATACCCCAGTTTCCACTACCAAACAATATAGTATAATGCCAAGGGAATGCGACTAGCCTGCATGGGACATAGCCAGTCTCACAACCTTTTTCTGAGGTTAGCAGCCTGCCCTAGAATGGATATACTCTGCTCCTTTTGGGGCAGCACTAAATTGTGTTCCTCTACCTTTGTATCCTTCTCTCCTCTTCCTACTCTGAGGCTTTGTCTACACTTCTAGGAAGTATCAGAGAGGTAGCCGTGTTAGTCTGTAGCTTCAAGAACAACAAGAAGTCTTGTGGCACCTTATAGACTAACATATATTTCGGAGCATCCAAAATTTGCTCCAAAATATCTGTTAGTCTATAAGGTGCCACAAGACTTCTTGTTCTCACTTCCAGGAAGATCAACTTGGTCAGGGTCAATCTTCCAGAGTTTGATTTTGCAGGCCTTGTAGAGACACACAAAATCAAACTGTCTGGGATTGGCAGTTGACCCCTGGACTCCTGGCTATTGCAAGGAGTAAGGGCGGTCGACGGGAGAAACTCTCCTGTTGACTTCCCTCTGTGTGGACAGCCAGGTAAGTAGACTGCAGGTAAGTCGATTCTGACTACGGTGTTGCCGTAGCTAGAACTGCATATCTGCAGTTAACTTATCTGCCTAGTGTAGACCAAGCCTGAGACATTTGCCTTGCCTTGCCTTCCAGAAGGCTGGGTCATGTACCTACCATGAGACTAGAAACTTCTCCATCCCCTCTCTCTAGCTTCATGCACTGAGAGCAAGATTTTATTTTAGTTTAATCTCTCAATTTTTTTTTCTCACCAACGCCTTCTGATATCAGCTGTAATTAGAACTGCAATGTGGCTGTATAAATAAAGTGACCTCTTTACTGCTTTATCCTTTATAAAATAGAGCCATCATTTGTAAGAGCTTAATACAAGTTTACAATAGCACTTTGTCCTCTTTCACAAAACTTGCCAAACTGCTACTGTTATGCCCACCACTGTATCAGCTAATTTTGCCACAACACACATGCATGCCAGTTTTTTTCATATAATATGAAACATAAATTTCCAAGCAGCCAGGTGATTCTTAAGTCCTATTACTTTCATCTGGATTTTTATGTCAGTTCAGGTTTCAAAACTGAACAAGTTGACAGTGTGGAGATTAAAAGAAAATACTCTCTTAAAGTGAAAGTTTCTCAGTAAACTCTTACCCTGAGTTTCTCAGTAAACTCTTACTGCTTTGTTCTGCATGCACAGGGAACGCAAGACAAGAAAGGTTACATGAAGGCAGTAGGCTGGGAGTTATAATCATGCTCATCGGATGTATGCTCATTTTTAGTGTGGTACTCCTGCTTCAACCCAGAAGAATGTATGGTACTTGGTTTTAGGCTTCTCATTCTCAGCTGTTCGAAAAACTAAAAGGTTTGAACCTGCTGAAACATTTGTTTCAATACATTATCTGCATTATGCTTCTTGGAATGGTAGTTAGTGTTATTGTTAATGATTGAAGCATTAGCTTTAATTGTGTAACGTACTAAAACTCCAATATTGGTACTTCTTTGGGTGAGTCCATTAGTACAAAAGCATCTGTAAGAAATACATTGAAGATGACCAAGGCCATAAATGTTCCAGCTATAAAGAGCACCTAATGCTTTTTCCCCACAAAGGCTTTAACAAATTAATTTTAAAAAATGGTGAGGTGAATAGATAAAGGCTTTCTTGGTTCAGTTGTGTCTGGTTTTGCTTTTTTCCTGTAATTGCTAGGGTTGTTTGGCTCATAAAGAGGGAACTGATGCCAAGCTGGAGAGGTAATTGCTAAGTTCTGTTTTAGGATATTGTGAAACTTCTCAAGTTAACTTTAATAAAATACACCACCACCATTTCCCCAGTGAGGGATGTTTATTGCATATGATTCTTCTAGACACAGTTTGGAGTAGATGGCTGTCCTTCACAGGATATCCTCAGAACTGAATGAAGAGATGGAGATGGAGGAGCTTGCATATTTCCAACCACCACTATCGGGCTGTCATGTACATGATCACTATAATTTCACCACCACCTGTGAAAGAGAAAAAGATCATATTGAGCAGTGCACATTCGGTTGCTCTAGTCTTGCATTTGGATCCACACAGAGAGACTTTTGCAACTGTCCAAATTCACATTGGGATTCTAACATGTGCAAGTGTCTCTCTCCAACACAGAGAGCTATATGTATGTGCGCCTTCCTTTGATATCAGTATGAGTTACTCGTACATGAAGACTAGAATAAACCATGTATATTTTTCAGTCATTGTCCAATTGTGATGCTAAATCTTCTCTGTTTATAAGTTTTCAGGACATTACTTTTTCTGTAATTACGTAATGCCTTTTTAATACCTAAGAGTGCAACCATTTGAAGGGTTTTTTTTTAATCTGCTTGTTAAAGAGCCCTTTAGTTACAAAGTTGTTAACTATGAAAGATGCCACTACACGCTGAAAAAAGAATTCCATTTCTGCTAGTATAGGGGCCCAAAACCCCCATTCAGGATATCACCTAGCTTTGGAATTTTCCTACAGATCTCAATTTCCCAGCTAGACCATATATATTTTAGTAATGAGCCAAACCAAAATCTGAGATAGAAACATTCCCAAACTTGTAAATATGCCAAATCCTTAGTCATACTTTGAAGAACAGACACATCTCTAGCACATGGGTCTAGTAAGTCAATTTCCAATGGAAGGAAGAGTTTTTAATATAAACTTAAATAAAAGGTATGGTACATCACTATGTATCTATTTAGTGTTTTAACAAGTGTAGCACAGAACAGGAGCAACAGAAGCAGAGGTAACACAGTCTTTCTCCCATACCAAGTTTATCCTTGATGTGAGAGACAAAACTAACTCTGGAAATGAAAAGTTAGCTCCAATTCCAGACTCACTCAGCCCTATGCCTTTGCTGATTCTGCAGTCATGCTATTGTGTCAAAGCATACAGTAGCATTCATTCTAACCCTTTATGTATAGTTGACACTACCGTTTCAGCTGACAAGGGTACATTTTAAGACAAACCACAGGAAATGGCTTGGAGAGGTGGGGAATATTAAGAAAATATTGCAGTGTTGCCTTAGAAATCACATTCAACACTAGTGACTTTGTTTTCCAGTGCAAAGTTTAAAGCAGAGGTTTTGATAATTTTATAAAAATATATCTCAGTTATTGGACACAGATGTGCTTCAAAACATGCAGTTTATCATAATAACAAAATGTGATATTTGGTGTGACAAACTCCTTTAGACAGGGTAGTTTAAGCGCTTATAAACAAAGCCCTTTCCCCCCTCCAGTGTGCTTGGACAAATTGTATGCCCATGATACAACTATTTTCTATGTGAGCTTTGAGAGAGGAAAGTATTCAGGTCATTGTTTACTGTGGAATTTGTTTCAGCTGGGAAGTCAGGTCACAGCAGCAAAATCAAAAATTGTTCCTTCAGTGCTAATGGACTGTTTACACTTTGGTATGTAGAGAATGGTGACAACAAATCGTTAATATGAGATAGATGGCATGCGCTATTCAAAATCTTTCATATATGCTCTATGAACCCCTGTAGCAAGATAAGCAAGAACAGTCCTTAACTTAATTTGTTTGTTCTCATTGGCTTTTTTCCTCCCATGAAAAGCAGCAGATTAAACTTTTTTAAACTAATCCCAGCATTGTTTAAAGAATAGTTGAATGAGACACAAACTAATACTACTTTTCTGATTTTTACCAAAATAAAAATTATGCATCACTTGCTGGGTAAGGAGGGGTTGCAGAAAACAATAACTGGGGCGGGGGGGAAACTGTTTTAAGACAAAGTCTAGAAACTTTGCTGCTAAAACAATGTCTATTAGGGTGTCATTTTTTTTTCCACGCAACAAGTCTAAAACCAGGCAAAGCCCTTTTGCAGAAGAAACACTGGCATTAAAGTGCTTTTGCTGGTAAAGTTTATTTTGTTAGGACAGCTGCTATAAGCTATACTGGCAAAAGCAGTGTTTATTGGCATGGTATGCTGGGAGGGTATGTGGTTAAAGCTGTACTTGCCCCGCTATGCTAGCACATCTCTTCTAGCGCGGACTGTAATTCCAAATCTGCTACTTTTGCATTTAAAATAGTTTTCCACTCAGTGAACTGGTTATTAAATCTCACAACTATAGCTTCCCAATGTATTTTTAACTGCTCTGGAGTTGTTGCACTGTAATTACCTTGAATTTGTCAATCTGAATTTTGTCTTTCAGCATATTTTGAGAAATGCTAATAAATCTATATTGTAACACATCCCCTTTCATGAAAGGATAGGCATTTATTTGCTGTTCCTTGTGTTTAGTGATTTTCCTAGCACAGCTCAAGCACAAAAGCCAACATGATTCTTGCTTTTAAAAGAATAGAAACATAAATACTCTCTTGGATTAATTACACAGCTATGTTTATAGTGAAATATGTTTTCTCTGATAAATTAAGAGACTGTATACCCAGATTATGCAGGCCTTTATAGCAGTTTTTTATTAATATAAATTTATATCCTAAGCTAGGTATTATTAATTAATGGGATTACATGGTTAATTATATATGTGACATGAGCCTTTAATATAAAATTTTATCTTGTATATACATTTTGGGGTGAGAAAGTTGTCCAATTATTTTGTACCAAAATTTGCTGCCTTAGCTGTGTTGAGTAAGTGGAATCAGAAAGGACAAAAATATGTTCCAGGACCCAATTTCACTCTTGTATAAACCCCACTCTTTCTGGAGAGAGAATATTAAGAAGGCAAGAACAATAGTGCTGTCAAGATGCTGTGAGAGGATGGCTGTGTCTACACTTGCATTCCTCTTTCAAAAGAGACATGTAAATGAGGTGTATATTTACATATCTGGTGCTTTCATTTGCATATTCTTTCCAAAGACCTACTTTTGAAAGAAGAAAAGCAGTGTAGACACAGCTCTTTCAAAAGTAAACACCATCTTTCAAAGAAACCTTCTTCCCATGGAAAAAAAGGGAAGAAGTGTTCTTTTGAAGATGGGGTTTACTTTCGAAAGAGATGCATCTATGCTGCTTTTCTTCTTTCTAAAGAAGCTCTTTTGAAAGAAGAATATGCAAATGAGGCACCAGTTATGTAAATCTGTACTTCATTTGCATTTTCAATTTTCCTTATTGGCATGCCTCTTTCAAAAGAGGCATGCAAATGTAGACACGGCCAATATGTTGCATAGTCTACCACCCATTATCTGGACTGTGATTTTTTTTTTGTGGCCACTGTGTGCCAACAGCCTGGGTAGCATTTAACAGGGCTATACTTACTATTAGTCATTTTGCACAGCTCACCTTTGCTTAATTATAATTTAATGTAACAGAAAATTAGCATGTTCTTATTTTAATAAAATAGTTATAACTTTTACTTCGATGGGAGTAAAATTAAACCAGTGTTGAGTGCTGTTGAAAACCCCACATGAAAATTCTCTGAATTTCGGAGATGGTAAAATACCCTGGTGTTAAATCTGACTATAAGAGAACAATAGGTTACTCTGATAATCAGCTTGTTTCTACCAAATCCATATCAATTTTGAAAATCTCTTCAAAAGCTAGGCTATGTTTTGCTGAATAAAATAGATCTCTACTCCATTTTCTGTATCTTGCCAGAGTAATAAGGGTATATGGCAGACTAGTCCCCCACAGGGCTATTAGTCTTGATGGTCATGGACACAGCCCCATGTTACAGGTGTCCCTAAACTTTCAAATCCTAGCAGAGTGGATGAGAGGGGACAGATCATTCAAAAGTGCCCTGCTCTGTTCATGCCCTCTGAAAACATCTGTGACTAAGCCTCTGTCAAAAGGCCTCAGATGGACCATTGATCTGAAGCAGTATGACCATTCTTGTGTAACATTAAATACAGTAAACTCTAAAAATGTGCGATTTTTGAGGTCCACTTAACTTGCATTAACGCGAGTTAAGCACAACTCAAAATCCTGCTCCTCCCCACCCGGGCTCAGCCCCCCTATCACACAGCCTCTGTTCAAACCCTGTGCCCCCCCCGCCAGCCTGGCTTACCACCTCTGCTTGGTCCTGGTTCAAACTCCACACTCCCCTAACAGCCCCAGCTCACCAGCCGTGCGTGGCCTCAATTCAAACCCACCCCCACCCCCGTGTCTCCAGCTCACCACCCACGCATGGCCCTGGTTCAACACCCCTCCACCCCCATCCCCAGTTCAGCTTCCCCCATGTGTGGCTCCAGTTCAAACCCCCACAGCCCAGTTCACCACCCGAGCATGGCTCTGGCTCCAACTCATCACCCCCACATGTGGTTCTGGCTCAATGCCCCAGCCCCACTTCAACCTCCCACATGCAGCTCCAGCTCAACTCCACCCCACGCCCCCCCTTAGCCCTAACCCACCCCAGGTTTAACCCCCCTGCTCCCCTCCCAATGCCCCAACCCACCTCCAGGTTTAACCCTCCCCAACTGCCCCCCAAACCTCAGGACTTACCTCTCAAAAGGAGCTCCAGCTGCTTCTGTTGCTTCCCCAACTGCAGAACAAGTGTTCCGCCAGGGAGAAAGCCTCCCCACAACTTGCACGAAATTCCAGTTATGGGAGGGCATGTGGGAACACAACCCTCATGTAACTTGAGGTACTACTGTGTCTGTTTTTTCAGTCAAAAACTATTTCAGATAAAAATGTGAACTTATGATAAAGGCAAAATAATAATAGGTGGAAGGTTTTAGGCTGTGTTTTGAATTTTGATATTGAGTGAGTGTGTTTTGGGAACCTTAAATTATATCATAAGTGTCTCAGAAACCATGATACTCAAAATGGTTGGGCTTCTTTTGAGCATTTAGGCCTCAATGCTTTTTACTTGCAGCTTTGGGGATTTACTCAGGTATGAGTTTGATTACATATTAAATTAATTGTCTAATACCTTTCTTAGATGCAAACATTGACTGCTGTGGTGTGTAGATGTAATATTGTTTGTAGTTGCTGGGAGTCTGGACGCACAGGAAACAGGACCCAGGAAAGAGAAGGGAGGTGATTAGTTAAGGTCTGGGAGAGCTACAGGATGACGCAGAAGCTTTGTAAATAGTTGGATGTTTGTAAATGAAGTCCTGTTGAAATTTGTGAGTACCTTGCTTGCACGATACAACTGCACATGCTCAGTACATATTTTTCAAAGGCTTATATAACTTGATGAAACCAAAATAATGGTTCTACAAGACAAGCAAAGGCTTTTTTTTGTCAGCGATGGCTATTTCCATGCTCTATTTCAGCTTTCATCCTCTAGCCACTTCAGCTTCAACGCTCAACAACAAAACTCATAGAATTGTTATAATGGGAGGAAACTCTGGGGTTTTTAATTCTTTGCGTGCTCAAAATGGCTGATCTCCTTTTGGTTAAATTATGCAGAAACCAAGAATGGAAAATTTCTGCCTGAAAGTTGGAAATATCAGAAATCCGTAAGAAACCAATTATTTGTAAGAAGTCAGAAAGAAAAAAGTTACACATTCATTACTGTAGTGGCTGCTATTGCTATAATATGTTGGCTTTCAACTGAAGGACTCAAAGCATCTCAGGAGCTATTCCATGTGAAAGACTCTGTTTCCTCATCAATGTGGAAAATACATTTGTACACTATGCACTTCTTTCAGCGGCATGAAGAGTACATATGCACTGTATGACCTCCTTGCACAGGTTTAAGTATCTGTATTAATGGTGAGATTGAGTAAAGACATGCCTGAACTCTGGGGTTACATACCAGTAGTGTAGGCTACCTACAGCCGAAGCAGTGCTTCCATCATCCACACTGGTTTGTTTAGCTGTGTCGTGTCCTGCAGTTGCCTGCCAGCTGCTGGAGAGTTTCCTCTCTGCTACCAGAGTCTTTCCCTATGGCAGGGAGCAGCCAGAGACTTTTCCTGGATGGAGAGGAAGAGGAGGAAACTTCAAAAGGACAGAGACTCTGGCAAGACGGAGTGGGGGCTGTGGTGGAATTCCCAGCTGCCAAGCTTTTAACTGTAGTGTAAATCCATATACACTTACTTGTTCCCTCAAGTGGCATTCACTATTGATGGAGCCTAAGGGTACAACTAACCTATGTGGAAGATCAGCTCAGTTAGGGTCGATCTTCCGGAGTTAGATTTAGCACACCTGGTAGAAATGCGCAAAATTGAACTATCTGGGGTTGGCAGTCAACCCCTGTACTTCTCAATAGCTGGAGGAGTGAGGGAGGCTGACAGGAGAGTTTCTCTCATCCACCTCCCTCTGTGAAGACACCCCTGTAAGTTGATTGCAGACAAGTCAGTTCTATCTACGCAATTGCTGTAGGTAGAACTGTGTATCTGCAATCGACTTACCTGCCTAGTGTAAACCAAGCTTAAGAGCAGTAGCAGGAGGCATTCTGTCTGCTAAGGACAAGAGCAAGCATTTTATCTCAGGTGGCTCTGGAAGAAGTATATTTCACTTGCAGCAATTTATTCCTTCTTCAAAGACTTGCATGATATTACCACTGCAGTGTTCAAAAATCATGAGTCTAGCATGAGACTCAGAAATATATCTCTTTTGTTTTAAATTAAAATTGAGCTTCTCAAGCTATCACATGACTCCTGAAGCTGGAGCTTTTAAAAATACCAAGTGTTATGTGGTTTTGGCAACATTACATGCATCTTCCCACACCATCCCCATGGCACTAATAGGAGAAGAGAGGGAAATGCATACATTTGTAAGTGCATGCATTCAGCTATGTTTGTCACATCCTGCTTTCTGGGTATTTAGGAAAGGCTAACTTAAGCTTTCTGTTGTACAAATATGTGACTCAGGAGATGGAAAAAAGAGCTCCTTCAATTCTTTCACTACACCACAACCTCCAAGAAGAAGCCACACTTTGTAAATTTAAAGGCTATTAAGATTATTTATTCTCAGGATACCCACAAGAGGACTTTCTAAATCAGTCTTCAACCTTTGTTATGTAACCAGCAAGTAGTTGAAGGAGAAGATGGTATAACTGGGGCAAAACAAGGCTTTCTGAAGAGATCTTTTACTTGAAAGCTTTTCTCTTTATAATATCAGTTTTCCAAAGATGCAGATGTGCACAAGAATCCTATGGGAATATTGGCATTTGGCCTCTAGGATTATAAGAGGCCTGTTCCCAAGTCTAAGATATGCAAAGAGCCAAACTGTATTTGAAACTTTTTCATAGACAAATACGGCAGCTCATGGAGTATTGTTTTGCAGATCACATGTTAAAGACAGAGACAAGGCTTTTGGGTTGCAAAATGAATAGCACACAGGTAGGCAAAGGAATTATATATTTTAAAAATAGCCTTAACCACTTTTAAAAATTGATTAATCTGCCTTTACTAAGCATATCTGCAGCTGGACAGCCTTTCTATGATCATTTTTGGCAAGCACACAAATGCTACAGACCCTTTCACCTCTGACATAACTGCAATAGCAAACCAAGTATGGTTAACAAGCAATGTTTCTATGGATATGTGTGCTGAGCAGCTGCTGCTTTCCACCCCAAGATTGCTGCATATCTGTACGGAGTGAAAGAGTTTATGTGTGCAGTTGTATAAAGCACTTTGCAATCCTTTGGGATGAAAGGGGATAGTTAAATTTGAGATACTGGCTCGGCTGGACTTCCATTGAGATGAATGGGATTTTCACAATTACCATAACCGTATTGTTACTTACTAACATGATCACGTTCACAAAGGTTTCGAATATACCCTAAGACCTATTCCAAAACTGTGTTTTTCCTATGACAATTAGCATTTTTCAGCACCTTGCCTCTGAGGATTTGTTGGTTTCTGACATATTTTACTTAAGTTTTTCTCCTTATAATATCATTTTTTCAGAGACACAGACATGCACAATAATCCTTTGGGTTATTGGTATTTTACTGCTCTGGGATGCTTGAGGAAATGAACAAGAAGTATGTAGACTAACATGGCTATCTCTCTGATACTTGAGGAAATGAGATATCAGGAGGTGAAGTGACATCATTATGGAGAAAATAAGGAACAAAGACTTAACCACAGTCGTGGAGGAAATCCATGGTAGAACCAAGGCAAGGGGCCTAGTCTCCTGACTCTTAATTCCTATACCTTAGCTATAACATCTCTCTGATAAATTCTTCTAATGATATCTTTCCTTACTTGTCATCCTAATCTGAGCATGCACTATGAAAGCACTCCAGCCAATGTGGTAACCCAGTCTTTTGAGGGTGTAACAGAAAACTGTGTACTCTGCCACCTCTCTTGCATGATAATCAGGAAGGTGGCCTGTTACATACACTTCCTAATATCATTCTGAGATTGTCATTTCAACCTGAATTCTTTATTGCTCTAAGAAGGGATATTTGCACCCTTGAAAATAACATTGTAAAGAGTACACCTCAGGTGTAGCTTTAGCATGGGGCTCCACTTTCACAGTTCTGAAGCCTAAATGGTGTTACTCCATTCTAAACACAGTTTCAACCTTTCTTATCCAAAACACTCTCATCCAGCAGCATCCATAATCCGGCATGATTTTAGTTAGCTGGATGACTTCTTATCATGGGTGTGGCCAAGTTTCCTGTGGCTCCGTAAAGTTTGTTTCCAACCACCAGTCCTGGCTCTCAGTGTTCTGTGCAGTTATTTAGCTGTAGTGTACCCCAAATGTCTTCTAAGAGCCCAGTATGCTCTGGAAGTGTTGGTAATGTGCTAGACAGTATTGACCTCCCATGGTCCAGCAAATTCTCTTGTCTGGCACCAGTCAGGACCCAAGGGAACCAGATAAGAGAGGTGAACCCTGTATCCACAATGTTTTCTATATATAGGTCAGGTTCATTTAGCTACAGCTGTGAGGAATAACATTTAAAACTGTAACTACAGAACTACATTCTCATTTTGAAAAACATTTTGGATTCACATTTTGCATGGCATAATTAACCCTAGCACCTTTTAACATCTGAGGCGAAATGTGTAATAAACATCTGCCTTGTTTTTATTGTCATAAAGGAAGTCAAGCTGACTTAAATAGTCATTGTATTTATCTTCTGACTACAGTATATTGTTAATGATAAACATTATATGGAGTCTGTTCTGGTCTGGCTATGGTCTGAAGAAGTGGGTCTGTCCCACGAAAGCTCGCCTAATAAACTATTTTGCTAGCCTTTAAACTGCTACTTGACTGCTTTTTGTTTTGATTATATGGGCCAGTCTTTAGGACACCTCCTGTGAATACATGACACCTAATGCTTGTGTGTATCTGCTGTGAGGGGAGAAGAAAACACGGATGAGTCCTCAGATAGTGATTCCCCTTCTCCCTGCATGCTATAGAGAAAATGTCCACAGAGACTGGAAATATAGACGTCACGGGCAAAGCCATTGTACATTGCAGAGACTCATTTGGCCTCAACGTGACAAAGAAAGAAAATCATCAAGCCGTGGCACTGTTGCCCAAAGCATTTTAAGCATATGCTTAACTGTAAGCACGAGTGGACTGTGGAGTTCAATGGAATTGTTCTGCAGGATTAGAGTCTGTTCCATGATGTATGCACATGGCACCAGGACACTTAACTGTGTGGCATCCCTGGGAATTGCTTACTGTGTGGAAGTTAGGATTCCATCTCCCAGCTCTGTGGGATTTTCATGTGAGTGGAGCCCTTTCACTTAGGCTGTGCTAACTTCCCAGTGACGTGGTCCTGTACATGTATGTGTGTAAAAAAAGCATTTGGGTGATTGCCTCTTGAAAGACATTTCTCCTCTTGGAGAAGGGAGACAGGGTAAATGTTACTATTGGAATGTTCTCACTTGTACCCTTGTTCTGTGAAATGATACGATAACAGAGTGCTAAGGTGCTGATGGGTTGTGTGGGTTGCCTAGCTCTGCTGGATAGAATGATGTATCAGTCGTGTCTCAGTGCTGAAATTTGCCTCTTTGTTTAAACATTGCCCTGTTTGAAAGAGTTCTTCAACATTTAAAGCAAATGATCTTGAGGATGACGACAATTATTTAGCCTTTCAATGAACTACCCTACCTGCAATCTAGAAACTACATCATAGATAATCCAATAAATTAATCGGAAATAAGTTTCAGGTTGGGGAAATTAGAGAATTGCTACATTACTTAAACTTACTGATGATGTTTCACTGGTGTTTGACAAAAATTATACTGTGGATGAAGTATATGGTTTAAGAATAAGTTACTCTGGTTTTAGTTAGTTGAAGATGGACATACCATAATTATTAATGTACATCATTCAAGATGTGCTGTGTAAGGCTTTTCCAATTAGTGTTAAGGTCCTGAAGGGCCAGTCTTAGCTTTTTATTAATATGTTCAATTTATTAATTTTAGGTATGCATAGTGTGACTGTCTGCTACATCTCATGAGGTTGAATAATTATGGTCTTTTTAATTTGTTTTAGCCAGATCTACTCAGTGTTGCTTAAAATTCAGAAAAATTTAATATCTTAATAACTCATTAGAAAGCCATGCCATGTACTTGAGGTTACCTCAAAGGCTATCCCTATTTAGCAATAAACTTGAGATTTACTTCTTGACTACTTGACTGTGATTGACCAGTTTAAATATTTAAGGTTGTGATTTGACCTTATACTTCACATTAAACCAGGTGGAGAAAATGAAATAAGGATTGTATCTAAAATTGGGGTTGCTTGAAAATGTAGTTGGCTGTTTAACTATCATATCAGCTACTTTTGCTGCTAGTAATCAAATAGAGAAATATAATTTATGAAATACATTTTAAAATATTTTATTATATTCATAATTCAAGTGAAAATGTACTGTCTGTTTTAAATCTTCTTTAATAAAAATCCCCAGAGAAGTTTATTCCTTCAAATTGTGTATGTCATATGTTGCAAACAAAAATATTTTGCCTGAATTATGAGTTGATGCATGAGGTTTTAAAACATAAGACTACGAAAAAGTTTGTTAATCATGATTTGCAGAGCCTCCAAGTGCTTTTTAGCCATATTTCAGCAGTAACTCATTTTACGTTTTTCATACAGGCTTCATAATAGCTTGTGCACAGGATCAATCTGGAGACAGAGGAAGGCATGTTAAACAGTTTGGGCCAATTATATGGTTCAGAATAGTCCGTTGCATCGTGATGGGTTTTTAAAGGGCACCAAACAATGGGTGCAAACTAAGTGAACTAAAAACTGGTTGCCTTTCTCTTTGCACAGATAATTTTAGAGGATAAACCACCTGCTACAGTGGTTTGTCCTAGTATATTTTTCCTGAGGAAAAATTAAGAGAAATGGCAGACTATAGCCCTCATCAGCTGTGTTCCTTCCCTTTTCCCTTGCTCCAACAGCCTGTACAGACCTTTGGTGGTGGTGCACAATACGTTTCTCCAGATCACTGGTACAACAGAGGGTTTCCAAACCTTCTCCAGCTGACGTCAGTGACAGTTTTGCCATTGGCTTCCATAGAACCATGCCTGGACCTAAACTATGTGTAATCCAAAGAATAAAATATGATGGCTTTAATCAATTTTATGGAATCCATTTAAGCTGTGCTAAAGAATCTGAAGAAGTTGTATAGCCATCCATTGGCATCCTGTTTGATTTAGTTCTTGTCACGTGGCTATGTGCCTCAGTTTCCTTACTTATAAAATGAGAATAATACTGAGCCAACATTCTGCAGTCCTTGGAGTGCAGTGTGCCAAGAGGATATTTTTATTTATTATCAGATATCAAATACAATTATGTATTGACATGAAAACATTCTTAAAAGCTCAGTTATGACGTATCTATGCCGAAAGTTAAAGAACTGGAGGAAGGCAAGGGCAAAGAATGGTAACTTGACCACTATCTGACTGGCACACCTTACTTCCCCAGAGGAGCAGGAGGGAAGCAAAGGCTGATATGTTTTTGAGACAAACTCTGGTCTGTGCCCTTCCCCTTTACTCAGTGCTTGTTATATTAATACCACAATGTAGCCCTGAGTGAAGGTCAATGAAAACAGGGGCTCCATTGTTAGAGGGGAGCTTATGAAAAGTTTCATGGGACTAAATTGTCTAGGGATGCAGTTTAAAAACTTACTTGAAAGAAAACTTGTTAGTCATTCTTGAACCTTTTTTCAGTGGCATCAGCATGCTCTGAGCAGTTCCTTATTTTTAAAAGCTTTCTTGATTTATAAAGGGACTCCCTCTTTGTTGAGGCTGGAAAGTGGTATTTGCACTTCATCATGATTTTATGCACTAACTGAGAGTCATCTTCCTACATATCCCCTGTGTTTGTTCAGAAACCTCTAAGGATCCAGCTATATCTCATGCAAGCTGTTCCTTTTGCCCAGGGTTTATTAAATCAATGTCACAAATGAAATCTTTATCAGTGGAAGCATGTATATCAGACTGGTCGTTGTATGTGGCATTGGTTTGTGTTCCTCATGGGATTTCTCTTTTCAGATCAGGAGTTTAGTGCATTCCCTGCTATCGTGTCAAAGAGAAATGGGGAAAGTTGGCCAGAAATTTCTACTCACTCTCACGCAGTATCAGAAGCTATTGGGGGATGTGATGTTTATACCCCCGAGAGAGAACTGTTGAGCAACTTAAAGTTTTGTAATTCATGATAGCTAAAATGCTTAAGATTGTCCTGGAGTATTTGCTTCAAATACTATGATTTCTGCTGTGAAAGTTTGTACATTACATGTAATCAGGGTCAGGATGAATTATGAAGTGACGTTAAGGGGCTGGTTATAGTATACATTTGTGAATTTTTATGACTCTGAAATTTGAGAGACCTCCAAGGAAAGCTTTGGGGCTCCTTAATTCTGTAGTACATTCTGGCCTTCCAAGGTTTTTGAAGACTCTGTATGTTTAGCACTGGGTTGTTCCCCCTGACATTTCTATTTTATTTTGCATTCTTAATCTCTCTCTTTCATAGCTTTAGTAAAGTGAGCACATGTTTTCAGAACTCTTATGCTCCCAAAGGCTGGTTCTTCTAGGTTTTGTTCTAAAACCTTTTGTCCTGTGCAAGATATGTGGCCACCTTTTAAGAGACAGCTAAGCACAGTAAAAGCTCAGGTATCTGGCACCCAGATAACTGGCACACTGGGGGACAGTTACCCAGCTGGGGCCTGCTGTCACAATCTGGCGCATGTACTTATCCATCACCCTCAGTTCCCTGAGAGTGCCAGATAGTAGAGATTTTACTGTAATGAACACTAGAGGCAGGAATTGCTGCAGTCAGGTTTTAACCAGACAGCCTGCCTCAGTGGTAGAATCAAATCCAGATTCCGATTCCAACCATCTTGCTCTGCAGTAGCCCCATTGACTTAATTTGGGTTACTTGTAAAGTAGTGTTCAACATGCTTCTGTGGAAAGTGCTGGAATGTTGCTCTATATGGAACTTTATCTAGCAGCAACATACAGCACAGCTAATTGTATCTATGGAAACAGCTACGCATTGTACAACTCCTTCCTTTAGACAACCATAACGTCTAATTTAAATTTATCCATGTGTTTCTTACCCATTACAAAGTCCTCATTACTCTTAAGAAACCACAGCAGCTTTTGTTTAGCATGCTAATAAGAAACATACTATGGAATTTTACATTATAGTGGCTATAATCTGGGTTTTGAAAAAAGTTAGCAAAAAATCACATATGTGTTTGATGTCAATGCAACTAAATATTATCCCCATTTTACAAATGGCAAACTGAGGCAAAGAGAAACTATCTGATCTCTTCCATGCCTTATCAAATAACAGGTTGATGATGATGGTTCAGGAGCTGTGATACAAAGAATTTTGATCTAACACAACCTCCCTAAATAGTACTAGCTTACAGCTATTGTGGTGCCTTCCAGAAAGGATAATAGGGGTGATTTCTTCATTCAAGGTTGAAGGATACCATTGCTCTAATATTCCAAATTTATGATGAGCAAAGTAAATGTGCACTCTAATGAATGTAAACCACGGATAGAAGTTCTTAGAAGTTTTTAAGTGAAAAGTTTTCTTAAATATGTTGTGTTAATTACTTTTTTAGTTATTCTAATTTATTGCAAACAAAACCAATTTCTCAACAGCCAATTATGGTGGTTAATAAGGCTTAATTAATCAACAGGATACTAATTAAAACAAATACCTTTTTCCAGGGTCATACAAATGTGGATTTTTTTTTATTAAACTGTCAGAGCGCTTTTGTTAGATAAAGTAAGAAATCTGTTGTTGAACCAATGACCCTTCTGCATACTACTCCAGAATATATTAGCATTAAGTATTTCACCTTGCAGACAATAAATTAAAAAAGGGGGGGCTCTTTAAAGTGGGGACAGTAAGGGAAGAATGATAAAGGTAGGTGAGACCATGGGTTGATGCATCAGTAGCTCTGGAGCCCTTCCTGTGCCAAAGTTTATAAAGAGGGAGATGTGTTCTCAACCTAGTTGCTTCATTGTGCAACTAAATATGGTGGCCCTGTGTTTGAATCCTTTGCTTAGAAGAGGTTGTGGACTATAACATGAGTGATTTTGCAGCTCCAGGTGTATGGACTTGATGGAATTGTGTGAGGAAGCTTTTACAGTAACGGGCTAATGTTCTGCTCTTAACTTTCACACTTTTTTAAAATCATTCAGATTTACAACTCAGCTTTTTTTTTTTTTGGTTATAAAAGGAAGTCTGACTTGTTAACCTTGATGCTGTGTTTATAAAAATCTCCTTGGGAAAAACACAACCCTTTTTGACTCTTTCCATCTCCCTATCATACCTTTACATTTCCACTCAATCATTTTAACTTTTAAGGGTGCCTTGGTAATGATTTGCCAGTTCTGTGGCTTTGCTAAATAGGTGATCAAATTGATTTCCCGTGTTTGTATTATAAATTGAGCTAATTGAGCAGTATCTGCATGATCTAAATAAGACATGTAATGGAACTCTGAACAGATTTTTATAAGGTTGCTGCTCAAATTGATAGCCAATGAGTTGTAATACACAAAACCAGAGTCTGCTTGAGTTGTTTATCTTAAATTTGGTTGTAAACTATGAAAATTCATTTCAACCACATAATTGCCTTTTAGTGTCCTTTACCATCAGCTGTAAAGTGTCAAACAAACGTTAGCAACCTCAGTAACGGGTACATTTTATGAGCATGTGGTAGACTTCTTCACCCCAGTTAAGTTTATTTATGACTCAAAGTTGATAGCATTCTAATGCAGAAAGAAGGCATAGGTTTTTATTTTCTTCATGTCAGCCTGATGATAATCCTGAAGTAAAATATGAAAGATTTCCCTTAGTTTCACATTACCCGGGACATACCACGTTCTAGCTAGACTTACAAAGTGACTATTCACATAAACTAAATTAACATTAAAAGAGAGATGGGTGGAGGAATGTTTACACAAAATGAAAAAAAAATGTGTAATGCCTAATAGGAAAAAAAAATTACCTTTCTCCTGTGGAATTTAATTGTTGACTTGTACTTAAAGTCTTATGGAATTTAATAAGAATGCTCATGCCAGTGGGGATTTATAGAAATTGCTCTAAAATCCTTTAGAATTTAATAGAGATTTGTGTAATTAGATAATGAGCTTTCTGATGAAGTGGTCTCAGTAACTAACTAATAAATAAAATTGTTAGTCTTTAAGCTGTTACAGGACTGCTTGTGTATTTTATGTAAGTTTTGAAGCATTCTCAATGATTTAGTAACAAATCTATAATTTTCTGTTCATCTATAGGATGATCCAAAATATTCTATTAAAATCCAAAGGATCTCTCCATAAGGGTAGTTAGTTTTTCATGCTTATCATATCATTTTTTCCCATGGACCTTAAAGTATTTTACAGGGGAAGAGAGATATTACCCATATATTCTGGCACAGAAATGATTGCTGAAGAGCTTAAGTGATTAGCCCAAGGGGAAGTCAGACATGAAGTCAGTGGCCAGAGCCAGGAATTTAATTCAAAATCTCTTTATTCCCTGTTCTGTCCTGTTTACAAACTGTATCATGCTTCCAGTAGGAGAATACAAGTCTGTTTGCATCTCAGAGGGGAAATGCAGCCATTCATTAATGTGCACAATCAGGAGTTTACATGGGAATCTGTGTACGTGGAGTAACTTAGGTCTATGTAAACAAGTTCTGTTGATTATGACAGCTAATGTACACTCTTCAATATTAGTGTTAACACTTAGATTGTTTCTGACTAATACCTGTTTGTTTTCTTTCTATACTGTAGTGTTTTATTAATAGTTTAAACATGTAAATCATCATCTCTAATGTTCTGTTACTGTGCGTGCTGTGCCTTTAAGCTGATTCTGGTTTTGTTATACTAATAAATACTGGCTTATGAGAGAGAGTCAAGCTGCAATATTGCTTGTGTAACTAACTAGTCATTCAAAAGTACTTTATATGTTGAGTCTGTTCTAGTACGGCTATGATCTGAAGAAATGGGTCTGTCCCACAAAAGCTCACCACCTAATAAATTATTTTGTTAGTCCTTAAAGTGCTACATGACTGCTTTTTTGTTTTGATAGAATACAGACTAACACAGTTGTCTCTCTGTCACAAGTCATTCAAAAGTACATCTAAACAAACTAAGAGAAGATCAGTAATAGATGGCATCAAAGCTTATAACAAAAACTGGCCAGCAATTTGATAGTTGCAGCCAAACCAGAGACCTTTACAGCTATAGATAGAAGGGGATAGGTTTGAGGTGGCACTTTGCTTCTTCTGCATAGCGCTCCTGAAATGGTGGACCCCAAATGCCACAGGGTCTTTAGCAAGTTTTGGAAGCAGCTGGGGCTCATCCCCTCCCGATGTAGTTTTACAATGAAGTTTATTTGCTTAGCCCCCTGCAACTACTCCTTTTTACACTAGGAGCACTCTGTAAACTAAACTGCCGCATTCAGGCGCAACCCTTCTCAATATGTGTAGGAATCAGCACAAATGATCCCAGAGAAGACTGTCTGTGAAAGGCTGGATGTATAAACTCACTCATTTTGTAATGTGAACTCCTCCTTCCCCTCAGGCTTAAATTGCACCAAAGCAGTCTAGTTTTCATAACAGGATAAATACAGAATTATGCTGATTTTTAAAATCCATGTACATGAGCACAGTGCAATAACTAACAGTCTATCTCAAAAGAAAATGGTGTAAATATCAAAGCAGTTCTTTTACTAAGAGTCATACTGCAACATCAAGAGTAGCTGAAAAATCCAATTATTAAGCGACAGTCCTTGCCACAGGTAATGCAGCTGTAAAGCACTGGGCCAAAAGATGAAACCAATACACTGCTAAGGCTCGTGGCCTCTTTCGCTTTCCTTTCCATTGTCTTTGCTTTCCTCTCTCTCTCACCTACCTCTCTTTATCCTCTTTGGATGCCTCATTCTGCACACATGTGGGTGTAGCCTTTTGCTCACTAAATCTTTCCAGCTTGTAGTGTAGATGTTGAATGTTTTCAGGTCCCTCTTGCAAATGTACTTAAACCTGAGTCTAGGTTGTCCCAGTGCCCTTGGAGCATCCCCATGATCTTATACAGGAGATCCTTCAGAATGTGTCAGTCACCTCTACAGTGTAGTTAACAAAGCGAATGGAGAGGTCTGCGTTTGAGATTAGTGATTGGAGTTGATCATTTGGCTTTCTCTTCTAATGTGTTTCAGGAACTTTGGTTTTCCCATTGAATCTTTAGAATATAGCACAGGCAGGGTGTGTTTGAAGGTGGTTAACTTTCTCTCCTACCTGCTCACGACGGTCCCAGTCTTGCTTGCATACAGCATCATGGGCAAAACACACAGTCTGGTAGACCTATATCTTGGTGTCCAGCATCAGTTTCCTGTTATCGCACATGCAGTTAATCAGTAGGTTGAATGTGGTGACTGCCTTCCTGATGTGAGAATTAAGCTTGTCACACAGAGATAAGTTATCCAATACAATTGATCCAAAATAAAAGAACTTATGCATAACTACAAGCATGGTGTTAGCTATTAAAATTTTGGGTGCAGTCAACACATCTTGTCATAATCATTGTTGTCTTTAGTCTTATGATTAGTCCAAATTCATCGCAAGCTAGTATAAAAGTATCCAACTTGCTGAAGCTCCTTTTTGCTGCTTGAAATGGGCATTGTAGGTGAAAAGAAAAAATTCATATATCAGTGGCTTTTCTTTTGGCTTAGAAGCGCAGTTGTTGAAGTTTTCCATCTGCTCTTGTCTGGTGATGTGCAACCTCAGTGTTAGACAAAGCATGATGAAGCAGCAGAGAGAAAAATACCAGAGAATGTTAGTGCTGAAACACATGTCCTTTTGGCAACCACTGTGGATTTCAAAACTGTCAGATTAATCACCATGATACTGAACTGTCACCTTCATGCCATCAAGGAACCATCAAGTCAGACTGATGAGCATTGGAAGCAACCAATTTTATCTAGCAATTGGAAAAGAGAAGAATGCTTGGGAAATCAAGAGAGTTAATTCAGTATGATTGGGGTGACAAAGTGGACAACTGGGACTTTTATTTGAGCTACCTTATCTTTTTTCTTTGTACTTGCAGGTCAATATTCTGAATTTTTTAAATCATAAAAAATGTTAAGATTAAAGATAAGACATTGACTTTAAGCCCATCCTGCTGCATGTTGAAATTGCACAGTTCTTAGAAAAAATATTCTGCAATACCTAAGCTCAGTCAGGTAACATAACCCAGAATTTCCTTTCTTGGGGTTTTAAACCTTTATCATTAATATTTATCTTTTTAGTGGATTTTATGCCGTAGTTGATCATGATAATATTACCGTACAAATTAAATTCTGCTTCTAAAGAATTTTTCCTGTATCTCATTTGCTTTTTTTCTAGTATGGCTTATGAAGTGTCACAGCTCAGTAGGACCAATTTTTTTTTTTATTTAATGGGCAATTTTAATGTTCCAGGAGAATCCTTTTCTTAACATAACAATGGTATTTTTAAGCTGCTGCATACCATATAAATACTTATTACTTGTTCTTCATTCTTTGAACACATCTAGTTATACTATTTTAGTATCCTCGGAAATACAGTTCCATAATCTATAGGCAAAGAAAGCACTTATGATTTCTTGGATGGCTTTTATTTTAAAAATTTGTTTTTCTTGTGTTTAGTTAGATAATATTTCTACAGACACTTTAACATCTGAAAAACTTACAAAAAAATCGAAAGTTACACAAGAGCACATTCTGTGAAATATGCCATCTCAGAGAATGTTTTGTATATTTCCATGCACTAAATGTAGCTAATCTGAGTAATGCTCTGTTTTCAATGTTTTTGTCTGGCCATAACAGTTCCCTCAACTTAAAATTTGACATGAGTTGTGTCTGAGAGAGGCATTCTTCTTCCCCCTCAAAATTTGTATAAAAATCTACACATCCATTCTGAGTTAAATTTGTCTTTTCACAGAATGTCATTTCGTAGATGTTTCTAGGTCAGTAATCCACATCTGGCCCACAGACCTCCAGCTACCCACTTCCTTCATGTGCCTCTCATGCAGTGAGGAACCAGAGCCCACACTTCCTTCTCTTCCTCTCCTTCCCAGAACTTGCATAAGAGCCACAAATCACGGGTTTTATGCTTCGTCCGTGCTCATCCCCTTCCCTTCCAGAACTGGAATGCCATGAATCAGCTGATTCCAGTGTTCCAGCCCTGGAAGGAAGGAAGGGTAAGGAGCAAGGATGGAGTGTGAATCTGGGTGATTTGCAGGCTCCAAAAGTGCTGGGAGGAAAGGGGAGTACAGGAGACCCCTGAGTTATGTGTTGGTTGTGTTTCTGGGCAACCACGCTTAAATCAAATTTTGCATAAATCAGGACCAGGTGGCAGAAGGGCCCTGCTGCCTTCGGTTCCCCTGGTCCTGGCTGCGCCTGGCTTCTATTAGGGGTGGGGAGTCTAGAGCCAGGTGGAGCAGCACTGGTCAGTTTCAGGGCTCCAGCAAGTGGCAGGGAGCTGGGAACCAGTTGGCAGCTGCTGCCTGGTTCCCAGCTCCCCATTACTCACTGGAGTCCGGAAGCTGACCAGCACAGTAGCGCTGAGTACTCTCCTAGATTCTGCAAGCAGAGCAGTGCTGGGCATTTTCCAGGACCCCCAACCAGAGGGGAGCTGGGAGCCAGGTTGCAAGAAATGCAAGAAACTCGTAAGTCATAATCATGTAAGTCGGGGGTCTAATGTATCAGTAAGTGCAGTGCTCTGGTGCCCACAAGACAAATGAGGGAGGTGGATTAGATGTGGGGGCCACAAGGCTGCAGGTAGAATCCCAGTGGCTTGCAAACTGTGCTTCTGTAGCCCCCTGAGGTGATGGAGGGCCACTAATGCAGTCCACCCACTATTCATGGTTGCCCATCCCTGTTCTCGGTTATTCATCAAAGCTAGAGTCCTGTGCAAAGCCTTTTGCAGCCCTGCTTGCTTTGGTTGTAAAATTCACCCTGTACAGCCACACATAGCCTAAGGCCTGTGCACAACTCAAGATCTAGTCACCCAGGGATGAATTTTGCACCAGATCTGTGTAGCTTTTCAAGTCATAATAATTTATCAAACTTTTAGCAAGATTTGATTATAATCTATTAATCTGGGTTCAAGTTCCAAAATAATATTTAAATCTTTTTTGAAATGTTGTTTCCTACTTGTTTTATAAACTATATTTGGTTTGCAGTTAAGAAGGTTGGGATTGTGAGGTTGGAAATTTTTTTTGCCTTTATTTATAAATTTTCACACAGAAATATTGTCACTTACGTAGGAGTTCAAATTACCACACTCAGAGGTACTTCACACCAGTAGTCACTACCTCTAACCCCTGGTCTAGTCCTTTAATTTCTGTGTCCAATATTTTATCCAAGATGAGGCCACCTTCACTTGGATTCGTATACTTTTCACTATGTATGATCATTAACATTTTTCCAATTAACATTAAGAATTATGCTGATAACACATAATACACAAGCGTAAGGTTCAGTTTACATCTTGCCATTATTTTTCCAAGTAAAATAGACATTTTACATTACAAGTTTTTGTATTTATTATACTGATTAACTTTTCCTTTTATTAAAAGTCTTCCAATACAGCATATTTCTTGAAACTTTGCCTTTGTCCTAAAAACAATAGCATTATTCAAGCAAATCTATGAAAGAGGCAAAGAACCTGGCAAAACAACATTCATGCCTGACAAAGTTAAACTAAGGCTTTAGCCTAAGGCTTACCACATAGGACCTCGTTTACTACCCCATAATTATAAACTATTAAAGTAACAAAACTCTTATTTTTACCATTAGCAGTCCATCTTTAGATTGCAATGCCATACTTCAATATATATGTATTACCATACTCTCTAATTTTTGTCTGAACAAGGAAATTAGTGGGGGCATCATGTTCCCTTTAATGTCAACAGTTTTGTCTTCTTCAAACATGGATTTTTTTTTTTTTAAGATACTTGGACTGATGAATCCCACATCAGATGCTCGTAGACTTTGATGCCAGAAGGGAACATCATGATTATGTTTGGAAATTGTTAAAAGGATCTTGTCAAGACTTTTGTCTGTTGCATTTTAGAGAGTTTTTCTTTTAATTTCATTCATGATCTTTAATTGTAGCTAATTGTTCCTCAACAAGAGCTTGTATATACTTTCACAATGAAGGACTGTTGGTTGAATAGTACCCTGTCGTTTAAAAACAAATGAGTTATTTAATGTAGAATAGCAGCCCTTAGGCTTGTGCAGTAATTTACTTTCAACAAAAATGTCATTAGCTTTTAATGCCATGAATTTCCTGCATATCTCGTCATCATACCCATGTTAGACAGTGTATTATGCTTTCAGGGGGCAAATTCTTGTTGATTCAACAGACTGAAAGAGTTGTTACCACAGTGCCAAATGTCACATGTCTGCAGGAGCAATTTCAGGTTTTTCTGATTTTTTTTATTGCCTATTTTATATATTTATTTAGAGACAGAGAAAGAATTATATCAGAGAGGTGGTCCTAACTTGCATTTTCTCATGGTTGACCATCTAAGTCACTCTGAAAACTGTTTTTACTTAATTGTGTGTGGAAAATCTAGCATTTTTACAGTGCTTATGAATTCTGTGAAACCATGCTGAAATAGTAACATAGTCTCTGCACAGAAGGTATATGATGGGTTTTATTACAAAAAATATATACTGTCCTTCTGCAGTACTGTCTCATTTTAGTTATTAATTTACTTTTGTTATACCCAGAATGAAGACAGAGAAACAGATGGTGCTAGCTAGTAGCTAAAGCATGGATCTGGACAGAGCAATTCTATTTGTCTTTTATTTTCAGCACTGCCACTTATTTAGCTCTGTGACTTGCTGTCTCTGTATGTCTGTTTCCTCATGTGTAAATTATGAATAACTACTGTATTACTCATTACCGTACGAGGATAACCACAAAGTAGAGGGGATTGTTAGGTTATCGAGCGAGGGCATAACAGCTCCTGTTTAATGCCTCCTGCCTATAGGTGGCTTAAAGGATATCTGAAGGTAAAAGAGGCAATACAGGGCTTCCCTGAAACCTGCCAATCCACATGTGTCTTCTCAGACCTTTAGGACCATAGGTAGCTGGCATAATTTAGAGTAACTCTCATGCTGCTCTAATTCATGCTGAGGCATCAGACCAGTGCAAATCTTGCCCAAGGCCTTTGCACGCTCACTCTTCAGTTTGTACTGTGTGTGCATCTTCATTGCAGCCAAGCATCAGAATCAAAGCGTGTATAAGATGCAGAAAAATGGCTAGTGACCATAGAGAGTAGTATGGAATCTTTCTTTAACAAGTGTTAGCAGTACAAGGCAAGCATCACCAATACAAGACATGCTTTGGTGGTAATGTCAAGGGCTGCAAGGCAGTTAAAAATTGTCCTCATAGGGTTTTTTTTTTCCCCCGAGTGTTTTGGGGGAGGCACAGAGCTTTTGTGAAAATTGATCATTTTGTGAAAATTTTAATGTTTCCAAAGAATTAAGGGGAAGGCCATTAGAATTTGTTTCTAGCCCAAAGAGTTTATGTACATCAACCCCATCTTCCTTGTGCACTCCCCTGTGTTATTTGGTTTATTATCTACACACATTTAATCTACAGTGGAGGTGTGGGGCAGACTCCACCAGCTCCTTGCTGATGTTCTCTTTTTAATCTGGAGGCAGGGAATGCTTAATTACCAACCAGCTGAATGCCTCCTATAGCTAAACTGGCAATAGTCAGTACCAAAAATGTAAACAGTTTGCTTGCTACTGTGTAGTTGGACATGCAACAGCATCTAAGGGCTGATAAGATGTGGTGGTTGGCCACATGGTGAAATTTTGAAAACTCTGGCCTTTCCTGGCATGCCCTTGAAAACAAAATCACTGATTATCAGCAGTGTGCTAGAAAACCACTGTCTGTACTGAAATCTTTTCTTTTACATAACCAATTGAGCCCTGGAAAACTTGTCCATTTTCAATTTCTTGGTAGCCACCATCTCTGACAAATTCTTCTTCTGTGTTTTACCCTTGTACTATTAGTGGACTATCACACTTATCCACTCCTCAGTAATTTTGCCATATTGGATATGTCACTTTTCAGACAGTGAAATATCCTTTTAATGCATTTGCTACACAATCTAAATCTTTAGATTCACATGTATTGTATTTGTATTTCTCAGGTGAAGCCTCTGTAAATTCTACTACTTTGAGTGGTGAGTTCTAGTAGTATTTGAGCCTGTCAGGTGTAATGGTCCAGAGAACTTCAGTTACTAAATAATTAGGTCACTATTTTAAGATATTAGAACAACCTCCATGATATTAAGAGTGAGAGTTTTTATAGTGGGACAGTAACTCTAGCTTGAGAGTACCTAGTATTTTGAACAGCCGGATCAAAACCAAGACCTGCCAAAGTCACCAGCAATCTTGGTAATTTGTATGATGGTGAATATGTAAAATACCGTGTGCTGGATCATGGCCACCTGTCAAAAGAGCCCTGGCCTGTGTTGATTCCTGCAGGAGTGGCTTCCTTGGGCTCTGAAAATGTTCTGCCACCATTTTGCCTCCCTATTCTTGTCATGTTTTTGGGTAATTGCAGTATGATGCGATTTCCACTGTTCATGTACAATCTGTGCCATAGAGCAAGCAGAGAAAGTGGGAAGTAGGGTAGTGGCTCAGTATCTAGAGCTTGGCGTATTATACCTGTCTCTCAAGTTGATGCATCTCGTCTTTATCTGTTCCATCAGATTTTGCTGTAGATCTGAGTGTAAGATCATATTTGCACCTAACTGGCTTTAGAACTCAGGGCAAGATCTCACATGTACAGAATCATGAATACTACAGAAAAATATTACTGGTCTGTGTTTGGCATCAGCATTTGAAAGGTGCCAACTTGCATTTCAGGTAGAAAGGGCATACAGTACTATTAATGTACATCTTAAATCAGATGACTAATATTTACAAGTACTTTTACAGTGGCAAGTATTTTACAGTTATTTATGGATAAACATAACCTTTTAGCCTATGGCTGCTGACAGCACAGAACTATAAAATTTAAACAATGCCGTACTTCTGTTTAACTGGTTTTGAGTTACAGGCTTCTAGTCATTTGAACTTTGCCAGTTATAAAAGCAAAGATATTAAATCATTATGCTTGTTCATTATTTTGTTCTGAAGCAGTTTTGTGTAGTTTCTCTTAATAATTAAGGGCTTTGCTGAGTACAGAAGATTCCAGACAAGCTCTGTGAAATTAGATTAACAGATAAAGAAACTCCTCTGTAGCAACTGCATGATCCCACCTTGTAAAAAATCCTGAATATTTTGTTCCAGATACATGATGGTTCTAATTCTTTTGTGGGTGATAAGTTCTATTTCCCCTCTTTTTCTTTATTTATGTGAATCATTGTAATCTGACTCCAGACACTCGGCTGACCACAGAGAAATATGGTCAGATTTCATATTAATAGTATGGTAACACTTGGAGTCCCCAGTTGAGATTGGGGTCTTTTTGTGCTAGGCATTGAACTAACATATGATAAACAGCAATCTCTGTCCAGAGAAGTTTATAATCTGTTTAGACAAGTCTCACAAGGCCTCCCTTCTCAAAGTTTATAAAACCAGAATGAACCATCATGATCATCTAGACTGATCTCCTGCACATTGCAGATCCTACATCCTCATCCACCTATTCCCATAATAGACCCAAAGACACTTGCTTAGTTACTGACATCCTCAAGTCATCATGTAAAGAAGCCAAGTTGCAGAGACTTTGCCATTTACACCAACTTAACCCTTCAAGTAACCTATACCCCATGGTGCAGAGGAAGGCTAACAAACCTGGGGGATCTGCCACTCTTACCTGGTTGGGAAAATTCCTTCCTGACCCCATAGATGACAAGCAGTTAGATGTGTGGTTGGCAACCTGTGACCCGTGGGCTTCATGCATCCCATCAGGGTTCTATGTATGGCCCATGAGATATTTTGTTTTCTGTTATCCACACGCCAGGCTGCCAGATGGTGCTGGCTTCCATCCATGTAGTTTTTTTCCCCTTACTGGTATTACTAAAGTGACACACATGTAAAGCAAGGGCACGTGAAGTGAGGTGCATGCTGATTGCACACAAAACTGAATGTGAAAACCATGCATTCTCTCCACATCCAATCAAAGCACTGCTATGGTTCAGTCAGCACACCGTGCAAATTCTAGGCATGCAAGCACAATTAGCAAAAATTACCCTATCCCAGGATACCATATTAGTTATGACAATCTTGTGACCTACTGAGATGAAGAAGGGCCTCTCTTTTGGCCCACTTTCTAGCCTAGGTTGTCCATTGCTGAGTTAGATCTTGAGCACGTGAGCAAGACCCAACAGCCAGACACCTGGGAAAGAATTCTCTGTAGTAATTCAGAGCCCTGCCCATCTAGTGTCTCATCACTGGCTGTTGGAGATGTCTGATACAAACAAATCAGCTCTGTGTCACTCTGAGCAGTCTCACCCTACTGTCCCTTCCATAAACTTATCTAGCTCAGTCCTAAAGCCCGTTGGCTTTTTTCCCCAGCTACTCTCTGTGGAAGACTATTCCAGACCTTCAGTCCTCTGATGGTGAGAAACCTTCATCTCATTTCAAGCCTAAACTTATTGGTGACTATTTATATCCATTTGTTCTTGTTCTACCTTGACTTATCTTAAATACCAATAGTTATCTTTCTAATGTACAGAGAGCAACCCTATATCTCCCCCCAGCCTTCTTTTGCTTAGGCTAAACAAGCCAAGCTGTTTGAGTCCCATCTGATACGGTAGCTTTTCCGCTTCTCTGATCATCCTTTGTAGCCTTCTCTGCTCCTGTTTTGGTTTGTACTCATCTTTCTTAAACACGAGAGACTAGAATTGCATGCAGTATCCTAGATGAGCTCTCACCAGTGCTTTGTATAATGGCACTAACACTTCCCTATCTCTAGTGGAAATATCACACCTGATGCATTCTGGGACTGCATTAGCCATTTTCATGACCACATCAGATTGCCAGCTCATGGTTATCCTATAATCAACCAATACACCCAGGTCTTTCTCCAGCTCTGTTGCTTCCAACAGATAAGTATCAAGCTTACAGCGGAATTTCTTGTTGTTAGTCCCTAAGTGCACAATTAAATTTCTTCGCATAACACTTAGTCCAGTTTTTGGTTTTCGCTGCTGTTTGTAAATACTACAGGTATTTTGAGTTTGATATCCTGATGAGCAATAGATGGCCATGGATGGAGATATCTTTAAGACTCACACTAGACACAAGCTGGTTTCTCTTTTCCTGGAGTGAAAACTCTATGACAGAAACACAATGAATTTTATCTTCATCAATTGTGAACTGCCTCACTGACCTCTCATCAAGACTATAAAAACAACCATGGTTAGTATAGCCACATTCTGAAGCTGAGTTAACGTGGTTCGGCTTGTCCATGAAACCATCTGTTTTCTAGGCTTGGCCATGCATTACCCATAGTGACCTATTTTCATTACCCAGTGCCTCTGTGCATTCTGGGAAAACCTAGACAGCTTCCCCCCTATTGCCTTAGGTGAACTGGTAATTTTCATATGATGGAATTATGAGATGCCATACAGTGCATTGACCAGTACAGTATGTTCTCTGTGTGAAATTGTAATGCAGATGACAGACAAACAATTTGGATCTAAAGCAGGATCAAAACACATCATACCCCCATGACTAAGAACCATATTACTGTATATCTGAGCATAAACAGTTTGTGGAGTCAGCCTTCCTACAATCAGGTAAGAGTTTGATAAATCAAAATTAATCTGTAGTATAGATAGCCCCTTCCTATAATGAGACTATGAAGCCATACAGAGACTCCATTCTGAAATCTTCACAAGAAATAAGAATGCTCATTAAAATTAAACACAGTGAAACCTCTATAATACATCATTAGTACAACTCCGGCTTTCTGAGGTTTCTTTGAAGGCATTACATTGTATGTTGTGAATGCCTTCTAAAACAGATGCACAGCACACACAGTTGGAACATGTCTTTGGACAACGTATTAAGCTCAGAGATTTCTTGCCTTACAACTGTAGATAGGTTTTAGCTCTTGGTTTCATTTAATCATATATGGATTTCCAGGTAGGTGGTGATTTTTGGATGCAGTACTTACTCCTTTATCATTTATACATTAATTAGTAGTGTGTCTTATCTCTCAATTCCCCAAGATTCGTGGATTGAACAGGTCTCCTCATGTTGTTTATGTAGTTCAGTAGTGTGATGATATCAAGAGTGGATATCTTTAATGAAGCACAGTGGTTCCCAGCATTTTCAAGACAGTGACCATTGTGACACAATTCAGTAGAGCTGCACTGAACTGTGACCCAAGGCAATTCAAAACATGTGGGGGGGAGTTCTCCCCTGGGAAAAAGGCACCCCCCCATCTCCCCAAATTTAAACCCCTCATACCCCCAAACTGTCCCCCCACCTACCTCACACAAGCTCTGCCTGCTGCCACTGCTGTTCCTTTACTGGGCCTCCACCTCCTCTGTGCAGCTCCCCATAGCTCTCCTGCTCCCTTCCCCCCACCTGTAGGGCAGACAGTTCCATGCCCTGCCTGCTGAAATGGGACATAATGTAATTGGTTTAATGGCCAGATCCCTCCTGCCGACTGTTAAACCAATCAAATTGAATTACATTTCAGTGCAGCATGGCAGGGACTGGGAGCCAGAGATGTGAGCAGTAGGAGCTGCAAATGGCTACTTAAAGAGCCACATGTAGCTCAGAGCTACCCAGCCTGTGACCCTGAGAAAATCTAATGGTGACCAATGTTTGGGTCCCAACTCCTAGGCTGGGAATCCCTGTCTAATGTCAAGGATTGATTGGGCTTTTGCATGGAAAATAATGATAATGCTGCTTTAAAATAGATCACATTTCCCCCACTGGCCAATGTGCGTTGATTCCTCTGGGGAGGGAAAAACACCAGGAAAGACATTTTAAATGTCAATTCCAGTCTAAAAGTTATACAAGCAAATACTCTTGACCAAGGTGTTGAATATAAAATTTGATATGCATAAAGCTAAATCTTCGGAAATAATGCCACCAATAGAAGACACTCATTGATTTACTCTGTGCTTATTGTTAGCGCTAATAATGCATTTTTGTGTATTGAAATTGCTAGATAATTCTTTTGTGTCTTTTATGCTGGATATTGTTATTTAAATGAACCCATACACTACACTGTAATGAAGAAATGCATGTTTTGCCTCTAACTGTTATCAACCAACATGCCAGCAAAATGGGAATTTTTGTATCCGTTCATTCATAAAGGAAACTGGAGGTCACTGAATTCAATATGGACCTTTTTAAAGTTTCTCAACAGTGAATAATTATGAGCCACTGCTTCTGAAATTACCTGTATTCACTGTGTTGAAGAAGAAACTTTTATCCTTTGTAACGAAGTATGCTTGCTCATTCAAACTTTGTAAGACTTTCTTAAAGTGGCATTTTTATTGTGCTGACTTAGAGTTAGGCGAAGTAATAAAAGAAACCCATTTTTTAATATACAGATACTCTTGTTTGTTCAATTTAACTTTTCTTGAATTTTGGCTCCATCATGTAGAATAATACAGATGCACAAATTTTGTGTTTAGCGATTGTATAAATAAACTTATCAGTACAAAATGCTGTTTACTACAACAAATGTTAGTTCAGTTGCAGTTTCAAATTCATTTTGTACTTTCATTTGAAGAAGGAGGTTTGAAACTGTTTTGGTCATGCTAATTTTTCTATATTAAGTTTAAAAAAATTCTTTCTTATTGTAGTTCAAAACAAAGTAGAAGAGGGGGCTTGCAAATATTGCTAGCAGCAGTGGGCTTTGGGCTTCTCTCTTTGTTCCTAACCAAAAACAAACAGGTTGGCAATATTCATCTGTGTAAAGGAACAGTAAAGTCATTATCTAAGGACTAAATTTCTTAAAAAATGATTTATAATAATTTGTTAATTATTGTCAGAAAAAAAGCATGAAGTTTTACTTCTGAAAATGTATGTTCTGGTTAATGAGAAACATTACCCTGCAGCTCCTGTGGGATTTCTTGCATTTGTTTGTATGTTTTTTTTAAATACAATTCACATTTTTTTAAGTAGGAATATTAGTTAAGTGCTAACTTAAATGTTGTCCCAGAGTAATAGCCTGATATTAGACAAACGCTAAGGGGAAGGAGAGAGGTTTACTTTTGAAGGGCAAATATTGTTTTTTGTGGCAAAATTCTATTACAGTGACTTCATTTCTTTTGCGCTAAATGACAGGTCCAGATTTTGGATGGCCATTTTAATTGAGTAGTTGGTTTCTGTATTTTGATGGCAACAGATGCTCAGTACCTGACAGGGAGCTTGCACCTTCGTCTGTTTCAGGTAGTCATTAAGCCTACGAGTGTGTCTTATACAATACCACACATGTTTGTGGTTAAAATATGATCTTAAATAACAGTTCATCCATAACATACAGTATTTTAGTGATAAGATTATTTCTGGTTAACAGAATAGTTTATTTGTCTGTCCATGAAGCCAATCAGAGTTCACTTACACTGCTCTGTTGTTTTCTCTGCAGATTGGGCAGAGCAGGAAGGAGATCAGGGAGGGGAGAGGACTGGTATGATGGAAAAAGAACTTTTGTTATTATTTGTTTTTAAATACCTATGTGGCACCCGGGTACTATGATCATGGGAATTATATGAATAGTTAGGTAAGTAGATAATAATGCACTGTACAATTGTCACTCTGACAATGGGTCATATATATAAATATCCAGCCATCTGAACGGATGGCACAGATTTCACTGTGTATATTTAGTAAGTTCCCACTATTGGACCTATGCATTCTTATCTGTAAGCTATTGTAGTGATAACTCAAGCAAATAGATCATTCAAGAAACAGTCTTAGTTATCCAAACAATAAATATGATGGAAGAACCTATTAAGTCATCTTGTCTATCCAGGTAGGTCTAGTTCTATTTTTGAAAGTTTTAAGGTAAGAGCTTCTGTCTCCTTGCCTTGGGAGACTCTTTCATGGCAAATTGACTAATTTTTAAGGTATGTAAAGTGCTCTCTGTGTACGAAATGCCATCTCCATATTCAATACTTTTTTCACAATGTAAAATGTTCTTAATTTCATTCCATTGCTCCTAATTATATCTCTTGTACCACCAAGTACAATTCCTGTTTTTCTGGGATGTGTACTCCTATCAAATACTTGTATACTGTTATCATGTCATCCTTAGTCGTCTTTCTGCCATGGTGCATTCATGTCTGTGTGTAATCTGACATTTCTTAGCTATTTCTCCTTAATTATTGTTGCTATTGTCTTCATCCCTTCTAATTTGTCTGCAGCCAGTGCTCTGAAATGAATTACAGTATTCCTGATGTGACCTTGGTAATTGCACATGGAGAGCTTCTCACGACTTTGATGCAAGTCCCAGTGTGTTCAACCCAACATTGTGTCTGACTCATGTTTTGTTTCACATGGTAGTTTCATATATAATTTGATCTCCTGTGCTCCCAGGCCAACATGGGCTGGAAATGGAAATGCTGCAGAGACTATGAACTCAGAGCCTAGAAGAGTGCTCTCCCTTGCATTAAGTACCAATTTGTTCAGCCAGTTGAGAAAGGAAGTTGATGAGATCCAAACGAAGTCATATCAGGAAGAATACTTGTCCCAGAACATCTGAAGGAAAATGGAGACTCCATGGGTCTCTAAGTGTTGGTCTCAGTATACTTTCTCCTCCTCACAAAAGAGCATGTGGTCTTTTTAGCTATGTATAGCTGATGAGTCATTGTATTTCAGGGTTCTCAATTCACATGTCCTATTGAGCATTTCTAAGAGAAAAATGTGTTTTCTAGTTTTGGCTTTGTAAATGCTACATAAAAATGGACCTAAACTCACAAGACAGCGTGACATGGTGTCAAAACAATTCTTTTACCATTTCCAAACTTTATTTTCCATTTATTATAGTAGAAACACAAGCTTGCCATTATACTTAAAGCAGCATAAGCATTCCTGCTAGAGTCAGCCGTTTTTAATCACTGGTACCTTTCTAAAACTTAGACTTTAGGCTAAACTTGTTGTGGCTAGGTCACTATCCAGTGGTGGGAGGTGGTGGTGGTTGTTTTCAGCGATCTAAATGAAAGCATTTCTCTCATTTATTTTAAGAAAATTGGAGTAAAATTACACTTTGCTAATTGTAAAAATAATCCTACACGTTTTCTTTTGTATTATTTTCTTGTGCCGAAAATTACTTAGTTGCTACATTAGTTGGAATATCGGCCTGCTAAACCCAGGGTTGTGAGTTCAGTCCTTGAGGGGGCCATTTAGGGATCTGGAGCAAATAGATTAAAAAAACAATCTGTCAGGATGGTAATAGGTTCTGCCGTGAGGGCAGGGGTCTGGACTCGATGACCTCTCAAGGTCCCTTCCAGTTCTATGAAATAGGTATTCCTCCATCTTATTGTGAAAATGTAGCTGCTGCTTCATCACATTAGAACTAATTCTATACATTTTGCCCAGAACACTTTGGAAAGTCTTGCTATATTAAAATGTGTTGCTTTATGTCCCCAAACTGTATAGTTTTCTTCATTCTGTTCTGGAAAAGGAGATGGTGAATCCTAAAGTGTTTTTCCAATGGTAAGTACTGTGGGATTATTTTTTAAGAAAACATCTGCCTGTACTTACCAAATCATGTACTGGAAAAATCTCTAACATGCTGTATTTGGGACATTAAATTATCTCCTTATTTCAGTGATCTCTTGTAGAGTCAAAGGCAGCAATAAAATAATTTGAACTTACTAATTAACACAGTAGCAACATGTTTCTCTGCTGTGTGGAAGACCAGGGGCTTAGCTTGAACCCAGAATTACTGCCACTAGAGACTGATGTGGTGACCTGTTTCTTTGAGAAAGGGCACAAACTGCACCAGTTCTCATGGAGCCTCTTCCAGCCTCTGTTCACAGAGCTACTGCAAAGGTCACCTTCCTTAATTCTGTAGTTTCTGCCTTCTACCTACAGAAAAATCTCTGTGTTAGATTATAAGAGAGAACTGAAGAGGATTGAAGTTGTCTCTGCTGAATTAAGAGGTAAACAGTCACCGATGTAGCTCTATTATAACATAGACTTAAGATTTTATAATTTGTTTTCAAAGATGAAAGAAGATTCTTATGTTGTATATACAGGGTGCTCTAATCACTGCTTTAACGTAACAGCCCAGATGTGAATATTTCAATCTGTGTATTACACAAACTATATTGTCCGCCACCAGATAGGATTTTGTAAATTAGCAAAATGTTCCTGTATACTGGCACAAAAGCTTGTAAATATACAGTAGGTTCATTGTCTGAGCAACCAATCTGGGAGGACAGTCACCTTTCTTTTTTTCCTTTTTCTTTCAGAAATACTTTGTGGTTCACCAAAGCAGACACTGCGTATCTTTGTGTTCCCATGCAGTCACCATGTTAATAGTTGTTTGCTAGTTGTGGTCAGTTGATTTAAAATAGCTGGAAAACTGGCTTTATAGGTCCCAATAGATTATTGTCATATCAAATGGTAGTACTGTTGCTTCAGACCAAACCCACATTTATGACAGAGTTCATTATAGCTCTTTGATTCATAATAGTTTATGAAAAGATGAGCCTGAGATGATATCAAGGGAGACTTTTTCTTACTTTCCCAAACCACACATTATTCAGTTCCTATTTTACACTGGTTAACATCTATGTCATTGCAAAAGGATGTGTTCCCTCAGTAAGGAGTGATTGTTGGGTTTTTGAATCAAACACTTGTTTTATAGAATCATAGGGTTGTAAGAGACCTCAGGACGTAATCGAGTCCAGCCCCTCCACTGAAAGCAGAACCGATCCCAACTAAATTATCCCAGCCAGGGCTTCATCAAGCTGGGACTTAAAAACCTTTAGCGAAGGAGATTCTACTACTTCCCTAGATAACCTATTCCAGAGCTTCACCGCTCTCCTAGTAAAATAGTTTTTTCCTGATATCCAATGTAGACCTCTCCCACCGTAACTTAACATCATTGCTCCTTGCTCTATCATCTGTCACCACTGAGAACAGCCTCTCTCCATCCTCTTTGGAACCCCTCTTGAGGTAGTTGAAGGCTGCAATCAAATCCGCCCCCCCACTCATATTTAGAGTAAATGAGCCCAAATCTCTCAGCCCCTCCTCATAGCTCATGTGCTCCAGCCTCCTAATCATTTTTGTTGCTCTCTGCTGGACTTTCTCCAGCCTCTCCACATCCTTTCTGTAATGGGGGCCCAGAATTTGATGCAATACACCAGATGCAGTCTCATCAACGGTGAATAAAATGGAATAATCACTTCCCTGAATCTGCTGGCAATGCTCCTACTAATGCACCCCAGTATGCAATTGGCCTTCTTAGCTACAAGGGCACACTGCTGGCTCATATCCTGCTTCTCATTCACTGTAATCCCAAGGTCCTTTTCTGCAGAACTGCTGCTTAGCCAATTGTTTCCAAGTCTTGGTTGGTTGGTTGATAGCAAATATGGAAATAGTTAACAAAATATTTACTAACATATTGAATTTAGCTGCTGGTATATATTTCCCCGTGGGAATCATCTTATATACTTATTATTTTTATTATTATATTTCTTATATAAATAAATTTAAGGGAGTTTGCCTGAAGCATGTTTTTTATTGTATTATTTCTGGTGTCACAAAAGGCCTATTCCAATCATTGGCTCATTGGGTCTTGCAGACACTATGGAAGTAGCAGTGCTCTGAAACCACACAATGGGAGAGCACCTCATGTACCCTTCACGTCAAGATTTTGGCTGATACAGCAAACAATGTCATGCTCTGGTGAGAGCAGCATCCACCCATTTATTTTCCAGTGCTTGCTTGTGTGCATCCCAATAGATGTGTGCACGGAGCACATACAGGATAGTTAGTGAACTTTTCACTTAGCAGTACCCATCCAGTCAACTATAGAGCTCCTTGGTGTGGTGCCTTCGTGATGTGGTAAGTGAGACGCTGCCAACCCGAACCCTCTCAATTCTTATTTTAATACCAGTGGTGGTCATTGGAGCACCTTATTCTCTTGCATTGCAAGCACTTCACTTTTCTAACTCAACTTTACCCTTCCCCTGACTGGGGCATGCCATGGTCTCAGGGCTGTAAGGCATACAAGGACTGCAGGAGGCTGTACTCCAGGGCGATCTGCATTCTTCCTGACTTAAGTGCCTTGGTGATGCCTGTCAAACAGATAAGTGCCCTGTTTGCAGGAACTTTAGACCTTGCACCAAAAAAGACCATCACTTGAAGCTCTATATCCTCAACCCAAGCTGGAGTCAACACCAGCTCCAGGGTGAGCAGCACACCAGCCTTGGTGCTGGACCCCTCTGTGACACACAAGGAGGCCCCAAAGGACCACTGCCACTGTTCCTTGCTGCAGGCAAGTTTGAGCTTATGGCGTCATTCCCCCTCCCTGGTCCACATATGAACAAGAGTATGGATAGAGGACAGTATCTGGACAAGCATCTTCATAAGAACAGCTAGTAGGGTGCACCATAAATCTGGGCACCTGAAGGCCATGGCACCATTGAATCCTGCCCCATTGTGGGGCTTGTCAAGTCTAGTGCGTCTTGTGTCTCCTGGTCTGTGTGACTTGGCAGAGAGGTTGACTCTCCCTCCACTCCTGATACTTTTGAGGTCAGTCCACAATTCAGCAGGAATTGGGTGCAGTACCATTGTCGCCAGGGCCAGACCCAGGACCAACATAGCCTTCAACAGGGACCCCAGCTCTAGCACAATGGCCAGCACCATCCCTAGCTGCTTCCTCGGCAGCATTGGCATCCCAAGTGGGCCAGCACTATGGCAAATCTATTACGATGCAACACTGATCAATATTGCTGTCATCTCATTCTCCAGCATAGTCAGGCTCTGCACCACCATACTCAGGACCCAACTGCTCATCAGACTTGGAGGAGTCCTTGACATTGAGGAGGAGCCAGGTACTGCTCCCATTTCCAACACTGCAGCCCTTGGGATTCACCAGCACCAGTGCCACGCTGGCAGCATCAGTAGCAACTGCCAGTCCAGTGGCCTTTTTAGACCCTGTGGGCCTATTACCAAGTCCAGGGACCCCCCTCTAGGGCCGTGTTGGTGCCATGAGCCCTGCCATCCAATACCCCTGACAAACCCTGTTCTCCAAGAGGCCAACAGTGCACACGCACTCACTTGCAGAGCACTGAGTGCACTGAGGTCCTCTTGGGGTGCAAGGTCTGGCACTGAAGGTCCCCCCACAGTGCGCATGGTACCAGCAAAAACTTCTACTCTGGCATCGACACCAGAGGTTTCAGAGTTGTGTGCCTATGTACTATCCCTCTGGAGACCTGGAGGACCAGGACCTGGAGGACCAGGAAGTCCCTGTCTTATGGGATCCTTATCTCTGGATGAGGCTGTGGCCAGTATCTCAGCCACCATACTTCAGGTCGTCTTTGGAGCTGGAATAGTGGCTGCCCCTGCTCCACACCCCCTATTTGTTTTCTTCAGCCCTTGGTTCTATGAAGCCATGGAGCCTATAAATCCTACATAAGCTATCTATACATTCACGTCATGCTCGTCACCACAGCATTGGAGTCTAAAAATGCCATTACACACACTCCTCTGTCAAGGCTCCAGAACCCATGCATCAGTGTCTCCAAAGCCAACCTGTATTTCTCCTCTTCTGTGCATTGGCTTGTTGAGGTTCAGTTCCACCCTGAAGCTTAAGTAAAGCTAGGGGGAATGGGGAGGAAGGCTCTTGTTACCATATTTGAATAATGGTAAATTACTAAAGAGGAGAATATCTTTTCTGTAGGCCAGTGAGGAAAAAATCTAAAAGTGAATATTTCTGAAAATACACAAATTGCTTCCATAAAAATTTTAAAATGAAAGATGTGCTGAGTTATAGACAGTCATTAACATTAGTTGAACAATCTACTTTGATTAGTGTTCCATGTCCTTCTGATTCAAACATTTTGTGGACAAAGAAGGGAATAAATGGGGTAACAGTAAACAGATGTGCTGAATGTGGAAATTCTAAAGCTTTTTGTGTACTTTATGTCTAAGATAACAAATCACAGGTTAACAGCTAGTGTCAGCTCATGAGAAATGATTGTACATTTTGAGGAAGAAAAGCTCTTACAGTCCTACTCAGCGGGATGTCACAGTCTCACATTTGAAAATTTCATGTGGAAAGGAAGGTGCTTGCAATAAGGTGAGTTTTAAAGAAATAATCGTTCAAAGACAGGGTCTTGTTAAGTTCTCAATAGGTGGTTTATCTTAGTCTTGACCATAAATGTCCTATCTTCATCACAGTGCTTGTGATATTGGCCCTATTTTATTGCCATCTGTACAAAATTCCCATTTATGGGGAGTAAAACTATAGCCACTGAAGGAGTTGATGGTAATAATGCTCTCTAGCAGTCTATTAAAAATCTACAAGACTTTTAAGTATTTCAGTGTTTATTGTGTTCTTGAATTAAAAACATTTTCACAATGGAAGGCACAGGACTTGCTGTTGTCTTCCATATGTAGCTCCTAAGAAGCTATCCTATACCTTTGTCCAAAAGCCATAAATTCATGGCTTGTATTTTGCTAAAACTACCTCATCTATGATATTTGTAGGGCATCTGTCAGGGTAGTATTTGATCTCCTCTGTATCTTTTGTAGTCTCTTTTTTAACCAAATATCTCAGACGATTGGTAATGAGTTGCTAACCTTTCCTCTCGAAGTCAATAGTTCAGATGAGACCCAGCCTGGTAGCAACTTGAAGTCATTGTTCTCCAAAGGCAGGTTATGTTGGTGATCTCAGTCTAACTCTCAGCTGATGAGGTGACACTGGTCATCTGGGGCAGACTCAGTTCAGGTACTGAACTTCTCTCGTTTATAGAGATGCTTCCTGCAAATGAACTAGAGGAATTATCAGTGGGACAGATTCTGAACTTAGATGTTGCTAGCAGTAGATTCTGTGAATACAGCAGATGTCAACTTCCCAGTGTGTCAGTCAAGAAATTTTTACCGGCATTACATTAACATGAGGTGAGGGAATTTTCAAGTGTATAGAAAGAGCTCTTACTTCACAGAAAATAGAAACCTGCAGAAGTGAGTTTAGGAGGGTTTTCCCCCAACTCTTCATTCAGAGCTAATGTTTGTCTTTCACAACAACAGCCTTGTTCTTACAAATCAGTAGATGCATCTTAATGTTGACTCAGTGATTGTAAAGTGGATGCTTCCTTCAGATTTGAAGTTTTATCCCATGACAGGCTGCTGTGTAGACTCCACACAGCTTCACTCTCTCTCAAGATTGAGCATAAAGGTTCTGAAGTTGAGCATAAAGGTTCAGAAGAGGTTCTGGGTTTTGGTCATGTGTCGGGAAGATATGTAATTAAAACTTCAATGGTGAAAATGTTGTCTTTAGAAGAATCATTTTGTTCATGTTATTATGAAGAATAAATATCTTGAGGTAGGAATTGATTAAAGTCTGAGGAATGATAACATTTTGGCAGAGGTGGAAAAAGTACCCCAAAAGTTCCTTGAGTAACAGTACAGATGTTTGGGGGTAATATACTTAAGTACAAGTCACTGGTGTCCCTCTGGGAAACTACTCGAGTAAAAGTACACATGTGCGCACACAACACCTCTTAACTGTATGACGTGAAAGCAACTGCACTTTTACTGAAGTAATTTTTTGGGTATGTCTTCCACCTTGGCATTTTGGACACTTACATGAATGAACCTGCTTAGCTGCATTTATTTTTTAAGAGACGGTTGAGAACATCTGTCCTATGATGAGCTGTTACTTACCAGCAAAAGAAATTTCACCTTTGATCATGTTAGAAATAGAAAACGTACTTTTACTCTGCCTAACATCTTCTATATTAACTGTATTTCACAGCAAAACACGGTACTAGGTACGTGTCAGAGAGGTAGCTGTGTTAGTCTGTATCTTCAAAAACAACAAGAAGTCCTGTGGCAGGATTTCATCAGGAGGCTTTGCCCATGAAAGCTTATGGTCCAAAATATGTTAATCTACAACGTGCCACAGGACTTGTTGTTTTTGAAGTACTAAACATAGTTACAGGTTTTTGTTTTTAAGCAAAGGAAGAAAACCTTCAAGTGGCATAAATGAGGGAGAAAAGAGGGGTTTTCTGCTGAAATTTATAGTGAGACTGAAAGCAGATGAGCTAGGAGAGGAATGTTCAGGTGATGACAAGCTGCAGACAAGCTACTGTCATGAAAAGCAGTGAAATAATGTATGAGGGAGGCTTGGTCCTTTTAGGAGATGAGTCTGCAGAAACTTCACATTATTTTAGTTTGTCTACAAAGAGAATGTGCTACTGCAACACACTGTGTTCATGGCTACACTTTGAGGCCCTCATTTTAATCTTCAAAGCCCAGATGGTATTGGGGGCCATACTTCTCTTTGCATGAACCTGTATAAGCGCCATTGGTCTCCAAGAGTGAGATTCCAAGGGCCTAAGTCTTTCTTAATGGATGACGTCTGCCTTTGGAATACCCTTGCACAAGATACTGGACTCATACTAGACCTTCACGTTACAGAATGACATAAGGCTTACCTCTTCAGAAGCCCTTTTGCTTTAACATCAGAAGAAAAAACAAAACCAAAAAGAAATCCAGGTATGCAGATGACTTTACACACACTCACTTCTACACCAGCTGTATTTGAGAGAGGGGGAGAAGAATGTGTCCTAAGTTTGTGCTTTACTTAAAAATTTGTGAGTACCAGTACTATGGGAGCCACAAAATAGATAAGTGGCTGGTAGAATAGCTATGGCTACGTCTACACATGCAGCCAACATCGAAATAGCTTATTTCGATGAATAACGTCTACACGTCCTCCAGGGCCGGCAACGTCGATGTTCAACTTCGACGTTGCTCAGCCCAACATCGAAATAGGCGCAGCGAGGGAATGTCTACACGTCAAAGTAGCACACATCGAAATAGGGATGCCAGGCACAGCTGCAGACAGGGTCACAGGGCGGACTCAACAGCCAGCCGCTCCCTTAAAGGGCCCCTCCCAGACACAGTTGCACTAAACAACACAAGATACACAGAGCTGACAACTGGTTGCAGACCCTGTGCCTGCAGCATAGATCCCCAGCTGCCGCAGAAGTAGCCAGAAGCCCTGGGCTAAGGGCTGCTGCCCATGGTGACCATAGAGCCCCGCAGGGGCTGGAGAGAGAGCATCTCTCAACCCCCCAGCTGATGGCCACCATGGAGGACCCAGCAATTTCGACGTTGCGGGACGCGGATCGTCTACACGGTCCCTACTTCGACGTTGAACGTCGAAGTAGGGCACTATTCCTATCTCCTCATGAGGTTAGCGACTTCGACGTCTCGCCGCCTAACGTCGAAGTTAACTTCGAAATAGCGCCCGACGCTTGTAGACGCAACGGGCGCTATTTTTAAGTTGGTGCCGCTACTTCGAAGTAGCGTGCACGTGTAGACGCAGCTTCTGTGTGACTTAGGCTGTGCATCTACACATGCCAACTCTTGTTGGAGGTGACATGGTAATGAGGCAATTCAAAGCAGGCTAATGAGGCACTAACATGCATATTCAGCACCTCATTAGCATAATAGCTGCCATGCGCATTTCAAAGTGCAGACTTCGAATTTCAGAGTGACGGTGTAGATGGAGGCAGCTTCGAAATAAGCACCCCACTTCAACATTCCCACAAAGCTAGATCGGAGTAAGGGAATGTCAAAGTGGGGTGCTTATTTCCAAACTCCCCCACCTTCACTGTCGATCTGCAGTTCAAAGCCTGCACTTTGAAATTTGAGTGGCTGCCATTATGCCAATGAGGCACTGAATATGCATGGTGGCACCTCATTGGCCTGCTGCAAATTTCCTCATTAGCATGGCACCTCCAATGGGAGGAGGCATGTGTAGAAACAGCCTTAGTAAACAGTTCTGGGCCTTTTGTTGTTATTTGGGAGGACCGTTTGCAACCTTTTTGTATCGTCTTTCATCTTTTATTTCAGAATGATACAAACACACCTGACTCATGAATGCCATCTAACAGTGAGTGCTCTATTTTCTATATGCAGGCAGACAGGCTGCATGATGCCTTGGGATTAATAGGACCTTTTGTCTTCCCAAGCAAGAAGACTGATAAACCTACAAAACATAACAGCCTTTTGTCCTCCCATATGTTTAAAGAGGGAGCAAAACCTTAAACATTTTAAAATGTAAAAAGGACTCCCTGAATACTGCTTGGAAAAGACAGCACAAAAGAATCGCTTTTTGCTCTGGGATTGTTATAAGGTCCTGTTATTTCTGGTTTCGCAGATTGTTCATTTTATAATTTACCAGCGATTTTATTCTAGTGGGCAGGGAGGAAATTTTAAAGAGGCATTTTCTGTTCGTTTCTATGTGTAATTAACTATTGAATGAGCTAAATGTACTCACTTTTCGTGCACATATAAATGTGTGTGCACACACACATAAGTATGTATAGATATGTGGCTCTGTGTACGTATTAGTGCTAGTTCCTGCAATTTTTGCTTATAATGATAGGCTCTCAGCATCTCTGTGTTTCTGTGTCCTTATTGTGATGCTTCCTTGAAATGTGCATTTAAAAATAGGACGAGAGAGACCTTGTTTTGATTGTCACATTTACCTTGCAATATATGGAGACTGGAGCAGAGGGAGTCACTAAAAAGGGTACCTGAAAGCTCCTGAAAGTGATTTTGTATGAAAGTTGACACAAAGCCAGCGGGTCTGTATTATCACTTCCTGTTAACCGACTAATGCATTCAGCTGTTTTGACATGTGACTTGTTCATTTTGGCAGCTCATCTCTTCTCAGTCTATTATAACACCAGCTCTCCTCCCTAATTATCACAGCCTGCACTACCTTCTTCTTCCCCCCAACCCCACATTCCATTTAGTCTATCCCCGGCTTGTTGCCATTATTTGCAGCTGCCTCTAAGTATTTCTTCCTGACGAGAGTTCCCATATGTTTGTGAGAGGTTTAGGTGACCAGGTTTCGAAGCTCCCTGCTCCAGCTGGAAAGTCCCTGTGAGATACCTCACCACGGTGCAACAAGACTGTTCAAGTCAAATGACAGTAGCTCAGTTGTGCACCCTAAATATATGAGGTTCACAGTAGCTGTCAAACAGTATATGGGTTTGATGGGCAGGGGGTGAGAATCTGAGGTAAAATACCGTTCTTTTTTTATTTATAAAATTGTAATAAGCAGTACCACAGTCAGAGAACCAAAGTATTAAATTAATATTTTCCAAGCATTCAATGCGTCTGGCGCCAGCCACCAAGTGGTAGGCTCTGTACAGACTTAGCAAAGACATAGTCCCTGGATTTCACTCTGTTTTGTCTCCAAAAGGAGAATATAGATTGTCTAGATGAAATAAAGTTTAACTATCTGGCATAGCAATCCAAAATGCAATCTCAATAGACATTGATTTAGCAATGGGCAACCTAGGCTAGTGAGTGGGCTCCATGAATGGCTCTCCTTCATCTCAGTGGGCCACAAAATCATCACAATCAAGACAGTTTCTACAGATAGACAGTTTTGCTAACTGTGCTTATGTTAGCAAAATTTGTGACTCTAGGACACATGTCTGCTTTATATGCAGATTTGCCAGTGTGCTGATTAACCCGCAACCATGCTTTATTGGATGCGGAGGGAGTGCACAGCTCTCAGTCAATGTTGTGTGTGGTCATCAGTATAAACCTCACCCTTGTTTTACATGCTCATCATTTTAGTAACCCTGGTAGGAAGAAAACTAAATGAAATGGAAACTAGCAGAATCTGGCAACCCTGCCTGGGCAATGATCAACAAAATGTTTCATGGCCCATGCATAGAACCCGAGGAGCCATGAGGCCCCACTGATCCCTCAAACACTTGTTCATGTGCTCAACTTCCAGTGTATGAGTAGTCCTGTAGAATTAACTACTCAAAGTTAAGTGTTTATAGGAGCAGAGCTTAGTGACCTTATTTGGCAATATAAGAATAATGTGTTTAATACACAACACCGTTCGTTTTGTGGATGCTAAACCCTCCCCACCTGCCCTTAACTCAGATTAAATTGTTAATATTTATCTCTGTGAATTAAATTTTAAAAATATGTTTGTTCATGTATGGTGAGAACTGTTGGTTGGGATATATGGAAGAAAACCTGTTTCCTTCTATTAGCTGGTGATACCACGCTGTGTTTAGTATGGTTAAGAAACAGACATGTAGCATATAAAGCTGACGTTTGTTGTACAGTCATTAAGCAGGCGAACTCCCGCACACACACAATGCTTCCGTTGGCTTCAGTGGAAGTTTTGCCTGAGGAGCTGATGTGGTCAAGCTGTTCATCAGCTATAGTATCTCACAAGTGGGTGTTGGGACTCTACCGTCTGTGTTGGAGGTTGAACACCACATGTCTGTTGCAGAGGATTGTGTCTGTTTGCAAGTATGGCAGTACACACCTCCATTGAAAGGCGGGGGCTACACTGACCTGTTCTCCCAGAAGCTTCATGCTAACCAGCAGTCACGCAATTGCAAATGGCTGCTCATTGGCTTAATCCTGGGGCTTCATCCTGGTTGTCAGCTCTCTATGCCTAAATGTGCTGTTCTGCCATAATAAGAGGTGAGTAGCAATTCATTTGTGAAGGTACAGAGGTTGTAGTGAAATGCTAAAGAGACAAAAATCTGTTTTAGGTTGTGTTTTTCCTGCTGAATCTGTTAAAACTAAAGACTTAATAATTTTAATGTACTTGTTATTGCCTGTGTAAGTGCAAACTCCAATCAATCACATATAGTTAGTTAAATATACACTTTACTTTTGACTGTGTGCATTCAAGAATCTCAGATTCTTTCTGGTAAATAATGTTACTCTTATTTCCATGCTGGGTGTGTGGTTATGTACATGTCAAATCTAGGATCTGTTTCCAAACTGGAAAACTAAATTCAATCCAAAATAAGCATATTCTTTGAAATCTAAGCACTTTATGCCTTCCATCACATCACATCAAATAATACAAGACATAAGGTGAGAGTAAATTAAAGCAATAAATTTTCAGAAAGACTTCCCTATTAATTTTGGTTGAGAATTTACTTGTAATTTCTGGCACATTCAGTTTATCAGCTACGTAATCCGAATTTGTATTATTACAAGTAATTACCAATATATATTTATCCTTAAAACTTTATTTGTTCATTTAGAAGCTACATTTCAGCCTTTATCATTGTAGGTAGCTTATCCAAGACAGTTTTATGCAAATAGATTAATTAATTGGTACCCTTCAGTTGAAACAGCAATTTACAAAGGTAGTAATCCTTTTGGAGTGGCATAAGCTGTTTTAAAATGGCAAAAAAAAAAGCCTTGCTCAGGCACTTGTCACACAATTATTTTGACAGAAGTAACTGTAATAAAGTGCAGGGCACCTGCCATAATTATATTTTTCAATGTCATTAAAATAGCATCACCTTGAAGACTATGCAGTACCTGTGCTTAAAATTTACATTATTTGAGACTTAATTATGTAAAATTACAAAACTTTCTGATAAATGATGCAACATGTTGATAGAAAAAATATGATCTGCTTGGCCTACTTATTAAGTTTCTAGAATGATTAGCTTTCTATGCTCCTTGTTCCACTTGACACTACCTTTGGAAACTTCTATTGTAGTAAAGCTATTATAGAATGTGATAGCACCACAACTCATGAAGGTCATTCTACATGAGAGGTGATGGTGTCTGTAATGTCCACTTTCCTCCTTTTCAGCAAGAACGCTTCAGTGTTTTACTTTGTAGCCTTCTAAAAGAGGAACTGTATTCATGTTTTGCTTCTGATGCATAATGGCAAGGATTTGTAAGCCTGTTAGTAATACTTCCTAACTAAACAGCAAGAGAGAGCATTTGTGTTTAAAAAAACCCAGAGGAAATGTTTCCCTGAGGTGTCTCTCTGATATCTGAATATCTCACATAATGTAAAGTTAAAATAAGAATATGTATCTCTCCCTTCCTCAACCCTTAGCAATTGGGTAGCATTATGTTAATTATTACTAATGATAATTTTTCTTTGTTCTGAAAGCGGGAAGGTTTTGGCATCATTCTAACATCTTGCAGAATTGAATTCCATTCCTCGGCCAGCTGGTGAGATAGCTCTGTCTCCTGAGCTGATAAACCCCACCACTGATGGAGCCAGTGAAATGTAGCTCCTCTGGGAGATTTCAGTGACATGAGGGATGATCCATCTAGTAGCTTGGGTCAGTCCCACAGAGTGTTTTGAACTTCAGGACAGAGTACTTGACTCAGACTCTCTAAACAGCAGCCAGCATGAGTACAGTTATTACCAATATAAATTGTTGGGATCGTATCACCATAGTTCTAAGAAATGTGGCAGCTGAATGTTTTCCACTTATTGGTGGGTTCTTTCCTAGGTCTAATAAGTTGCAATAATCAAGTGTTTAGGTCACAAATGTGTGGATCGTCATGGTCAGCAGCTGGGCAGCTAACAATCTACAGTGTCTTTAATGTTATACTAGACGATTAACCTGGTATAGCTCTGGTCCTTCAGGGATGGGAGTGTGAAGCATGCAGGAATCAGGGTGTGGGGAGGTGTGTGGGGCTTATAGGATGAGGTGCCAGCTACTCTGTGGCTCTCCAGGGCTGCTGCCGGTTCACTTGCTTGCTGCCCTCTGTGGTCATTCTGGAGTATAATTGACTCTGCTACCATATTCCTCCCTTTCTGTTTGATGAGAAACAATTGCATTCCATGCACAGCCAATTGACCTGGCTCAACCAAACCATTACTGTGCTTTAAGTTATGGTATGAGGAAGCTGCATACCAAATCTGGTGGTTGCAGTTAATGTTTTGGAGGAGCTCTTGAACGAACAGACACTCTCTCTCAAATATATAGTAGATTTATAAAATCTATTATCATGCAGGAGGGACAACCCTGTTCCTACCTTTTTTTAAAAAAATGATAGGGTGACCCCACTGGAACTGTAAATGGGGCAGGCCCCTGGAACTGGAAATACTACTTAGTATGATTGAAAATTAGTTATGACGCACCTAGATGAGGATAATAATATGGGAACAAACAAGCTCAGTTAATGTAACCTGTCAGAATTCTTTGAAATAGTTGCAACTAATGGATAAATGAGAGCCAGTAAATATATTTAAACTTTCAAAAGGATGTGGATAAAGTCCTTTGAAGGAGACAGTTCACAATGGGTGAGATGTTAATGTTGATCATGATTTGAAAAACTGATTTAAAGACAGAAAGTTCTTACTGCAGGAAATTGATGATAATGGGGTGTTTTGGAGTAGGTAGTAGGACAGCCAGCTAAACTTCTCTTAAATATATCCGTGATATAAAAAGCGATTAAATTGCTAATGTGCATGAAATATAATTAGCCAATATTTCCCGGAGAATACACATATACTGCAGTTCAGCATTATCATCCTATGTCTCCTAAACTTTTCCACTCCTCTCATGCCACATGGTTAACGAAAGATGAAAAGGGAGACCAAAACCTCCCCTAAATATATGTTCTTCTATTGAGAAAGTATCAACCATGCAGTCGTGTCAATCAAATTCAAATATAAAATATGCCATTTGCCAGATGATCAACCACCATCCAGTGAAACAATTAAAGTTAGGTCCCAAATCTCCAATGTCTTATCACAAGGCAAAAGCGGTAAGGGTAATGAGTAATTAACACAGTATGGCAACCGTCCTGCAAATAGCTCTGCATGCTTTCTCAGTTTCCTTCAACTGGAGTGAAACCCTGGGCCCACTACAGTTGTAGACCTGACCTAGCTGTAGATTGTGGCCTAAGTTAAGACTGTGGAGAATTACAAGGAATTTAAAAAAAAAAATCTAACTGAACAGGATAGTGTCTAATGAAATACCCAATGGATATGGAAGAAAATCTACAGGGCTAGAGAAAATGTATGAGTTCTGAATTAGCTGTAACATCTCAAAGTAAATATCTGGGCATCATCAAGACCAGCTAAAAGGGGGCATCTCTATGCAGAGTGAGGGTGGCTAATAGCAAGTAAAATGTTAATATGAATTAAAAAAATAGAGGATGATATGAAAATATAGAGGTATTGTATAAATGAATGGCACATACCAACTTGGATGTTTTGCTTATTCTAACTTACTGGGTTGCTCCCACTTCCAGCCTCCAGCCCAAATAGAAAGAATTTGCAGCTCAATTAGAATATCCAAATGGGAAAAATGTAAAAGATTATGACTGATTGGTGTTGAGAGGCAAAGTGTTAGAGGAAGAGTGTACATTAACAGATGGTATAATGAAGACATGTCAGAAAGTCTAGTGTACTCTTGGGCATGTGCAAGGATAAGACAATTATACAATAAAAATTAAAAGATAATGAACTTAAAATATTTTAGATGAAGTGTACTCACAATTTATAGGACTCTCTGCCGCAGGATATTGAGACAATTGGTTTGAAAGTATCACTCAACCTTAATAGTGGCTTCTTATTTTAATAAATATAACTATTTGTGTCAGATAGAACATTCCTCCATAGTACTGGTATATAAGGTTGTGCAGGCATCAATAACTTCCTCTGAAGCTTCCAGTACTGGCGGGTACTAAAAACAGGACACCAGGATTGAGTAAGGATTGGTTAATTTTTAAAATGTGCCTTATCTGAGAAACAAGAACAGCAGATGGTCTGGTAATTGTGGCACTAGCCTTGGGTTTGGAAGGGACTGGATTATGTTCTCTGTTCTGCCACAAGCTTCCTATTGGCCTTAGGCATGTCACCTAGTCTCGCTCTGTCTTAGCTCCCCATATGTAAAACTGAGATGATAGCACTTCATTCCCTCCTATTATGTTATGCATGAAAGACTGAGACACTATGGTAATTTTGGGGCTATAGGGAAAGCATTTTAATTGCTTTATATATTGCTTTTAGAAGTGTAAAAAAAATCTGTAAAGAAAGGGACCTATTTTGTGCAACATTCATAGCCAAGTATAACAAGGAATCCTTTATCTGTGTGATGGTTCAATTATTAGCAAAAAGCCAACTCCCAGGAGGTTTGAGCTCCAAACTTCAACACATCTTAGACTTTGCATTTTAATTTTACTGTAAAAATTGCAGCATCTAGAATACCCCCAAAATAAAATGAGCCAGCACTTTCCCAAAAATATATGTAGCATTGCAGTTAGTGAAAACAAACTCAGTGTTCTATGTAGTCTGGACATAGTCTGCGGAGTAGGAAAATATCCGTGAAGAAATGAGTCCTAATATTGGATTTACCTATGCTCATGAAGTATTTACCTATCACTAAAATACTTTTCAGCTAATTCTTACTTCCCACACTGAGGAAATCTCTCTGTATTGCCATATGTCTCATTCAGTTGGTGTTGTGATCTGTTCATTGCCAGAGAACTTGATAAGAAGTAGAAAAGTGACTAGCCTGAAGTCGCAGAGGGAGTCAGCATGTGAACCAAGATTAGGACACAGGTGTTTTAGGCTCTTAATATGTGCAGATCATTAAAGCATGCTACTCAAATATCAGGGTAAAATCTGGAAGACAGATGCCTGGTGAGGAGTAAAAATAGTTGTCCTGTCTACTAAATGGAATCACTTTGTACAGAGTAATGTTGTAAACAAACTCTTTTGGAATCTCGCAGTATTGTTCATTGTCACAAAATATAATCATGTAACAATGTTAGCTAAGGTCTGCCTGGTACTTCATAACTCCAAATCACATTTAGCATCTAAATCAGACTACCCGCTAAATTTTTGCACTTTTAATTGAGCAATATTCTCAAACAGGAAAAGGCTATAAGGAATGAAAATGAATGCAATGGACCATATTTAAATACAGCAGCAGTGACTGATATTTTGATAGTTAATTTCTTTGATCTTGTGTTGAGTTTAAACTTGCCTACAGTGGTTTACCAGTATCCATTAGTACACAAAAAAAAACTTTGTTTATTTTTTGAGCTTATGTTCCTCATTATACATTGCTGGAGTTTTATATGTGGTTGCCAAAACAATCTTCTTTTGACAAATTCCACAGGAGGCATTTTGAGATTTTTGTGATTGAGTTGATTGAGTTTTAGTCAAATTGTGTACACTTTTATCACTGAAGACTAAACTACAGATGCTGTGCTACACCAAAATATATGGAATTTGCTTTGGCCCTGAAAATTGGTGTCACAATTTAAAACAACCAATTTAGGTACAATTTGAGTTAAGTAGCAAGTAAACAATGCAAATGAAACTGTTTTGTTAGCTAGAAAGTAATTGAAAATCTGCAACTAATTATAAATTGGGAAAATGCTAGTCTCCAAGAAGCATAAAGGAAAGTTTTGCTGATTTTATATATATATATATATATATATATATATATATATATATATATAAAAGTTGTGTTCAAAATAGCTTGCTGTACACGGTCTCCACATAAGTTAGACTTTACAAATATTATAATTTGCCTCTTATTGTAACAAACACGTAATTCACAGTTTGTGTCCGTAAGAAAAACTGCATTTCTAAATAGGATTTCCAAGTCATGTGATCTTTTAATTTTTCATATTAATAGTAATAATGGACCTGAGTTTCAACATCCAGATTTCTCCAAAATTCGGGAGTGTTCAGATACAGAACTTTGATTTGCATGTTCATTGTTGTGTTGTGTTTTGTTTTGTTTTCAAATGGGCATCTCAAAGCATTTTATTGACATTAATTCAACTGTACAATACTTTTGCAAGGTAGAGAGTGTATTGTTACAGAAAGAAAATCCTTGCTTGTGTTTGATTGAAAATTTAGGCTTTATGTTCTGAAGTTTCTGTTCTTAACCTCTCCATAGGTTAACAAGGGTCTGTAGTACTAGTAACTAATCAGAGCACACATGTAAATTACTGTACTTAAGTATCAGAGAGGTAGACGAGTTAGTCTGTATCTTCAAAAACAACAAGAAGTCCTGTGGCACTTAATAGACTGGCAGATATTTTGGAGCATAAGCTTTTGTGGCCAAACACCCGCTTCGTCAGATGCACGAGTGGGGGCATTTTCAGAGGAGGATTTAAAGAGGGTGGTCTCAGTAAAGGGGAGGGCCAGAGCTGACAAGGTCTATTCAGTCAGGGTGGATTTCTCCTCTCTTGATGTTCACAGCTCCACATTAACTGCCAATAATGGGCCATATCCACGCTTGACTGAATAGACCTTGTCAGCTCTGGCCCTCCCTTTTACTGAGATCCCCTCTTTAAATCCTGCTCTGAAACCTCCCCCCCACCACTCTAATGCATCTAGTGAAGCAGGTCTTTGCCCACAAAAGCTTATGCTCCAAAATATCTGTTAGTCTGTAAGGTGCCACAGGACTTCTTGTTACTGTACTTAAGTATCCAGAGAGTAACCAGAACACCTTCAATGAGCGTGTGTGTGTCTGTGTCTGTGTCTGTGCGTGTGCGTGCGTGCGCGCACAGTCATACAGATGTCATGTTCTGGTGAACATTGTTTAGGGTGACCCTCCATCCTGTTTTCAGTGAGACGGTCCCATATTTGCGACACCAAAAAGGCGTCCCGACTTATTTCATAAAGGGGACTAACTGTCCCATATTTCCTGCACAGGCGCAGCTGACTGCTGGAGAGCGTATACTATGCGTCAGTACGTGCTCTCCGCAACAGAGGGAGTCAGCCAAGGCTCAGGGAACGGGAGAGCACTGCGGCTGCTCCATCCCAGCCACTTCTCTGAGGCTCAGGGAAGGGGAGGGGGAGCACCCCGTCTGCTCCCTCCCTGCTGGTTCCCTGATGCTTGGGGAATGCGGGGGGCGCAGCACCCCAGCTGCTTCCCTGACGCTTGGGGTTGGACGCAGGGAGCACCCTGACTGCTTTGTCCCAGCCGCTTCTCTGATGCACGGGGAATGGGCGGGGGAGCGCCCTGGCTGCTCCATCTCAGCTGCTTCTCCAAGGCTCAGGGAATAGGGGGAGCACCCCCTGCCCATCCTGTATGTGGCCAAGGGAGATGTGGTCACCCTAATTAAGTTTCATTGAAAAACAATCATTAGAAACCCAGGTGACAAGGTGTCAGGACTGTTCCTCATTCTAACGCTCTGAGTTGCAGAATGTCAGGACCCTAATGAGACCTTAAAAGTACCTTGCCAGAAAGAAATATTTAACTGCGATCTCTGATCGCTGACCTTTCAGTCTTAGGCATGCGCATACATATTGAGACCACTGTCTAGGACACAGGAATCAAATCACTGCCTTAAAAAAGGTGATTTATTAACAAAAACAAAAAATACACATGATGAATCTCCATCGCTGGAGATATTTAAGAACAGGTTAGATAGATGTCTATCAGGGATGGTTTAGGTAGTACTTGGTCCTGCCATTGGGGCAGGGGGCTGGACTCGATGGCCTCTTGAGGCCCCTTCCAGTCCTAGTGTTCTATGATTCTATGAAACATACTTGGTTGCTAGGTGTGACAGAGCAACTAAAAAAAGGCAGATTAAAACACAGAGAATTACTTCCCTGGGACCACATCTGACTAAACATTTTCTTTCTATTTATTTGTATTCCAAGATTTCTTTTTGAGGCCTGGATATTTATTGAACTCTTCCAACCCTAGTTCAGACTTAAACCATCTCTGTGTATCTCTCTCCCTCAGCCAAACACAAGGCTCTTCCAGCAAGTAACTGATTCAATTCAAAAATCCCCCTCCCTCTTCCCGTTGGCTCACCTGACTTCTGGCCAACACAAAACCTACTGTCTCTGGGTTTATCTCTGGGAGAAGCTATGTTCCATTATACCTGAGGAGGAAATAAAAATACTCTTCTTATGAGAATAGAACAAAAAGCGGTGGTCTTAAACTTCAGTGAGGGAAAAACTTCCTAACTCAGTGGACAGCTTAGCATTGGAATACACTGCCTAGGAAGGTCATGGAATCTCCATCAATGAAGAAACTTAAGAGCAGGTCAGACCAGTCAGGAATGGTCTGGATCAAGGGTCGGCAACCAAAATAGCAAAAAGAGCCATTTCTTCCAATTTGGTACAAAACTCAGTAATTCAAAAGCTGCAATGCATGAGAAGACAAGGTGGCCCATAATAAATAACATCAAACCATACGTTTTGTAACCTGTATTTTAAGAACAAAGCATTCACAATTATTTGTTTGATACATGTGTAGTACCCAGAGGCACTGAGACCTCCATACTAGGGTTAGTGAAGTCTCTGCTCTACAGCTTCAGCTGAAAGCCAGCTGGCCTTTCGCTCATGTGGTAGACTGCAGGGCTTTAGACCCTATGCTTGCAGGTTCTATCCCTGGTGCCGGCAAGTCAGGTCTGTCAGCATTACACATGTTTATTTCAGGACATTCACAAACTCTACAAAGCTGATTTCCTCACACTTTACATGTTTGTACCACTCTCTTCCTAACTTTCACTTCCGAACCTCCTCTCTCTGTGGAGGACGCTAAGAGGAGTTATCCACCATTTGGAGATCACATATCGTTGGCTATTCAGTTATGAGCTGTTAATTTTGGGGCTTTCAAACATTCACTTTTTATCAAAAATAACTTTGCACTTATAGCATTAGGTGCCACAAAGAAGTCCTTAAAGAGCTGCATATGGTTCCAGAGCCACAGGTTGCAGACCTCTGGTCTCGATGGTGTTTGATCCTGCCATGAGTGCAAGGGACTAGACTTGATGACTTCTAGAGGTCCCTTCCAGTTCTATGACTATGCAAGGGGAGAAGCTACGGGTATGTATGCACTTGGATAAAACACTGGCTGGCCTAGGTCAGCTGATTTGGGCTTATAGCACCTAAGCTATAGGGTTCAGGCTAGAGCTCATACTCTGAGACCACCTGGGGTGGGAGGGGAGGGGAGTGCCCAGGGCTAGGCTCCTGCCCAAGCCCAAATGTTTATACTGCAACTGTATTGCCCTGTAAGCATGAGTCATCTGATCCAGGCCAGCCATGGGTGTTTTACTGCTCTATATACATACCATTAGAAAAGTTCCATTATTTTCTTAGTCAACTACGCAACCAGTGACAGAGCCACAAGGAGAACACAACACTTCCATTTTACTGTACACTGGGCTCCAGCCACTAAGTCATGAGTTCTCCCTTAGGGATCTTGTTAGCTACCCAAAGCCTGTGTGTGTTGCTCTGCTGTGCACTGGCCTTTACAGGTGCTTGGCCAAAGGAGAATAGCACTGTAGAAATTCAGATAGACCCACATAGCTTCCACCGGCTGATACAGTGAACCAGTTCACCTAACATCACATTTGGACATAGAGGACTGTAGTAAAGATGTAGCCTCCATCCAGGTTCTCTGAGAGGTCCAGCGATGCCCAGACCACTTCCAGCTTTTGAGGCCCATAGCCATAATAAAAATAAGAAATAATGGCACATGAAAACAAAATGTCATCAAGGAAGAGGGAGCTATAATATGAATATTTTACTTAACAAATGCTTGTCTAGCCATATTTTGTGCAAATGCACTAATTATTGAGGGATGCACATAAAAACAAGTTGCAAAGCTTATCAAATGCCAAAAAATTACATTAAACCCTCGATTTAATGGACTAATGGGGGGAGGGGTTTCTGTTAATGCTGAAAGTCCATTAAATCCGAATCTGCAGGACTGAAGGCAGCTTGCAAGGCGCTCTAAGGAACGCTCCCTCCAAGACCTAGGAGGAATGCAGCAGGCTCTTTGCGCTGTTTACAGAGCAGAGCCTCTGGGCCTGCCTGCCATGAGCCGCTCATAACCCAACCAAGGCTGGGTGCTCCCTTCTCTAGCCCTGGTGGCTTCGGTGGCAGTGGCGACTCCAGCAACTGTGGGAGTTGCCAGCATTGTGGGGGGGCCTTTGTGGACAGCATCTGTTATTTCCGAAGTCCATTAAATCAAGGGTTTCCTGTAACAAGCATCTAAATTTGAGGCCCCCTTTGAACTTGAAGTTCAAAGGGCAAATGGGCCTTCTAGCCCCTTCTCTGATTGCCCAGCCTTTACCAATGGACAAGGCACAGGGGCCTCTTGGATTTACTGAAATACATGGTAAAAATGGATCAGTATAGATCACCAGTGGGGCTGTCTCAGTGTGGGTCCAGGTTTGATTCCTAAAAAGCTGTTGCCTCCCATGCATCTGCTTGTTCCACCCTTTAGAGGGAGAAAGGATGAGAATACCCTGAATGTTCACTTGTATAGTCCAGTCTATCAGCTCTACTGCATGCAAGCCAGCCTTTCCTTTATTTTATTCTTGGACAGCAACAATGCACTTTAGCAGCTGTTCTCTTAGAGACAGACTGAAACGTGGGCAAAAGTAGAATCAAAATGGAATGGATCAAGTACAAGTTTTGCTTTATCCAGAATAACTCTGGGGGTTGGAAGGCATGGACGGTCAGGAAGTTTATTCTTGATGCTCAAGAGACACCTCTGTGTCTGCAAATACTGGAAAAGTGTGAAAACAGATTGACTGTGCCTTTGCAAGAGGCACTTGTTTCTTAAATGTAACCGGTAAAAGTTCAAGTGGCCCATGGGCGGCAGTAAAGTAATTTAGATGGACACGTTCTAGTGTTCCTTTAAATGCTGTAGAGGGAAGAAGGTGTTAGCTGTTGTTCAAAAAAGGCAAGAAATGCCATACTTTCACTGACCCCTTTTGCAAGTTGGTGCCAACATGCCCTGGGAAGTTTCATGAATTCTAAATAAAGTCTACGGGATAGACTGTAGTACCTTTACTGTCTCTGGCGAGCCAGTGAGGCTACTTATGTGAGTGCAGCACCAGTTCTGGATTACGACTACTACAGTGGTTATGACCGAAAGCCCCATGGCTCCTACCTCTATAAGCAACTGCTAGGGGATGAATACACCATTGGTTTCCCACCTTATCACAACACTGTGAGTAGCAAGGGACTGCTGCTCAACAGGCTCCCCCTTTGGACTATTCTGCTCTATAATTCTATGGCGGAAGAGCAAAAGGCCAACAGAGCTGCTTACCCTGGTATTGTGGGGCTATAAGAGATTGGGAGGAGGGACTGTGTCTTAGTGTGTTCTGTTAGATGCCAAGGATGCAAAACTGTATTAAATACTTCATAAATCTCAGAAGATTTCAAGCTGGAATTCACTCCAGTTCCTGGGATTCAGTAGTACTAGGCGTTGTCTTGAGCAATGGGGGTGAATTTCAACTGCCCAGAAGCAATAGGCTTAAATTTCAGCAAGGGAAATTTAGGTGGGACATTCGGAAAACAGTGGTCAAGCACTGGAATAAAATGCCTAAGGCGGTTGTAGAATCGCCATCACTGGAGATATGTGAGAGCAGGTTAGATAGACATCTATCAGGGATGGTCTAGATGGTGCTTGGTCCTGCTGTGAGGGCAGGGGACTGGACTTGATGACCTCTCCAGGTCACTTCCAGTTGTAGTGTTCTATGATTCTATGAAATGCTGCCCAAGGTGCGTTCTGCAGTTTAGCCCTATGTGGGGAAGTTATGCACAGTGGGTCACATAAACAGACATGCTTCAAAAAAAGGATATTTTACAGAAACAACAGTAAAACTAAGACAGACTTCCAGTTTCTGCTGTTCCTGTTTCAAGAGAGCCCTGTTAAGCAATCCTTATGGGAATAGCTCCACTCAGATTGTTGGGGCTACTCTTGTGAGCAAGGGTTACAGGACCAAGTCCATAAATATTAAGCTAAAAAAGTGATTCTGTGTCCAGAGTATTATAATAAAAAGTTAACATGGGTCCTGTGGTAGGAGGGAATTGTGGGTTAAAACATCTGGGGAATGGAGAATGAGAGTTATTGGATCCAGACTGAAATAGATCTTTTAAGCACAAACTGCAATATAAAATTTTAAGGGCTTGATCCTGCCTTTGGCTATGCTGGTGCATATTGTTACATGTCTTGTAAAATCAGCTACTGTTACAAGTTATGTGGCAGGGTTCACGTGCATAACTCAGGACTTAGCTCTGGGTTTTTATAGCCTTTATTTTTAAGTGCTATAAATACTGTACTACATGACTTTAAAGAATGTTGAACAGATGCAGCAACATTTTCTAAAATCTTCCCATCTACAACCGAAGCAAGCAGTAGAAGTGTTGTATCTTTCAATAAAGGCTTCTTGCAGAGCTGTTTAGTGAATAAAGCCAAATAGAAGGTTTCATTGTCACTGCAGGTTTTGAGTTTATTTGTATGTTATGCGTACTGTATGCTACATAATAATGAAAAGCTATATGCTCTGGGCTGCTAGTTCACTGTGCAGTCTGTGTGATGGCAGATTGTTTGAGTAACAGTGGACTATTGAAACTCTATCCAGATGTGTATGTTGCTAACTGTGGGACTATCCCCAAAAGGAGGAATCTCTTTTGTTGCCATTTCCAAACCCTTTAAGAAGTGGGAACATGAAAACGTTGAGGCAGCAAATGGAGAGTAACTAGTTGAACTCGAGAGTAAGACTTCTCATAATTAATTCCAGACAACAAAGGCATGATGCAGTTTCAGAGAGTATATAGACACATCTTAAGCAGTGCCTCTCTAAGGATCAAGAACTAATACCAGTACTCATGCTGGTTATTGCTTTCAGGACCACCCTTACCCACACAGAATACACATCCAGCATAAGGCATCCAAAAATTTGGAGCACCACTGGGTCTTAGCATGCACCTACCTTTTCCTATCCCTGTTCTGTCAACGCTTCCTCAGAGAGGGTATTGTTAACTTACAAGTGAAAAAGCCTGCTACACCTCTCAGCAGAACATGGAACCTGTAAAAGGCAATTCAAGTGGTAATGAAGCCATTTAACAGGCATTTGCCTACCTCACGTATATTCTGTGATTTTCTGAATTTACTGTGTTAGTCGACAGGACATTAGTTTAAAATCTGCTTTTAAAGTATCTCATTAGTGGCTTGTTAAAGATAATAAAATTTCATCTCTAAAAAATCTTCATCATCCCCAGCTGCCATCAGGCATAGATAGGGGCACCTGTTTAATAATATAGGTTGAACCTCTCTCATGCAGCACCCTCGGGACCTGACCGGTGCCGGATGCGAGAATTTTCCACGTGACAGGAGGTCACTATTTGCTAGCAGCATTACCAACACTTCCACTGCTTACTAGCTCTTAGAAAACATTTAAGGGTAAATTACAGTGAAAAAACAGCACAGAACCCTGACAGCTTGGACTGGTGGCTGTAAACAAACTTTATGGGACCACAGGAAATGTAATCATCCGCATGATAAGTAGTCATCTGGCTAACTAAAATCATGCCAGATTACGGATGTTGCCAAATGAGAGAGTTCTGGATTAGAGATGTTAAACCAGTACTGTGTAGGGCCCCATCAATCTTAAGAATGGCCCTGATTACCTTACTCCAAAATTAGTAGCCTAGTTGACTTCAGCAGGAGTCCATTCAGAATAAGGCACTAGTTGGTGTAAACAATGAGCTGTTATCAATTGACTGACACATGGTGTGCTAAATATGGAAGCTGTGATGGGTTAGTAGCCGGAGGAAGGTATAATTTCATGTTTCCAGAATGTCATTAGTTTCCCTTTAATGAGCTAGAACATTGAACAGAGGGGCCTGCTTTCATGGTTTGTTTTCAGTTTGATGGAACCAATGTGTTTGGGGGATAAGGTTGTTCTCTCTCTCTCTCTCTCGCATAATCATTGTCTCATGCTTTGATTGGATTCATTGTCCTTTGTTCTCGGTATAGTGACCCTTCACCCCCTTTTGCCTAGCTTCATGCACACAAGTTGCCATGGTTTACCGATAACCTAATATAGATAATGCGGAAAAGCTGAGCACCAGCAGCAGATGTTTTGTGCTGGAACCAACCAGTTGGAAGGTATAAAATGAATGGAGTGAAGACAGAGTGTTGAATGACCTCACTATGTATTTCCTTGCATTTACAGCTGGTGTTAGTAGGTCATGCTATCCAGCAGCCTTCAGTGAAAGTCAGTGAGGAGTTTGGGGAGAATGGGGATAAGAATTAAATGGCAGAATGACTACTTATAATCAAACAACCCCTTATGCCCTCAGAGGAGGTGAGTGAGGACATCTGAATTCTTTCTTAGCCCCACTTAGTGCTAGTTAATTTTAAAAAAATGTTAGATTTCCTCCCAAGTGATTAATAGTCATGTGTCGTGACATACAGGAACTGAGTCTGACCTGAAAGGTAGAGGGTAACTGCTATGTTAAGTTGATAACACAGTTTTCTCCGAATAAGTTGACAAGCAGTCTACACAGTTGTTCTGACTTCTGACCCTGTAAATGTACACTTCTAAATGATTTGCCTGTTCATCTAAAAAAGCCCTGCTTTTAAATGGGATGTATGTTAAATAAACGCCAAATGGCCTTATGTGGGAACAGAGGTCCAGCAGCCATGATCTGTCCAGCTTGTCAGATTTGCTAGGGGATCAAGAACTGTAAAATATTCTGAGTCTGAATCCTATTTTGTAAATAAATTTCATGTGCACATTTAATACGATTAAGAAAAAAGCTAACATTTTCCTCTTAGTCTATAGACTCAAACCCTAATTGTTGTAGTTGATCAAACCTTGTCATTCCCTAGTCATCTGATGGTACTTTTTCCCTGAAGTTGAGAGTATGAAAAAAAATTAAAACTGCTCCACATAAAGTATTCATAGAATATTTGTGCAGGTACATAAACAACTTGTGATGGCCCCAGGTATCCTGATTCATGCCTGCTACATACCTTTCCTTTATCAAGTTTCAAAGTCTACAGCAGAGTGTAATCATTGGCATTCCCTTACACCAGGAAAAAGAGAGAAGTCTTGCTGGGTAAACAGGTAGGGTTTACATTCATCTCAAGCAGTGTGGTCCTTGCTGCACAAGCAAAATGAGCGAGAGCTTTTCTCTCACCTTAGTGTGGGTATTTGCATTCCCTGTTGAGATGAAATGCTTTTGGGTAGCAAATTTGTGAGGGGAGGAAGACAGAAAAGGGTTTTAAATGCCAGCAGCACTGCACAATGAGGCAATATAAACTCACTTAAAATAAATCTGAACAAGGCAAGTAGACAAAAATAATGGAGGTGAAAGGGGCTGCCACAGGAGCTAAGAAAATTAATATGCCTCAAGGGTGAGAAGGGGAGGAGGGATGGAAAGGAGAAATATTCCTTCATTTACATCCAAAAACTAAATCAAGGATCATTTCTCTGGAACAGTTCTGGGCAACAGTCAGTTCCACAAAGCAACCTACTCCATCTCTAGGCCTTTTCTTTCCTCATGAGCTATGGTCAGCCCTTCCCACTTGCTGAGTGGAGAAACCCTGATGAACAGCTTAGAGAAACAAAAACTGTAATACGATTTATCCCAGTGTTGCCCCCCTTCTTCAGGGAGATTTTGGACAGCCTTTCCAACCCCACTCTTCCCCATGAAGTGGTCCAACCATGTGTGAAATAAAACTGCTTTTCCCCTGGATCTCACAGCCTGGCTGAGGTCTGAAGAAATATTTTCCTCATAAGAACATAAGAATGGCCATTACTGGGTCAAACCAAAGGTCCACCTAGCCCAGCATCCTGTCTGCTGACAGTGGCCAGTGCCGGGTGGACCAAAGACAATGATCAAGCGACGTTCATCTCCAGCCTCTGACAAACAGAGGCCAGCAACACCATTCGTATCTCCTGGCTAATAGCCTTTTATAGACCTAACCTCCGTGCATTTATCTAGCTCTTCTTTGAGCTCTCTTGTAGTCCTCGCCTTCACAGCCTCCTCTGGCAAGGAGTTCCACAGGTTGACTGTGCGCTGTGTGAAAAAGAACTTTCTTTTATTAGTTTTAAATCTGCCACCCATTAATTTAATTTGGTGTCCTCTAGTTCTTGTATTATGGGAACAGGTAAATAACTTTTCTTTATTCACCCTCTCCGCACCGCTCATGATTTTATAGACCTCTATCATATCCCCCCCCAGTCTCCTCTTTTCTAAACTGAAAAGTCCCAATCTTTTTAGCCTCTCCTCATATGGAACCCATTCCAAACCCCTAATCATTTTAGTTGCCCTTTTCTGAACCTTTTCTAATGCCAAAATATATTTTTTGAGGTGAGGAGACCACATCTGTATGCAGTATTAAAGATGTGGGTGTACCATAGTTTTATAAAGGGGCAGTAAAATATTCTTTGTCTTATTTTCTATACCTTTTTTAATAATTCCTGACATCCTATTTGCTTTGCTGACTGCTGCTGCACGCTGTGTGGATGTTTTCAGAGAACTATCCACAATAACCCCAAGATCTCTTTCATGCTTTGTTGTAGCTAAATTAGCCCCTATCATATTAAATGTATAGTTGGGGCTATTTTTTCCAGTGTGCCTTACTTTACACTTATCCACATTAAATTTCATGTGCCATTTTGTTGCCCCCTAACAGGGCTGCCTCCCTTGCAGCAGCTTCTCTTTGTATCGCCTCTCTATAAATTTGACACTTCCAGCAGGTATTTCAGTGTCTGGGTCAAAGCCAAATTTGGCCCATCGTTGGGCTATCCCTTTGACCACCTTCTGCCTGATCTAGTGTGGATACAGATACAGGAGTCCATCTATCCGCACTGCAAAACTCATCCATCAGGCCCCTCCTTAAGTCAGATTTCCCAGAAATATCCAGGATCAGAGCATCCTCTTCCTGGGCAAAGGCAATGATCAGGGTTTGTCTCTATTATTATTCACTTGCTTTGGGAAGAAGAGTGCTTGATCAGCAAATCAGTGTACTCCATCCACTGCTGAGGCAGATGAATGAGCCAGAATTCTGAATTAAGAACATGCCATTCCTAGTCGATCCTGGGATATGTATGGGCCTCAAAATGAGGTGTTAGATTTGTTGAGGACTGCACAGTTAAGTGTTCTCACAAAACTGGGTGACTGGGCAACAAAATGGAAGATGAAATTCAATGTTGATAAATGCAAAATAAAACACCTTAATAATAATAATTCCAAGTATACATACAAAAAGAAGGGGCATAAATTAGCTGTTGCAGCTCAGGAAGCAAACCTTGATGTCATCATGGGTCATTCTCTGAAAACATGGGCTCGATGTGCAGCAGCAGTCAACAAAGCTAGTAATGTTAGGAACCATTGGAAAAGGGATTGATAGTAAGACAGAAAATATACTGTCACCATTATCCACTCACACCTTAAATTCTGTGTGCAGTGCTGGTCACCTCATCTCCAAATAGATACTTTGGTACAGGTTGAACCTCTCATATTTGGTAAGCTCTTGATCAGCAACATCCCTGGTCCAGTAGGACCAGGGATGTTGCCAGATGAGAGAGTAGTGGGCAGACGCAGGAACCTCAGTGGGGCTGAGAGCCAGAGCTCTGCTTGCCCTACAGCAGTGGGACTTGAGTGTCTGCTGCAGGGCCAGGACCTGGAGCCCCTGCCTGCCCTGTACAGCAAGGGCAAATGCTGCAGCTGGGTCAGGAGCCAGAGCCCCTACCTGCCCCACAGCTTGGGACTGGAAGGCTGCTACACAGCCAGGACCTGGAGCCCTCACCTGTCCTGTGGCAGCAGAGGTTGGGAGGCTGCTGCAGACCTGCACTGGAGCTCCTGCCTACCCCATAGTAGTGAGGCCTGGGAGGCTTCTGTGGGGCTGGGAGCTGGAGCTCCTGCTTGCCCTGTGGCACGGGGTGGGGTGTGCAGGGACTGGTGGTGACTTGTGACAACCCCTGGGAGTCTTGGCTGTCCACCATCCCTTATGTGGCAAATTCTCTTGTTGACTGGTCCTGAGCATGCTGGAGAAGGGAGGTGCAAGTTGCATTGGAAAACAATAAGAAGTCCTGTGGCACCTTATAGACTAACAGATCATTTGGAGCATAAGTTTTTGTGGGCAAAGACCTTTTTGTGGGCAAAGACCTTTTGCCCACAAAAGCTTATGCTCCATATTATCTGTTAGTCTATAAGGTGCCACAGGAATTCTTGTTGTTTTTGATGATTCAGACTAACTCTGCTACCTCTCTGATACTGTCTTGCACAAGGTACAGAGAAGGACAACAAAGATGATTAGGAATATGGAACAACTTCCATATGGGGAGGGTGTAAAAAAGACTGGGGCTGTTCATCTTAGACCAGAGCTGATTGAAAGGGCATATGATAGATGTCTATAAAATCATCACTAGTGTAGAAAAAGTGACTAAGGAAGATTATTCTCCCCTTCGCATAACACAAGAACTGGGATTCACCCAATGAAATTTATAAGCAAGAGTTTTAAAACAAACATAAAGAAGCACTTCAGACAATGCTCTGTCAGCCTCATTGTCAAAGGATGATGTGCAAACCAAAAGTATAAGTAGGTTCAAAAATACTAGATAAATTCATGGACATTAGGTCCATAAAGGTCTATCAGCCAAGATGGTCAGGGATGCAAGCCCATGCTCTGTGTATAGTAAACATGGTTTCTCAAACTGGGGGGGGGGGTGTGCCTCCCTGAGGGGGTGTGAAAAACTTCCAGGGGTGTGCGAGGCAACCCAGCCCACCCCAAGAAAGAGCCGATCTTTGGTTCCTGCTCTCAGCCCCTGTCATTTTACATGGGCGACCCAGCACAGCCTCAGTAAAAGGCAGGCAGCTGGCAAAGACCCACGTGGGGCTAGCTGCCTTCTGCGAAGGTGAGTGAGTGTGGGTTGGGTGGGGAAAGGAAGGAGAAGTAGGATGGAGTTAGATGAGGGACTGGGGTGCCTGGGCTGGGAGAGTGGGAGGGGGTAAGAGCAGGGGGCTGATGGTACCTGGCTTTGGGAGAGAGGAGGGTCTCAGGCAAGCGGCTTGTGGGGCTCACAGCTCACAGGGCTCCAGCAGTTCAGGCTGGCAGACAGCTGGCTGGCCCTGGCAGCATGGGGCTCAGGTGGTTGGCACCAGCAGGACGGGGTCAGGTGGCTAGCTGGCCCTGGCAGTGTGGGGATCTGGCAGCTTGGTCTGGCTGGTCCTGGCAGTGTGGGGCTCAGGCAGGCAGCTTGTCTGCAGCTTGGCCATGTGGCTGGGGTGGCTGGTGAGTGAGTGGCTGGCCCCAGCAGTGCAGGGCTCAAGTGGGCGGCTCAGGCAGCTGGCCCTGGCAGCATGGGGCTCAGGCAGCTGGCAGGCAGGTGGGCAGCTGGCCCCAGGAGCATGGGGTTCAGTCAGCTCAGGCAGGCAGCTCTGGCAGCACAGGGCTTGGATGGGTGGGCGGCTGGCATGGGCAACTCTGGGGGCTGGCACAGGGCTCAGGTAGCTGACCAACTGGGGCCGCACCAGGCACTCAGAAGGGGCCAAGACAAACTGCTTGTGTTTATTTTTAATTTTAAATATTTTTATCAAGTTTTTGTGTTAATTTTAAATTAAGAATTGACTTTTTGTTAAAAGGGGGGTTGGATGATGATAAAGAAGAGGTGAGGGGGTGTGAGGGATTCTCAAAAATCAAAAGTGGGGCATGATGCTGAAAAGTTTGGGAACCATTGTACTAAACTTTCACTGCCAGAAGCTGGGGCTGGATGACCAGGGATGGATCATTCAGTGATTGTCGTGTGAAACATCTGGCACCAGCCAACGTCAGAAGACACAAGACTTCTGCTCAGCCATTGGTCTGACCCAGCCTTGCCATTCCTGTGTTCTTAATTACAAACACTACCCTTTGCAGAAACAAATAATTGAGTCATTGTTTTCTTCTGTGCTTTATATGAACAAAATATTTTTAAGGATGCAATTTAAATGCTGCCTGTTGCTCCCAGCTGAAAAGAGATCTTTGTGGGATGCAGCATGCAGTACAGTATGTACAGTAGGATGGCTTCTCCTTTTTGCATGATAAGCACTACACTGAAGTCTACTGTCATTTGTGTGTCCGTGTGACTTTCTATCTGAAACAGAATGAGTGTGTTTGTTAAATGGCTAGTGATGCTCCCAGCCAGCCTACTTACTCCAGGAGAGTGACAGGATAAGGGAAGTGGCAGAAACAAAGATAGGAAAGGAGACTTTTGCACTAACAAGTGTGAGCTGATAAGCCCAGCCTGCATGGGAAATGTGGAGAATCTGCGCTTCTCAGGCCAAAATTAGCCATTCCAGTTTGTTTTCAGCCATGTGATGCTAAGAAGAAACCCTTATTTATGTTCTCATTTGTGGAAGGGAAGTGCTGGCTCATGGAATTCCTCTTGTTCGTAGTGAGCTATGTCTCTTACGGATAAATAACTTTTCTAACTTGGCTGTCCATTCCCAGGAAATAAAAGATTAGTTACAGGGAAGAATGGTACAGTGTCATGTAAAAGTTTTATTGGCCACATGGGTGAGTTATGCAGGCCTTCCAAATTTACTGCCTGATCATCTCAGACACATTGCTACCCACTGAGTGTAAGGCAGCTGTGTTGATCAGGGAGTGGAGGGAACACTTGAATACGTCTTTTCGAAGCATGCATGGTTAGAAGGAATGCTATTCATTTTCTTTCCTTTCCAGTATGTGCATGTTGCAGTGCCTGGTGTGTGTTAGGCACTTGAGACCAACGTGTGATGCACCAAGAAACAAAGTGCATATGTTTTTAAGGAAAAGAACTGTATTATTTGCCAGCACATAGGCATATATAAAGAGTAACAAAGGCCTTGTGGTTGGAGCAAGGAGTTAGGTAGCCTGTGCTCTGTTCAGCAGCATTTTGGGTAGATTAGATAAGTGAAAAGTCATACTGGGTAGTCTGAGGTAATAAAGGTGAGAAATAACCAGGGTGCATACAAATAAGGCTTTTTCTCCAGTAGAGTCAATGGTTGTCACAACCACTAAGGCTTGGTCTACACTAGAAAAGTAAGTCGATTTCACATTCTCACTACAGCATTTGCATGACTAGAATTGACTTATCTGGAATTGATTGACCTGGGCATCTTCCCTGGGGAAGGTCAATGAGAGAGATAGCAAGGAGTACAGGGCTTGACTGCTGCCCCGATAGGTGAGTTTTGCGTGTCCCTAATATACACGGCCACAGTGTGGTAGCCTGTCATGTCTGACACATTCTTCTGTCTGTAGGGCTGTAGCAAACTCTGGCTAGTTACATTGCTGAACAGGGTCTTGTAAAAGCTCTAGCTGTAAACAAAACAAAAGTTTGGCTTTATGTCCAAAAGGGGTGTTCCAGCATTGTGTATTTGATTTCCCTCCAAACTCCAGCCAGGGCAACTACTGTTAACCATATTATGTTCTTCATGTAATTTTTGTCTTGATTCCAGCAATGAACATATACCTCTCCCCTTCCTGAAAAGATCTTTGACAAAATTGTACAAATATAGTCTGTTGATTACATTATTAGATATGATAGAAAGTAGCTCCCTGAAAATACTTTGGCCATATCTCGAGAGGCTGATTTTAATTCTGACCCACGCTAAAGTGATGACTGCCCTGATCCAAAACTCAATGGAGACAATGGAAAGGGTCCAAATGATTTCTGTGGGCTTTGGACGAAGGCCTAAAAGCAGAGGAATAATTCAGTAGTGTAAACATGCTAGTGGAAGCCAAAAATTCTGCATTCTAACCCCATTTTTGGTGCTGACTCCTTGTAGCAGCAGACAAATCACTCAACGTTTCTGTGTCTTGGTCCCTTGTCTATAATGTAGGGTTGATGATTTTCTTGCTTACAGAAGAATAGTGGGAATTAGTTGCTTAATGTTCCCAATGCTCTTTGCAGGTGTAGAGTGAAGTATGCCCCAGCTCCCCCTTGCGAACACAGTCCTCTTTTATGCATGCACATGTACACTTTTTCTTCAGGGTCAATAATAGCTGTTATGCAGGGTGTGCAACACAGGACACAAGAACTGTGCTTCAAGGAACACCTGAGGGTTTGGTCCTGCATTCTGGATGGCCCCCAGGACATGCCATAACTTTGGCCTCCTCTCCTCCAGCTGCTGGGGATTGGTGGCTCTGAACCAGTAGAATCTGGTACATCAGTGACACAGCATGGCATAGGAGAGCTTGCTCCAGTGGCTGTGAAGGCCTTCAACTTATCTTGTGTCAGATCCCAGAGTAAAATTACAAATATGTATAGGGGAAGTTCAGATCAACTATTGATACATTATGTAGTGTCCCTGCACACACTCAGTTGACAGACGTACATGCAATCTAAGATCACGTAACCTGTTTCCTGATGGCCTTTCAGAGGCAGAATGGAGGATATTTTCCATTACCTTGTATGGTTAAGTTGGATCATTTGAATACACACACAACACCAGGGGAAAAAACTTCAATGAGTCCTAGTGGGGAAACATGAAACTGAGCTAGCTCTAAGCAGCTGCAAGGGCAGCATCCTGTTCCATTTGCTTACATGGAAATGTTACTCTTTTGAAAGTATTCACTTTTAATGGAACTTAACACCGGGAAACCAGAATAAAAGCCGCAACCACTATGAGCAGTGTTCTCCTGTAAGCTGAGCCACTCAGGAGAGTCAAATGCTGCCCACACCTAGATTTTGTTTGTACTGGTGGTGCACATTCACACATGCCTTGGTACACACAGAAGAATCTATTCCACATGTGGATGGAAAAGATTAGAAAGAACATTACCCATGAGAGCACCCAGCTCTTCACAGATCAGGAGTGAGTACTCTATGGACCACCAACTCCACAAACCACGGCTGCGCCCTAGGCAACTCTGTCCTCCAGCAGATTATGTCCAGCTGTGAGAGGCAGCATGGCAGACCATTAGTTCAGCTGGTGATATGAAGGAAAAATTAGAGATCATTGAGCCATTTATTATAAATGAATAAGCAGGACAGCTCCCAAGCCCTTTTTTTTACATTGCATACAGTATGAGAATTTAAAATTGGTGTCTGGAGTATGTGTAATATTTCCATGACTCTACACAGGGATCTCATTGAAATTTGTGTTGTGTATTTCATTCAGCTTTTATTTCACTCATCCCTGGATTTAAAACTTCTAGATTATGAACCACCAAAAGCAGAAAAGTAGTAAAATGTGGTGAGAAAGGTGGCAGCGTGCATAGCTCTGGAGAATGTTAACTGTGTGTATAACAAGCCTCCTTTATTTTTATTCATTTAAAAGTTCAGTGCAGGTGACTTTAAGTAGACAGACTAACTAGAGGGAGAAGTTTGTTAGTCTTTAAAGTACTATATGACTGCTGTTTTGTTTTGTTAGAATACAGACTAACACTGCTACCTCTCCGTTAACTAGAGGAAGAAGAACAAAAAGCAGTCATATAGCACTTTAAAAATTAACAAAATAATTTACTAGGTGATGAGCTTTCAAGGGACAGACCCACATCTTCAGATCAGCCATTTGTCCCACGAAAGCTCATCACCTAATAAATTCTTTTGTTAGTCTTTAAAATGCTACTGGACAGCTTTTTTGTTTTGATAGAGGAAGAAGAGTTATTTAAAGTGGACAGAATTCAAAGACCAAAGCTGTGGGCTTATTTAAGTTCTGTTGTATTGTTAGGGCACTCTCCTGACAATTCTCTATTGTTCTTGTCATTATCGCTTGCTTTTTGCAGGACATAGTGTCAGGAAATTCCTGTCTGGCACTTACAAGGTGTTTCTAAAGGAGAAACAAGAGTGTACAGGGAGCAAGAGGAAGTAGTAACCGGGAGTGGCAGTAAGGGGGAGGAATTTGAGATAGTTGCAGGGCCTGGCGGAGGACAGGCAGAAAAGATTACAGCTAGCTGAAGAGAAGGGCAAAAAATAGTGCTGATCACAGACAGAAACTCCCTACAGTTTTAATTGTCAAAGGTGAATCCCACCATTAAGAGTCTCAGGAAGTGGTTTAAGGATGGCAAAGCTGATTTAGTCCCGGGTGGAGGGAACAGATGGATTTTCATCCCAAGGTCCTATTGCACTGGAGAATCCTCATGACAAAGGGGTCCAATATGAAACAGAAACAAAGCTGTTGGGGAGGAGCAGCTGTGCAAGATGCAATTAAAAATTTCTGAAGGCAGGACTCGGGGGTAGCAATTGGTTTGGAGTTAAGAATTTTTAGTGGCCTGGTGAATTGCAGAGCTGACATCAGTGCCTTCCACTTATACCAATGAGTGGATGTGGACTAGCTTGACATAAGAAGATTATGGTTTTCTATCATTTGTTAATAACAATGTTGTTTTCTGTCATATAATTAGAAAATACATCTTGCTTTGCCTCTAAGCACTGTAACCTTATTACATTTGCACATTTTTCATAATATTTCAAGTGTAGTGACCAGATAACATTAATGAATATATTAGATAGGCAGGCACTTTTAAGGGAAAATAAACATAGTTGTATATTAAAAAGTTAATTCAGTCTGGAGCCAAACAGGTAATTTTCCCTTCAGCATTTTTTCATTCAGCTAAGACAGGTTGGACTAGAAGTGCAGTCACCCTGTCTACAGAGCTTGGCTTGGCTTGCATACCAGGGGCGAATTTTCTTCAGAGACAGACAGCAAGATGATCTGATTGGCTTTGTTCCAGAGCATGCTCACAAAGGCTCCTTTGATGAAGGTCTTCTTGGGAAGCACTGTACCAAAAGCTGCCTGCCACCCTCCTTTCAAAGATACCCATTTACAGTAATTCGGGTTTTTTAAAAGAAACTGTAAAGTGGAATAGGGCTTTACTGCAAGAATAATAATGCTGGTTGGCTTAATGAGGCAGGGAAGGGGCAAGTTACTAAGTAAACTGCTGGATGGTTGGCAACAATGCAAAGAATGTGTAATGCAGCTCATTGGAGTGTCGTCATTTTGCTTATCAATCTTTTCCCAAACAGGGTGGGGTTAAGTAGCATTTATTAAATTAAGGTTGCCTGTATTGATAAGGACCTATGCTACCTGTTGACTTTTTGAGCAGCACAAAAGTGTATCTAGCTGGTGACAGCATACTTGATTAGTTGACTTATCTCCCTCTTATATTCCACAGAACTAGTGATTAATAGGAGTTCGTTATTCCTTCCTCATAATCAGTTGGCGTCATATGCAGAAGTAGTATCAGTCCACAGTCGCTTGCAATCTTTTTGTTTTAACTCAGTTGGTTTGCAGATGTCATTTCTAGTCTCCTTCATTTGTTCTGTCCATTGGCTTTCAAGTCAGTATTTCCTAACTCACCCACCACCACTACCGGAGGGAAAATGTGAACTAGCATATCAGAGCTGTAATTGTGTAAATCTGTGTATGGCCTGTGTTTCTCTGCCAGCATTTTGTGATTAGGGGATAACTACTACACATGCCCATGTACACTAATCAGAAACTTTGGTTGCTGTCAGGAACAGTGACAACCTGAAGTAATAGTAATGAGGCTGTTTGATCTGAGCTGCCTCTAATTCCCACTGGACCGGAGTTCCTGACTCATCTGGCCTCACTGTAAGTTACTTGAGGATGGACAGCAGTCAGTGTTCCCTGTACGAGGAGGGCTTGGGCAGCCACCCAGGAAAAATTCAGGTTCTGCCCAGCTGTTTAGCTGAGTGCCCACAGCTGCCGACTGCAGTTTCTATTGCTAGTGTACATCCACACCTGACTTGCTGGACAAAGATTAGAAGGAATGCTGGCTGCAGTTAGGGTATTGTTGAGGTTTTTGAGAGGCACGTGAGCAGCGTCTACCAATAGAGCCCATAGACAAATTTTGAAGCTCTCAATCTGTCTTAGAAGGCAAGAGCAATGGCAACGCCTCTATCTAGCCTTCAGCTGCTTCCATGAATTCAGAGGTGCAGTATGGGCACCCTGGGCATGTGAGGGATGAATCAAATCCCTTTTCTACTAATAACATGCAAAGCAGTACTTGTAACCAGTGCCTACTGTAGGGTTACTACAGGCAGTGTACAAAAACAGCACTTTGCATTTGGATAGCACCTTGTGCCCCAGGATTGCAAAGCATTGTAGTTATGAATTAAGCCTCATTGCACCACTTTGAATGAGTGTGTTATCCTCATTTTACAGGTAGAGAAACAGAAGCACAGAAACTTAAAGTGATTTGCTCACAGTCATGTTGGAAATTTGTGGCAGAGGTAGAATAGGACCAGATTTTCTGATTTTTACACAATTGACTTTCCTTAATTAGGCCTCCTCTCTATGGCTTCCTATGTTCTTTATGATGTTGCTTAAGTTGGATGGTAGCTATTTTTAGCATCAGTGTTTTCTTGTGTAATCATCTATCTTAGGTGTCTATTTTTCCCCTTATGATTTTAGTCCATTGCCAGTGTTCTCATCTGTATAGCAATTGTGTATACACTGTGGCTGTGTCTACACTACAGTTCCGTTTCGAAAGGTCAGCTTGGCCTTTTGAAACAGAGCGTCCACACAGGCAAACAGGAAGCGAAGACTCGATCCGCCCTTTCGAACAGCCCCTATTGCACTTTTGAAAGAGACCATCCACATGTCCCAGGGCACTCTTTCGAAAGTACTGGGGTAGGAAGTGCCGTGGGCAGGGTTGCATGGCGGATGAGCCCTTCCAGGGCTGCTGCCTGCCAGCTGATTGCCACCATGGAGTACTCCCTCTTTCAAAATAGCCATCCGTGGAGCATCTACACTTGCTGTCTTTTGAAATAATCTTTCAAAGGGGGGGGCGCTCTTCCCACAGTGTAAATGGAGGACCAGCTTCAACGGAATGGCCCCATTCATTTCTATGTTAATTTCAAAAGATCGCAGTATGTGTGTAGATGTTCCCCAGGTTATTTCCAAAAGCCATCTTTCGACCTCAATTTTGAATGTACTTGTTAGTGAAGACACGGCCTGTATGTTTTTTGTTGGTGTTTAAATTCACTCTGTAATATTTATTTGACTGCCTTTCTAAAAAATCACTGAAATTTTGAATTCAAAGAAAGAAGGGAAGGAAGGAAAACAAAGATAAGCTGGAGGAAATAGTGCTGTGAAGAAGAGTAGCATGAATAATATCACTAATACAAGCATGTACGTTACTCTGCTGTATGGGAATGGAAGCCAGCTGAAACATTAATTCTAGGTTTGATCAAGGTAGTGTAAAAACTGACCCCAGAGGACTTCCAATAGAGAAGCTGGTTTTATATATTACAAATGAGCTGTAGTTGAAGCCAAATGTTCATTCCTCTCAAATTCTGTAGGTGGATTATTTTACTTCTAGCATTGAAGTATTGTGTTTGTAGCTGCTAATAAACTTAATAAAATCCATTTTGTACTTCCCTTGCTGTACCGAGTTCAACAGCATAAGGGAATCAGCTTAGCCATGGTGTCCTGAAAATTCATTTTTCAAAGAACAGGCAAAGGATGTGTATGAATAAGAACCTGTAAAAAAGAAGCTATATATAATCATTCAGTTGTGTTGCTCTGATCAATAGCGTCAAACCCTCTATTTCTCCGTCATGCCCCCAGAGGTTAGCTTAAAACAAAAGTATTTGCTCCCGATTCAAAATAACTTTCTCCCCCAACAAACTGCTTACTTTTCCTGATCTCCCAGAATTACAGTTTTTCACACAATGCATAATTAATCTGTAGAACTCATTGATACAGGAAGCCATTATAATGGGACTGACATTTATGTACCTAAGAACATCCAGACTTGTCACCATTAATACTAACTAATGCTATGTCTGCACTGCAAAATAAATTTGAATTTATTAAAATCAATTTTATAATACCAGTTTCTTTTAAATTCTATTTTGAGTATCCTTACTTCACACAGGTTCCAAACAAATTCAATATATTGCTTCCACAGTGAAATCACGAAACATCAACTTTTGCAGCAGTGCATTGTGGGAACCTATCCCACAGTTCCCTCAGACCTGCATTCTGAGCCAGCAGCTGGGTGCAGCAGCCCTGGTCAGTTTCCTGGCTCCTGCTGGTACAGTAAACTGTCCATATAATGGACTGATAGGGCAAGAGGGCTGTCAGTTCTTCCCAATAGTCCATTAAATGCAGGGTTTACTCGTCCTCCCTGCAGGCTCCCTCAGCCCCAGTCCTACCCCAACTTCCTCCCCTTCCCAAATGACCTCCCCAAAACAACCCCCACAAAAAGACTCCCAATTCTCTCCCCCCCAAAAAAAATAAACCCCTGCCACTCCCCAGCTCTGGTGGAAGAGCTGCTGGAGCACCTCCTGGGTGGATGCCTGACCATGGGTATCTGGCCACGGGGTGCCTGGCCCTGCACAGCTGGATCTGCCTGGCCCCACACAGCAGGAATCGCCTGGCTGCAGGGTGCCTGGCCCCACACAGCTGGAGCTGCATGGCCACAGGATGCCTGACCTTGTGCAGCTGGAGCCACCTGGCTGCGGCGTGCCTGGCCCTGTGCGGCTGGAGCCACCTGGCCACGGGGTGCCTGGCCCTGCACAGCTGGAGCTGCCTGACCCCATGCAGCAGGGAGCTGGGAGCCAGGTGCAGAGCATAGCTTTGTGGGATACATTGGGGACACTTGTGGAGGCTAATAAATTAGAATGAAAGACGTGACACTTCCACACTAGCCTTTATTTGATATTTTAAACTCAAGATTGATGCTATAACTATGCATTAATACTGACATTTTGTTATCGATATTAGGGCAGACAATCGAGCTAATGACATTTACAGTGAAGACAGTGACATTTTAATGTCAAACTAGCTCCTTTAAATTTGATTTTCTGTCGTAGTGTAGATGCAGCTTAACAGAGCCTTGGAAAGGAGAGGAAACTTTCCATTCAAGGACCAAGCTTGTCCCTAACTATTATAGATTAGGGTAAGCCACTTTACTTTTCAGCCTCAGAAGCTGGCAATGAGTGACTGGGAATGGATTAAATAATGATCATTCAGTTCATTCCCTCTGGGGCACCTGGCACTGGCCAGTATCAGAAGACAGGATACTCAGCTAAGTGCTCCTTTGGTCTGAAGCCAGTATGGCAGTAAACCCTAATGCCTACTGGGTTTTTTTTTTTTTACACCTTTCTCTGAAGCACCAGGCTGGCCTCAGTCAGAGGCACCAAATTGGACAAAATGTATCATGAATCTGATCCGGTCTAACTATTCCTAGTTATTTCATGATATTTCTGTCTCTCACATGTGCCTGGCATTAACTGGGTGGCTTTTCAGAGTGCAGTTAGTGGTCTTTGAACCCAGCCAAGCCTGAAGCACAAGAGATTTTACTTCAGCCACTGGCCGGTGAAGTCTGAGGAGAGCTGAAACCTCAGAGTGGAAGAGTGGTCTTGTAGTTAAGGCTCTGGATTGTGGTGTAGAAAAAAATCAAGGATCAATTCCCTGCTATGCCATAGTTTACCTCTGTGACACTGAATAAATCACTTCTTCTCTTAGTGCCTCTCTATCCTCTCTATGAAGACATGCCTCTCTACTTTACAGGTAGGGTGTGGGAATAGACTGATAAATATTTGTGAGGCACTCAGGTATTATGGTGACTGGAACTTTCAATTGATAGGGGACTTATCAGGAAGCTAGGGGCTGCTCCGAGAGAGCAGGTTAACTGAGAGGAGTGAGTGTGTTGAATGGAGATGGGCTGGAGGATAGGGTCCAAAATAGACAGGGCTCAGGGTGGAAGGAAGAGAAGGAGACAGGAGCAGGGACGTGAGTGCCAGAGAGAATGAGACGGCTTCTGAAGGTTACACTAACAATCTGTACCAAAGCATCCATCCTTTCCAAGTTAGTCCATCCCTATCCCTGTTGTGACTTTATTTCCCTCAAAGATCCCTAATGCTTGTTCTGAAGAACTCCTGACTCCATGAACTCTTGTCGAGTGGATAATGCTCCGACTGAAGACAATGGACTCGCTGAAACTTGTACTCTGCCTGTGGTGATTGGAGTTTGCAGTGAATAGAACAGATTGTTAAACAATCGCAGTCATTTTTCCTGATTTATGTGTGGATTTGGCATAGGTTGTGGGCTCTGACATTTTACTGGCACCATTTTCCTACTTCTTTCTGAGACCCTAGAAAGAACTTACCATGGACTCCTTGCCTAGGCTGAGTGGGACAGTGGGTGGGATGTGTTTAATCCCCCACAACAATTCCCACAGGAAATTGTTTGCAAAAGTAATCCAGCAACAGAACCTCTCCCTGCTGCAGGAACATTCCCTCTCAGACACACTTAATAAGGAGTTCCACAGGCAGCTGTGTGGGATTTCCCTGAGACATAAGTGTTGATCAGATTGCAGTGAGACCCTGAATTGCATGTAGAGACTCAGTGTGACTAGCCCTAAGAGCCACAAGATTTTAGGGCTGAGCTTCTTCTGTGATGGATCCCTACCCCTTCGGCAGAAAAATAACATGCTTATGTTTATTAGTAGAACACAAAGAACTTTATCTCCATTTTGCAGATTGGGAAACTGAGGCTTAGAGAGGTGAGGTGACTGGCTCAAGATTACCAAGCAGGCTAGAGGTGGAAACAGAACCCAGGTTTCCTGAATCCTAGTCTAGGGATTTAGCCCCTTTGCCATGCTCTCTCCCCCTTGAGAAGTTGGAGGAAACCTGAAGCTCGTATAAAATAGCATTGGGGGGCAAAGGGGAGGGTGGAAAAAATCCTTTTTCTGAAGAAAAGAAAACAAAAAACAAAAACCCAAAATGTTCGCATAGCCAAGCAGAATAATTCAAGATGAGGGCTTTTCCCTCAAAATAATTATTCCAGCTCTGCAAACGATTTTTGGCAACCCCACCCTTTCATGATTGAAAAGAAATATGTGTGAATGAAGCACAGCTATTATCAGCTCATGCAAAGGCTCCTTTTGCAATCCTGTGGCTGTGAACTGAGGCTGTAAATGCAAATGCTCCATTTCACGTTGCTGTGGCTGTGTGGATGCAATTGTCCAACATTACTTATTTAGGCATTAAAAAGTTGAAATAAGTAATGTCAAAAAAAGCCTGCAGCTGTGTTGAGAGTGAACTTGGTATGTAAAGTTCTAATCCCTCCTCAAACTGATTTTCAGCAGGACAATGGGGGACGCTAAAGCTATGTTTACACAGCAAAGTTATTTCGGAAAAATGTATCAGAGGTGTAGCTGTGTTAGTCTGTATCCATTGTTTTTGCAGAATAATGGCTGCTATTTTGAAATAACTTTGAAAGCTTCTACACAACACAACCATTATTTGGAAATAATTTCAAAATAGTGAATGACTTATTTAGAAATTGGTGAACATTGTACAGGAAGTAGTGCTTATTCCAAATTAGGTATTTCAAAATAGAGGCTGTGTAGACAGGCAGTGGGGCTATTTCGAAATAAACTATTGTGCTTCCAAGGGCTCTAATCCAAAATAGTTCTATTGTGTCTGGATGCTCTATTTCAAAATAGCTGAGTGCCATTTCGATACGCATTTTGTGTGGAGCAGCATTCTTTCGAATTAAGCTATGGTTGTGGTTCATCCCAACCCCAACTAAATGACTTGGTATCAGTATTCCTGCCAACAGCAGAATTTTATTTGCTGAAGAGAAAGCTCTGATATCCTTCCTTTTTAAGGGTTAATTCTCCCTCTTCATTTTGAATAGTCAGTCTTTTTTGCCTGGGTAGCTATGAATTATTTCCATTTCAGAGTAATAGTAAATTTTCAGCAAAGGATAGGCATAGTTTTTTGGGGGGGGGTTTCCATGTAATTTTTACTTATTTTGTGTGGCTCTTGTTTGGCATGAAAAAAATCAGGATGCCATCAATGCAAACTGTATTTAGTGTGGATGTGCGTGTGTGTGAGAGAGAGAAAATAGAAACTACTCTTCATCATTCAGGAACAATTAAAATCAAATATACCAAAATCTAATGCAAACCTTTTAAATTGGCTTCTGGTTCTTGTTCTCTCTCTCTCACTCTCTGAAGAATCTGTTGGCCTCAAGTTATGTAACTCTAATGAGGTAGTTGTGGGGGTCTTTGCTAGTCTGCAAAATGAAAGACAAGAAAATTACAACACAGAGCTCATGTTTGCTGAAGTGATCAAACCTAAATGGTGTTCTGGGTTATCTTGGAGTATAATCAGCATAGCCTATTTGAATGGAGCTGTCATTAAAACAGAAGATCTGCTAGTAAGATTTGTTTTCATTTAGATCTTACTGTCAGCTATAGGATTACACTGAGGCATATATATCTTCAGGCTTTTGTATAAACAAGCAGCTTAAACAAAACTACCATTATTACACTGACTTAGGGAGAGAGAAAAGCCTTGTTTGGTTTCTTAAGATCATGTGTGTGACAAATAAAGCCTTCTTTTAAATGTAAGTTTTGTCTTATTCAGTATAATAACATAGGATTTTTTTAGAAATACAAAGGCCAACATTATTCTTCATGCCAACTCAATTTGTCACCTTTGGGTTTAAACCCAGATGTAATCTTGCAAGCTAGTAAAATGAGTGGTGTACCATTCAGCTGAGCAGCAAGACAGTTGATATCACTATATTTATCACCAGTGGGGTAGACATAATCAATTTACTTCATGCTGTAAGAGCTGACCTTACACTTCCTTTTGCTACCTTCTATTCAGTGGCCTCATTAAACTCTTTTCAGTGTGCTGATTTATTGCAGTCAAGGGCACTTTTGTGCTCTGTGTTGCCTCCCCTTACCAAAGAACTTAAATAGATGTACTTTGATACTAGTTTTACTGAGCACATCAAGGTTTTTGGGTGGGAGGGAGGCTAGGAGGAGGGGCATGTTTGTTTTTACTGTTTGAAAGTTTTCTGTACATAACATAGGATGTGAAAGTTCTGAGCTCAGCTGGCAACCTGAATTCTAATGAAGGGTGACCAGTCGCTTATGGTATGGATGCTGTGGGTTTTATTTCATATGGCTGGAAGGAGTCCACACATGTGCTCTTGACTTCCATGCACAGGAGTTAATGCAGAGTTCCAGATTTTGTTGGGAGGTTTAAATTGTTGTATGACTGAATAAAGTGTGAAAAGTGGGACTGGATGGGGCAGCTGAATGGAATTAGCCTGGGAAGGTGTTTTGTCTGTTTGTTTGTTTTAATGGAAAACAGATAGTAAAGTTGAAACAGGAAGAAGATAAGGGAACTTGGTGAGAATTGGCACTGGAACAATGAAGTTTAGCTATTCTTAAACTGAATTTGAATTAACTTGGATCTCCTGCTGCAGCAGGCCTGCCCTGGGTCAAATCTTAAAAGGGGCCCCTGGAATGCTAGTTGGGAGAATTTGTGTGCACGGTCATAGTTAGATGTGCTGATATTTACAGGCACATGACAATTTTGTACATGCAGTCTGACACACAGGTACTCTCTAGAGGCCCTTTATGAATATGGCTCTGTGCCTCAACATTTTATTAACGCCATATGTAAAGACATTTTACGTCTTCACATATGGTACTGCTAACACATTAGAGTATTAAAACTGCAACAGACTGACCCTAGGTAATTAAAACTCACTGGTTTAAAAATATCTAATTTGCTTGTTGCTGTCTTTTGATGTTTACTGTTGACATTTGTCCGGGCTTGGGCAATGACAATGGACAGGTCAGTTTCACTTATGTTTTTAGTAAATGTCGCTTGCAGATTCTTAAGTACCAACACAGTGCTAAGATACATGGTTTGCAAACCTTGCTGGAGCATGTTTGTTTAACTAGAAATGTTTTCTTTTATATTTTACCCAAATGTATTTATTTTGCAGCCTTCTTCATATTGTTTTCACTTTTATTAATTTAGGTCAAATTAGATCATGCCCTTTAAATAGATTCCAGATTAATTTAAATTATTGTGGTTCACTTGTGTCGGAACAGTTGCAGAATGCTTACAGTACCAAAGAGCAAACACATTAGATCAATATGTATGTTGAGAAAATTAATCAATTTGCAAGTAGCTTCTAGCTCAGTTCTGTCATTTAAAGTAGGCTGGGGGTGGGATTCCCCATCTGACACAGAGACTCAAAGGTAAGCAGTTTCACTGGAAGAGGCTGATTCACTTGCCCCATGCTGTGCAGTAAAGCTTGTTTAGCAACACTGCTTAGAAAGCAGCTGCTTTTCTTGTGCCAGTGTCTCATTTTACACATATGTAATACATCAAAACATTTAGACTGGGCTGATCCACTTTATCATGACGAAAGAATTTTGGAGCAACACAAGTAAATAACAGCCTTAGTTGGAGGGAGGATGAGTTTTCACAGGTTCTGAGAAGCTGTTGGCAGGCACCACCCCAGTTAATACAGGACAAATAACCATAGAACTTTTTACACTGATGTTTCTTTGGTTTTTTTTCAATCAAATAATTAGCTGCAGAACATTTGATAAAAGATGAATGAATCTCTGAGGGCTCAGTTCCGTGGAATGCTCTCATTTGCCTTGGGCAGTAGTCTATTTTACAAGAATGTTTCTCTTTTGTTACACCTTCCCAGACATGGTGGACAGAAGAACATTCCCTGTTCCTATTTTGGCCTTTGTATATCAGAGCCCCGTTGTTCAGCATTATCACCTTACCAGCTAGATAAGATTCAGTTAGATAGCAGACACTGTAGATTAGAAAACCAGTCTGAGGAGTTAAGCAAGTTTTAAAGCCTTACCCAAATTGTATTTAAGGAGGATGATATTTAAGAAGCTTGAATTAAAATGTATTATTTCAGCTCCTCCAGTTTTTCCTTTATACAACATGCAGGCCAGACTTTGCCTTTTTAAATCTGTTCTGAAACATTCTTCCATCATATGGCTGGCTGTAATAAGCTGGCGTTGCTTGGCCAACTTTGTAGAAGGCAAAAGCCAGAGAAATAAAATGATGATGCTCTGGCAAACGTAGATGCAGCAGTACATGGGTTGCTGGCTGCGTCTGCCGACCCCCTGTGGTTGCCACCATTTTTTCAGTGTTCCAAAACACCATGTCAGAAGGTATCATTTCCAGGAATAATAATAATAGTAGTAAGTAACACACTGATTAGTTGACAGAGTGATGTAATTTATTGAAAATCTTACCTTCCAGTGGCAGCATTTCTGGGAATTGCTATACTTCCTTATGTACAAGCTGAGAAACTGAGGTAGCTATGGAAAGAAAATTAATGTTATTATTTATAACTAATTATTATTTTATGATGCCCAAATGTGAGTCGGATATTTTACAGCACCAGTGCAGATATATGCCTGAAGGAGTTTTTTCGTGTGATGCAATGGCTAATGGTCATAGCAGACAGTAGGAAAACAAGAGGATGAAGAAGAAGGCAAACAGTCCCAAGGTCATGCAGTTTCTCAAGATAGCATTGATGATGCATTCATTTTTTTTTTAAATCTTGTTTCTCATAGAAGTCATGGAAGAAGTGAGTCTTTCATCTAATGCAAATCCTTAAGTGGTTTATTGCTTGGTGAAGAGAACTGGAGTTTAATGCACTAGGGATGCCAGAGTAGCAACTACTCAAGGTATTTATGGAAAAAGCCAGGCACCAAGGCATCGTCGTCAGGGCAACGGGGAAGAGATGTGACCCAATACATTAATCCCTCGATTTACACGGAGGTTGCGTCCTAGGCAACCTCCACGTAAATCAAATTTTGTGTAAATTGGGTGGGTGGGGTTTGGGGAGATCCCCGCAATTCCCCTGGCTGTGGGGAGTGGGCAGCTGGAGCCTCTGCAGAACTCTGCTGCTCCCTGATTCCCCCCAGCTGGGGGAAGCCGGGGAGCAGCAGCCCTTTGCCTCTGGTCCAGCTGCCCGCTTTCCCTGGCTGGGAGAAGTGGCGCAGCCTCTGGCTCCAGCTGCCGGTTTCCCTCAGCTGGAGAAAGTGGTGGGGCAGCCACGTGGCCCCCGGCTTCTCCCAGCTGGGGGGCACACAGCTGTTTATGGCCCAGTTTCTGGGAGAAACCGTGCCACAAGCAGCTGTTTGCCCACTGGGCTCTCCAAGCTGGGGGAGCCGGGGGGGGGGGGGCGATTTCGATTCACACTTAACTTGTGTTAATGCAAGTTAAGCACAAATTGAAATTGCATTTCTCAAGGGATTACTGTAAGTGACGAGGTCAGAGTTATAGGCAGGTTTGGGATTATGCAGGGATATGAAGGCAAAGTTCATGAAGTTTAAACCTGATGCAACAGGAGGAAAGGGAGAAACCCTTAAGACTTTATTACAGAACAGGTGACACTGGAAATTCTTCAGTGCATCTTTGGTCAGACCCCTTCCTGCCTTCTTTTGTCCTCTGGAGTTGTCAGGGAGTCTATCAAGCCCTGTGCAGCAATGTAATGCTATGCAATAGTCTTTGGCACTCCTGGCGCATCTTTCATGAGAGAATCTCAAGGTATGTTAATTAAACTTTGACAGCACCTTTTGAAGTAAGTAGTTGAGATACATATAGGAATCTCTTCACCAACCTCTGAACTGCAGCAGATTTTTAAATTAAAAAGAGCAGAGAAATGGAATGCCAGAAACAGTAGGCGGTAAGGAGGATACAGTGGTCAGTGAAAATTGAAGAAGGAATTTAGGTAGACAGGGTATAATTTACCTGTGCTGGCATTTGATTATAATGTCCTTACTTTTATCAGGAGATCTTTAAATGACTCACAAATGGTCAGGAGCTCAGTTTTGCAGCTCATCAGGAAAAACAGTATTGCCAATGCCCCCTGAGAACCTGCTAGAAAGAACATGGTGCAGCACTGACTGAGAAGGCTGCCAGCTGTCCAGTCAACACCACCTTTCTGTAGCTCCTACATGGTTCTTTGCTGGTCTTCCTTCGATATAACTCTTAGCTTGCAAAGTCTGCTGGTACGGCAGCATATGGCCTTCATGGGTGTGAGACTCCCCAGTCTTCAGTTCCTCAGCTAGGTAATGAATTTCAGATCCCAGATGTGAAGAGACTTTAATTGTGTTCCCCTGAAGTAATTTTCACAAGTGTTATCATGTTTCAGGTTCATAAAAGAGACTTAAACCAATATATTTTTAAAGGATTTTACAGCTAGCACAAGGGTAGTTTTGTATGTTAAGCTCTGGCTTTCTGTCATAGCCAAAATTGTCATTGAACAGAGGTAGGTAATAAGATGTATAATTACTATTAACCCAAAACCCAAACCTTTGGAACAGCAAAATATTCTGGTTTTTCCATTACATTTGTTTTTTTTAGAAGTCCTGTGTTAAAGCATGTAGAATTTGCATTTTCAGAATCAGAAGATTGGCTACTTTTAGATGGATTATAAAAAGCAATATTCATGCAAGATTTTGTATGAAAAGGCAAAAACACAAAAATCAGAAAATTCAAGTTGTGATTCTCACATCCATAGGAATGTGAGTATTGTGTGGTGTGTGGCAATCATCCATCTCAAAAGATAATTGTATAAGAACTAAAGCAGTTCAGTTGCTGTGTGTGTCGTGCTCCAGCATCACAAATGGCTACAAAATCCTATTCATAAGCAACAGTCCTTGCCACAAGTAAAGTAGGCATAAGCCCTTGAGGCTTGCTGAGCTTCCCTCATTACTTTCGTCTTTCAGCCACCTCTTGTCTGCTTCTTTGACTCCCTGGCACAGCACAGCCCTCCAATGTTACTAGCTGCATCTTCCCAGCTTGCAGTTTCAGTGTTGAAAGTTAAGTTCTTCCTGCAAACGTCCTTAAACCTGAGCCTCGAACACTTTAGTGTCCTTATGTGTGCGTAGTAATGTGGATTATTGGCATTATTGTATACTCACTTAACTTTGTTTCAGCGTTCACTGTATCTGCAGTGTGGTTAACATAATATAATGATTACATATTCAGAAGCACAGTGGAAGAGATGATTACAGGACATGCAGCAAGGATCATTAGGATAATACAGGACCCAATAATCATAGCTTTATTTCACAGGGCTTGTGCAAATAACTTCTGCCCAGCTGGCACCAGACAGTGGCATATGATCATCTTAAATGGTGTCCTGCCAATAGCTTGAGCTATCGCCTTTCTGTAATGCTATTTTAAATTCATTCTGAGTCCCTGAGTTTCATAAGCAGTTGGTGATTTTTCTAGGTCTCAGGTTTTGGAGACATCTTACAAAGGTCTGAGTGCTGAACAATTTCTGGGTGAGCAACCAAAATCACATGACTTTTCAAAATCTGTTCTTTCAGTCCAACTTTAGCAAAGTATCTGTTCTTCACTTAAGATAGACTGTGTATATACGAATGTTGACAATGTAAATCGAAGCCATTTTGAACCATTAAAATGCAAAACCATATTGGAAATATTTCTAATCCAAGCATGGGAAAACGCTGTGTTTCAGCACTCAGTTAACACAGAAACAGTGAAGTAAACTAAGCTTGCTCCCCCCATTCCTGCCCCAGAAAGAGGGAAAGAAACGGGTCTTAAAACTCCAAATGCCTTCAGCAGCCATAACCATGGTATCAGGGGTTTACAAAAGTTCTTACACTGAATTATTAGATAATTAGGCTTACAATATGTGTACGTGTTTTCTCAAAGGATAACAATGAGGTGTGGTCTCAGGGCTTTGTAATTAGTGTTACTGAACTTGTCATTGAAGAGCAATCATCTGAAAAATTAGGAGGCGGAGGGAAGGGCAGATATTTGAGGAAAGGCAAGAAGGTAGCAGCAGAAGTAGAAAACAGTGGTTTTTAGTACCAAACCAATAGAATAGGACTATCATAAATATCCTAACTCAAAATGTTTCACAAACTTTAACAAATTATTTTTTAAGCCTAATTCAATAAATTATCAAATCTTTGGGTATGTCTCTACTTATGAGGCTGGTGGGTTGGCATGCAGCAATCAATCTTCCAGGGACCAATTTACTGTGTGTGTGAAGACACGGAAAAATTGATCTCTCTTGGCTCGGCCCTTGACCCTGGTACTCCAGGCTGATGCATAAAGTAAGGGACAGCAGCGCGAGAACTAAGATCCCTGATCTACACCATGGAAGAAAGTTAATCCTGATATGCTAGTTCTAGCTATGCCAGTGACATGGCTAGAACTGCGTTATCTGGGGTCAACTTTGATCTCTAGTGTAGACCAGGCCTTTGTTATTTTCTGTGAGTCCGAATTCCTTTGGATAATGTTTTCTTGAACCTAGGGGCCTATCTGGTCTGCCTAGTGTGTGCCTGCCTTAAGGGATATAATGATCCCAGCTTTTTGGAAGCCGATGAAAAGTTACTGAAGCAGATTTAACACACATCTCCAATACTAGTGGCACAGCTCATCCCTCTTCCCCCAGCTTTCCCTCCCCAAATATAAAAGCTGCAGCCGACCACATGAAGAAGCATTTGTCTTTACCAAAAGGTTGTACGCTTACAAGCACACCCCTTAACTGCACTGTAAGTATCAAGCACCAGAACAGCTGGCTACCTGACCTCAGTGTGTTGCATCCTGTAAATGCTGTGACCCTCATTAGGAAAGCTGACTGCTTCTAGAAAGTACCACTGAGGCAACAAATAAGTTCCAAGAGCCTATTGATCTGTTACATTTGTTTTCAATGAGCGAAAAAAGAGATTCTTCTGTTCCAGGGCTGGCACACCACTCTTCCTACAGTAGGTTCAGAATGTCTCAGGACAGTAAGATCTGGGGCGCCTTGGAGCTGAGTCTGCAGAATATCTGCTTCTTACATGAGGAACTGAAAGAACCTGTAATTCACTAGTGACTGACCTCTTACAACTTGAAAAACCGATTTCCCCCACCCCCATTTGTTTTCATTTTAATCACTGCCTTACGAGCAGGATTCAATTCCGCAATGCAGAGGAAGGATCTAGTAACACACACACATATAATAGTTCACATTTGCTAAGATAAAGTGCTTGCCCTGTAAACACAAAATGCCCAACCATTTGAAGATTGAGTTGTTTTTTAAATCAAACTTAGAATAATAAAATAACCAGCTTGGTAATATGAATGCACATGAAATAACTGGAAAAAAATATATGTGACCAATCCCAAGCAAAAGGCTGTTTGAATTTTAATCAGACCTCTTGTTTTTTTTTAAAATGAAAGCATAAAGGTAATTTTTATTTTGCTCTACCTCTGACTCCTTAGATCACAATAAACATGTTATGATCTTCTTAAAAGAATAAGAACATTCGTTGTTAATTAATTTATACAGCTGTCAGTAGAGCGTTCTCTGTTATTCATACTCTAAGTGTTTGACTGCCATAGATTTTCTTCCAGTTCCTGGCAAAACTCCAGTGAAAGCCTGGGATTTATTAGGCTGACTTGGTGCAAAGTCTATTGATTGTGGCCTCGAGGGTAATAACTAAATAGAGCTGGAGCAACAAGTCAATAACATCATTGTTGCTACAGACTCCATTCACTTGAGGAGTTAGATTGTTTTACAGTGGCAAAGAGTAATCATGAGCAGATCAGCATGTTCGACAGGCTCTGCACCATGTTAGTGGTACAGACTGTTTTAAAGCTTTCAGCAAGATCACTGGAGAATCAGGGTGGGGTACAGGGATTAAGAACCCAGTAAATTCCTTCATTATGGCTAAAAGGTTTCAGCTTTAGTTTTAAAGCTAACAACTAAAGAGAGTTCTGTGTCTGTTTTGGTGTTAGCTGATGTTAAACCCTCCTGCCAATCAATCCATAATGGCACGATAGAATTATGTGTTTAGTTTTGGACTGGAATCTATGCTGTCTGTGTGTATGTATCTGTTTTAATGCTAGTATGCCTGCAGTCTAAATGGGATTCTAGTTAATGCATACCTCTTCTATGAAGGAATATTTCCTGCTTAAGCCTAGAAGGGGGACTTCTATTTTTTAATCCAAAATGAGGGAATTCTTTTGTTTATTGTTTCTCTAATCCTCTCATGTATTTATTTACTTTTAGAATTCCTTTTCTTGTGTAGAATTATATACAAACCTCACAGAGGTTTATTTCCAGAGAGTTTTATCACTTATTTGACAATCTCTGACAATGAGCATTGTATTAAAGAGTGGAAAGTCAGAAACTGTGACAATACCATATCAGACCAGTTGTCCTTATAGATTCTTATCTAACTCGACCATATTCAGTAACAAATGCTTCTGAAGAAGGTGGAATTAGAATGTCTTTCTTCCTAACCACACATGGCTGGCCTTTGCCTGGAAGTGTGAAAGTCAACACTGAAAGCAATACTTAGAATTTGGGGTGGGGCAAAATATTAAGTTAAATTAAAGAAGTTTTATAAAACAATATTGATATATTCACCATATTCCAAGGGTCTATGAATTCTGCAGTCCTACCAGACTCTGCCACTCACAGCTCAGTTGTGTTTCAGAATCAGAGCTTTCCTTAAAAAAGCAAACACCTGTTTCTCATCTCATATTTATAAAGATAATGTTCCAAATAGGAACAGAATGCAAACTGAGGCATTGTAGTCTTTGTGAATCTGCAGTTTAAAACTACAATATAATGTGACCACTACCATAGAAGTATGACATGGTCTGATAGATTTTAATGCATTGTAACACAGAAACCTCATAGTGATCGTTTAATTACCAATATCAGCTTGCTCAGGGCTGCTCATTTTAGCCACTTTGCTAATTTGTTTGTCTCATGATCCTAAATCACCTGGCAGTTTTGGTGTCAAACGTTTCCTGGAACGGAGCGGCCCATTTTTTTTTCTTTATTTCTGCAATGCAGTTCTGCCTACTCAATAATCTAACGTGCAGCATATTGAAAACCAGAAATAGAAAGGTAGAATTTAAAACAAATGGGATTTAGTACAGTTTGAAGCTCTCCAGTCCAGCACCCTTGGGACCTGACCAGTGCCAGAAAAGAGAATTTGCCAGACCATGGGAGGTCACTGTTGTCTAGTACAGGGGGTCCAACCCATGGCTATCAAGCGGTATGCAACTCTTTGAGAAATTAAATGCAGCTCCTGCTCAGAGCCATACGCTGGAAGTGCTGTCCACCACTCTGTGCACGGGCCCAGCATTTGGTGGGAGAAGTGCGGCATAGCAGCTATGGTGGCTCTGGTGAGTTGCAGGCATCAAGTTTGAGTGGGGAGCTGGGGGTGCCAGATTCTAGGGGGAAGGAGGAGTATTGGGTTGAGAGCCAGGACTGGTGGCTGTAAACAAATTTTATGGGGCCATGGGAAAGTTGACCACATTCTAAGTGGTGATCTGACTGACTAAAATCATGCCAGATTATGGATGTTGCCGGACAAGAGAGTGCTGGATTACAGAAGCTCAACCTGTATCCCGAAAGGTACATACAAATCAGGGACAAAACAACTGTACTGACTGTATTAGTCATTTTCATTTTAATTCAGTAAAAGCCTCCAGTTTTGATTTTCCCTCAAGCTGCTGCATCTGAGTGATGCAGAATTCAGGATGATTTCTGTAGACATTAGGTGCGATTAACCAATAAATTCACAGGGCTGTGACAATATTTACATATTTTTCCATTTAAATAGATCTAATTTCTCATTATCTTATGGTCACTGTAAGCTGCTCTGGTTGTGGAAAGCTGCAAGGTCTTGCTAGCAATCATCTCACACCCTGAGGATGTGAGGGTTTCTTTACTGAGATAGCTGGCTGCTGGTAGCCAAGTGGAGGACTACTGTAATTTTCTTGGGAGGCTGGGCAAGTACCAGAACAGCAATACACATAGATGTCATAAAAACCACCGTTGTATACTCCACTTCTGAGTGCTGTGTAGTTTGTGCAGAGCTGAGATTTGAACCCAGTATGCCAATCATCAGAGCAAGTCAGTCAGGAAATAACAAGAAGTCCTGTAGCATCTTATAGACTAACAAATATTTTGGAGCATAAGCTTTCGTGGGCAAAGACCCGCTTCATCAGATGCATGCATGCATTGCTGCTACAGGACTTCTTGTTGTTCTCGAAGATACAGAGTAACACGGCTACATCTCTGATATCAGTCAGGAAATGTAATCAGAGAACCTGATGCAGGCTTGCTGTAGTCTTTTCAGGGTTTTTCAATTTAGCAACTTATCAAAATAATGCCTCCTTGTTTCCACAGATTCAGAAATGTAACAAGAAGTTGTAATCTGTTTCTGCATCTTGCATCCCTTTTGTCTTTTACATAATTAATGTGCACAGTATACACAATTTACTTGCCCTTTTTCCCCTAATTGCTGGTGTATGTGCTTTTTTGTATGCTCCCTTTTTTGATTGTTTTTAGCACTTATGAAAGTGAGGAACTAATATAACAGGAAGAAGGGTAATGCACTCTCAGTTCTCAAACACAGTTGTACCAAGACAATTCCAAATCCGCAACACTCTCTGTTAATTCGATCATTGACCTCTGTCGAGCACATTGAACTAAGACCAAAGATTTGCTGTTATTTTTTTGTGTATCTGGAGGAATGCTCTCAGCCTTTTGATGCTCAAGGCCACTTCTGGAATTTAAGGGCAACCCAGGGGCTACCCTACCTCTTCCTCCAGGCCTCCTCTCTGCACATCCCCAGAGATGGGCTCTCCCCCATCCTCTCTCCCTTTCACATTCACAAGGTTGGGTTTTGGAAGGAGGGGTGGGCTCTGGGCTGGGGCCAAGCGGTTTGCAGCATGGAAGGGTCTGAGTCTGGTGCAAGGTATTTAGGTGCAGGAAGGAGTGGTGGATGTGCTTTGGAATTGAGATTGGGTGAAGGAGGGACCTCGTGCCTGGGGCAAAATGTTGGGGTACAAGAGGTAGTGTGGGGCTGGGGCATAGAGTGCAGGAGGGGGTTTTGGATGCTACCAACGGGAGGAGCTCAGGACTGGGGTGCAGACAGGTGGCACTGGCTACCAGCTGGCTCCCAGTTGGCGGCACAGCAAGGCTAAAACAGGCTCTGCCCCAACCCCATGCTGCTCCTGGAAGCAATGGCAGTGGAACCATTTGTAGAGGGAAGGTGCTGAGCTTCACACACTCACCCTCTTGTCCCTTTCCACACCCTTCACTGCCCCTACAGCTGGGGCTGGTAGCCAGGACCCTGCATGGGGGATATGTGGCCAGGTGGGACCCTAGGCTGCCAGCAGACCTCCCAGGTGTGGGGCTGGCAGCCAGGCAGTACCCTGGGCCATTGTAGTGATATGAATGGCTACACCAGCAGTAGAGTCCCTGGGCCAGCAACAAGACCTGGGGGCCAGTGGTCAAGCAAGTTGTCAGGCCTGCAGCAAGGCCCCCAGGCAGCAGCAGGCCCAGGGGTTGGGTCACTGTGCAGCAGAGTCCTGGAGCTGGGATTCGAAGCAGCTCCTGAGAGTGCTGCAGTACGCCTACTTCCTGCACCTACGCCTATAAGGGGCTAAAGTGACCCTGTGGCCCCCGGGGAGTGTGGCTGGGGTGCACATGACTCTGTGTGCTGCCCCTCTGTGCTGGCACCATCTCTTCAGCTCCCATTGGCCACAGTTCCCTGTTTCTGGCCATTGGGCACTGCAGAGGCCATTCCTTCCCTGCCACAAATACACAGGTGGGGCTATTTTGGCCACTTCTGGGACCAGGCTGAGAGCATGGGGCCAGGACAGGCAAGGAGCCTGCCTTAGCAGCAGCGCAGCACCACCATTGGTGATCAGAACCAGCTGGGAGATTCCCCAGGATGTGCCATTTGAAGTGCAATCAACAGGTTGGTGACTATGTGGAGAATCTAGATTCATATGAGACTTTGACATGCAGTCTCAGTTTGACATAAACTGGATTTGAAACCACCTCTACAGAGACTAACAATTCTGCTCAACCCAGGGGTGGAATTTTTTTCCCAAATGTAAAGTATTTGCTGTATTCCCAGTGTAATAACTTTGCTGGCTTACTGCTTTTATTTTTACTATTTCATTTTATTTTATTTCTCCTCCGAAGAACTATAGACCTTGACTGGTCTGATAGTATTTGAGGGGAAACTTTGAGAGGAGTGAATAAAGTTTAAAAAAAGAAAACAAAAACAAAAAAAACAGCCCCCCTAAGGTTCACTCTTATCTTCCTTTGAGGGGAAAAAGGCATGTAACAGACTCATAATTTGCATTCTGTCAGGATACTTTAATGAGAGGTTAGTAAATAGAAATAGTAAGTGGAAACAAATACAAACCATTCAGGGATCTTTTCCACTTGTGCAGTCTCCAGAGTAGCTTTTTCTCAAACACTTACTGTCTGACTGAAGAAATTCTGTCTAACTTACTTGGGTCCTGTTCTGTGATCCAAGTGATTTCTAACACATTAAACCAACCTAAAACTTAATTAGCATTGTCAAAGGAAGTCAATAGGTAAGAAGTTCTAGGAGAAGATAAAACGTGTTGACTTAAAATTTTTGATTTTATTCTGGATAATTGTAATGTTTGTAGAAAATTATATGAGAACCAGTGCACAAGCCCCACTGTCTGTATATTTTAGAAGGAGAAAAGAAACTTCTAAAAATTGTGCAGCTCACATTTGCTTTTAGCAATATGCCAGCTGTATCATCTTTTATAGTAGTGTGGTGGGGTGTCTTTCCCACACTTGACCCGAAAGAATTAAGGCGGCCAAACAGGTCAATTAGCCTATCAGGCCAGAAGGTGGGGGGAAATTAAAGCTGAGAAAAAGATCCCTAATTAGGAGAAGTTCATCTATGCAGGAACAGGTGAGTCTACCAGAAAGCCCCAGAGCCAACAGCACTGCTTGGAAAGACTGCAGTCACTTTCTGGGAGGGGTAAAGTTGGGAAACACAAGGAAGGAAGGGAGAGCCAGAAAGTTAGGAAAGCACGTAGTGAAATAAATGCAGCAAGGTCTTGGATTCAACAAAGTTTTGCTGCTGTGTAGAGAGTCCCTGAGCTAGAACCTGGATCAGAGGATGGCCAGGAGCCTTGGTACATTCTCTTCTGGAAGAAAGGGAATAGGCATGGTGATCTACCTGGAGGGCTGAGTCATAAGGAGGGCAGTTATGGCTCCTGAAAGCAAGACATTAAATATCATCATCCAAAATCTACCCAAAGAATAAATAATGGAGGGAGATAAAGGTCCAGGAAACAGTAGGGCTATGTGTACATGAGAACCATCTGTCAATAGAAGTCACTGTTGGAAGAGGTCTTCTGGCAAAACTTCTGTCGACAGATCATGTCCACACACAAAAGCAGATGGAAAGGGTAATCCACTCTGTCAACAGAGAGTGGCCCGACTGCCCAGCCACACTCTCTTGACAGAATGGCAAACTGGAAGCTCATCAAACAGAGCTGCCCAGTGACCTGGAAGCCCTGTCTGTTGACAAAAGGGCCCTGGAGCATCTACGTGGCTTTTTTGTCAACAGGAAACTGTCGACAAAGATATTATTCCTCGATGCAGAGAGGCACAATGCCACCAGCAGATGTGATGGATTTTGTCAATGGTCTGTTGACAAAGTGCATTTTGCATGTAGACGCTCCACAGGTTTTTTTCAATAAAACTCCTCTTTTGTCGGAATAACCCTCTCATGTAGATGTAGCCTAGCTGTATAAATTTGTGTCACAAAAGGTTGAATGAAGTAAATGCTGATACTACAAGGTGTTATTACTCTCTTATGCCTTGTTTCAGGAACACAACCCATTCAGAATATCACTCAAATACGTTTAATTAAAGTATACATACTCACATTGTAGTGAATGGCACTTCAGCGCTGTTCTGATATGATACCTTAAATTGATTGGAGGTTTCTCTACATATTAACTGTTTTGTTAATCTACAGTGGTGAAGAACTGAAAATGGCAGTGGTGATGTTGTGAACTTAGAGGCTATTTAAAGACAACCATGAAGGTTGGTGTTAAGAGAAGTTACAAAATGAATCACGATGAGTTTAGAAACCATTTGTGAAAGAAAAAGAGGAGAGACATTCATCTTTTGGGTACTACAAAAGCTAGATAAAAAACAAAGCCAAAGGAGAGAATGGCAAGACTGAGTTTCAGGTCAAGGTTTAGAGTATGGTGTTGAGACCCAGGAGTTGAATTCATGTTCAATGAAGCTGAAATCGCATGAACTGTTCTTGTAAGAATTTGACCCAAAGTTGCAGAAATCTTGCAAAGCAGATGATCTATTCTTCTGTTTGAAAAAGAGAGAAATTCCCAGGATTAACTGTTCTTGCACAATCTTAAATGGGAACCAGCAAAGAGGCTTCTTCTGGTTTTGGATCCAGTTTGGATCTAATTGTGTAATCAGGTACCGATATGTAGATTGATATCAGATCCAAATCCACAAATTTGAATAGGCTTCAAGCGTGTGGTGTGACTTGTAGCCCATCTCTAACCCGTAATCTGCTTCACAGAACATGGCAAGCTCAGAACGCAAACTCAGTACTTACTGGATCTATTCAAATATTGCAGAAATCATTCCAGGAAAATTTGTAAGAATTTGTAAACAAGTTTTTTCAGCTATGTTCGCACCCTTTAAATGTATTTATTTATTTATTTCCTTCACTTTTCCTGAAGATTTTAATCAAAATAATTGCCTGGTGAGAGTGTTTTAAAACAAATAGTAAACTTTAAGGAAGTGTTGGAGCATATGTTTGCAAAGTAAAAATTGAATTATCAAAAGTCCAGCAAAAGAGCATCCCACCTGGCCACCCTCTTGGTGTCTCTTCTGTTTTGAACACACTGTACTGTATTTATTAAAAGTGAATTGATTTTCTCATTCTTTACATTTTCCAGAGATGATCTGTTGCAGACAGTGAACCGCTAGCCCCAACAAAGAGTGCTGATCCTTCTCTAACATTTGTTAAATTGAAGCTCAAACAAATATCCATACAGTATAATATTTTAAGAGCAGCTGTGTAGCACTTTCCAAGTTTGCATGCCTGTCAACGAGATGTCATCTCGTAAGTGTGAGTGAATGACTCCATTTCCAGTTTGAGTTTGCATTCCCATTGCAAAAATAGCATTGGGCACACTCTGCTTCCAGAATAGATACCTTTCTAAAGCGTTATAAATCACGCCTCAATAAAAAGTAACCTGAGGTTATTTCTTTATTAAAAATGCTCTTTATGGTTGGTGCTAAATAAAAAAGCAGCCTTAAAATAACAAGGGTTAATTCACAATTTTTTCCAAGTATGTAGGTTGTATTTTGTAAGGACATAAAGTTGTATATGAGTTTCTCTATGCCTCAAGGTTTTCACTGCCACGGTCAGTGTGAAATGCCAAAGCTTTAGCCATCCTCATACATAGCTGCATCTCAGTGTGAGAAAGGTGCATCCCCAGTACTTTGAAACTGGTGCATTTTTCAGTTACATGGAAATTTAAACAAAAAAAAAAATCAAGGGTTTAAGTGATGTGGGGGCTCATGTCCCACTTGCAAAAGTGGTTTAGTTAAGTTTTATGAGCCTTTGTTTGTAAGGGTATGACTTCCCTGTGATTAAAAAAAAAGCCCTCATTGCCATGGGATGGGGGAGGCAACTGGCCCAGGCCTCAGCAACTCAAAAGGGCCTCAGGCTCCTGACTGCCACTTCCACTGCAGCCCAGTCAGAGCCCAGACCCTTTAAATCACAGATGATGTGCTCCGGGTTGTGCTGAGGTCTGGGGTGTGGGAGAAGCACAACAAGTCCAGGGGCGCTGTGGGCTGGCTGCCTCCAGCCTCACATCTTCTGGGAGTGCAGAGCTGCCCCCCACTTTGCCCAAGGGCACCCTGCTCATGGCACTGAGTCGGAGTCCAGGACAACTGGCTCCATCTACTATGCTAAAAATAGCAGTATAGACGTTCAGTCCCAGGTAGGTTCAGACCTTCCAGAGTCTGAGCCCAAGCTCCAGCCTGAGCTCAGACATCTGTACTGCAGTTTGATAACACTTAAATGGAGACACTTTAAGCCAGGGGTCAGCAACCCCGACGCAGGTGCCACAAGTGGCACACGAGCTGATTTTCATTAGCAAGCGAGGCAGGAGCTCAGCCCTGCCCCTCCTCCCCCATACAGCTGGGAGCTTGCTCAAGGCCATGCCACCTGTGTATTAATAAAAGACCAGCTAATGCTACCAGCCACCACCTAAACGGTGAAGCTTTGCATCTTTATTTATTAATGAAGCTGTTGTTACTAGGACTATTAGTGAGTTTAAAAAGTTTCACTGGCACTGGGACTTTACTTAGAGGTCAAAAGTTTGAATTTCAGCTGACCTCTGCTCTAAGCTGACAGAGAAGAGCTCTTTCCGCAGTTTACTTAATCCACCCCCATGAGAGATGGTAGTAAAATGTGGATTTTGGACACCCCTAAGAAACATAGTTGTGCCAGTGTAGGTCTGCAATAGAGATGATACCTAAATGTGCCAGTTTTGAAGAAAAACAACTTAGGCATTTTTGAAAATTTTGCCAATTGTATATTAAAGGGACAGTATTACAATATTAATGAATATTTAATAGATATTCAGGCCTGCTGACACATGGGGAGGTGGGTGTCGTAACACCAACAGACCTGTCTGCAGGCCTGAAGGCCTTAAAAAGCAGGGCTAAAGACCTCAGAAAGCAAGAATAGAACTTCCATCTCTGTAACGCAACTAAGTTCTCTGTTACAGCCTACTACTGCCTTGGACCCTGTAAACATAAACATGAGAGAGCCATATCATCTCCTGACACCTGCATTTAGACATGGGAACCAGAGAGACCAGTAATGAGGATAGCTTTGGCTTCTGCCCCATGAGAACATTAAAAGTGACACTGAGCTGGTATGCTCACACCCAGTAAACAACTAAGGGATCAAATCACTGTGAGGTCCCCCACAACTGAGTTTCACCCTGGACTCTCCGCCTCGGGGTGCCTCAGCCGGTCCCCCAGCTTGAGCAACATCTGCTGATGAGAGGCCCTTCAGGACTGGAACTCTCCATGGCAGAAGGGACATAAACGTGCCAGATAGCCTTTTGTGCAGACCTATACATTCCTCTTGTATTTGGCTTATTCATAAGTATCTTGTGAATAATTTGCAGTAACTTGGAGTAGATAAGCTTAATAAAGTACTATTATCCCTAATCGGCTCTGTGTTGACGCAAATCCCGTAAATCCTGTCCGGCCTTGGCCTTGGGAGTTGACAGCTGGGGAGAAAAGAGGGCAGTTGCCCCTGGGCCTGATGTTTCAAAGGGGTCTGTAGCTCCAGCCGTGGCTGCTGAAATAGCAGCGGTGGCAGCCCAGAGCTCCAGGCTTCTTTGGAACACTTAGGGATACTGTACAACTGCTCTGCGTGTGGCTCTGAGTGAGTGGGGGCCAGGGCTGGCTGACCTAAAGCCCTGCCCCTTTTGCACTTGGCCCTGCCCCATTCATGTCAGGGAGCCAGATCCCCTTCCCACCTTGCTCTCTAGGCCCATGGTGGCTGTCATCACCGCTGTAGATATTATTCTTCCAGGCATGAGTAGAAGAGTTCGCCTTGCTGGGACCCCCATATTGTCATCATTTGGTTTGATAATATTGGGCTCCCACCAAGGCAACTCCCAGGCTAACTCCCCTGTTAGCGGCCTGTTTAAAGTATGTTGATGGAGTTAAGACATGTTGCTGGTTTTTACCCAAGTGTTTGTATTTTGAGCTTTCACATGCTGACTCTAAGCGTGTGTGTGTGTAAAATATAAAAATAATGGACAAAATATGGCTCATTAAAATATTGGTGATCATTCAGTGCTGCTTATCTTCAGTACTGGCAGAGAATTTAGACACTGTTGCTGCAAGCAGATCAATTTGTATTTAGCATTAGCGCAGCACTGACTCGTTTACCCAAGTAGGATTCCCTTCAGGAGCAAGGCTCCATCCAAGCTCCTCAGTCCAGAGGATTGGACCTACAATCTGTAATGGCTTTGGTGCCCTCAGTATATAGTAAATGTATGTGTGTGTTAGGTATCAGTGAAGTTCCAGCATAGGGCAACAGCACTTGGCAATTAGTAGTATTAGGGACAATATCCTGCTGGGCCCTTTCCAGTTTAGGTAATTACTTTTGCAGTTTCCCTTGCAATTCCAGTTGGAGGCAGTATCTGTCTTCACACCCGTTCCTAAAGAGAGAGAGAATGTTGCTGTGCACTGTTAATCAGCTGTAACATCCTATCCTGGAGGTGGATGGGCAGTTCCCTTTGTACTTTTATTAGCTCCTTCTCTAGCTTTGACGATAACCCAATAATAGTCAATGGTAAATTTAGGCGAGTATCCACTGTCGTAATTTAGGTTTTAGGTAGAGTCAAATTCACATCCCTTCCTTGCACTGAATAACATTCATTTGAGCAGTTGTAGTGATGGGATTGCAGAATCAGGCCCTTAAGGAAGGGAATTAAAGGAAGTCTATGATTCTAAGGTAGTGTTATGATTGCTACTCTGGAGAATGTGGAGGTATTGAAGATGGCAAAATAAATTACAGAGTTTAACGTATAAGTAAACAAGGAAATGACTGATGTTTTTTGCATAGTAATAATCTTCATAATCACTTCATTTGCACAGCTATTTTATTTTAAACTTTAGGCACAATTTTGAAGCATATCTCAGTGGAGATTTTTGCTGTAATCTACAGAGTTTAATGAAAGCTAATTGGAGGACAAGTTCTAATCTAATTAAAATGTGACCGCATAAAGCAGAAAGGATAAATGAAGGGAAATGCTCCATGAGGCACAGTTTTCAAACAATGGTTATTCTGAATACTAAGTCAGATGCAGCTTTTATACATGAAGATCGTGGATGTTGCCAGCAATAAAACAAACTTGAGATGTTTTAATTTGAAGTTTTAATATATTTTGTTTCAGAAGTGGACATTTAAATCATAGCTGCGTAAAGGCTTTAAAGAAAAAAGGCACATGCATTCTCATCAAAAAACATAACAAGTGAGTTAGCCGAAGGTATACATTGCATCTAAGTTCTCATGATCAGCAGATGCAAATGTCCGCAGTGTGCAGAAGAGTTATGAGCCCTAACGAGATTTCAATACTGAGCAAACAATAAAAATTTATGCATTGCATAGTTTTAGTGGCCTTTGGCTTCATGGGTAGTGTTACTCCCTTTCAACAGCTTTGTTAATATAATATCCATCTGGCTTTGGAAGTAAGGAAAAATTTAGGAGTGAATTGAAATTGTAAAAAATAATTTGATTGATTACTTTGTCAGAGGTATGCATTTCCATGGTATAATTGCCCATAGCAATCATAACCCTTGTGCAAATTCATAGGTTCCACTTATTTTCTGAAAGAGGTGAAAGATAGGTTTTTCAGCATTTGAGACGCACTATTTCTTGTTCTATATGTGTCCAGAGCTTTCCCAAACAAAATCCCAGGCAAGAACATTCCTCTTAAGGCTGGTAAGTGAGTTGAAAAGCTGCACTTTCATCAGGAACTGTCATGTGTTACAATAAAAGCGGTTGAATATATACACAAAAAAGAAACACAAGATAGATATAAAGTAAATGTATGCAGTGGGTGATTGGGATGCTCTAGAATCAGTGAATTAAACTGTTATAGTTTGAAAATAGGGTTGACCATCTTAAACTTCAGACCCCTTTTTGTTTTCGTTTTTATTAACTCAGAACTTTCAGCTTAATGGTTTCCTGCATTACACTGAGTAATATTAAAATCTTAGCAAGGGATTAATAACAGATTCTCTGCATACGTGTCACAGCACACATCTGCAGCAAATCTGCTAGCGTATTTCTTATACTAGCTTTACTTTGGGGCCATAAAGTAATTCCTCTGTTGTGAATGAGAATAGACCTATTATGCACGAGGTTAGCTACACCCAATTTCCACTCTTTAGAGGAAAGAGCTGCTTATTTGATATGGCATCTCAAATTTCAGTGCTCTGAAGTGAGTGTAAGCCTCCGATAGATTTGCACAAGCAAGCTGTTGGAAATTGCTTTCACTATTTCTTGAATTTACTTGTCCTAGAAGAATATTAAGAAACTTCTGGGGAGCAGCAAACTGAGGCAACCTGCAAGTGTCATGTTCTACTGCCAGGTTTATTAAGGAGTCAATATGCAAAACCTGAAATATTTACCCATATTTTCTTCTAAAATAGTACAAAATATTTTAAGAAGCAGCTTTCAGTGGTGCAGTTCTGCATCTCACAAAAGCTCTTTTTCCCATTCACAAATAGCTAGCTTTCTCTTTGCCCCAAGGGAATTTTGCATAGCTGGAGTGAAGTTAAAATAGAGAGAGAGATCCTTTCCCAGTTTTCAATGCAAACACTGTGCATATTCTCTCTCACACACACATGCACATAACCAAAAGGAAGATCCACAAGTATGTTACACTGATCTGTCCACCCTAAAGTTCTGTTGCCCTGAAGTGTACAAAACAAATAAATAAGGAAAGCAACATCTGCTTCACATCCCCCTTGTCAAGTTCTGCCCTTGGGATGTAGACCCTGACTCTGTCTTGTCGTGTACCTCCATTGAGTTACTGTGAATTAAGAGCAGGGAAACATGGAGCAGAATAAGACCCATAAAAGGAAATTAAAACATAATTTGAGACTGTTTGTATATATTCTTTAAAAGGCCTGATCCAAAGCCTGTTGCCTTCAGTGGCCTATGGATCAGACTCAGCCTCCATGAGCTATTTAATTTTTTTCTTATTGGTATGCATGTTTTTCCCCCTTTTGGATTAATATTTTTCATAGTTATGTTTCCTGTCACTGTGCAATCGGTTTTTGCTCTGTATGACAACTGTCAGAGAAACAATGTTTTGTGATTAAACTCTGCATTTAGATCAACTGATGAAAAGTGCTATTTAACAGCTAGGTAGGCGTATTATTTATGAAGTGAAATAATAATAGCAAAGAAAGAGAGAAATGAAAAAGGGAAAAAAGAGGTTGTTAGACTGTGATTTGGAAAGCGTCAAGGAAGAAGTCACCTACAGGGAGGCTTTTCCAAAATGCAGAAACTATACAAAAGAAGATTCTTGACAAAAAATTGACATATTTGTGTGAAGGGGCTTTAAAGAGGCAATTCTATCCATATGTGATTTGATCATCTCTATTTCTGGGAGACAGAATTGGCCCATTTTCATCCCTGGCATAACTTCACTTACTTCAGTGGAGTGACGTGAAATTTAATTATATGTTTATTTGCAATATTGTATTCAACCACTAGATGTCTCTGTGAGCTATATATAGTTCCAAAGAGGATGAAGCCCCTGGTAAACAAGGGAGACAAAACTGGAATGTGAACTGTGTGGAAGTCTGTTTCTTTTGTGTCTTCTTTAATAAGCTCCTCTTGTTTAAAGTGAACTCTGATACCATGCATTGCAATGTCAGACAAAAACCTTCGGAGACTGAATTGTTCCTGACTCTAAAAAAATGCCCATTTGTTTCTCTACACCTGTTAGAGAGACTGTGATTTCATATGTCCTGAAACAAGAGCCAAAATATATTCATCACTGTTAGATGGGTACATTAGGCAATCATTAGTGGAATTTGAAATGGGTACATCTTTCATTGTTTTCAGCATAGATGTAATGCACAGCACAAAACATTGCTATAAGTGATTTTTAAAATAAAGCAACTGTTGAAGATGTAATGTATAATTCTCTCCTTTATAAGCGAGGATACAGAGCTGCATGTCCAAGAAGGCCAGCAGCTGTACTTACACAAGCACAGTAACTGATTTACCAGCATTGCAAAAGACCTTGTATCAGATGTCAAGTTTAGTGGATTTTTTTTAAACAATCAACTGAGGAGTGGGCTTGGGTGCAGAAATCTATTTCATGATTCTGTTTATCAGTCAGTCCTCTGAATCACCTAGGTAGCTGCACCTGTGACCAGTTTTTATGGAGGTCTCTGAAGAAAAATGCAAAAGTAATCAGCAGGTTTGGTTTTCATTTATCTCTGTCATCTGGGAATGTGATATAGATAGTATCAGGAGCAATGAAAGGTACATTCTGATATTATTTTCAGTTTTGTGTCTAGACAGAGAGGAGCAACCGCTTGTATCTCTGGAACACATATAAAAATAAAAAGACAGAGAGAGAAGAAGAATCCTGTATTCTAGGTTGAAAGCCAGAGGGGGTAGTAAGCTGTCTATATTTAAAAAAGAGGGAAAAAAAGTTAAAAACCACCAGCTCCTCATCAGGTGATTGGAGACTCTGGTTGTAGAAATGTGCTGCAGGCAGAAGTTCTGAAAAATCCCAGAAAGTGTTGAAAACATCTCTAAACAAGGTATTTTTCTCCTGCGCCTTTCTTGCTAAAGGTCCCAATACCTGCCAAGAAAAGTAGTGAGAATGTTATCTGCCAAATAAAAAATTTATGACAGTGTTTGGCAAAGGACTGTATCACTGCTTGTTTTATACATTTCCACAAGGCTCTTGCAGGGCTGTTGGACACATACAACTCACTGATCACTGTGCTTTATCTGTTCTGCAGTAAAGAGTAAACTCAAGTGAAATAGTCTTAAACAATATAACTTTCTTCATATCTTCACATACATTGTTGCCATAGCAAACGTATAATTTCTAAATAACATTCTACATAGAAAAATGTTTTTAAATTCCTTTATCTGAGCATTACTTGCTATTTAAAGCATTTTCTTTGTAAAAAAAAAATGTGATTTTTCAATTAAAATGTATTGCTTTTGCAGTTGTGCTTGTTATACATTGGAGTCTGGGCCAGTAAGCTGCCTGTTAGAGCATAAAGGGGCCCATTCACTGAAGTTTGTGCTTGCCCATTTATATATGAAAAACAGGGAAAATAATATGCTGGAATTTCATTGCTCACCAATATCAATTAGGGTTTCAGACTGTGTCATTAAAATAATGTTGTGTGAGAAAAATATTTCACTGTATTAAATGGGGGGAAATGCAATGCAATATTAGTACATTGACAGTAATATTAAACTGGCGAAAGGTGAAGTAAAACCCTTAAAAAGTACTTTGCTTGTTTCAAGAAACAAAATTGTCTGTCGTTTATCTGTGTTTTCGAAACAGTTATCCAGCTATGGCCAGGACTACACTACAGGAGAAATTCAACTTAAGATACGCAACACCAGCTACGAGAATTGCATAATAGGAGTCAGCATACCTTAAGTTGAATTTCCAGTGCAGCCCCACTGCTGGAGGTCAATGGGAGAAACTCTCCCTTCAACTCCCCTTACTCTTCACACTGCAAGGAGTACCGGAGTAGACGGGAGCACCTTCAACAAACTTAAGAACGAAGCTGGGTGTCTTGAAAACGTGTGTGTTCAGCAAGCAGCATGTTGTACGGATGTGAGATATGGGAGATAATGAAAGATTTGCAAAGAAGAATATTGGTGTTCGAAAGGAGTTGTTGTAGAAAGATTCTGAGACTAGGATGGATGCAGAAGGTCACCAATGAGGAATTATATAGGAAGATACAGCCGAAAGAGAACCTGTTGATACTGGGCCATTTCCACCTTGCTGAATAGACCTTGTCAGCTCTGGCCCTCCCTCTTACTGGAACCCCACTCTTTAAATACCCCTCTGAAACCACCCTGCCCCCTACGCATGCATCTGATGAAGTGGGTCTTTGCCCACGAAAGCTTGTGCTCCAAAATATCTGTTAGTCTATAAGGTGCCACAAGACTCCTTCTTCTTGTTCTCAGAGCTACATACTAACGTGGATACCTCTCTGATACTGTCGCAAAAGGTTATAAAATGGAAGCTACAACTATTTGGACATATTTGCAGAATGAACGATGAATGAAAAATCAAGACCCTAGTATTCAGCATAACGGATGGTTCAAATAAGAGAGGCAGACCCCACAGAGAATGGATAGATGATGTAGTAGATTGGTGCAGAGTTAGTCTACAGAAACTAAGCCACTCTGCACTGGATAGGGAAAGATGGAAAGAAATAGTGAGACAGGCATCAGACACCAATGGGCGCTGAGCCCACAGTTATTGATGATGATGATAATGTCTCTACTAGGCACACTAAGTCAAGCACTACAAGATCAACCTTCAGAGCGTTGGTTTTTTTTCTGTAAGTATAGACATGTCTTCTGCTCCCAACTGTTCATTAGTGCTGTTTAACACAGTTCTTATCATTCTGTTAACTCAAGAACCATGGAAACATACTCATTACCATGTGTTGAAGGGGGCATGAGGCTTGGAGCACAAGAACTGCTTTTTCATGTGCCCCATCAGTGGCAATACGCTACATGGGGTGGGGCCCAGATCTCCTGTATGGGCCATGCAGGCAGAGTAGGTTGCCCTTTAACAATAGATAGGGCAGTAGTAAAACTGCTTTTTGTACTCTTGGAGCACCATTCCCCACCCTCTCCTGCTGCAGCACAGTTCCACACCACAATAACACAGATCTGTGTCTTCAAGGCACAGTTGAGCCCCATACCATAGCAATTATTTAATAGCAGCCAGCAGTATTACAAATGCTATGTAGCCTATGTGCTTATATACTTCATGGTGTTTGATATAAAGTACTAAAGACAGCCCAACATTAAGAGGATTATTTCAGACAGCATTAGGAGTTAATTTACAAAAGATTAGCTCTAAATCAAGCAGATATCATAAGCAAATTATCATCTGTATGGGAGGTTGAGAGTCAAAGTGTGGGGGTGGAGGGTGAGGAATGGATGCTGGCTTCTCCTAGAACACTGAGCAAACTGGTAGAGTGTTAGTTCCCGTTCTTAGGTTGTAGCATTTTGAATAAAGAATGCGTACACTTTATTTGTTTCTCTAAACATCCTCTTTATTGATGCCATTTATTTGCAGTGTAACAGGTTAAGTCCATGTTACTTTCATCTACTTAATATTGTATCATTTGTGCTGGCCTTCCATTGAGTAATTGTTGGACCCTAGAAGTGATATCACCACAGTGTGTGGACGTTTTAAATAGGTGATCTACATCTTGACTTGAGTGACATTCATAATAGTTTATTTTTTTCTGTTCAAAGGCCTTTCCCTTTAATGCCAAACTTGTGAAAATGGAGCAATAAAATGGCAGAAATTAGAATCGAGGTTACTGCTGCTTAAAAAATAGCTTCCTTTAAGTTTATACATTTCAAATTTGTTTTATAGCCTCAGCAGGGATGGTTATTTTGTGCTCGCAAGCAAATTCTGTCCTTCAGGCTACAGCCCAGAAGGCATAAGTAACAAACCAGTCCTAATGTGCTTACCCACCCAACTTCCAAAACACTTGTATAATTAGTTGAAGAGATAGTAAAATGGACTGAACCACATGCTTAAAAAATCTGCTCTTCTCAGTTGCATGTGAGATTCTGAAAGTTTTGTTGTTTCAGGAATGGGTTGTTCCAACTTCTGAAATGTGTGTGTTTCATTCTCTGAAAGGCACTCAACTGATTAGTCTTCATGTGACCCTGAACATGTTTTTTAATAGGCAAGGAAGTCTGGACTGAGTTCTGCATTTTATTCCTTCCCTGATGGACCAAATACCTTTAGGCAGGGTTGGCCTGAGGTCATAAATGCCTTCTGCGAACATTGAAAAAGGAGCCTTCACACCCTCCACAAGATTCTGGAAACTGTGGATAAGTCCACTTTCCATTTGGGAGTCCCTCTGGGTGCAAGATCTACGGGTGATCTTGAACTTTGACTTCATGGGATGTGGTTTCATGAAGTGTTTGGGCACCTGGTCTGGTTATTAAACTGAAGTGTCAGAGATCAGAATAAAGTAGAGGCATTTCTGCTCCCCAATTGAAATGTGGTAACATGCTGAAAAGAAAATACTCTAATAGTGGTGAGTATCTCCTGTCAACTAATTTGATAGTTCTCTATCAGCCAAACCATTTGTGAATACATCAGTCCTTTTTATTTTCCACTGTTCTGTCTTAGCTATTCCCAGGATTTCTCTGAACCAGTTGAGCAAAAATTGATTTTTATTTGTTCCACTGGCCTTGTGGAAAATTAGCTTATGAACTGGTTTTTATAGGAAGACTCAAAGCACAATGCAGGTTGAAAAAATGAGCCTATAGCAGTCAGAATTGTTGTCTGAAATGTCTTCAGACTGGAAGGCTGAATTTATTGCACAAAACAAGTACTAGCAATGTGGAGGTGTGCAGTCCTGCTCATTATCACTGGGAAAGGGGAAACCAAAAAGCACAGTAAAAAATTAAATTTTAATAATGCTAGTGATATTTTCTAAATCCTTCCTGACAGAAAGATTCTCATTATTTTTATCTGTCTCAGAGTAGGCTCTTTTAATGCCATCTCACAAATGGCCTTAGCCAGGGTTGTTTTCTTTCCTTTTAAAGCATTTGGAAAAAAAAAAGAATATGTGCTTTTCTATCATTCAAGAAGTGCCATGAAGTGGTAACATTCTGGATAGCACATTTTCAGGCACAATTGCTGAGATGGCTTTAGGATTTTACAAAAGAGGTCAACATTATTAAGACAATTGTAGTCAACTTCCCATACGAAAAGACACCCAGTCAAATGTAGTGTGAAAAGGGGGAAATACAGTAACCAAGTAACGTCCAATCTCCAATTTGGTCACATCTAAAAGCCATAGATTAAAATTGAATCAAGGCAAAGAATATTACATATTTTTGTCTTGCTTTCTTCCACTTGATTCATATTTCTAGAATGGTTTAATGGTTCTCAATTCTGGGATAGTACATATTTTCTTTTTTTTTAAAGCAAAAGTATTTTCATTTTCTGGAATATGCATAGAATGTAAATGAGATGACACTTACCACAACAACCATTACCCAATCATGTATACTCTTATCAGGTCTTTTAGCTGAATGCAAAGTCCTGCTAGCGTAACAGTTGCTTTATTTGTAAATATTTGTTATTTATTAACTGTGTAGATGCCAGAATTATGTACCCAGCAGCCTAGAATATTCCACTGTTCTGTAGTCATCCATCCATCCATCTTAGCTATATCTAAGGTGCCTATCATGATATCATCCAAGAAACATGGTAGTTTAGCTTGCAGGCACACTTTTGACATGCTCGTCTTGACACTTTGTGGTACCAAGTGAGGAGAGAGACAATGTGAGACTAGATATACACTTTTGAAAGGAGGGATGCAGTCAACATTTTCAATTGCATAGTCTCCCAGCAGCGATGTGCAACCTAGACTAGTGAATGGGCTGCATGAGTGGCCCTTCTTCATCTCAGTGGGCCTCAAGATTGTCATAAGCAAGATCATCTCCCAGACGAGGGTAGTTTTGCTAACTGTGCCTGCGAGCCTAGAGTTTGCAGCGTGTGCCGATTGAACCGTTGCAGCATTTTAACTGGATGCAGAGGGAGTATGTGCCTCTCACGGCCAATGTTGTGTGCAATCAGCCCCCACCTCACTTCACGTGCCCTCCCTTTACATGCGTATCACTTTAGTAATACTGGTAGGAAAATATTACATGGATGGAAATGAGCAGAACGTGGCAATCCTGCTCAAGGGCAACAGTAAACAAAATGTTGTGCGGGCCACCCACAGAATTATTTGGGCTACCAAATAAGATACTAACACTTCTTACAATGTTTAATATGGGTTCTTATTGTCTTTAAAATATTTGTTCCAGATTGCCCTTCAGGTAGGATTGCATTAATTTTCCATTGCTAGGGCCAGATTGCAAAACCTTGCAAAAAGAGTGGTGAAAAACACACTTCCCTGAGCCAACAAGGCTTTTAGAAGGAGTCACCCAAGAAATTTTCAGTGTCCCTCCCAAGTGGGAGCAGCTTTTATTCTGATGAAGCTGTATATGGAATAGTATGGATGGGACCCATTGGAGTGAGATGGAATTACAGCCATTTGATGACCACTGTCATCCATTTTCTGCAGTCTTCCTGGTCTATAGAAGATGACAGCCACTTTACACCTTTACAAAATCTCCCTGTTGTCTTTTTGGCTCTGTGATGTAGAGGCAGGAGGGAGAGAGTTGCTGACATTGTTTGAGCCATAACGTAAAGCGATGGGTATTATAGCTTAACTTATTCATCTATTCAGACTCCAGGTGATAATTCGTTTAACACTGATGTGTTGATAGAGTAATACTGTGATTACTGTCATAATATTTTTGATAGTTTATATGGGCTTTCCTCAGAATAAACCGCTGTTCGTTCTTTAGCTTTAGATTTCATATTCAGGTTTCAGAAATAAGAGATCGAGTGAAAATATATTAAATAACCATGAAAATTCAAATGTAAAAATAATTAAACAACTCTTCTTGTTTCTAGAATAGTAGAAACTCATTGTTTTTCTGGAATTTGGAAAAACATTTCTTCAACAAAGTTCATTCCCGATCCCCCCACACGCTGAATATTTCAAAATTTGAAATTGCAAAATTCAATTGTTTGAACCATCACAAATTTTGACCACCACTTTTACTGGCTAATAAAATGGAAGGAAATTTTTTTAATGTCTGATTTTCAAAATGAAAAAGTTCTCATTTCAAAAATGTCAACGGGCTGCACTCATTTTGTGGAAGGCTCTGCAGTTTAGTGTGCCTCAGTCTGTTTTTCTTTTCTTTTATTTATTTATTTATTTATTTATTTTAATTTCTTTTGTTTGAAAGAACATCCTTTATTTTAAGGTTGTCAGAAAAGAACAAGATTATTCAAAATCTTAATTTAGTCACTCACCATTAGGCACATAAGGCCTTACATGGGAACATTTTAGCAGGTTACACTCATACAGTATACTTTCTGTGGGCACTCTTTTTCTGGCATAGTGGCAGGTCTATACTTAAAGACAGAGTCAATTTCAGAGACACAACTCCTGTTACATGAGTAGTATAGCTGGTGTTGACATACCTTAAGCCAAATTTCTGCAGCTTTCCCACAGTGAGAGGTTGTTGCAGGAAGGAGTAATTTAGGTTCTCTGAGTACAAAACACGCTGCAAAGGTGTCTGACAAACACAAGCAGTTTATTCCCTGACAAGCTTTAACAAAACCCCTGAACTAAAAAGCATGACAGGAAAGCAGCTCTTACGTCCCTTCAGCAGCTCGGGACTCCAGTCATCTGCGGACAAGTAGGAGTTTTCTAGTCTTTCAAGGCAATGGCACTGTGGCCCATCAGTGAAGTCCAAATTGCCCTACTTTCTGTGCTGCCTTATATACAGTTTTTCCTTCCGTGCTGTGCAGTCCCGTTAGGTCACTTGTTACCATTTAAGGTATTTCCTTATTTGTTAGTTATTGATCTATCGGTACTTGTTCTGTTCCTTATTTTGCTCACAAGTGTTTGGTACATTCAGTTGCACTAGATCAAAATGTGTTTGTTCCCTTTCCTTTATCCTTATCAACATATGTTCAGCCACAGTAGCACCACAGCTTATGGGGAGTGCTGGTTTTGCCTAAGGCATGTCCTTGGCTCATCAGATATGGGCGAGTGTGTTGCCAAATACCCCTAAACTGTTATGTACTAAGTTCTTCCACAATTAACCCCCTACAGAGGTCGATGGGAGAATTTCTCCTGTTGACTTCCCTTACTTCTTGTGATCCTGTGGAGTACTCAGTTGATGGGGGAGTGATGAGTGGTCATTTAGCATATCCCTACTACCAGTGAGGACTGGTGAGGAGAGTTCTGTGGAGGGGCACTGGCCACATGCCCCCTTCCCTGTCCCTCTCGACCTCATATTCCAGCCCTGCTCTGCTCCCACCCACCTCTTCCTCCAGAAGTATCACAGTGCTGATGGTGAACATGAGGGTGAAATACCCTGATGTATCCCCCACGCATCACCTCTGCCTACTAGAGCCGCTAAATTGACCCCTAAGAGAATGATCTCCAGAGCATGGATCTTCTGTTAAATGTAGATAAGCCCTTTGAGTACCTATTTTCACTTTAGTTTAAACCCCTTCCCCAGGGATGTAAACTAAATTGAGAATTGCCCTCACGCCAGAATAAAAGTAGATGCATGGGGTTTACACCTGTATAAATGTACCAGATTAAATTCACACTTCAGTTAACTGTGGTATAGCTTTCCCACATAAACAAACCCCCAGTTTTTGAGTGCCCTGAACCTCTGATGTATACATGAATATTGCTACTTAGTCCTGCTGTCTGATTTGCATGCCCAAATGTTTGCATGCAGGAAGCATAGCTAAGGGTCATATATAATTAGGTACCCAAAAACTTAATGGCAAAGCATTCAAGATAGCCATATAAAATAGTTTCTAATATTCCATCCAGAAAACATAGAGGAGGCCCTTTCATTTAAATCATAAATGGATGAATTAATGTGAAATGCTGTGAGATCGCAGCCCATAATTATATGCCCTGGCTGTCATCAGCCTGTGTTCTTAAGGATACTGTTCTTCCAGGCTTTTCTTTCAAAACACAGCCCTGCGTTGTAATGAATGTGTGCACTGCCAACCGATCCCAAAGCTGTTTTTTTTTTAAAAAAAACTTGTAACGGTGTCAGAGTTGAGGTTTCTGCGAGAAAGTTCCAGCAGATTTGTTTTGTAGCCTTCATTATTTCAGGTGAGGCACATGCGATTCTTTACGCATCCAGAGTCTGCACTGGCTCGTTTGTGTTCCATATTTTGTAATCTGTTACCCACGATTGCTAATTTTCATGACAATTGTTATTGTACCACCAGTGCTTAGTACCACGGCATCATTATTCAGTGCTGGTCAATAAGGCACTAAGGCATGTGCAAGACATCAGGCTGAACTCATATAGATGTCGTGCACTTCCTTGATAACGAATGCAGTTTTGTAAAAAGATTTAAACACAGTTGGCATCTTTAATGTAAGGTTTGCAATGGCTTATTCTGGAGCTGCCTTATGTTTATACAGAGTTGATCTAAACATGTCACAAACAGCAAGAGCCATTGTGTGTGATGTGTAGATATATGGAGAGGGAGAATATTTTTAAAATGTAAAGCAATACTGTTTGTGTCATGGGGGGAGCATGTTGTACTGATATGCAGGAGGCAGCAGTGTTTTGAAATGGATGATAGGGCTTGTTTGCCAGACCAGAGGATATTGGGAGCATCTCAGAGGTGATCATCTTGACCTCTAGGAAGGAAAGCTGACTATGTCGTTCATCAACTCACAGAACAAAGTTGGCATTGGCTCCAAAGGGATTCACTGTGAGGCTTTTCACTTGGAGGTTAGGCATTGTGACCAAACTCAGGAAAGGGCCAGGCCTCTCAAAACAGAGTTGTGAGAAACTTGGCAGAAATGTGCTCTCTGTAAGTGCAAATATTCCAGCTTGGTTTGTACAGCACAATGTTCCTACATTGCCATAAACATCCCCCAGCAATTTACTGTCCCATTATACCATGGCTGATCATTTCTCTGTCATTTCAAATGTTTGTTTGAAACTGGTTGCCTCTTCATTTGATGGGATTTTAGTTACACATTTGTTTAACAACAAGTACACCTTGTATCTCTCTAATCCAGAACTCTCTTATCCAGCAATATCCATAATCCAGCATGAGTTTAGTTAGACAGATGGTCACTTATCACTGGTGTGGCCAAGTTTCCCGTGGTCCCATAAAGTTTCCTTACAGCCACCAGTCCTGGCTCTCAGTGTCCTGTAATGTCATTCTGCTATATTTTACTCTTAAATGTCTTCAAAGAGCCCAGTAAGCAGTGGAAGTGTTGGTAATGTGCTGGACAATATTGATATCCTGTGGTCCAGCAAATTCTCTCATCCAGCACCAGTCAGGTCCCAAGGGTGCTGGATGAGAGAGGTTCAACCTGGTAGAATCATTGCATATACCCCATGTTCTTATAGTTTCAAGTGTGAATCAAACAACAGACATTAGCTGTTAACTTACTCAGACATGCATATCTGTAGCAACGGAAGCTGCTCGTGAGCAAAATCAAGTAAATGGTTAATTCATCTAGTAGAACAGCACTGTGATTCATAATGTAAACTTGAGGAATCCTTGATGTTTCAGTCCCACATTCCTCTTAATTTGGCCATGCGTTCTTTTAAAACTACAGTACACTAAGTTAATAAAATGCAGCATGCAAATGCACAAGTTTTTGCCTTCAGGCATTTTAGGCATGGATGTTTCAGTGGGTGTCTTCTTTCAAGTGTATATTCTTTCTTAAATTATTTACCCTGTAAACATGCTTTGCATTTTCAAAGAAGGCTCTGGGCTTCTCATTCAGTAGATTTAGTTGTGTGTAACATAACAGAGATAAAAGTTAGAATATCAATTTTGCCTTGCGCATGTGTTAGCCTTTTGGGTTTTTTGCTGTGGATGTTGAGCCCTGTTTTTATTCCCTTTTGGTAGTATCGTTCCCTCCCTGACATTAAATTCCATGCTGTGTTGCCTACAGCAATACCCACTGGCAGTGTCTGGCTGTGACTATGCTGTAGGCTTCCCTACAGATGGGTCCTGCCAATGCCAGCCATTGTTCTACCACTGTGAGCTGGCATGACTGTGTGGTATTGCACAAACCCCTCTTTTCACTCAGTTTTTCTCTCAGGCAGCACCCTTCCTTCTTGATTCTGAAACATGTTGACACCCAGAAGTTGTATTCTCAGTCTGAGCCACAGTGACCAGAATGAGACTTCAGCATGTACACTGTTCTCTAACCCTTCCACAGTAGCATCGTGCTGCTGCAACAAACCCTTTAACCATTTTCTGTGCAGCCCTGGCCTTGTGGCACTCTGCTTTTGGTTTAATTTAACTCACGAATTCAGAAGTAAAAGGGTAGAACCCAACATTTTAAAATATATATTGCTCATTGACTGTTGACTTGGCTACTAAGACTCTATAATGCTTCAGCACAGGAATCTTGATAACATCTATCCTATTTTATGATGAAATTGTTCCTTTTAACATTTTTTTCTGCACTGGGCAGACTAATTCAGATTCCTAGACATTGAACTTTGATATGTATTTCCCAGACTCACTCTTTTACTGAACCATTAATTAGCAGATACAGGTGGCTGCAAATATAGCTCAGTGGTCATGTGAGGATGATTTTAGAGATATGGGTGCAGAGTACGTAATCTTGCAATCAGGTGTGCAGGTGGAGAATTAGAAGACTTCTTGAAGAATCATTTCATTTTTTTTTTCAGCCTGAAATGATGAAACACTATTAACTAGGTCAGATAGGAGTAGATGATTTAAGCATTCAGTATGTTACTCATGCATTTGCCTAACTATGCGTTAGATTAATCAAGTTTCACCCACAGTTAATCCTTTGTAAATTAGCATTATAAAATGCCTCCGAGCGCTCATCCAACAAATAAAATGGTTGTCAACTGAGCTGTACTGTATATTACTTAAGGCAGAATTTTTTAAGAGTTTTCATGCTTTTAATCTATTTCACTGCTGAGTTTCAGTTTTGCTGAGTTTCTTTTCAGGACTGATGAGGGTGACTGAGTAAATACATAGTGTGGTTTTCATGGGTCCACTTGGGCAAATCGTTTCTTATCAGGTATATGGGAGAGAATGTCACACCAGCATAAAGGGAAGCTGCAAATTCAGGTGTTAAATTGAACTGCAAACCAGGGAATACCAAAAGCCCTTAATTAGCTTTATTTTGTTAGACTGCTACATGTTTTTTTAACAGTGAGAATCCCCCCTCCCTTTCACCCCACCATCCCTTTGGCAGAGTAAATATTGCCTGTTAAGTTTGAATTAGCTGTCATTGCAAAAGAATTAATGCTGTGGTTGAGCCTTTCTAGTGAGGAAGGGAAAATAAACGAGACAGATCTTAGTTCAGCTTTAAGTGATAAATGAGGACAAAGCAGGCCATTCATCTCCTGCGAGGAAAGTGGACACAAGCACTAAAGCAGTTTTGCGGAAGACGTGTCAGCAAATGTGATCATTTTGTAACCTGTCAGGAGGATAGAGAGCTAGTCCTTTTAGAGTGTCACAAGGGAGTGTGTTTGTCTGATGTGACAGTTTTCATCCATCCATTTGCTTTTTTAAGTGGGGGGCAAGTAAGGAGGGAGTTGAAGTTGATTAAACTTGCATCCTTATATATTTGTACTTTTCAGTATATACTCAATGTGTATCCACTCAGGCTCAAACAAAAACCATTTAGCGAGGGAAAAATCCCCTCTCCTCTCTGGACTATCCTCTTCGCTACTACCTGAAACACTCTTACTTTAACAAACTGCATCTCCATCACTTTTCAAACTCTTTGCATTTAACATATTACATAGCATGCTTATTCTCTTTTTAGTGCAAGCTTTTTTTTTTTGATTTTTGGTTTTTTTTTGGTTGGACATATATATATATTTGCTGTTGAGCCAGCCAAAGAAAATAAACAAACTGGATGGCTCAGGTATCCCCCCTCCCACCCTGGCTATTTAGATCTGCTTTAGATGATGAGGTATATCCATGTATGCTTTACAAAAGGCCCCGCTGCAAGAAGGGCTTTTGGAAATATTGTGCATCTGTGGAAAGGGGAAAAGATATTATGAAATATTTAAAATCCAAAACTTATGCCAGATGGATCCAAATTATAGTCTGAAATGTTAAAATTTATATCTATCTGATATAATGAATATATATTATATAATATTTATTTATTTGTTTGTTTATTTATTTAAAATTGATCATTTATTTTGAAGTAGAATCTGAAGTGATGCAATTTCTGGTTTTATGAGAGGGTTGGTTCCGAAAAAATGGTTGGATGATATTTGGTGTTTCTTCTTGTGGCATCTTTTTTGTTATGACTAATATCCATCATTTTACTACATGGTAAATATAACATTTGCCTATTATCGTAAACGAATATGTGCTGCAGAGGTAGCTGAGATTTTTATAACATAAGCGTCAGTTTGACACTTGCTTCTTCATATCATCCTTTTCTTCAAAACTATCTTTTATTGTTTGCCCTTGGTTTTTTTCGTACAAGTACTTCACTGATGTGTTCACTTGCAATCTTTTACCTTATTGGCAAAACCCATGTAAATGAGCAAATTGTACAGGAAATCAGAGAGAGAGAGAGATTGCGGAGATTTTATAATAGTTTAAAAGTCTGTAGTGTATTTTTTTTTATTATAGACCATCCTGCTTTGGTTGGATTTTATCAGATTTATTATTTGTTTAAGCAACTTAAGAATGAGTTGCAACATGAGACGTGATCAAATTAATAATTTGTTTACATTAAGAACTGATTCTAACAGCTGCATCAGGAAATGCTTAGAAACATTAGAACTTGAGAGAGGAAAACAAAAAGCATTCCAGTATAGGCAGTAGTCTTTAAAGGTGCTTAGCTGAAGCTGTGGACAAAGCTCTTACCTATAAGATGTATGTCTGAAGCAGGTACACCCTTTTTATTGTTTTACAAGTATTATGCATTTTTTACTGTATTTTATTTTCTATTTTTTTCAGGATCATCCAAAACCGGATTTTGATAGTTATCCTGGCAATCATCATCTTCTTCACCATCCTGATGGCTATTTATTTTTCTGTCAAGAGAAATTGATATCGTGGTTCTTCACTAACCAGCAACAAACTGCTTGTTCTGAGTAATTAAGACAAAGTGGTCACATGAATCATTCTCTTGCACTGACAGAATATCCCTGTCTTTGCCGCTCTTCAGCTCAGGTGCAAGTAGTGTAAAAAGATCTTGTATTATTGATTGCATGTGGATTTCATTTCTTTCTCGTTTATTTTCCTTAAAATGATTGCTTTTGGACCTTCATATATGGGTTTTATATAAAAAACATACCTAAGAATAATTAATGTGTGCCAGGTTCCACACCGGACTATTCATTTGTAAGTTGCAAGACTTTGAAGGGTGGGGGCAGTGGCTCTATCCTCTTTTGTGTTGTGTTGGGTGTATAAATATCTAGCGGGTCCGGTCTTACATGCCATCGGAAAATATGAATAAAGCAGAGACCAAATGAGAGTGGTAAAAAGTGAACCTGTCCCACGTCAGCCATTCCTGTCCATTTAATTTCCATAATAACTGTAAAGTAGTTACTTTAAAAAAGGACATCACCTCCTGGCAGACAGTGTTTAATACCTGATATGAACCTTCTACTCTATTGGATGCAGTTTTTCCATGGAGCCTTTTTTTTACTCCTAGAAACATTTCTGTTTGCACCAAGTCCCAGGTAAGAGATGTGCATTTTTTCCCCAACATTTAATAGTGACTGCGGTATATGGTATTGAATCAGCTGTTCATCATTCCAGTGTTAAGCTATGTTGTGGTAAAAACAAGCAGAAGTCTATTTTAAAGATGTGTACAAATACCTACCTGCTCTTTTACTTATGTAAAGAGAACCTCGATCAATATTTTAGTGCACAAATACATTAGGATTACAATAAATGCAAACAGAATTAAAGATTTTAAGTATGGGTATAAAATGAATTCATGTGCAGAAAACATTTTTAGTGACTTGAATTCAAACTGATCATTGACTTTTTCAATAGAGCACGTAAGAATGTTAATTTATACTAACAAGTGTTACAGAAAGGTATCTGTGTTCGTCACAAAATAAAAAGCAGTGCTGTAGCACTTTAAAGACTAACAAAAATAAATAAATACATGTAGTTAGTCTTTAAAGTGCTACAGGACTGCTTTTTTGTTTTGTTAACAAATGTCATTAGCTGATATATTGTACAAAACCAGGGTGTTCAACTTGCTAGCCACTAGCCACATGTGGCTATTTGGCCAGTTGAGTGCAGCTAGTTGGCTTCAACAACGGCTCAGTGGTTTGCGTATTGGCCTGCTAAACCCGGAGTTGTGAGCTCAATCCTTGAGGGGGCCATTTAGGGATCTGGAGCAAATAGATTTTTTTTAAAAAAGCAGGGGAGGTGCTTGGTCCTGCCAACAGGGCAGGGGACCAGACTCGATGACCTCCCGAGGTCCCTTCCAGTTCTGAGGTCTATCTCCATATATTATATTTTCCGAATTATGTGGCTAGTTTGCTAGAGAACTAGTTGGACACCATGGGTATAAAAGCTTTATGGCACAGGAAATTAGTGTGTCAATGGGATGTGTTTTTCTCTCCTGCTGGCTATGTATCTTCTGCAGAAGCATCTAGTTCATTTTTATTATAAACACATTCTTAGCTCTAGCATAAGTTGTTTCCTGCTAAGACAGTGAAATACTTAGAATGATCTTTTTTTTTCCAACTCCTTATACGTAGTCCATTACAAATCTTATGAAGTTGGAGAGTTTGTGAGCCATGAAAACTAAAATATTTTAGGAGAAGACTTTCAAAGGAGCAAAGGGCAGTTAAGCATACGATCCCCTTGGAAGTTAATGGGAGCAGAGCTCCGAACTTCCTTTTGTGCCTTTGGAAAGTCAGAGATTCTGTCTGTGGACACATCTCTTCAGCCACCATTGATGTCCATGTTATCCCAGTTCAATTAGCTGAGAGCAGAATTTGACCCTAAATATGTTGACTGACTTTTCTACATAGACATGAATAACCAAAGTAAAACTTCTGGTGATCTTACTACATAAATGAGCCTCTCCAAGCACAGTAATGAAATAAATTATGGAAATACTCACCAGAGAAACAGCACATATTGAAACAAGTTAGGGCATGCCTGTGTTCAGCTAAATCATCTAGTGCTGTGTAAGTAGAACTGCAGCCTTTACCTTCCAGCGGTGGTGTGGAACTAGCGACAACACATGGGAAGTGCCCAAGAGCTCTCTCATATACCCCGCAACACTTCTGGTGAGTTCAGGGGCAGTTCAAACTAGTGGTCCATGCCACTGCAGAGGCAGGACGGGACCTAACCCGCACTCACCAGAGAGAGAGAGGTGGGAGTGGGCGGAGCAAGGGCAGGAAGGGGCTTGAGTAGAAGTGGGACAGCAGGGGCAGGTAGCCAGTGCGCCCCCCCCCCCAGAGCCCTCGCACCAGTCATCATTGTGGGGAGCTAACTTCATGTGAAGTGGGAAATGGGCGTGTGATGAAGGGAAAAGTTTGCCAGTGTTAATGGGGATTTATCCAAAGAGTTAAGGGGTGCTTATCACCGTAAATCTTAGGTCTGACAAACAAACTATTGCAAATCTAAAACAAATAAGAAGTAAATATTAAATTCCTTTATCTTAGTGGATATTCCCAGTATTGTTTCAGTGATTATTATGGGGTGAGTGTTCAAAGCTACTTAAATAGAGCCAGCGGCTGAGTTATGCATTCTGTCTGGGCACTAGTTGATATCACCAAAATGCTCGGGGTAATTGAATTCCCAGACCTAGTATAAATTTGGAGCTACATCTGTCAGCTACACCCATCAGTAGGGGACCGAGGGACAAAGAGAGAACACCAGATTAACTTTACTCAGGATGACTATGACTTATTGCACAGTTCATGTCACTGTCTCATTAATACCGCCTCTATAGCTCTTTAATGACATAAATATAAAACCATGCACAATGTGTCTTTAGGATCAGTACATTTAGCTCCTGAAAATCAGGTCCCTCTGGTCATTTTTATATTTTCACCTGCTCTTGAAGTGAATTGGTGAGTCACAATGAGTGAATTTATTTCTATGGAAGTTTTGTGACTTGGATTAGAAGTGTAGTTGGAACTAGTCTGCGTGACAGTGGGCTGGTGTTATAATACGTGAGAAGCAAAATGCCCACAGGTCAAGTTACACCCCCTACGTTCTGCTTTCCCCTGAAGTGCTCCCATCTTCAGCGGATCCATGAATGAATCTAAGTCCTTACAAATGTAAATCTCAGAGAATAAAATGTTCCTAATGTTTTACGTCTTTGTCGAAAATGACAAATTAAAGCACATGTGTGCCTCTGTGCGTAAAATTCATACTTGCTCAAGCAGTTCTGCTAGCAGAATCAATAAACCAAGCCTACCCTGATACAAATCAAAAGCAATTTAATTAAAGATGCTTAAGTTTTAAAGAGTTTTAAATGCTCTACATTTTGGGGAAAATATCAGAAAATGTAGCATGACTGACGTCAGTTCCCATCTCTGGGATGGAAGACCATTTGCTATTCTGTTTAAGGCAGGCTGGATTGTCTTATTTTGGAGCCAGCTTGGTGGGGGGTTTTCTTTGCTGCTGCTTCAGAGCACTGAGCTTCAAAGGCTGAAATTAATGGTGAACAAAATTGTGCGGCTCTGACCATCCCATGCGGGGCAAACCCATTGAGGGTTATCATTAAGTAAAGAAATAAAGGGGAAAAAAACCTGCCAGTTCCAAAAAAACCTCATCAGATAATGACCTCTGTGATTGGGTTTTCATTACCAAACAGTATCCAGAGATAGTGTGCCCCATAGAAAAAAAAAAAAAAGGAAAGAAAGAAAAAGAGAGAGCAACCCTCTCTCTTTTTTTTTTTTTTTTTTTTTGCACTTCTTTTCTTTAAACCTGTCAGATCATTTCAGTATTTCAAATCCGAGGAAAACAGCCTGCCTGCTGCTGTATTTGAAGTTGTAATGGTGTCAAAAAGTCACGACTGACTGACAGCCGTCAGTCCCAGAGGAGCTCATTAAATCATAAAAACTTGACAAGGAAATAATTGAGCATCACTGGCAACTTGGCGCCTGTTTAGACGTTTTTATTTTCTTTCATTATTAGTCTCCACCATTACGTTCATTAACAAATTGCATTAAACAACTGTTAAGGGCTAATGATTTGTTTATCGCTTTTTTATTATTATTATTATTTAAACATTAGCTGCGTCATGTGGTACCTCAGCAGTCTCATGCTATCATCTGACTGAATATTTTTCCACTCAGAGCTCTGGGTTCTGTTGGAATATGAAATAGATTATTCATTACCCTCCTCTTTGCCACTGATTTGGTTTCATGTAGCGTCTTCCACAGAGAAAGATGAAAACTTGTCAAAAATAGGTTATATCTTATTCTAAGGGCAACAATAGCAGCAGGTACAGGCGCACTTTAATATTTAATTAAGGTTGATGTTAACCCCTTTAAATGACTTTAGCTGTGAGTTATATTCAAGTGCAGAAGAGAAAAATAATTGTACTTAATTTGCAACCTGTACAGCTGGCATTTCATCTTGGAGTTACTAGCAAATGTATAGAATAATTTTAAATAATGAAATATCTGATCATAAATATTTATGTTCATCTTTTTGGAAATAGTCACTAATCAATCACTTTTGTATACACCCCAAATAAAAGCAATCCATGTCCTTTCTTGTTTTGAAATACACCTTTTGAATTTCAAAATCTGGACGGGACTTTCGTAGAGGGAAGGAGCTGTACAGGAATTCCCAAAAAGGAGATGACAGATAGTCGTGGCTTTCATGATTGCTATTTTGGCACATCAGTGGCCTATAATCTGCTTGGAGATTTTTGTATTGAACATGTAGTTTGAAGAATTTGGTTTCAAAAACTAAAAAATTAGTGTTACTTTTTATAAGAGAATATTTTTGTGTATGTCCATGTAGGTTTTTTTTTTTTTAGTATTGTAAATAAGCCTATAGTGATAAGAAGCAAATTCAAACTTTATGTGTAATTTCAGGATGGTGAAATCTATCGCTGAAATAGACAAAAACAAAATCTGTTTCGTGCTTTCTTTGATTTATAACAGTGTGTCCCAATTTTATTTGACCACGGAACCCTTTTAAAGTTGGAAGAATTTTGAAGAACCCCATTCCCATGCTCTGCCCCCTCGGCTCCCAAACCCATCCCCCATCTCCAGGCTTTACAGGCCTCAGCCACCAGCCCCAAACTTTACCTCTCATGCCACAAACCCTCCCTCCCCATCCCCAGGCTTAACCCCCCTCTCAGCCTCAAACCCATCCCACCACCCCTAGGATTAACCCCTCTCAGCCCCAAACCCCACCCCTAGGATTAACCTGCCTCAGCCCAAACCCACCCATGGGAGTAACTCATCCGTGGCATTGGCATGGGAGCCTATGCCGGGCAGTCACATGCGCCCAGTGGAAGGAAGGCTGGAGTGGAGATGTTCCACTGGCCAGAATGAGCTGAGCCATGCCCACCAAGTGGATGTGGCTGCTCAGCTGGCATGGCGAATGAGGGGCTCTCTGCAACTCCCTGCCCTGCCACTGCCGAAATAATGGAAGTAGATTCAGCTGATTTGATGGCCAGATCCCTCCCACTGCCCTGCTGGCTGTTAAACCAATTAAATTTAGTTCTACTGTTTCAATGCCAGCAGGGCAGGGCGCTGTAGATGAATTTTCTCACTGAACCCTTATTTTCACTTCATGGAACCTCATGTTCCGCAGAACACCATTTGGGAAACATTGGTGTATAAGCACCCATTCCTTCCCTGTTTTTATTCTGTACATTTGATGGTTCTGTGGGGTTAGAAGTACAGTATAGTATTTGTAATACATCTCTGTGTACATGCTGTCGCAGAGATGGTGATCTAAGAAGCGGTGGAACATCATGAGCTAACACCAAGTAAAGCCATCCCATGCAAAGAAGTTAGTCTGGCTCCTTGTACTAAATCAGAAGCTAATTTGTCATCTCTAGTCACATGCGGTTAGGGAAACACCAGATGAATATTTTACCACAGAGTCACTGGCTTTTGGTCATTATTATAAGCCCTAAAGAACTGTATCTCTTTCAACACTAGTAGGCATACTTGATGTTGTTCCAAGGAGACTCTGTGTGTCTATGTGAACATAAAGTTATGTGACATGTATATGCAACATCACTGCACATGCTTAGACTAAACGTAGCAGGAACAAACATGCACATTCAGAGGGAACCACTTTATCATCCCAAAGTGCTGTATTTCATTTGTCACACATAAATAATGAAGGCATCTACAGGGGAAAAAGAACTATATGCTGTGATACAGTGAACTTGTGCACTCAGTCATTCCCTTCGTCCAAACAACTGCCTTTGGCGTGAATAACAGCTTGGCTGATATGAATCGCTGTATTGATCTGTTGCTCAAGAAAGTCCGCGGATATTACCTTGGACTTTTCCTGAAGGTATGGCCATAACAGCTCAGCAATGTTGGGATCCATTGCTTCTATCTCCATTTCTTCCCAAAGGAGCTGAGTAGGGGACAGGTCCAGAGAGAGCAGTCAACTCTCAGCCTGTGCGGTCTTCTCTCTCTCTCTCTCTCCCGCCTCCACCTCCTGCCCATACGCTCACACACCATTACCTGTTTGAAAACCTGCTTAGGAATCAAATTCAATATCATATTGCCTGACCAAAAAAGTATCCACAGTAGAAAGGTATCTCTGGAATAGTCCACTTTGCCCAGAGCGCATTTTATTTTTGTATAAACTCTAACTGTACAACCATAGGGCTGATTCTGCCTCTGTTTCAATGTAGCTGTTGATTTCCACCTTCACAAGAGATTCCCCTTTCCCACTCTTCCTTCTCTCCCCATTTTCAGCTCCATGGAGATTGACGTCCTTAAATTCTGAGATTCAACCTGGGGAAGCGTGAGTTCTAACCAGACTTCTGTAACCCTTGCCGTCTCGTTCCAAGAGGTTTGGATACTTACAGAGTTCCAGGATTAGCTGGATACCCGCTCTAAAATGCAGGGATGTTAGGAAGGGATGGAGTGTTTTTGTATTTTAAATAAGTATCTTCATAACAGTTTCAAAAAGCCTAGTGGGAAAGTGTATGGGAAAACGGGGTTTTCACTGCTTTTTGGTAAGCAAAGAGGTTCACATGTTAAGCCCTCTTTTTGCATGTCAGTGTTGTTGAGTGTCATTGTAACTACCTTTGCTTTGACCCCAAATAAACCACTTGTTTTTTGTTGTCCTTCTCCATTCAGCCCCTTCACCTGTCCAAGCACTCTATTTGTCTACTAGTAGAAGTTACTGTGACCACTGAATTAATTAATTAAACATTCTGACACTCTCCATTGTGAACAACATAATAGTAATACAAATGCACTGACGCTGTTTGTGTTGCCTGTATTTATTTATTTATTTATTTACTGGATTCTTTGTCCTGCGCCTACAGAAGCCCCGTTCAGCGATTGAATTTCTGCTGTACTAGAGCCCGTCCACCAACACTATGTCACCCCGGTTACCTCACACCTTGAAGGGACTGTAAAGTGTCACCATTCTGATCTTGTAGCATTTGACACCCACTTTGCATAAGAATATCTTGGGCTGTGAGATATAGAGAGTGGAGAGTAGTACTGAGATAATTATAGTCTCACCTAACCACCAGGTAAAGGGTGTATGCAACAGTTTCAGCGTGCTTATTTTCAGAGAGAAAGCATAGGTGCATATTGAATGTGGGCTCTCCCATATTGCATTCAAGTGCACCTTCAATACGCCACTGGGGTACAGCATGTGATCAGGTGATATAAATGCCAGGAAGGGTGTGCCCATGAAAACTTCGTACCTCTTTCTGCACCTGTGGATCTCTTCTAAGTTTGAACTCATTTATTTCACTTAGCAGTATTTATATTATGCCATGTGACAGAGAGCGAGCTGTGTTAGTCTGTATTCTATAAAAACAAAAAAGCAGTTCGAAGACTAACAGAATAATTTATAAGTGATGAACTTTCATGGGACGGACCCACTTCTGGGTCTGTCCCACGAAAGCTCATCAACTAATAAATTATTCTGTTAGTCTTTAAAGTGCTACATGACTGCTTTTTTGTTTTTATATTAGCCATGTTTATTCTGGTGAATGCCGTAAAACGGGAAGGTTAAAACAAGAAATGGTGCCATGAGCAAGCAGCGACTATTCACCACAGTGGAAAAGCTGAATTCTCTTGAGGGTGTGAGTAAAATTTTAAAGAGAGTCTAAGTCCGTTCTGAGAAAACGAGTTGTGTGTTTTTTGTTGTTTTTTTTTAAAGAAATATTCTAGGAAAACCTTCTCAAAAAACCTACCTTCAGGAAGTTGTCGATTGGACCTGGTCACCCACATTTTCAGGAGTTCCCTCTTACTTGAGTTCTTTCATTTTTCAGTACCCAATTTGACATGCCATGGACCTGATTTCAAAGATGAGCATTTCCACCGTTACCTGAAGTGGCAGTCAGGTTCTCAGCACCTCTGAAAATCATGGCCTAGGTATCTCAGGTAGGGCAGCCTAGATACTTTTGAAAATTGGGATCATGATATACCTGACCTGTATATGGGATGGACTGTGTCTACTGCTAGTTCAGGGGAAAACTTTGATGTTCTGTTTCTGCTTCTGCCACGGACACTTTATGTGACCACAGGCAGGTCACAAAGCCCTCTCTTTGCCTCAGTTTACCCATATGTTGCAATAGTACTTGCCTACCTCACGGGGTTTTCTGCAGCTTAAAGTGCTTTGGGATCCTCGATTGAAATGTACTATATAAGTGCAAAATGTGGGACTAAACACACACATTCTCTCTATATTATTACAAGTGAGATGGTCGTGCTTCGCATAAATATCAAACAAGAGTTGGCAACAGCCAAATGCATTCCATTCCGTTGATCTTTTTAACAGCTTCCGTTGGTATTGAAAAGATTTGGAGACTCAAAAGATAGATGTTCTTTCTTAGCTTCTATGTTGTTTCCTCTGTCTTGAAGTGCTTTGATAAATGAATCGAATCTTGTCTGCGCTGTCTGTAGTTTCTTAGAGACCCTCTGGAAACTCAGTTTGTAATAGATATCTACACACCCAGCAGAGGACGCAAGAAGGCTGTTTCTCCTCTTTTCTACTAAAGGAAGCACACTACAGGTTCACACATATATGGCATCAGAACGCTACTCCTGTCCTCAAAATGGTAGGTCCCACACTTAGGGTAAAATTATTTTCCTGGACAGAGGCCCTCAGCACAAACCCTTTGCACCACTTGGGGCTTTCTCTACACTTATAAGTTTAAAGTGCAGCCATGGCAGTGCTGCAAAAGAGCTGTCCTAGCCCTGTTGGTAAACTCTTCCTTTGGTGGGAGGAGTTCACACCCAGAGCAAGAAGGTTACAGCAGTGTGAACAAGCCCTAAGTTCCAGTGAGGATAGCAAAATAGAGCCTAAATGGTGCTATCAATAGTTATTATGTTTATCCTCTGGGCATGATGAATATTCCCCTTAAGGAGAAAACCTAAAACAGAGAATGTGACAGATTAGCACAGGAATGGTTCGGTTGTTTGCTCGTACAGTCAAGTTACAAAGTACTTACATTAGAGTCAATGGGAGTATTGACTGGGCAAAACAGAGGAAGGACTTTTATGTTCTGGTCTATAGATAGATTCTAAATTTTGGGCTATTGCTTACATTGTTCTTCCTCTTGCTAATGCCATAAAGGAAACTAGATCCGCTGAAAGTTTTTTTTGTAGGGTACATCTACACTTACAGGAAGATCACCTGCTGGCATTTGATCTTCTAGAGTTCGATTTAGTGCACCTGACAGGGACATGCTAAATTGAACCATTATAGCACCTCTGTCACCCTGGTATTCCTGGCAGTCACGAGGAGTAAGGGAAGTCAGCAGAGGAGTTTTTCTCGTCAACCTCCCGCTGCGTGGACAGTGACAACAGTTGATTTTAGATAGGTCAACACCAGCTACTCAAGTCTCATAGTTGGATTTGTGTATCTAAAATCAATTTTTACCTCCTAGCCATAGATTCCAAGACTGGGAAGTGACAGTTGTGCTCACCTACCCTAAACTTCGATAACACAGGCCAGAGAATTGCTCCAAAATGCATTGTAAATGAAGTCAGCAATTTGGACCTTATGCTGGCTATTGAGCTTATGAACATGTGCTTTCTCAATCCTCCTGTACAGTATTTTAGCTACATCTGCTAAGAATCTGAAATTCAGCTATTAGTGAAGGTTACTAGTAGGTAAAAAGTAGCTAAGTGCCCCCAATTAAATTGTATTAACATCATCATGTACCTTGTACTATATGTCTTGCCCTTGCCCTCAATAGATAGCTTAGTTTATCTCCAGCTTGATAAATATGAAGGTCATTCTTTTTGTCACCAAATGCCAATTTCGGGCACTCTAAAATTCTGTTACGGATACAAGAAAGCAATGAAATATTGAAAGAGTTCCCATTTGCTTCAGTGTCGAAGGTGAGTTATGAAAGACTAGAGCGAGGGTCAAATTTTAGTTATAAGCCTTCAGTATTCCAAGGCCATTTTTGATTTGTGCAGCCTTTTATTTCATTGTGAATAATATTTTGCATATTAAAAAGTGTATAGGCAGCCAGAAGAGAGCAGTATATACACAATACATGCCACAATAGAGAGGATTACAAATCATTGGTTCAGCTATTTGGGACTGGGAACATAGGTGAAGGCATCCTTTCTTCTTTTTCACACTTTGTTTAAATGTCTCTGCAGTTATTTCACTGCATTTTCCACCACAAATCAGAGGACATGGGCCATACAGCTGGGTCTGATCAGTTTTGATATAAAATTCAGAAACCTTTGCTGAGTCAAGTTTGGGAATTTTTGAATGCCACACCCCAACTCCCACCCCCACCTCCAGCAATTTCTAAGTTCACATTAGTCAACACAACTTTATTTCCCTGGTCCAGATTTTTTGAAAAGTCCACTGATTCCCCTTCTCCAGATTCTGTCTCCCTCTCTGTGTGTGTGAGTGTGTGTGTGTAAAATTGTAAAATATGGACGGCTTTTCAAGAACCACCGGTTATCTTACAGTTCAGATCTTGAACTGCCTAACTAGAAACACCTTAAGTGCCCTTTCAAAACCATGCACCTTTAAGGTATCCAAATTTGTTCATCATACGTCAAAACGTTGGAAATACACAAACATTCACAGGCCAAATTTACATATCTTGTGTAATTCTACTGCACTAGAGATATGATTTTGGTTTATAGTGTGAGTACTACACACACACACACACTGGATAACCAAGCTCTTTGAGTTACACCTCAGAGTAAGTAATCTGAACTAATACACTAAGTATTCTGCATTCTGTATGTAAGTGATAGAATGCCTGTAACTTTAATGTCAATTTTGTTAACATTGCCAACTTACAAAAGTATTTGATGCAAGTGTTTTCTGTCAAGGTTGTTGTAAAATGGTACAAGTGTAATTATTTTATTGTACAATAGAATTTAGGGGAAGCCTGTGTCTTGGCTTTCAAGTGCTCAATTTCTAAAAAGGCATCTATGTATATTTTTGGTTAGGAAAAGTTTTCTTAAAATTTTTCCTTTCCCCAGCAAACTTCCCTCAGTTTATTTGTCAACTATTAGAGCTGTTCTGTAGTAAGATTTTAATCAGCCCTCGCTCACAATAATGTGAAACACTGAATGAGCTACTAATTAATCGCCTTTCTGTATGTAACAGAGATATAAATATCCATCCCAGAAGAATTGTAATTTCATGGTTTCTAATGATGGCTAGATTATATTATCTGGTTCACTTAAACTGTGGATGTCATAAGAAATGCTCCAAGTCATTAATATGCAGTTTAACATTTTTTAACTTTGTAAATCTGAAAAAATAATGTCGTGTTAGCACATCGGTTTCATATTTTAGTTCAGTAGGCCTTTGTTCAGCAGACTGGATGAATTCTGAGGACAGTGACAAGTTCAGTTCTTTTCTCTTTAATATGTTCCCTCCAAAATCAAAATACCATTTTACAAAAATCATATCTGGCTTCTGCAGATTTAATGTCAAAGTGATCTGTTTAGTTTCAGGGCATTTGCTGCACTTCAACAAGCTAATTTATTTTTGGATGTCCATTTCCATTGTGTATTGTCTGTGTATACATTTCCATGCTGTATGTATAGGTAGTGCATTTGCAATATTTTTCTGGAGCTAAACATTAATTGGACTTGTGGAGTATGTTGCTTGGTGAATCAAATAAAAATATGGCATTCCAAAAGCTTCACTATAAAGTGTCGTTAATACTACGTGTCTCATTTCCCCGCCCCGCCCCCCTTTATTTGGTTGGAACCAATAGAAATCTCCAGATTTGCACATACCCTTCATCTGGGACTGAGTCTCTTTTAAGTTCAGCAGTTCCTTGGATTTTGGAACAAAAATCCTACCTCTTTTGTGTACATTGAAATAGCTGGTAGTTGTGTATTCTGAACATATGCTTATTCATATTTAAAAGGCTGAGGTTGCTTTGAACTCCTGTGGCAGAGAGGAAAATTAATTGTTTCTGAATGAGAGTGATACTCCCTTCTCATACAAGTTATGTGTTCAGCAAAGTTATCAATAATGTTCATTTCCACCCTATATCATTGATGGCTTCTCAGTAGACAGAGTGAGGTTTGTTTAAAGTTGTCAGGGGTCCAGGACTCCAACCTCTTTCTGCTGCAGTTGTAAACCAGAGGAAAGAAGGACCCTAGAGAACAAGGGTGAGATAAGGAAATTTAATAGATATTTTCAAGAGTGAATTTGTCATCAATTAGTTAAAATTACCTCTGAAATTTCGCTGCAAAGTGTTTTACATGTCTAATTCAGTGACTAAGATGCTGTACTATCTTAATAGGAATGCCAAAACTTCAGAAGGTTTTCCTCTTGTTGGAACGCACAGCACAATGAGTTTGTACCCACTGAGCATTCACCACTTACATTTCAAAAGCTACAGCACACTAAACGTGAAACTTTTGTTCAAATTTCAAGGATTTTGATAGCCCAAGTGAATAGACACTACCTATTGATTTTTCCCTTACAATGACTCTCGGATAACCTATTTTCTCATTTATTTTTAACGACAGCTCATGAGATTTTACAGCAATTCTGCCCAACCTCCTAATATCAAAATCCCTCCTTGACCCTGAAAATTGTAATTCTGCTATAGATCACAGCTGCTGAATATTACCTTTTACTAAGCTGGTTAAATAAAATATGTCCAAATCGCTAGATCCCACAGGCCATGACTGCAATTCTAATTATACCAGGTCTGTATTTTCTGCTGTACCATACAGAAAAGCACAGCTCTCTCTGAATCCACACCAAAGAGTGGGACTCCAGAATATTGGTTCTAGTTTTGAATAATAAAAAAAAGTTATATTGCTCTTCAGTGATTTTCCTGTTTAAAAAAAAAAAGAAAAGAAAAAGAAAATCTTTTACAAAGGACACAAGCTCTTTTGATGTGCTCCATAAAATAAAATGCCAGGTATACCTGGAGGATGGAGGCCTGTGGCTAGAGTTTTCTTGGGACTGGGGAAATAGGTGCATTTGATGTGTACCACTTTCAAAAAATGAAAGAAGTCTCATGCATCACTTAGTTGGGTAGTTCATGCTCCACAATGGTTTGGGAATACCAAGGCAAAGAAACTAAACTTGGACACAGATCCATCCTTCCTCCGCCTTTCCCCGCTGCCTGTATCAAAGGCAATCAAATGCTCCCCACTGGACTTTATGTCATTCTAGAACTATGGCTACAGCTACACTAGGCAAAGTCAGTTGACCACAGATATGCAATTCTAGCTACAGCAATTGTGTACCTAGAATCGACGTATCTGCACTCTGTTAACTTGACTGTCCCTACTGGGGAAGGTTGACGGGAGAGTTTCTCCTATCAACCTCCCTTATTCCTTGCATCTTGTGAGGAGTACAGAGTCAACTGCGACCTTTGAGAGGTTGATTTTTCACAGCCTTAGTAGATAAGTGAAGCCATACCCCAGAAAATCGACCCTGAGAATGTCAATCTTCCAGGGTAGTGTAGACAAAGCTTAGGGAAGAAATGCATTAGATCTGTTCCCTGGAGAACTTTATCCATTAGTGAATCATTTATCATCTAGCCTTCTTGGTACCCTACAAAGACCATCTTGGTTTCTTCCCCACCACTGTTACTCCTACCTTCAGTATTTGGAGAGGAGGTTGGCTGAGGGTGTAGTTGGAGAAGGTAAGACCAGGGAGTTGGTTGGAGGCAGTGGGGCTCTTTGATTCCATGGGAAGATGTTATGGTAGCTTGGAAACTGAGTAGGTATTTACCCTGTATGGATGATTATCCCATGTGTATTTACACTGTGCTCAAGCACCTACAGCTAGATTACAATAAGTAATAAACAGTAATACCTTGTGGAGCTTTATGGTCAATGGCATTCCCAATATGCAGCGATTCTTCCCATATGCACATGTGGAAGGTAGTCTTTCCTTTTCGTGTTCCACTTTTGCTCCTGTGTGAGGACAGAAGGCCGCTTTAAATTTCTCATGCTGCTAGTATGGCAGTACAAGGAGTGTGACATTTTACTGCTCTAGAATATAAGAATGAGGGTGGAACTGACAAGATATGTTCCTGTGGGGCCAAGTACTCAGAGTTTCTGAGCACCTTCAACTCCCTTAGACTTCAGTAGCTGCTGAAAGCACTCAGCACCTTCCAGAATTGCAGCCACCATATGGATATCCTTCCTCTCTTTCTCATACCCTTAATGCCCTTCCTCTGAGAATCTCACCCTCCCCTGCCCCCCGCATCACCTTAGTTAAGTCTACACAAGAGCGTTTTTCCAGCAAAACTGGGCTTTTGTTGGAAAAACCTGTGGAACATCTACACACAAAATGTGTTTTGTCAACAGTCTGTTGACAAAACTTGGCATATCCGCTGGCAGCATTATACCTCTCCACATTCAGATATAACACTTTTGTCCACAGTTTTCCATTGACAAAAATGCTGTGTAGATTTTCCAGGCCCTTCTGTCAACAGACAGGACTTCTAGTTCACCAAGCTGCCCTCTTTGCAGAGCTTCCAGTCAGCCGTTCTTTTGAGAGAAGGCTGGGCAGTCTGGCTGCTCTCTGTTGACGGAGCAGATTGCTCTTTCGATCAGCTTTTATGTGTAGACACGATCTGTCGACAGAAGTTTTGCCAAGAAATCCCTCCTGACAGTCATTTCTGTCAACAGATGCTTCTCATGTAGATATAGCCCTTATGTTTTAGTTCAAAGACCAGAAGATTAGAAATACCTATCTATTCATGAGTACAGGCTCTCCACGGGTTTGTCCCTAATGGATCCTCTCCAGTCTTCTATGCAATCACTTTAACTTGAGTACGGCGGGTGGCAGAGTTGGTTCTTTCAACGGTATTTTGGGAAACCTTCATTGTGATGTAAAAACTGCCAAGCTCCAGCTCATTCTGATCTCTGCTAGTAAGGAGTTCCTCTGTCAAAGACCATCCACTGAGAACACCCTGCAGCCTTCCTGGGGAGTTGTGGTTGTCTCTGTGGGTCACAAAAGGAGAGCTGTTCTCTGAACTACCTATGCCTTCCCCACTGAGGGTGTTAAAGATTAAAACAAGGATCTAAAGAAATCTGTCTACAAGGTGGCCTTTGCCAATGCGTGACGTGGACTGTGCTGGTCCCCAGAGTCTTGGTTTAGAGTAAGTTTCAGGGTATTGCACTCAAATTTTAGTGATCCTTGTTTTTATTCCTTCTTGTCTTTTTCAATTAATGCATTCCACTGTTATCCATAGAAATCCTGGGTGCCCATTCCTTTGAGGAGCCCTTCTGTGTATGATGACACTTAGGAAGAAGTAGAGGAATTATGTCCACGCTGCATTTTCACAGCTCTCACCCTTCCCACCCACCCTCCGTCCCCAAATATAAATAAAACAATGACTGATGAGTGACATGCCGTGAAGCTAAAATCTGTGGGTTGAATTTTCAGCACAATGCACAGGAAGTTATATGTGCAATTACTGTTGTTAACAGAGCTTGGGCATGGAACTCCCTGCACAGCAGGCTGAAAAGCCTCTCCATGCATGTTTAATGGGGTTAGGGTTACTACATTCTGAAGGTTGGGTCCTTTTCTAGTGTTGACTGTCCTGTAGGAAACAAAGGAATGGATAAATGTAAAAGAGATTTTATTTTCGGATTACAGTAATATTCCCTTGAAATGCCATGCAACTTTGCTTCTAGCTCAGCAGTTGCCATTTCTCCACAGATTGTGTTTTGTTCTTTTAAGCATATATTTTTGTAATTGTGACTAGAAAGCATAGGTGTGACAGGGATGGGTGCTTTAGAAGTGTGCGTCACCATAATACAGAAAATATTTTTTCCTAAATCTTAATATAGAAATGATGCAAACATAAAACAACTGAAGAAACAAAATCCAGAGGAAAAACAAATCATATATGCCCTTTCACTTGTGTCTTTTTAAAACATCTCTCTTCTCCAGAGGTGGCTCTTGCGTTTTTAAGCTTCAGTCTTATATGAACTAGGTGGGGCTATGAATCCAGGATTGTCTTACGTTTCCGTGCTACTTACTTAGCTTTATGTACAATAATAGTTTTCCTTTCCCTGAATAAAGAGTATTGTTGCATGCAACAAGGATCAGTTCAAATGGACTTTAATTACCTGCCATAAAAATAAAATTACTCATTGTGCTAATAGTTTTGCAACTAAAAGGAGCTCAAATTTCAGCTGAGCAGTGTTATGGACTTTTTTCTTCTATCCAAGATAACACTTGAATCAGCTCAGAAAGGACTGCACAAATAAAGTAAGGTGCTGTAAACTGAGACTCGAAAAAATACACATCAGATGGAAAAGAAAAAAAAACATCAGATACATATACAAGTTTGTAAAAGGTTTCAATCATTTTAAAATTGCACATGATTACTTTCCAGCTTTCCAAAATGCTTTCATCTGGAGGAGGGGAGAAATGTAGCTTTTTCAAATTTTAAAAGCATTGCTAGGGCATGCTTACTAGATTTGTTTCACTCTGTATGTTTTGATATATGCAGCATAGTTGATTGTCTTCTCCTTAGCATAGATCTTGAAACTGTAAATACATTTTTGAAGTAAAATAGCCACTTGGTAACTGCTTAATGAAGTATCACACTAGCAGTTTTGAATGCAAAAAAAACACGCCTAGATGTACCCTGTGGTGTTGCTTTTACTGAAAATGGGCTTTTTATTTTTAATTTTTTTTTCTATATTTGGAAAGATGTTGTCCCAGGGAAAACAGGGAAAACATCTTTCATGTGGGCTTTCTTTCCTTCAAGTTTAGGGTTTCTTTGTTATTATCTCAATAGCACGACTCTCCACACAGTCTTAGACAGAAAATCAAAATATGCCTTAGAGCAATAATATTTTAATAAGGGTCACATGTCTTCAATGAGACAAAAGTATTCCAATTGCACGTGTGTGTGTATAGATATAGTGACATCTGTATCTATATATCTCTCTCTATAAAGAGAGAAAGATATGGCAGAATTTAAATACCTCAACATTCATCTGCAAATTTTTGGGAATGTATTTTTTTTAAGCCAGATGGGGGAAAAACACATTGTTGCTAACTAAAACACCACCTACTATTAAAAATTTTGTGGAAAATTATCCGCATTGGTGGTTTGAACTCCCTGTTTTCTTGATTTAAAACACTCTAGTGTCACCCAGTGGCTTGGAGGTTTTAGAAGTTTGGATGTTGCTTGAAACCTTCATGGAAGTTTGCTCATTGGATTTTCAATGCACTCTCCCATGAGCCACATTAGCACAGTGTGTGTCTTAGTCCTTTAGTGACTGGTCTTCTTAAGAAGATAGGTGTTTACTAAAATTCCTGGCTAATGTCAGTTACTACTCCAGTTGAGGTCATGGGTTCAAGCTACACTGATGACGAAGGAAAGAGCAACTAAGGCTGTTTCTGTGCCATGAGCTAGAGGTATGATTCCAAGTTCAGGTAGCTGACGAAGCAGGTCTTTGCCAACAAAAGCCTATACTCTAAAATATCTGTTAGTCTATAAGGTGCCACAGGACTTCTTGTTTTTTTAAGCTCAAGTATGTCATGGTTTAAACCAATCTCTACCTGTTTGGGTGAGTGTGCTTTTTAGAAAGTGGCTGTCATTGAAACATGCTGTAAGTGGCAAAAGCGGCAAATATTAGCTCTTTAGAGACAACAGCAAGTAAAATAGCCAACGTCCAGGCATGGTGTTAAGTAGCTGGCAAGGGAGCTTCAATGTGGTGACTCACCTGTATGAGGCAATATCAGGGGAATTGCTTAACTTTGCCTGGAAACTCAACAATGCAGAAATATGGCTGGACTTGTGCTTCCCAAGCACATTGACTGAGGGTTTAAAAACCAAACTCAGGGGCTCATGCTTGGCCTCTTTTCTTGCCCCATCATGCTGCAAGCTAAAAGGACACTCTGAAGACTCCATCAGAGGTGGGGGAACCAGCCATATGACCTGCTCCCCAACCTGGGGAAGAACTGGAACTGCCGCCTCCCACAGTCCCTGCTTTGCGCCACCCACCATCTCCCCACCCCTACAACTAAGAGTGATACCACTGTGCAACTACCTGTAAACAATGATGTATGAAAAAATCAAGTTATTTATTTTATATACAGATTACTTTGAACATTAAATCTCTGGATCCAGATCTGGTGCTAATCTGACTTGTGACTCCTGTTTGCTAATAAATTTTAGTATTGCAAGAAAAATAGTTTGAAAGCCTTTTAAGCATCTTTCTTTCTCATTAATTTATTTAAACCTCTGATCTCTCCTTCTTTTAAGTTATTTTTTAAACAGAGACAAGTAAACTAAAAAGCTTTGTCACTTAAAAAAGGTTTAAAAACTGTATAAGATCCCAATAATTAAGAGCCTATGTAGACTTAAACATTACAAATAAATACAAAGCAAACATGTTGAAAGTAAAGTCCCCCACTTCTGTGCAAGGCAGTAGGGTGTAGAACAGGGATATACAACTGAACCAGCGAGAAGAGAATCATAGAATCATAGAACACTAGGACTGGAAGAGACCTCGAAAGGACATTGAGTCCAGGCCCCTGCCCCAATGGCAGGACCAAGTACTGTCTAAACCATCCCTGAGAGACATCTATCTAACCGGTTCTTAAATATCTCCTGTAATGGAGATTCCACAACCTCCCTTGGCAGGTGATTCCACTGTTTGACCACCCTGACAGTGAGGAACTTTTTCCTAATGTCCAGCCTAAATCTCCTTTGCTGCAGGTTAAGTCCATTGTCTCTTGTTCTATCCTCAGAGGCCAAGAAGAACAAGTTTTCTCGTTCCTCCTTATGACACCCTTTTAGATACCTGAAAACCGCTATCATGTCTCCTCTCAATCTTCTCTTTTCCAAACTAAACAAGCCCAATTCTTTCAGCCTTTCTTCATAGGTCACATTCTCTAGACCTTTAATCATTTGTGTTACTCTTTTCTGGACCCTCTCTAATTTCTCCACATCTTTCTTGAACTGCAGTGCCCAGAACTGGACACAATACTCCAGCTGAGGCCTAACCAGCGCAGAGTAGAGCGGAAGAATGACTTCTCGTGTCTTGTTCACAACACATCTGTTAATGCATCCCAGAATCATGTTTGCCTTTTTTGCAACAGCATCACACTGTTGACTCATATGCAGCTTGTGGTCCACTATAATCTCTAGATCCCATTCTGCTGTAGTCATTCCTAGACAGTCTCTCCCCATTCTGTATGTGTGAAACTGATTGTTCCTTCCCAAGTGGAGCACTTTGCATTTGTCCTTATTAAACTTCATCCTGTTCACCTCAGACCATTTCTCCAATTTATCCAGATCATTTTGAATTATGACCCTATCCTCCAAAGCAGTTGCAACGCCTCCCAACTTGGTATCATCTGCAAACTTAATAAGTGTACTTTCTATGCCAATATCTAAATCTTTGATGAAGATATTGAACAGAACTGGTCCTAACACAGACCCCTGCGGAACCCCACTTCTTATACTTTTCCAGCAGGATTGAGAACCATTAAGAACTACTCTCTGGATAAGGTTATCCAGCCACTTATGCACCCACCTGATAGTAGCCATTTTTTCATATTCAGTTTGAAAATCAATACTTCAGGAGCTGCAATGCACATGACAACGAGACAGTCCTTCATAAATAACATCAAACTGTACTTTTTGTAACCCCATATGAAGAACAGCGCACACACAATTATAGGTATCAGAAAGTTGTTACCCCCATCTCCAGGCTTTACCTGCCGCAACACCCAAATCTGCTCCTCTTATCTCCAAGCTTCACCCCCCTATTCCACAAACCACCCCCCGCCCCCAGGTTTAACCCCTTCAGCCCCAGGATTTACCTGACTCAGAGGATGAGCTCTGTGCACTGTTACTGCTCCCCCACAGCCCCCACGTTCCCACTGCTGCTCCCCCGTCACCTCCTTCTGCACGCGGCTGTGCAGCTCTGGCAGGGCAGGCTCGGCTGCCCATCCCCACCAGCTCTCTGCAGGCTGACCTCCCCCCCTTGTGGAGTGGCTTCCTCTTCCTGGGCTCCCTGCCCTGCCAGCTTTCTCTCTGCCAGAGTTGACTGCTCAGCAGCTCCAGAGGCTGCCGCCACTTAAACAAAAAAAACTAAATTCTGTTTAAGCAGTGGCAGCCTCCAGAGCTGCAAGAGGAGTCAGCAGCAGCAGCAGCAGTGCTCAGAGACGCAAGTGGCTCCTTTAAGAGCCACAAGTGACTCTGAAGCCACAGGTTGCTGACCCCTGGTGTAGAATGATGGGGATTCAGGGTTCCTGAATTCTACTCTGACCTCTGCTATATACAAACGAGGAATAATAATGAAGTTGACCTACCTCATAAGGTCTTAATGGCACTAATTTAATGATGCTTTAAAAAGAGACTGAAATTAAAGACATTCCAAAGGTAGAAAGCTGAACCAAACTTACATCTAGTGGAAGTTCCAAATTTTGCTGATTATTTTCAAAGTCTGGTGTTTCATCGAGATTTTCAAAATGTCTGATGGATATTTCACCTCCTGTGTTCTCTGTATCTGAGTTTGATTCCTGTGTTTCTTTTGCACTAGCAGATGCCAAACCTGCCAATCATTGTATATTTTCTTGTGTTGGGGTTTTTAGTACCATTCTTAAAATAACAAAAAAACAAACCTTTCAGAGGAGGAAATGTGTGATTTTTAACTTGGTTCTTGCACACTTCAGTGTAGATAATTCAGAAAAATTATTCCCTTTCTTTTTGCAATATTTAAGACATAATTCTACAAAAACCAAATCTCTGTAGGAAAATATATATAAATATACATGAAGTCACAGGAGAAAAAGCAATGATTTCTACCAGTTCATCACAAATCTTTACAACCTTAGCACTCAGGCTGCAGCAATGAGAGCAATTCAAGTTACAGAGGAGAATGGAAAAGACTGATGTTATTTAACAACAAAACCAGAGGATAATTCTAATAATTTCTGATGTTCACAGCACCATGGTATATAATAAGAGCTGTGGGACCTAAGTAAAACTGAGAAGAATTGTTTGTATTTTGTTGTCTGAGGAGGGATGTGGCTACTTCTCTTAACGTATCTGGGTATGACAATACTTACCAGCTTTACCTTTTTCAATAGAGCAGTGTTTCCCAAATGGCGTTCTGCAGAACCCTGTGGTTTCACAAAATGAAAATAAGGGTTTCACGATAAAATAATCAGGCGTTGGCAACCTGCAGCTCCGTCAATATATGTGGCTTTAAGGAGTCATTTGCAGCACTGGATGCTGTTGCTTCTGACTTCTGTGTGCCTCCCTGCCGTGCCACCTCAGAAATAATAGAATTTAACAGGTTTAATGGCCGGCAGGGCAGCATTAGGACATGGGGCAGCAGAGAGCTCCTCACTCGCAGAGTAGCCAGTGCACATGCAATTGGGGTGGGGGCGGGGGAGCCAATGGCTGTCAAAGAATCATAGAATACTAGCACTGGAAGGGACCTTGAGAGGTCATTGAGTCCAGCCCCCTGCCCTCATGGCAGGACCAAGTACTGTCTAGACCATCCCTGATAGACATTTATCGAACCTGTTCTTAAATATCTCCAGAGATGGAGATTCTACAACTTCCCCAGGCAGTTTATTCCACTGTTTGACCACCTTGACAGTTAGGAACTTTTTCCTAATGTCCAACCTATGCCTCACTTACTGCAGTTTAAGGGAAAATGAGCTAGAAGGATCCTGCAGTTCCTGTTTCATCCTTGCCTTTCATTGGCTGTGACTGGCCTCTCGCATTGCCATACGGTGGCCAATGAAATCGGGCCCTTGGGACTAGAATTGGAGGAGCAGCGGTGACTAAGGTAGGTTTGTCCACCTTGTTGGCTGAGATAATGGGAGGTGCTAATTTTGGCAGAGTTTGTTCAGGTGGGGTTAAGGTCAGGGCCTCTTTGGGTGGATGGGTTAGTCCCAGAGGCCAGTTTGCGGCTGAGGCGGGTTAATCTTGGAGATGGGGGGACAGGTTTGGGGCTGAGAGGGGTTAAGCCATGTATAAGACTGTTCAGGATTCCACAAATTTCTTTTGAGTTTAAAAGTGTTCTGTGGCTAAATAAAATTGGGAAACACGGCAGTAGCGTATTAGGAACGTTCCAGATGTGAAATGCTGTAGTTTGGTACAAACTTCAAGATAAGGAGTGATAAGGTAGGTCTCCCTCTTGTTGGGTCTCTGGTCTGACCTGGGTCCCTTTGCAAATGTCCCTATTATGAAATGATAAGAGGAGACCCACTAAAAACACTTTGGCCATTTCTACACATTCCACTTTCTCTGAAAGTGGCATGCTAGTAAACAGCCTGAAATATGCTAATGAGGTGCAGATGCAAATTCCCTGCACCTCATTAGCATAAGGTCACATAATTTGGAGTCCAGAAGATGCTCTTCCAACTGCAAAACAACATGTAGAGGCGCAGCCCCTGGGGGAGCCTACAGAAGGAGGACTTCATTCTGGAAGACCCCCCATGGGCCGCGCTTCTACACGTTGTTCTGAAGTCCGGAAGATGCTCTTCCGGACTCCAGATCATGTGACCTTATGCTAATGAGGTGCGGGGAGTTTGCATCTGTGTCTCATTAGCATATTTTGGGCTGTTTATTAGCATGCCACTTTTGAAGAAAGTGACGTGTGGAAACCGCCTTTGTGTAACCATATGTCAGGTGCACAGGAGAAAAGTCAGCTACACAGAGGCTTGGTTTTTCATGCAGAAATCCCACTGAAGTCAATGGGAGCTGTGGGTACTGAGCATCTTTGAAAATCAGGCCCTAAGAGCCTAACCATTCTTTCATTTTCCTGTTCATCAAAGCCCAGTTCTAGGATAGCTTCTGGCATATTAGGCACTGAGGGTGTAGATGCTAAGAAAGAAGTGGGCCAGTAGAAAAGAGGCATTTCTGGTTCCATCAAGTGTCTTGCAGCCTTTTCAGCAAATTGTCACAGAAGAACAAACCCCCAAGAGGAGGGTGATCCACACAAACTGTTGTTGGTCTGCTCTCCACACAGTCACAGGGAATAATCAGTAGTGAAAGATTTGCTCCCTTGACCCTGATAAACTATCTGGGCTCAGTGCTGAAGAAGAAAAGGAACCTTAGCAGAGTCATGCCTCGGTTGTCACAGTCTGGAGGGGAAATGTCTTTGCCAGCCTTGTCTCCAACATCCTGAGGCTCACACAGCTGCACTGCACTCCAACCTCAGTTTAATGATTAATGTCACTGCACAATCACCATAGTGGAGTGTCTAACCTGGTTCCCATCCTGAGATAAACTATACTAGTGGTTCTCAACCCAGGTACCTGCACACCTTTGGGTACTCAGAGGTCTTCTAGGGGTTTCATCAACTCATCTACCTACTTACCTATTTTTACAACAGGTTTACATAGAAAGCATTATCAAAGTCAGTACAAACAAATTTCATGCAATGACTTGTTTGTACAGCTCTGTGTTCTGCACGCCCCGGCTTAAGTGCAATATTTATGTTCCAATTCATTTATTTTATAATTTTATGGCAATAAGCAAGTTGTCAGTTATAGTGTGTTGCAACACTTTTGTATTTTAAGGTCTGATTTTAGAAGCAAGTAGTTTTTAAAAGTGAGGTGAAACTTTTGTCTTGCATGTTCCCATCAGACTCCTGAAAGGCTACCCTTACCTAGAAAGGTTGAGAACCACTGCTTGAAACAAATGCATTGCAATGGTAGAAAAAAAAAATTGTGTCTGAAAATTGTAGGTACTTAAGAATTTTTTTTAAGGGGTACTTTTTTTTTTAAAATAAAGATTGAGAAACACTGCACTATGATCATATTTCCCCCTATGAAGACAATGGCATTTCAACAGGAATTAATTTAGCCCAAACTAGTTTTGTGAGTTCTGGTCCTGGAGGAGAGTAGAAATTATGCAAACCTTTTTCCTTTGAAAATAGAAAGTTGCCCTTCCTAAGGGGGTGTATTTGTTTCCGGTTTTTTCCTCTGTTGGAATTGTCATTGTTCTCCACAGTGTTTGCGTACAAAGTACAGTGGAAACAAAAAAGCCGTCATGTAGCACTTTAAAAGCTAACAAAATAATCTATTGCATGATGAGCTTTCATTAGTATTTATAGTGCTACGTGACTGCTTTTTTTGGACATGAAAGCTCATCACCTAATAAATTATTTTGTTAGTCTTTAAAGTGCTGCATGATTGCTTTTTTGTTTTGATAGATTACAGAATGACATGGCTATCTCTCTGGTACTATTGTACAGTGGAACTGCACCCAGAAGGACTGAATGTGACATTATCCAGAGGTGATGTGTAAGTTGCACCTGAGTGAGTTGGCGTAATGAAGTCTAGACTGATGTAAAGCTGAGGTGTTCTGAGCCTGTTGGGCAAGGCCAGGAGAGGAGCATGTGAGGTCTATTCCAAAACTGACGTCTTCCACTTGCGCTGCCTCAGGCACATCCTTGGAATATCATGGAAGGACAGAGTGACCAACACCGCCGTCCTCGAGCAAGCTAGAATCCCAACCATGCACACCCTCCTCAGACAGCGTCGGCTCCACTGGCTTGGCCATGTCCACAGGATGAATGATGGAAGGATTCCAAAAGACATCCTGTATGGTGAGCTAGCCTCTGGCAAAAGACCTCCTGGACGCCCCCAGTTGCGCTACAAAGATGTCTGCAAGAGAGACCTCAGAGAGGTAGACATCGAGCTGGACAACTGGGAAGAACTAGTAGACGACCGCAGCAGATGGAGGCAGGGGTTACACAAGGGCCTTCAGAAGGGCGAGATGAAGATCAGACAGCTAGCAGAGGAGAAGCGAGCGCACAGAAAGCACAATAAGGACTTGCCAGACACCCACCAGATCTGCAAGAGATGCAGGAAGGACTGTCACTCTCGTGTGGGCCTTCATAGTCACAGTAGACACTGTAAATGAAGTCCTCAATTGAAACTATAAAGGGCGCGATCCATAGTCTATGCAGACTGAAGGATGCCTACTATGCCTTCTAACACCTTCAATTCATCCACCTCCTTAGAGGAGTAATTTGCACCAGTTTAGAAATGGTTTATCTGAGACACAAAGTAAGTGCGGGAATATCTTTCATGTATCAGGCTGAATCTGATCCTGAGGAGCGCACACAATACAAACAATGAATAATAATGAAAATACAGGTGCTGGGGACCCAAATTATATACATTCCACAAATAAATGTGCCAGAATAACCCAGGTGAGCCTCTACCACATCAGCTAAAAGCCAGCTAGCTTTTTCATCCAGCAGAGGCTCATACACTAAGCTCCAGAGGTCCCAGGGTCAACTCTGCCTGCAGATGACTGGATTGTGCAGCTGTCACACCAAAATATCCTTGCTATTAGACTTTAGGCTATGTCTAGACTAGAGGGTCTTGTCGACCAAACCCGTGGAGCATCTGCATTCCCAAGGGTGTTCTGTTGACAGTGAGTCAACAGAATGCAGCATTTGTGTCAACAGCTGTACCCCACTTGCTGTGAGGAAGAACGCCGCTATCGACAGATATCTGTCAACAAAAATGCACTCTGGAGGTTCCAGGGGCGATTCTGTCAATAGAAATGGCTTCCAGGACACCGGGCAACCCTGTCTGCTGTGCTTCCAGTTGGCCATTTTGCCAATCGAGCAGCCAGGCAGTCTGGCCACTCTCTGTTAACAGAGCGGACAGCTTTTTCAATCCGCTTTCGTGGTCTGGACATGACCTACCAACAGAAGTTTTGTTGCAAAATATCTTCCGACAAAAGCTTCTGTCAACAAATCACTCTAATCTAGACTTAGCCACAGACTGGTTGTGTGTGGGAGGGAAAATGAATAAATAGGCACAATTTCCTTTAAAATACATTTAATCTGAATTACTTGAAGCCTGAGCTTTAAACCCCTGCAATGGATGCCAAATTTGACATAGAAAAAAGGTGAAATCACAAGCAGACATTCACCAGATTGACCATTTAGGAGTCTGAGTGGGTATGGGTTTGAGGTGAATATTCTAAAGTTTGCATTGCCCTTTGAAAAGCGCTGATGTAGTTCTTGTCACTTTAAATTAACTTTCAATAAGAGGGACTGACAGAAACATGAAGAAGTGTGAACTATATTTGACTGATATTCTGTCAAATATTGCATGGGGTTATGATCCACAACTTTTCCCATCTGCTGTTCAAACCTGAATCCTTGAATGCACAATGGATTAATTACCATATTTTGTTCTGATTTCACTTAGTGATCTAGGACTCTGAATGTTAAATGTACCCTTAGAAATGGAAGGCAGGTGGAGAGTAAGTTACGTGGGGGCTTCTTTAACCATTTTTATACCCATAAACATTATTATGCACACACCTCATGCCCTGAAATCTTGAGCTCCCACTAATCAACAAAAATTGCAGTACTTAGAAGATGAGTCAGCTTCTTTGCTTGCAGGTTTTTTTTTTCAATTGTTTTTCAATGCAGCATTTTCTGTCTTAGGATCTCTAAGCATTTAATGGGCCTTATTAATTTATGTCGCCTGTGACCAGAGTTGAATTAACTCTTCCAGGGACTTGAAGCTATTACATTTCGTGAGGCCTTCTAGGCTCTGGGGTGGGGCTGAAGCTAAAGAATTTACGGTGCAGGAAGGGGCTGTGAGTTGTATGCAGGAGGGGTGAGAACTCCAACTGGGCAGGCTCTGGAGTGGGCTGAAGAGCTTGGGAGCCAGGAGGAAATCCAGGGCCAGGTCACAGGACTGGGATGCAGGGTCTGAGAGGGAGCAAAGGAATTAGAGTGTAGGAGGGGGCTCTGGGTTGGAGCAGAGGGTTGTGGTGTGGGAAGGGTCTCAGGGCTGGGGTGGGAGTTTGGAGTATGGGGCACTTAGCTGGGCCAGCCCACTTTTAGTATGGAGGGGATGCAGATGGCATCCTCTCTCTTCCAGCACACTTGGTACCTGACTGGTGCTGGATGAGATAATTTGCCGAACAATGGATGATCAATATCATCCAGTGCATTACTAACACTTCTACTGCTTCCTGGGCTCTTAAAAGACATTTAGGGGCAAGTTACAGGTACATAACAGCACAGAACACTGAGAGCCAGGACTGGTGGCTATAAACAAACTTTATGGGACCACAGAAAACTTGGCCACACCCATAGTAAGTGATTATCTGGCTAACTAAAATCATGCTGGACGAGTGAGTTCCAGATTGGAGAGCTTCAACCTGTATAATAGACTGATCACTTATCTTCCAAGATGTGAAATTCCTTCTTTCCATTCCCGTCTCCCACCTCAGAACTCAGACTGTAGTACTGTCCCATAATACTCTAGTTAGTGCTTGTGCAGTACTATGCACTGTCCATTCACACCAATCATTTAAAACACGTAAACAGTCATTTAAACAATGTTGATTATGGGCAGCTTTGCACTGCAAACATGAGGTCTGTATGTTCTTTATATTAATGTATTATATTCTAATATATATTTAGTATACCTATATTATTCTGGTATATATTTATTGTATCTAATTTATATTAAGAGATTTTTCAGTTCACTAGTAACTGTATTTTTTTTTAAAAAGGCTTGGGTTGAGCTGAAAAATAGTCAAATTGTTTTGATTTAAAGTTACAAAACACTAGCGTAACAGAAACAGCAACACTTTCTGTTCTCTGTGGCATATTGTTAGCTTTGTCCCGGTAATCCTGAACCTGCCTAAGAATATAGAACATGATCCTTTTAACCTCTGCAGCCCCACCCCCAAGTTTATAGAATGCCAGGTGACTCGATGTAGTCTCATCTTTTGAAGAGGCCTTTCTGGCCTTACAACTTATACAAATATGAAAATGGCTATGTTGTCAAAACTTTGTGTGAAAGAGAAATTTCAGGGGCACAAAAATGACATAACCTATATTACACATTTTTGAATGGTGTATGAAGCTTTATCAGTACATCCAGGAGACCTTTCCAGTGAAGTCAAAAGCCTAAGGGAAGCTTGTGATGAGAGCTGGATAAATATCAGGTTTTTCAGTTCACTAGTAACGGTAGTTTTTTAAAAAAAGGTTTGGATTGAGCTGAAAAATAACTTTCTGGAATGTTTAGCATGTCAAAAAGTTGAAAAAACATTCTTGTAGGGTCAAATCAAGTATTGAGCACTGCTTAATATTTTAAATTAAATCAATTTAAATGAAATTTCAAAAGACAAAGCTGTTTCAAATGAAAAAAGGGCCCGTTTCATTTCTAAAGTATTCAAATTATTTTGGCAATTTTTTTCATTTCATTTGGGGAAGCAGGGAAGCGACTGACAAAATTTGGCAAAATCTATACAAATTCTCTCAATGTTTGTGTGGCCAAAGTTGTATTTTTTGCCAAACACTGGTTTGGTCATAAAGGTTCACAAGACTTTGTTTGTGACATACCAGAGACATTCCATACGTCAGAGAACTCTGTATACCTCACTGCTAAGATAATACAGAATTATTGAGGTGTCAGCAGCAGTCACACAAAGGTTTTTAGATGGCACCAAGCCAGGGGTATGAATTGAACAAAATGATCACCTCTATGGCTACATCTGCACTATGAGATAAATTTGACTTTATTAAATTTGATTTTATAACTCTGGGTTTTATAAATTCAATTTTCAGTATCCTCACTTCCCACAAAGTTGACACAAAGTCGAGTTAAGTGCTGCCACACAAGAGTGGCCAAACACTGACTGTTGCAGCAGTGCATCGTGGGAACCTATCCCACAGTTCCCTCAGCCTCTCATTCTGCACCCTACCCCTGGGACCTGCTGCATCCCCACCACTGGCAGCACACACTCTGCTGCCTGGTTCTCAGATCCCTGTAGCTTGGGGGAGCTGGGAAATTAACCAGTGTTGCTGCATCTGGCTCGTGGAAGCCAGGAGCCAGGTGCAGCAGGGAGCCAGGTGCTGTGCTGGTCAGTTTCCCAGCCCCGAAGAGTGGCAGAGAACCAGGAGCCAGGTGCAGCAGCCCCAAGAGTTTCCCAGCTCCCTGCCATTTGCAGGAGCCAGGAAACTGACCAGGACTGCTGCACTGCTCAGTTTCCCGGCTTCAGCAAGTGGCAGGGAGCGGGGACCCAGGTACAGCAGTGCCAGTCAGCCTCTGGAGGCTAACAAATTCAATTCAAAGACATGGCACTTCCACACTAGCCTTCATTCGAACTGTTAAATTTGAACTTGACACTATACCCGCCGGGTTCCAATGATATTGATATTAGTGCTCCTTAAATCAAGCTAACGGTATTTACAGTGAAGACAATCGGTACAGTCAAGCTAACTGCCTTAAATTTGAATTTATTTCACAGTGTAGATGCAGCCTATAATGAAACAGGCTGATGTCTCAGATCCCCAAGTCCCTGGAAGTTTGGAGGAGGGTATGCAGAACCTGAACCCAGCTCTGTCTTGACATGAACTTTGTACTAGGCCTACATGTCTGTGAAAGTCATACACATATCCCATATTGGAACATCCATGAACTTAGGGGAAGGACTGAGAGCTGTAGTCAAATTTTGCTCACAATGGTGATTGTGGTATGCACCTATGTATCTTAAAGACTATTCCCCTTCCCTTTTCTGCATGCTGTATTTTTAAATTCCTGCTAGTGGGGCAGCTGGGAAGCAGACACCATTCCACATTCAGCTGTGAATGAAACAGCATGGCTGTGGCCACACTTGGCCAAAACTTCGAAATGGCCATTTTGAAGATTACTAATGAGGCGCTGAATTAAATATTCAGCGCTTCATTAGCATTAGGACACTTCTGGCCATGGCACTTCGAAAGCGCCGCCTTCAAAAACATGTGGCTCGGTGCAGCTATATGGAGGTCCTTTTTGAAAGGACCCCGCTCCTTTCGAAATCCCCTTATTCCTCTCAGCAGAGGAAAAGGACCCCCCCCCCGTGTAGCCCCGTGCTTTCGAAAGCGGTGCTTTTGAAGTGTTGCGGCCAGAAGCGTCCTAATGCTAATGAAGCACTGAATATTCAGTTCAGCGCCTCATTAGTAATCTTCAAAATGGCCATTTGCATGGCCATTTCGAAGTTTTGGCCAAGTGTGGCCACAGCCCATGAGTTTGCCACTCTTCAGGGACTGGAAAACAAAATAGTAACAAATTCAGTGTTATACACAGGGGATTCTGGTCATGAGTGGCGGGTGGCGCTAAGCCCTGCACAGTAGTTCCTAGCTGATAACCATACTAGACACAGCGTGTGTGGCACTTGCAACAGCAACTTGGGGTGTTGTAAGGTGCCTGCCCTGGTGTAGGTAAATAGCACCAGGAGGCTTCCAGGCAACATAACACAGGAGAAGGGAGTCTAGTCTTCCAGGGAGTATAGCCCAATGAGTTCCCTGTCTACAGAAGGTAGGATTCTGGGCTCCCTGAAGTTGTGGCCCTGCCTTATTGACTCTAACCCTGTTTAACAATGTGAAGGTGTGGGGTGTTGTCAGAATTGGAGGAGTTGAATGGGAAGAGAAAGGTTCTGAGGCAGGACAGTGAGGGCAGGTGTCTTCTGAGTTGGAAAGGCAGCCCAGAGAGGGATTTTCTGCACTGGAAGGTGAGTTCTAATCTTGAGGGAACACATAAGAGTGGGAGACAGCTGAGGAGGTCAGGAGAGTGAAAAGTGTCCAGTTGTTGGGCAGGAGTTGCAGGGGTTGATCTGGGGGGTGGGAGGGGTTTTTCAGTCTGATAGTCATGAAGAAGGGGGATTAGGCAGGACAGTGGAAAGAGGGAGGGCTTGAGTGGACTGTGTGAATGAAGCCAGGTGCTTGGGTGGTGGAGGCAGGAGGATCATAGTTACATTGGGGAGAGGGTCAGGAGAGGCAGAGAATAGGCTGTGAGTTTGGGAAGACAGGAAGGGGCACGCTGCAGAGAAACAAAGCAAATTTCTCTAAACAGCCCTTTACCACAAAATATCTGAGCTTTTCACTCGCAGAGGGAATCTTTTACCACTGCCTCCGCGACCTATCTCATCTCCACTCTGCCCTGTGTTATTGTTTGGAGAGTCCCCTCACCCTGCAGGGAGGGCACACTAGAGGATGGGTGAGCAGAGATCTATTGTACTTTGCCATTCCACTACTTACGCTGGGCATTAGCCATTCCTGATTATGTGCACCTTGTATTTCCTGTGTTCGTTATACTGTTTGGAGCCGGCTGTTTCAGACAACGGTTTTGTACATGGTCCTTGTTAATCTTAGTTAATGGTCTGGTCTGTTGGACTCAGCCATGGCTAAACAGCCAAGTGTCCAAAACAGAGCCTATGGTTGACAAGAAACCATTCAAAAAAAGACCCACATATTTCTGCCTGTTTGCCTAATCTCTTTCTTTGCCTTTGTACTTACAGAGTTCCCATCATCATAATATCTGATCACCTTTATTAGTTGAACACTGTCTATCTCTGGCAAAAGCATGAATATGGAAACTCTGTCCACAGCCAAATCTGTGCACACCAGTGCAAGACAAATATTGGTCACAGTGTGCCACCATTCAATGCACGGAATTCCTATTAGGAGTCAATGGGAATTTTGCATAAATATCAATGAAAAGATGTGACCCTTTTTAAAACATAGCCGTCTGTGGCGTAAATGGCACTGCCTGTGCTGAGCACAGAAGATCAAACCTCCGCTTCTCTAGCTGTTCCCTTTTGCTAGCATGCCCTTCGGAATGTGCCTTTTTCACCCCAACTAGCCTCTAACTAGCATCCCAAAATGGCTTTCAGTAAAAGTGTTGTAAAAATGTAAAAAGCCAGCAGTGCCTGGGTTTTCAGGCACTTATAAATATTATCGCTGATTATTCACACCTGAGCTCACTGCTTGGTGCATTTTTTACTATCCGTGAGAAATTCAGAAATAAAATAACTGTGTTATTAAATGGAGGGGGTTAACATCATTATATCTAACGGTAAAAGCACTGTCTGAAATCACCTCAGAGGGATGTTGACTGAAAGCAGCTGCCAGTTCAGCTGGTGGTTTAGGATGTTCTATTGCTTAGCTACTAAATAAATCCCCTTTTGCCCTGAGCTGCCTCCAGCAAACCCTTAGCCTTCCCCACTCTGTCTTCCCCACACTGTTTCTCTATTTTTCCTCATAATCTCAGCCCTGATTCTCTTTTTCCCATTCTTCTGAATGTTGAAGTCATGACCTTTGTGGTTTATAGGCCACAAGAGACTGAGCTAAATGTGTTAGCACAGAGTCAAAACAAGTAATAGCTAGCCAATTAAATTAATAATCCATATTGTTACAATGTTTAACCACGGCTGTTTCCTCAGTGGTCTGTTTAAATCACAGCCAAGTCCTGACCTATTAAAATGAATAACTGGAATTATGAGAAACTCTATTTAATAAACGCAGCAAGGAACGCAACACAATTGGGTATGAAATATTTATTACCAGTTTAAGCAGCAGCAGCTAGCTGAAATTGAAGACGGGATTAATGAAGGAGTTTTAATTTCTGGGTGAGAGAGGAAAACTTAAACCAAAGAGCATTTCCTTGTTTTCCTGGCACAGCTGAGACTTGAGATGGGAGCACACGATTCACCATTTCCCCTGTAGAGCTCTCCAGCCTTGCTCGACTCAGGCCGAGATCAAAGCAAGCAGACTCCAGACAAGTGGCTCAAGTGGCTACAGAAACCCCAGGGAATAAGGGCTGGAGCACTAGACATGAGCCGTCTTGGATTTTAAAATTAAAACTCCTGCCAACTGCTATCCTAGGGAGAGCTAATGGGTGGACCAGTGCAATTCTATTGACAGCAGCCTATATCTGTGCATTTTATATCTGTGCATTATACCATGGCCACTGAATGTTCTTCTCTCTGAAATTTGTCAGACTCAACATATCTTTGGGGAGAAAACGTTTTAAACCAGTGCTGTTTCACTTGTTCATTAAAGCGAGAGAACTCCAAAATCTACAGATCTATATTCATATTTCAGTGTCATGTACGTCATTCTCCACCCAAAACAAAAAATTCCAAAGTAAATTTCCTCTAACATACCAATGGGAAGGGTGTGAGGGTCTGAAAGGAGGCAACTGTCCAAGCAAGAATGTTGTCCTTTGTTTTCTGCCGAACTCTGTGTAATCAAAAGATTAATACTGTGCAAAAGCCAGTACAGTAGAGCCATTATGAGGTACCACGTCAAGGAGCTATGTAATAATCTCTCTGGGCTGCACCCTCAGCTGGTGCCACATGCCAGTAATAAGGTATGCTTTCGGACATCTGGGGGATCATGGTTCCACACCAGAAATTGGCACAATCCGTCAGCAAGGCTGTGAAGCCGTAAACCACTACTCTAATTCAAGACAATACCGAGGACTACCAGCACTTCCAGAGGGTTCATTGTAGTCCGCGCTCTGATGCTTCCGTGAGCGGTACATCTTTTTTTTTTTTTTTTTTTTTTTTGAACATTAGTCCCCATGAAGTCTACCAGACAGGCAGCAGGAGAGACCAAAGTCTCCCATTTCATCACAGGATAAATACAGCACGGACTGAAGTGGGGCTAGTTACTAGATGGAGTGCCATCTGTACGCTTTTGCCCTACCCTTGAGGAACCACATCTTGGGATAATTCAGTCACCACAACCTCTTAGGCCCCCTGGTAAGACTGTCAAGTATGTCACTTATGCTGGTGACATCCACTAGGAAGTCAATGAAAATGTAAAGCAGTGAACAATATTCCTAGGTGAGATCATTTGGGTTGAGATAGCCAAGTAAGCGTTCATCTCACATGCAGACTCTCTCAGGACTTTAGCTCATCTGAGTTCAGATGGTAGGATGGTAGAGTATGAAAAATTTGAGCTGGATTACATAGGAATGTTGATTCTCTTCAGCTCCTATCTTTGCAAAGGACACAGTTTGCTGTTGGTCAGAGGTGTCCAATATGTTCGTCATTTGCCACATGTGGTGAATAGGATGCTACATTGTGGTAAATACAGGGGTAGCCGACTGGTGGCTCTCAAGCTGCGTGCGGCTCTTGGAGCCTCTAAATGTGGCGCCTGCTGAGAGCCTCATGTGAGGAGTGCCATTTGCCTGCTCTGTGCACACACCCCACCACTTGGTGGGAGAACCGCATTAAGGCAGAAGCCCTGGTGGTGGCTCCAGTGGCTCTGGTGAGTCACCAGCACTGAATTAGAGCAGAGGACGGGGGCAGTGCCTGGCTCTGGGGAAGAGCATTGGGGGGCGGGGGGCTGAAGTTCCTAGCTCTGGGGTGCTTGGCTCTGGGGGAGGTTGAGGGCCTTTATTTAGGGCAGGGTGGAGGAAGCTGGGAGTGCGTGGCTCTATAAAGTTTTGTATAACATAATGTGGCGGATATGGAAAGATGACAACCACAAGTGTGGCAAGCTTTTAATTCCCATTGGATACCGCTGCGGTTGGTGTTCTCCTGCTCCCAGTTGAGATCAGGCCTGTTCTGCTGGGTGCTGTGCAAACACTTATTAAAATACTTCCCCTGCCTTAAAGAGGTTACAGACTAAGCAGAGCCAAATCAAAGGGTCAAAGCAAGGAAGGACAGTAGAATCCCTAATGTCTGAACTCATTCGAGATTGTGTTTGTTAAATGGAGGCTGAACTGCATTATTTTCATGGGTTTACATACAGATGGAGACCGGAGAGCGACAGACTAGGTGTCTTGCCGGTGGTCATATCAGGAGTAGGTGGTGGCATCTGGGACTGCACCCAGATTTCCTCAGCCCTACTCTGGTGCCTGAACTACCACTGTTAAACTACTAATGGTTTTCCCCAAGTCCTCTTTTAACAGGTTTTTTTAGTACCTTGTACCTTCAGTCTTGAAATGCTTCCTCCCCTGAAAGAGTTAAGCTGGTCATTTGTAAAGCCTCTCTGCAAGAGAAATCTTTTCCCAGTTGTATCTTGCCCACTCACTTACCACCTAGGACTCAATATAGGAAGATTTTTATTCTTTTCATAATTGTAATGACCATTAATTGACTTGATGCGCCATTCCTCTCACAGCACTTTGCAAACGTATCGATGTAGAACCCAACCAAAGGCCTTTTTGAGTCAATAGGCATCTGTCCACTAATTTTGTGGGCTTTGGATCAGGCCTCCATGAAAGCCTTTTCTCATGACACTAATGTGCAGCTGCACTTGGGGTGGAACATTGCAGCTGTTCAATAGCATACAACAATGACACATAACAGTTTAGATCAGAGATGCTATCTCCAACAGAAACAGCCAGTAAAACTTTGAGCAAGCAGAACACAGCGGGAAATTGGGTTCAACCACTGCATTCGAGTGAGACATGATCAGGTACGTTCATTTTGTGGTACATCACTTTTAAAAGACTCCTCTTATGAGGGGTCCTACGACCAGACTTAACTGCTTGATGAGATATAATTTTAAAGTGAACTCACTTCTCTATGAAGTAAGCTATTAATTATCTAAACGCTGTCTCTACTACTGGTTGAACTGCTGTAATCAGGAACCTTCTCAGCAGGCAACACCCATAATCCAGCAGATTTTGGTTACCTGAATGGCCACTTATCATGGGTGTGAACAAGTTTCCCACTTCCCCATAAAATTTGTTTATGGCCACCAGTCCTGGCTCTCAGTGTTCTGGGCTATTATTTAGCTGTAATTTACCCCCAAATGTCTTCTAAGAGCCCAGTGAGCAGTGGAAGTGTTGATAATGTGCTAGACAATATTGACCTTCCGTGGTCTGGCAAATTCTCTCATCCAATCAGGTCCCGAGGGTGCTGGACGAGAGAGGTTCAGCCTGTAGTGAATCTTATATCAACAAGGTCTTCTTCCTCACCTATGTTTTATTACAGCTGGCTTATGTACTTTATTTATGTAGTTTAATTTCTGTGTATACACCCATGTTTTATACTCTGTAAACCTTTATATTAAAACAAATTTTAAAAAAGCTTCAGTGTGATTTCAAAATTATGCTTCTCTTACATTAATTTACTCTGTAGGGTTATAAGAATAAGTCAATTGAAAAAGGAAAAAGAGTTGTCCATGAATCATGATTATGTGTATGTTAGTTTACTAGGCCCTCAATTAGGCACTCGATTGTGGTGCTAAACAGGCACGTGCGCCTTTAAAAATTGCCATTCCTCTAGACCAACACATTTATTTGTAGGGGAGATGGCAGGGTCTTCATAGTGGATGCTGTAAATTTTAATGAACTTTTGTGAAATGAAAGATGCACAGTATCGTTAGCCTTGTTTTATTTTTGTGCTTTCCTTTGGACACCCAGGACCATGCTCTAGCAAGGAGTGTCATATGTTCAGACCGTTAACACAAATCAACGCTACCTGCATCTGCTGTTGCTCTTCCTCATGGGAGAAGACATCTGCTCTAGTCCAACCCTTCTGAAAAGTACAGGTATGAGGGTGTGATCTACACACACACAAGCAGTGATCTCTACTAAGGTGTGTTCCTGCTCCACCCTGTCTTCCTGCCTCTCAGGTTTTCTATTCCTGTTCTTGCTCTGAATGAATTGGGGTGACTCTTCTTATTGCCTATGTTATTAGAGAGTGTGGATTTATTTTGACCATCTCCTCAGGAGGTGCAGCTGCTCTCTCAGCCAGGGTCCTGGAACAGTTCTTATAGCGGGGGTGCTGGGAACCACTGAATCCTCCCATGCCAGAAATTTCCATCCTACACCAGTGTTCTCTGAAAGCTGACCGCTAGGGCAGCCACCCAGGAAAGATTCAGGTACCACCCAGCTGATTAGCAGAGCAACCACAGCCTCCCACAGCTGGCAGCATGTGTTTCTGTTGGTGGTGCACATCCACTCTTGCCTTTGTAAACCGAACAAAATTTATTCTGCCCAGGGATGGAAAAAATTAGAGGGAACACTACCTGCACCCTTAGATCCAACTCCTATGTCTCTAATTAGTGGCAAAATTTAGCCCCAATTTTTTTCTTAACATGCATATTTAAGTGTACAGTAGATGTTCCAACAAAACAAAGCAGCAGAAATGTAGCACTTTGAAGACTAACAAAATGATTTATTCGGTGATGAGCTTTCTTGGGACAGATGAAGTGGGTCTGTCTCACGAAAGATCATCACCAAATAAATCATTTTGTTAGTCTTTAGAGTGCTACATTTCTGCTGCTTTGTTTTGTTGGAGTGCAGACTAACACATCTACCTCTCTGTTATTTAATAGATGTGCCAGTTAGGGCTGTCCAAAAGGAATCAGGGCCCTTTGAAAAGTCCAGCCGCTACTCTTAACCATCACCTGTTGTACACATCACAATGCATGTAAATGCCATCGACTGCCTACTTTCAGTAGCACCCCCATAGGTGACTTAGCATTATGATCCCCATTTCATAGGGAATCTAAAACCCAGTGAGATGAAAAGGCCCCACAGCAAGTCAGTGGAAGAACCAGAGGAAGAATATAGGACCTTTATATCTCACGTGTGCCAGGCCTATTCCGCCAAACCGTGTTCCCTCCCAGTAGCCATATAATTAATCAGGGTTGGGGAAGTATTTGACCCATAATACAAGTCATAGTCTTCCGTTCAGCTGGAAATGAGGGATGTGTAGGGGAGTCCTTTCAATGGGTGCCCTGTGCAAAGATTTGTGAATTTAAAATATGATTTGATAGCATCTCACAAAAGTTTGACTATCTTGAAATAGAATCTTCTTCATGCACCACTGATGGGCAGCATGGAGATGCAGCACTAAGTAAGGTTTTCACTGAGCTACTATACTCTGGTCCTATCTACTCTTAAGTGTGTTTTGAAAAAACTTCCTAGTGTCACTAGCACTGGATTAGCTCCATTAGCATTAGGAGTGTTGGGAACACAGGTGTTGTATGCACCCTATTGTTTAGCCCTGTTCTGAGCAGGGTAATAAGATGTCTTGCTGCCTATATCAGTCAGGTGCTCGCCTACACTAAGCCTCCAAATGTTGGTAGCACCAATGGAGCAAAACAGTACCTGCAAGGGTGAGAAATTTTTCCTGTTTAGCCAGGGATGCTGAGATCCTTTTCTCTGATCACATTTGCAGTGTGGAAGTTGGCCCACATGAAGACTTGATCCAAAACCCACTGAAGACAATAGAAAGATTCCCATTGATGTCAGTGAGCTTTGGGATAGGAGTTATAATAATAATAATTATAAACCGTTCTCACTTACTGCACCCAGAGTCACTCCCAGACAGATAAACAGATAGATGTTTCCATACTGCTTTCAAAACCTATTTAGCTTTATGGGCTACAGATGGGAGATGAGGAGTGCTGGGGAACTTGAACTCAATCCTTGACTTTCACGTCCTTCGTATTCCCTCCCCAACACCCAGAACAAAATTCATGGCAAAGCAAAGTTCACCCATTTTGATTTAGATACAAAATGTTTCGGAGTTCTAATTAGTGGCAGGGGAGGAAAGGTTGTTTGATGATAACAAATTGACAAACTGAATGAAAACATAAAAGGCAGGTAGCACAAACAACAGAAAAGTAAGAAACAACAAACCCGTAAGGAAAAATTCTGCCCTGTAATTTGCCATTCTCCTTCCTCAGAGTCTTGATAATATAGATGTTAATGTTTTTTTTTAACAGGAAGTAATATGACATTCTATTTAATTTCCTTCAAAACAAGACAATTTGGCTCACCAAATATAGCCTGACAAAGAAAAATAGGAATTTGCTGATCAAAGATCAAAGTGTGCAGCACTCCACCTTAAATCCCTCCTGCCCTATTAGCCCCCCCTTCATAGAGACAGAGAAACAAATTTCTCTCACATCAATGATGCCTCCATAATCAATTTCAAATAGCCCTTTGCATAGGGATGCAAATCTTAGCTTTCTCTTAATAAAGCATTTTAGAAGATGGATGTACTGATCTGATATTATTAAACGAAAAGTGGTCTCTTTTTAATCTAGAGATGCAGGGGCGTTAGTAACAGAGTGCATCAAAGGCCTGGTCTCTTTCTCTTCCTAATTATCAATAGTGTTTTATAATCTTATTAATATTGATACACAGTATACTGAAGATCTGTTAACGTATAATGTATGTGGAGGATAATTAACGAGATCCGAGTCAGATCAATCGCCTATTTGACAGCAAACGGTGTGTGGCTTATAAATTATACATATGCTAGGTATGGCTAGAAATGTTTAAAGTTTCAGTCCAATCCTTCCAGTAAGGCACTGGGGAAACTGAAGAACTTAAAGGCACAGTCCCTTGCTTGTTAGGTTGATACTGTACGCTCAGAGGAATAACTCTTATTTAAAAATCAAAGAGTTCCATTAACTGCCAAGATCTCATAGCAGCTCGGAAAACACACCTTCCCCTTGTGAAGTGCTGCAAAACAAAAGGTAAAATCTTGTAAGAAAAAGGATGATTAATAAAAGTGAGGTAATTTTCCTTTTGATTTCTGAAAGGAGGTAGCACACAGGATGTTCCAAATGACAGAATTGATCCCACATCTTTGGACTGGCCTTTAATAGGGTTTGACTTGCTAGTGCAGTAAATACAAGTCATAATTCCAATTAATATTGCATGTTTTGGTAGGTGTGAGAGCATGAAAGCTTTCCACAGATTTACTGCATGCTCCCCAAAGCAGCTGCTGTGTGATGAGAGGATGGGATGGAAATGTGGAAATAAAACTTTCCTTTTTTGTTGTTGTTAGGGAGCTTATGATGAGCATGGGGCTGAGATGAAAGGAGATGTCAAGTTTAACAAAAATAACATTTTATTAATAATAATAATTTACCTCTGGGGTACAACCTAAGCAGTAATGACTACTCAAGGCAGTGAAACATCAGCAGCATTGTGAAAATGCTTTTGATTTTCTCTGCTGTTCCAGAGGAGATCTTGGGACAAATTCAACCTTGGCATGACAGGGCATTTTCTTGCCATTTGATGTGAAGGGTGTATCTCAGGCATCTGTTTATAAATGTCCGTAGCTTGTGATTTGAAGACTTTTTAGTACTCCAGGTTTTGCATCCATGCAAGAGCACACTCTTCACAGTGGCGTCGAAGATGGGCAGTTTTCCCTTCACAGATATTATCTGCGAACTCACAAATGAGGAGCTTTGAAACCGAGCAGGACAAGAACCAATTGACATTGAAATCAAGAGAAGAAAATGGGGATGGCTAGGCTACACTCTCAGAAAACCGTCATCCAGCACAGTCCATCAAGCTCTCCCATGGAACCTGCAAGGAAAATGCAAAAGAGGCAGACCTCTGACAATGTGGAGAAGGTCTACTGAGATTGAAGGACAACAACTGGGGTACTCCTGGAGCCATCTTGAAGTTTTGTCCCAAGACAGAGTGAAGTGGAGGAGACTTGTAGATAACATATGTTCCACAAGGGTACAAGGGTTAAGTAGTAGTAGGAGTTACAGGGCATAATTTCCATTCCAGACGTATCCTCTGGAAACAAGGAAACCCCTAGTGTTTTACAGAGGAGTCACAGACTCAGATTAAGCAATTAGAATGTGAGCTGCTTGCTCTGGCAAAGCTCCTATGCAGGTTAATAGGAATTTTGTCTGCGTAAAGATATAGGTATTGCCAGACTGGATCCAACCACTGGTCCAGGTGGTCAGTCCTGCTGATGGGCAGCAGGAGCCAAATGGGGCAGTTGCCCTGGGGCCTGGCAGAGTTCTGGCGACAGTGGCTGCCCTACTAGCAGTGGCAGTGGCCAGAACCACCCTGGGCCCTTTAAATTGTTACTGAAGTACTGTGCTGCACACCTCAGCAGCATCAATGGGCAGGGTGTGCATCACCTTCTGGGCACTGCTGCGGGCTGCCCGCCCTTGGCTCCACCCCTTCCAGGAACACCGAGACAGCCCCTCCCCTATCTTGCCCAGGGGCTCACTGCATCTAGTCCAGTATCCTGCCTCTGACAACAGCCAGTACTGGAAGTTTCAGAGGAAGGTGCAGTAACCCCAGAGCAGACAGATGTGAGGTAATACCTCCCCTCCCGCCAGCCACTTACCAAAGTCCACGCTCACCCAAAGAGGTAGAGAGTGGTTTAAACCCTGACACACGAGGTTTGATCTCCTTTTTCCTACTTTCTTTATTAGCATGAACCATTGTGAGGTTATTCCAGTCACCAGTTACAAACTTCCAGTCCCTTTTGGAACCTTGCTGCATCATTGGCCTCAGTGCCCTCTGGAACACAAAATTTGGGCTTGCCAGAGCACAGGGCTTGAAATTGCACAGCAGCCCAAAGGCACTTCATTGCACATTACACAGACTACCTTAAAACCAGTTAACACCAGACCTGCCACTGGTGGGGGGAGGGAGGCAACAGGGGCAATAACTCCAGGGCCTGGTGATTCTAAAGGTGCTACAGGCCCTTTAAATCGCTGCTAGAACCCCAGGGAGCTCTGATGACTGCCAGGAGGGTGGGGGATAGCAAATGTAGTGCGGGCAGTGCTCAGGGTTGGCTGTCCCAGCCTGCACCTTCTGTCTGAGGCTCCACCCCTTCCAGGAATGCAAAACCACTTCCTGCCTCCCACATTGGCCAGGGACCTGGCAATCCTGAACATTATGCCTACCTAACAGTGGCAAAAGAGAGAGCCAGTAATGAAGGTTGACATGATAGAGGACACTCAGGCTTAGGGAAGTGTTCAGTGACACAACCCCTATGCTGCTGCGGTGGGGCCATTTCAGTCATTTAAATTATTTGGTTCATCCGCAGTGTGGAGGTTAAAATCTTTGACATCATTTTCTTTAATCCTGCTTCTTTTTTCCCACATGCCAGAACAGAGCAATCAGAATCTCATGTACTTTCCCCTGAGTATTTCAAAGGGCTGAACTAATGTGGATGAAATAACACTCACAGGCTAAATCTACACAGCAGCATTATTTCAAAATGAGCTATTCCAGAATAGCTTATTCCAGAATAGCTTATTTCAAAATATTGCGTCTACACACATAATGCCTTTTGAAGTAGCGCTCAGCTATATTGAAATAGAGTGTCCAGACACAAGAGAGCCTATTTCAGAACAGAGCCTTTAAATGCATTATAGCTTATTTTGAAGTAGCCCCTGTTCCCTGTCTACACAGCCCCTATTCCTCATAGAATGAGGTTTGCCATATTTGAAATAAGATGTATGCTATTTTGAGATTATTTCAAAATAGTGGTTGCATTGTGTAATGCTCACAAAGTTATTTTGGAATAGCATCCGTTATTCCGAAATAACTTTGCTGTGTAGACACACCCACAATGACCATTGGAGGTTGAGACCAGAATTTTCAATAATGGCCACAATTTTCAAACCTAGATCCAAAACACACAACCCCTCAAAGCAGTGGCAAGAGTAACTCAAATGACTTCCTCAAGATCACACGGTCAGTCAGCAACTGCATCAGGAACACACCCCAGATCTCCTGACCCCATAGTCTTGTGTTGTTACCACCAGAACATTCCTCCTTCCTCTTCTCCTTTAACCATTTTGTCTTTGCCTTATATAACTACTCTATGTCCTACCACTGGCTGTGTGACATCTAAGCATGTTTAAATCACTCAGATTAACAGGAAGCACTGTATTCTGGGACCTGTAGTCTCCCTTGCTCACAACTTCATATTTAAGGTGAAAGCTGCCACAATCTATTCTATTACATAGCATTTAAATGTGGCCCCAAGACTTCCAGGCCAGGTCTACATAGGCAGCCTTTGTTGACAGACATCACTATTGACAGAGAAACCTTGGCAGTACCTCTGTTAACAAATAGTGTCTACACACAAAAGCAGATCGAAAGAGCAAGCTGCTTTATTGACAGAAAGCAGCCAGGCTACCTTGCCCTCTCTCGACAGAATGGCTGACCGGAAGCTCTGCAAACAGGGCTGCCCGGGGAACTGGAAGCCCTCTCTGTCAACAGAAGTGTCTACATGGGCAGTCTGTCAACAAAAGACCATCAACAGAGGCATTATACTTGACTGGAAACAGGGATAACACTGCCAACTGAACAGCTGAGTTCTGTCAACAAACCCTCGACAGAGTGCTTTAACTGTGTAGATGCTCAGTGAGTTTTGTTGACAAAAGCCCAGTTTTGTCAACAGAAGCTGCCCGTGTAGATGCGGCCTTCACATGGCTACAGAGTAGGTAAAGGTTAGGCACTCCCATTCCTGAGAGTCCTTTATTTCCCACTGTTCTGTAACTCATCAAGTTCAATCTGAGTCTGCAGAAGTCATTCATTTCCATATTACACGTATCTTTTGCTCTGCTTTCTCTACACAATTTAGACCTGGTGAACAGTATTGATATAGCCTGTCAGAAAATTATTAAGCATTTGTCAAAACTCTCTTTTCTTCACCAAGTGCCCTAATTATGACTCATTGCTAAATCTTCCACCAATGAAAAATGAATTCAGAAGAGATGTATCCTCTTTGTCGCCTTTCAGAGGTGGACATCTAGGCATGTGCAGAATATATTGCATCATCCTGCATCTTATCCCACTAGAAAAGAAAACTAGCTTAGTTATCAAACTTGGGCCCCTACATTAGCCATCCACATTAAAAAAGCAAACAGACAAACAAACAAAAAAAAACCTAACAGTTCTGTAGCACCTTAAAGACTACCAATTTTATTTATTAGGTAATAAGCTTTTGTGGGCAAGACCTACTTCATCAGGTCAGAGGTCAGAAAGCTCATATCTAATAATTGGTAGTCTTTAAGGTGTCACAGGACAGCTTGGCTTTTTTGTGATGCTACGGACTAACTGGGCTACCCCTCTGAGAATATTAACCATCCAAATATCCTCAAGCATCCACATATCATTTTTATGTGCCCATTGTCAATTTGGCCATCCATGTTTGAACACTGGAGCAGGTGGGGCGGGGGAGAAACTGCATGTAATTTAAAGAAAACATTAACGTTCAGACACAAGCCAAACAGGATAAGGAAAAGATGGATTCAGGATGTCCCAACAGGGGTTGTGTTTCAGTACATGGAATGAAAGGTCGCTCCTTCCACGTGTGCGACAAAGCTGAGTTGGAAGCAAAGGAAGACCGTCCACACCCTACTGCAGTATTGACCTATACAGGCCACCCAAAAGGGACAAACAGGTCTCCACAGCTCAGTTGGTGTTTGGCGGAGACTGCCAGTGAAGATGCAGCAGGCATCCATTTTTGTGAAGGTTGTTTCATGATGACTGTGCTCTGGTGGTATTGTGAGACTCCAACCACCGCTTCCTGCATGAATTATATTTGGGTCTGCTCCCAAGGGCAGCCCCTTTGCTAATTACTGGGGGACAGGAAGCATTTCTTCAGGGCCTGGCAAGGGCACCTGACCCTAAAATACATAGACTATATCCTTCCACTTCCAACTCCTCTGTGTTGCCCTGTGGAACATACCTCTGTGGCCATAAATTTGACAGAACCAGGACAATAAGGGGCAGACTCTTCTACCCCAGTCCCCCAGTGTGGGATGCTGAACATACACCTACCCAACAATCAGATTTTTCTTCATGGAAATGAAACTGCTCATAACGCATTTAAGGCTTGTAGGAACTGTGACTATGGAAAATGCCTCAAGTAACCACTGACCAAGGGAGAGATTTTAAGGCCAAACAGGTCCCTGCCCTGCCCCTCCCTCTCTCCCATTTATCCGTCTTTTGTTTGCTCTAAATTGCTGCTTGATGCTCATTACCACCTCATTAAGCAGTAATGAGTGAAGAAAAGGAGGAGACTGAATGAAAGGAGACAGGGAGAAGAAAAGGGGGTGGGGTGAAAAGAAGACAAGAGACAGAAAGGTGAGAAGGAAACCCATGTAAACCAGGGTTATGCACAAAATTGCACCAGTTTACAAGAAGATTTAAACTTGGCCACTTTCCTAAGTCAAAACAAGACTGTGAGGTACAATTTTAATAGGTTTATTGAAACAAGTGCAAATATGGGTGCAGACACTTTGAAATCCATAGGAGGGACTAGATTTAAGTCCTCAGGAGATCCCTTCCTGTCCTATGTACCTACATCATTTTAACTCTGATTGCTATTGGTTCAGCTCGTACCATTGTATGTAACAGTTTTATATGAAACCTAAATTGGTATATGCCAGGGTTACAGAGATGTGCCTGTGGGTTTACCTCAGCAGTTTATTTTTAAAACCAAGCAGTCCTGTAGTACCTTAAAGACTAACAATTTTATTTATTAGCTAATGAGCTTTCATGGGTAAGAGAAAACTCATCACCTAATAAATAAAATTGTTAGTCTTTAAGATGCTACAGAACTGCTTGTTTTGGGAGGAGGGTTTTGTTTTGTTTTTATGAAGCTACAGACTAACACAGTTACTCCTCTGAGACTTTTTAAAACCAGTTTAAGTTCTAATACCCACTTGAGGAAGTGAGGAACCAGATTGACAGAGCCAGATGTATACCCAGAAGCCACCTGCTACAAGACAGGCCTAACAAGGAAAATAACAGAACACCGCTGGCCGTCACCTACAGCCTCCAGCTAAAACTTCTCCAGTGCATCCTCAGTGATCTACAGCCCATCCTGGACAATGATCCCCCATTCTCACAGACCTTGGGAGGCAGGCCAGTCCTCGCCTACAGACAGCCTGCCAACCTTAAACAAATTCTCACCAGCAACTATACACCACACCACAGTAACTCTAACGCAGGAGCCAATCCCTGTAACAAACCTCGGTGCCAACTCTGCTCACATATCTACACCAGTGACACCATCACAGGACCTAACCACATCAACCACACCATCAGGGGCTCATTCGCCTGCACATCTACTAATATAATATATGCCAGCAATGCCTCTCTGCAATATACATTGGCCAAACTGGACAGTCTCTATGTCAAAAGAATACATGTGCACAAATCAGATATCAGGAATGGTAACATACTAAAACCTGTAAGAGAACACTTCAGTCTCTCTGGACCCTGTACAGCGGATTTAAAAGTAGCCATCCTGCAACAAAAAAAAACTTCAAAAGCAGACTCCAAAGAAAAACTGCGGAGCTGCAGTTCATTTGCAAACTTGACACCATCAATCAAGGATTGAACAAAGAGTGTGAGTGGCCGGCCAACTACAAAAGCAGGTTTTCCTCTCTTGGTGTTCACACCTCCATGTCAGTTGCTGGAAGATCCTCCCCAACTGAACTGACCTTGTCAGCTCTGACTTTCCTCTTGATTGATACTCTCTTCTCTTCCTGAGCCTGTTGTAATTAGAGCTGCTCTGGAATCTCCATTCCAATGCATCTGATGAAGTGGGTCTTTGCCCACAAAAGCTTATGATCCAAAAAAATCTATTAGTCTATGAGGTGCCACAGGACTTCTTGTTGTTTTTTCAAGTTATAACAATTTCCCAAAGGATAGCCATGTTATTGTGTAGCTTCACCAGTAATACGCAGTTCTGTGGCACCTTAGTGACTAACAAATTTATTAGCTTTCGTGGGCAACACCAACTTCCTCAGATGGAAAAAAAATCTGTGTGTACACTTTGATTATTTATAGTATGAATCTAAATTGGAATAATGCTGTCTACGCAGGTTTTAACTTAAACCAATTCATTTAAGTTAAACTGGTACAATTATCTATCCTGCTAGACAAGCCCTCAGAGGATATTTATCAACATCTGAGTATTATCAAGTTTCCCTTCCCCCAAAGAAGCATTATATCTTAATGTGAGAAGTCTCACTGGGAGTCAGTAAATCAGTATTAAGCACTAAGGGGATAACCTGAAACAAAACTAAACAAATGGTTGGTTGGTTTTTATATTTCAAAATTTCCTGGTGTCCTTGGACACAGTTTCTTCACACCTCCTTAGGCTCAGGCATGCTCCTCCCAAGTTAATCAGTCCCAGACCGGTTTAGAACATCAGAGTGTTTCAGCCTCAGTCATTGGGTATGTCTACCCAGCATTCAGACCTAGCAGAAGTTTATGTCCCTGCCCAGGGACTCTCAAACACTAAAAATAACTATGTAGACAGAGCTCTGGTGCTGTTGCTTGGGCTCTGATACTGTCAGAGGAGGGTGAGCTTCATAATCCTAGCAACAGCCTGAGCTGCAACTTCAAATTGCTGTTTGCATGGTTATCTCTAAAATATTAATGTGCATCCCAGTCACCTCAGAGTGCTGATAGGGTCCAGGTCGCTAAATTTTTGCAGTCGATATATCCATTGGTGTTCATATAGGGTGCGGGCTTTATAGAGAAGCAGAACCTCTGCTTTTTCTGGATATCCCCTGTCTCACTGTAATTCAGGCTACCCATCCCACATAAGTGCTTGGGTGGAATCACAGGTATGGGGCTCCTTCTCAAGAAGACACTCTGTAATCATTTCAAACGATGGGTATCTGATCTGGTACGACAAATACCATGTGTTATTAAAACCCATTACCTTCCCAGTATGTTGTAATAGCCTTCAGGAGCTTATGTATTAACTAAGGGCAGAATTTTCAAGAACCCACCTCCCAGCTAGGCACCAAAATAAGTGGGTAGATTTTCAAAAGTGTTCAGCATGTTGGATGCTCGTTGGATGCTGAGTTCTTTTGGGGCCTGCCTGTGCCATAATAACTCCTGTGCCAAACAGCTGACCCTTATTTAGTTACCTACAGTGGAGCTGTGTGCTGTGTTATTGTGCGCAAGTTGGCCCCAAGATATTAAAGAGACAAGGTAGATGATGATGAACCTTTTTTTGGACCAACATCTGTGTGTGAGAAAGACAAGATTTGTGCTTACTCAGAGCTTGGTTAAGGGGAGCAGAACAGGCTTGCAAAACTCTCTGAATTTTGGGTGTTGAGTACTTGAATATGTGGCCTTGAGTTCTTTTGAAAATCTGACCCTAATGGAGCAAAAGGCAGGGCATCAAGTCTGGAAGGCCTAATCTCAACAAATCACACATTGGCCACCTAGATTCATAGAGAAAATGGGATTTTTTCCCCTTTTCAGGTGTCTGTGGCTTTGATGATGGACTAACATTACTTGTTTATTAAGACTGAGGCAAAATACAAAAGAATGGCTGCCATTCATTCTAAGCACCCTCAACAAACCTCACAATACAGGTATCCAAAATGGTCTTCCTGCATCCTGAACTGCAGCAATTCCACCACACCCTCAAAACAGGCAAACTAAAAGCTAGAATAAGCCTCCTTTGCAAATTGTTTACCACCCTCAAAAGCCCCTGCCCCCACTTCAAATATTTGAGGGGGAAAGAGGTGCATTAAACATGCCTTGGAGGTCTTTAGATGTGCTGGTTATATGCACATAATCATTAGAACCTTTGCACTGTTCTAATCCACATGCCTCATCATTAGCATACAAACCCAGACACCTCTCTGGACTCCTGTCTTCTCAGCAAAGGTTGGAATAGTTAATGCAGAAGTGAGGTCAGATATCACTAAAACGTCATTACTTTTCTGGCATGGACTTTAGAAAATTTACAAGTCTATTATGAAGTATTATCATAAATAATTAAAATCCAAACTAGCCAGGGTCAATAGATGAACAAAGTACATTTACTAATAAATAGTAACAGAGAGGAAGCCGTGCTAGTCTATATACTATCAAAACAAAAAAGCAGCCAAGTAGCACTTTAAAGACTAACAAAATAATTTATTAGGTGAGCTTTCGTGGGACAGACCCACTTCTTCAGACCATAGCCAGACCAGAACAGACTCAATATTTAAGGCACAGAGAACCAAAAACAGTAATCAAGGTGGACAAATCATAAAAAACATTATCAAGGTGAGCACATCAGAGAGTAGAGGGGCAGAAGGGGTGGAGGAAGCCAAGAATTAGATTAAGCCAAGTATATAGGGGCTTGTTTGCATACTTGGCTTAATCTAATTCTTGGCTTCCCTCCCCCACTTCTGCCCCTCTACTCTCTGATGTGCTCACCTTGATAATGTTTTTTCTGATTTGTCCACCTTGATTACTGTTTTTGGTTCTCTGTGCCTTAAATATTGAGTCTGTTCTGGTCTGGCTATGGTCTGAAGAAGTGGGTCAGTCCCACGAAAGCTCACCTAATAAATTATTTGGTTAGTCTTTAAAGTGCTACTTGACCGCTTTTTTGTTTTACTAATAAATGCTACTCCCCCCAAAAAATATTTTGTTCATTTATTTGCCATTTTAATTAATTACATTTCTTCCATGCTATTTACTTGGACGAAGTCTTTTGGCCACTAGCGAATTTTTGCTAGTATGCACATGTGTATGGCTCACAAACAGTAAAATCTCACTAATGACTGAATGACTCATTGCAAATAGACATTTTTCTTTTGCAAATTACCTAGGCAGCAATAAAATATACAGAATATGCTTAAACACCATAAATACCTGTGTGATAAATAATGTTATCATGCACCTTTGATTTCATCATCTGCTTTCTATTCGCTACGGTCTGATCCTGCTCCTATAAATCAATAGCAAAACTCCCATTGACGCCAGATTGAGCTTTAATTGACACCCCAGAACTTATTTACATCTTCTAAACTCCAGTGCTTCAAAAGCTGTCATCCTCTCAAAGTGCAGAATTTGCCTACTAAAAATCACACCTGTTCTAGGTGGACAATGTTCACTTCTAGGGTCACTGGCAATTTTTCTATACATTAAAAAACAAGTCATGGGATGGGATTTTCAAAGGTACCTAAATAATCTGGGCTCACGTGGCCACATTCAATGTCAGTGGGACTTTGACCATGACTACCTCTCTTGCACTCTGCTGACTAATGCAGTCAGAGATCCGCTTTTTACCGCAAACTTAAGTCAGTAGAACTATGTTGAGCTCTTCACACCCTTGAGCGATGCAATTATCCTGATTTAACACTTGGTCAACAGAACGGCTTCTCCCATCATAGCTGCAGCCTTTTGGGGAGCTGGATTACCAACAATGATTGGACTATCAGAAAAGTTCTCTGCTTGGCAGTTGTGCTGGAAGCTCTAGGGTTACCATATAAAAAAGAGGACATCCCTGAGATGGACTGTATCTATCAACTCATGTTGTGTTAATGTGTTATAGTATATATAGTACCAGTGCTTTTTTTTTTGCTGGTACTTGCTGGTACTGAGTACCAGCACCTTGGCAGCCCCAGCAATGGGACTGCTGAGGGTGGAGAGCCAGCTGTGTACTGGTTCCTCTTGTTTTTTTACAAAAAAGGCACTATATAGTACATTAATACAACATGGGCTGTAAATAGTGATACAGATACACTCCCTCTCAGGAGTGTCCACTTTCTTGGTAGGTCATATATGGTATCCCTAGCTGGAACAATAGATAAGGTAGGGTGCTGAGGACCTCCCCTCAGCTTTATCCCATCCATGCCCCTCACTGCCCCAGGCTGGGGCCACGGCTCAGAGCAGTTGTGGAGCCCCAGGTGCAGAGCTGACAGGGCCCCAGGGCTGCAGCAGAGCCACTGGGACCCTGAGTGGCAGCAGAGCTCCTACATGCATCTGATGATGCAGGTCTTTGCCCTCGAAAGCCTATGCTCCAAAATATCTGTGAATCTATAAGGTGCCACAGGACTTCTTGTTGTTCTAGCAGAGCTTCTGGTGTCCTGGACCCAGGGCCAACAGTGGGGCCAGCATCCAGGACCCTCTGGAGTTGGTGGCTGGGACTCTGGACAGGAGCGGAGCCCTGCGCTTATGCTGGTGGCTGGAACCCCAGTGCATGGTGCAATACCTTCCTTCCTACACGAAGGGACATGCATGTACATGGTGCCCTTACGTGGTGCTAAAGCTGAGCAGCTGTCCAACTGCACTGTTGAATGGAAGTGGAGACAAGCCCTAAGGCTCCTGTCTTGCAACCACTTAGCGTGTTCTTACCTTTACTACCGTGAGCTACAGAAGTCAATGGCTCTAACTGCTGTACTAAATAGTCTCAGGGGTGGCAGGGGGGTAGCTGCATTAGTTTGTTGATTCACAAATAACAAGCATCTTAGAGAATTAGGCTATGTCTATACTAGACATAGCAGTCAATCGCTGAGATGCAATTTTAGCTATAGCCAATTGTGCAGCTAAAATCAACTTAGCGATTGACTGCTAGGGCCGTCCTCATGGAAGAAAGTCGACAGGAGCATTTCTCCTATTGACCTTCCTTAATCTTTGCTGCTTGCAAGGCATTCCAAGGTTGATTTTGATCCTTGAAAGCACCATTTCACACATGTGTAAAACAAAACTACAGAAGATCGACCCTGAGTGGGTCAATATTCCACAGTAGTGTGGAAATGGGCTAAGATGCTATAGGACTAGAATCATAGAATCATAGAATGCTAGGACTGGAAGGTACCTTGAGAGGTCATCGAGTCCAGCCCCCTGCCCTCGTGGCAGGACCAACTACTGTCTAGACTGTCCCTGATAGACATTTATCTAATCTGTTCTTAAATATCTGCAGAGCTGGAGATTCCATAACCTCCCTAGGCAATTTATTTCAGTGTTTGACCACCCTGACAGTTAGAAACTTTTTCCTAATGTCCAATTTAAACCTCCCTTGCTGCAGTTTAAGCCCATTGCTTCTTTTTCTATCCTCAGAAGCCAAGAAGAACAAGTTCTCTCCCTCCTCCTTATGACACCCTTTTAGATACCTGAAAACTGCTATCATGTCCTCCCTCAGTCTTCTTTTTTCCAAACTAAATAAGCCCATTTCTTTCAGCATTTCTTCATAGGTCATATTCTCTAGACCTTTGATCATTCTTATAGCTCTTTTCTGGACCCTTTCCAATTTCTCCACATCTTTGTGCAATGTGGTGCCCAGAACTGGACACAATACTCCACTACTTGTTATATGTGCAATAGCAAAGCTCAAGATGTAACTGTTGGCAGGTCTAACATTTGCAAACCCCTGAACAGCTTCAAACACCTCACTTCCTAACCATTCTCCCAGAGCAATGTCCCTGAGTTTTCATCCCACAAAGAATTTTCACTGCTCCTTCCTTATCTAAGACCTGGAATTGGCAGCATTAGGCCTAGACCAATGAATGGTTAAAGGCATGATCCTGAAGAATTTACGTCTTCAGAAAGGGATGATACCTGACTCTCCAATGGGACTTGCAGCACTTGCTTCAAAAACCTGGAAAATCTTAAAATGTTGCACCCCAAAACTGCAGCATTATTATGCATGGTAAAATAATTTTAGGGTATTTTTAAGAATCTTCTAAATTTGCTAAATATACATGTTATTTGCTGTCTAAAGCCAATATACTTCCACTTACAGCCCTCGGGCAACCCTGCTGTATGGTGAAAAAAGATGAAAAAAATCAATATTAACAAACAAAAGCCCCAAATTCCTCTCTGTTTGTGTGGTATCCAGCAGCCCTGGGACTGGGAGATTGCTGGATATTCAAATATTCTGAATAATAGAGAGGTATACCTAGCAACACATCACACTGAAGAAAGATTTAATAAACAATCAAAATGTATGCAGAGTACTTTATTTACTACCAACAGTAGTATTGTATGATGTAAACTTACACTGTATTTGCTGTATTTATTTGTATTTACGTTCACTCTACTCTACTTGTGGAAAACATACCTAAAATTTACTTATGGTTGAAACACCAGTTATCCGAGAGTTCTGGATGATAGACTGCCGGATATGAAAGAACTTATTATATAAGGTCTTATTGACTCTAGTTTGGGATGACCAATATAGTTTGGGAGTAAAGCAGCCCTCCCAAACTCATGGCAATACCTAAATGCTTTTCATTGCTCAGTCCTACAAAATGCAGCCTTGTGAGGCTGTGGTACTGCCACACACACCTAACCATCAGCTATTATGCTTAAAGTGCTTTTCTGGATTGGATCCAGAGTGCTCAGTACCTTGCAGGATTGACCTACTATATACAGGTCTATAGACATATACACGAAAGTGAGCCAGAAAAAATCACTGCAGAATGTAAAAGAAACTGAAGCAAATATTTCCCTGTCCTGCCACAGTTTGGCTTTGATACACCACAACATTCTACGGCCTCTGAATGTGACCTATAAATTAATAGAGTTCAGTTAATCAGTCTGTGTATCAGTATGTAGAAAAATATGGGGTTTATACACACACACAAAATTGTTTATGACTTTGCAATGCATTGAGGTGACTCTCTGCCGTGCTTTTTCCACCTGAACTGCCCTCCTTGTGGAATGTCATAATTCAGAGTTTCTCCAGAACTGCTCCAAAAACCTGTTCTGTTTCTTTAGGTAAAGGTTTATTCTGATATGAGAGAGAGTCAGCCTTGGGAGAGATCTTAAACAGCCTCGTAAGAATGGTCATATGCAGTTTTAAGATCATGCTGAAAACAACTGGGAAATGCAAGAAAGGAGTGGATATACTAGTGGATATACTAGTGGTAAGGTGACTGCATTCGCCTGTGACTTTGGAGGAGGGAGGGAGGTTAAGTTTATAGGCTAGGGAGTGCAGGATCCAGTGATACTGCCAAGATGTAATGCTAAAACTTTTGCATTGTGTTAATAAACAACTCCCTTTGAAGCTAATAGTTTCTTTCTACAGTCTGTAAGCAGCAAGACAATATTATACCTAAAGGCAAAAGTCCACTCTCCTTTTTGCTCATTGCTTGAATGAGAACACCTGTTAAAATGAACAAACTGCTTTAAAACTGCTTCTGCCAGTGTTCTGCCAAAAGGTGCTAAGACATAGAACCCTCGTCTTTCTTCTACCATTCTGAATGGATCAGTGAAAGAGTGGATGACAATAACTAAGCCAGTGTCCTCCTTGACACATTTAGACTTTTTTTTTCTGGTCTCTTTTTTTAATGTTAGTTTGTTGTACACTGTCCAAACATTTTAGTGGAAACAGGGTAACAAACAACATGACTACTGAAAAAACAGAGGAGTAAAAATACAACACAAATAAACAAGACAAAAACATCAAATAAGCAAACAAAATACCAGAGATTTTTTTTCTTTACTATATTTTTACATCATGCTGAAGTTCCTCCCACTGAGACTGTTGTACATAGTCAAGTCTCCATTGTGGCTTCTAACTCGGATAACGGATATGCAAACAGGCTTCTCAATGGGTTCTTCATCCATGGCTGACTTCTTTTTTGATGTCCTGTACTCACTTACTGTTTCATCAGATCTCATGGGTTTCTACAGGTTTGGTTCAAGGCCAAGCTTAATATTTCATCAGTCTTGAGCTCCAGCTTTATTTCCTATCATCCTTAAGATCTGTTGTTAAAACTTTTTTAAAATAAAGGAGCAACGTTGGTTTAATCAGCAATTCATTGGGTTACCTTGTACCTAGTGCTTCCGTTCATCCAACTATAACATGGATGAATGGGTAAAATTCTGGCTCCGTTAGCGTCAAAGGCAAAACTCCTATTAACTTCTGAGTCCAGGAACTCACTCAGTACTTCTGACTTATCAAACATTGAGAAGCTCAATTAATCACTGTTTCTGAAATGCCTAAGTCCATAAGTGTAAAGATACTAGAGAGATTTAGCTAATAACTTCATAGAACATTGGTTCAGCTCTATGAGAATCTGCATTTCTGAGACTGTTCCTCCTAATGGACATTCTTTCTCTCTCAACTGCTTGACCGAGGCTGAATGTTCCTGGTGCGCCCAAGTGGGAAGCACTCAATGTGCTCCTTGATGTACCAGATACGGTACATCCTGATACTTAGCTGCAATGTTAATGGAGCATCTTGGCTCATAGACGCAGTCTAGTACACTTAAAAAAAGAACCCTGTTCAGTGTCCTTACTGTATCATCTGTCATGCACTGGATCATGTATCGTACAATCAGAAGCAACGGCTTACAGGTATGAGCAATAGCCTTGACACACCAGCTCCATGGAACCAGAGGATCATATCCAGAGTTCCCTCCTTGGGCTGAACACATCTGTGTTGTGCAACACCGCATGTGAGAGCCACAGTAGAAACACACGCTGGCAGAAGTGGGCACTCTGCTAACCAGATGGGCAGCTCCTGAATCTCTCCTGGGTGGTTGCCCAAGTACTCAGCTTACAGGGAACACTGGTTATATCCATGCATGGTATTCCCATCTCTTCATACTTCCCATCTAAAAAATTCTGCCCAGTGCAGCTTACTGAGTCAGCCTTGTCTGTTCTGCAAGGGTATGAAAATCCCATGGATGTTTTCATAAATGTAAACTTTTGCCCTAAAGTGCTCAGACTAATTCCAATGCTATGGATGTCATACTCTACCCTAGATGGGACTGCATTTCACTGGGACAGTAGTGCTACGCCATTTTGAAGTTTACTAATGAAGCGCTAAAATACATATTCAGCGCCTCATTAGCATGCTGGCGGCCACAGCACTTCGAAATTGCCGCTGCTCGCAGCTGCGTAGCTTGTCCAGACAGGGCTCCTTTTCTAAAGGACCCTGGGAACTTTGAAATCCCCTTGTTCCTATCTGCTGTTAGGAATAAGGAGATTTCGAAGTTGCTGGGGTCCTTTCGAAAAGACACGAAAAGGCACGGCTGCCAGCACGCTAATGAGGCGCTGAATATGTATTTCAGCGCTTCATTAGTTAACTTTGAAATGGCCATTTGCATGGCCATTTTGAAGTTTTGGGCTAGTGTAGACATGGCCTAGGTGTCTGAAAAATCATAAATAGCCATCCCATCTCAACACATGCACACCTTTGGGTGACAGACAATGTATAAATATAAGGCACAGTCATATTATGGAATAGTAACAGAGAGAAAGCCATGCTAGTCTACATACTATCAAAACAAAAAAGCAGTCCAGCAGCACTTTAAAAACTAACAAAATAATTTATTAGATGGTGAGCTTCCATGGGACAGACCCACTTTTTCAGCTCATAGCCATACCAGAACAGCCTCAATATTTAAGGCACAGAGAACCAGAAATAGTAATCAAGATTGACAAATCAGAAAAACATTATGAAGGTGAGCAAATCAGAGAGTAGAGGGGCAGAAAGGATTGGGGGGAGTCAAGAATTAGATTAATCTAATCTAATCTAATCTAATCTAGCCATGGGATTAATTAGATTAATCTAATTCTTGACTCCCCCTGCCTTCTGCCACCTAATAAATTATTTTGTTAGTCTTTAAAGTGCTACTGGACTGCTTTTTTTGTTTTCATATTATGGAGTTTAATGCAAATGTTATATTTAATTGCATAGGAGGAATCAGCATATGGGTCATGATAGGAAGAGAGAATCAGTCACTGATAATCCATTTTAGGTTGGTAGGGACTGACCATCATTCTTATCTGGCACCTATTCAGTGGCCTGCTTGAAATGCATTGGTAATTTCACTTCATGTCCTACCAGACACTTCATAGAACCGCTATCGCAATTGGTATGAAGTGGCAGCTTCACCAGAGAAATGAGACAGAAACAAACACAAGACTGAGTTCCCCTCACCCTGCTAGAAGTATAGTCCATAAAGTCCAGGTTGGAACATGTTGGCAGGACTGTCTGAAGAAGTTGATTGCTCTGCTGCATGACCACTAAATGGCGAGTTTTGCATCTATTGGTCAGAGGTCAGCCTGGCATCTCTTCCAAGCACAACAGTCATCTGCAGTATTATATGTTTGACAAGATGCAATATTTGACACAAGCAGCATGTAGAGCCTTTGCTATGGAAGGAAGATGAGCAGCTGTGTTTAGTACTGGCAATGGGTGGTGGGGATGGCTCACTTGATGACTGTCTGTTCTGTTCATTCCCTCTGAGGCATCTGGCATCAACTACTGTTAGAAAACAGGATCCTGGACCTTTGGTCGGACCCAGTATGGCCGTTCTTATGTAATGTCACCCAAACCTGTTGTATTTTTTCTTAATGGACTTGTCACCTATCACTAGTCTTTTTAGAGGCAGATGATATTTTTATTTACTGCTGTCCAGGGGTGGAAAAGGGCTATATTTTATCCATTGGCTTAGATATGGCTCTCACACAAAGATAGGGTCTATGAAATCCTTCAGTCACAAGAAATAAAACTGATGATTGATTTGCGTTTGCTCATGCAGCCTCTGGCTGAAACCAGTTGCATGTACCAAATGGTTTAGAAGGTGCTTGGGAAAGCACTATTGCTGAGTGGCAGTAGAAGGAAAATGTTAATAAAGGGTCATCCACTGAACTGTGGTTAAATACTTTCATGCTTTTTAACCAGCCCCAGAAATATCCCTGAATTCTCATTTTAAAAAGTGCTTCAGATTCTGATGTTTTACCCTATTAAGGAAGCACAGTTCTGAGGATCGAAAAAATATAAGAACATTAGAATGGCCGTACTGGGTCATACCAAAAGTCCATGTTGCCCAGTATCCTGTCTTCTGCAAGTGGCCAGTGCCAGATGCCCCAAAGTGAGTGGACAGAACAGATAATCACCAATGTGATCCTTCTCCTGACATCCATTTCCAACCTCTGACAAAGAGAGGCTAGGGACACCATTCCTACCCCTCCTGGCTAATAGCCACTGATGGACCAAACCTCCATGAATTTATCTAGTTATTTTTTGAACCCTCTTAAAGTCTTGGTCTTCACAACCTCCCCTGGCAAGGAGTTCCACAGCCTGCTGTGCACTGTGTGAAGAGGAAAGAACTGAAGACCTTTGGGCTTATAGCCCTGTTTTTTTTCCCTTAAGCTACAATTATTCTCATAGATCCCATATAAAGTTGATGGGGGAAGGTGGTACATGCAGCCCAGCTTTCTGCATCCTGACTCCTGTCATTTTCCAAAGGTATTTGTCCTGCCTTTGGTGGTTCAAATCTTGATTTGATTTCCAAGTGCTTTTAACCAAAATGGGCAACTTTGAAAAAGGTTGGAGGCTGTTTTTGTTTCTGTGTGAGGGCTCATTTGTGCCATCAAGCTGCAGCTTTGCATATGGGGCACCGCACCCAGAGCTCTTAGTCATTCAGGGGAATATACATGCTTGCAGTGGCTTTTCTAATGGAGCCAACTCTGCGACTGGCCATTGTCCACACCTTTCTTTCCCACTGTGAAATAGCTTGCAGGGTAGTTGGAAGGAGCATAGGAGCTGTTATGTTGCATGGCCACAGTCTGACCCTAAATGAACATCTGAAATGTTGGGGTCTTCAAACTGGAGTTGAAATCTTCTAAGCAGAGCCTTTTTCATCACACTTGAGCAATTCTTCCTGCAGCTCTGAGGACAACCAAGTTGCAAGATATTGGGAGCAAAATTAAAATGAATAGCTAAAACCTTGTTTTCATCTGTCGGCTGTGACCACGCACCTTCCCGCCTTTCAGAGGCAGCATGGTAACGAGGCACTTCGGCAAATGCTAATGAGGCACTGCTATGAATATGCATCGCCTCATTAGCATAAAGGCAGCCACGCATGCTGCGAAAGCTCAGCTTTCGAAATGCATGCTGCCCATGTAGATGGGGGCCTTTCAAAATGACCCCCTGATTTTGAAAGCCTTTCTTCCCATTTGGTTTTGGGAAGAAGGGGCTTTCAAAATCAGGGGTTCTTTTTGAAAGGCCCCTGGCTACGTGGGCAGTGTGTGTTTTGAAAGCAGCACTTTCGAAGCACATGCTGCCACCTTAATGCTAATGAGCCATTGTATATTCATGGCAGTGCCTCATTAGCATCTGCTGAAGTGCCTCATTATCATGCCCCATCTGAAAGGAGGAGGCTAGTGTGGCCAAACACCTGAGTTTGTTCTCAGTTTTCAGGGATGGTCCAGGATTATCCAGACTCATCTTCTTACGTCTAATTTTTAAAATTTGCCATGGGTATGGGCCTAAGACACAAAGTCGAGACATTCGTTGGTAGAATCACAGAGATCTGGCAAATGTAGCCTGTTGCAGCGGTAACTGTCAGACGTGAAGTTCATCTGTACCTGCAATTTCCCTAGGCTTGAAGATGTTTCATTTTGGCCTGTCTGATTTATGCATATGGGAGTCCTCAGGAATATTTTCTTTGTCACTGTTTCCCAAGGGAAGTTAATTGTCGAAACACTACTGAATGAGATCTTCAAAAGTAGACTGAATAGAGCAGAGGCATGCATGCATTGGAGGCAACTGACTAGAACAAAGGTTCCCTTTTTGTGGGCTATGGGGCCTTGGTGGACCAAAGACATCTGGCTGGCCTCATGAATTAATGTGACAGAGAAGGCTTCTATAGAAAGAACTGAATGGTATTTATATCTACTGCATTGGCATCGTTAGATACTTTTATTATAAATTGTGTGTATTTGGGCAAAGATTTAAAGATTTTTGAAATAAATTTTTAAAAAAGCAAATAAATGTCTTAGAAGCCCAAGTCTCATTGATTTTCAATGGAGCTCTGTTGCGTTTGTACCCATTAGGCCTTAGGCACATGAAAGTGGGGTCTGATTTTTCCAAGAATCTGGCCATCCCATAAGTCCCATTGACTTCAGTTGATGCCCTGCACTTGTGAAAATCAGTTATGATATTCTGATATTAGATTTTGACTTATGAAAATCTCAACTCTGATTGTTCGTATAAACTCTAGGCCTCAGAAAATGCCACTAAACCAATTTCAGTGGCCTTCCTCATAGTGGAATATGTTATCCTAAATAGAGAGCCACAAATCCTTCTGTAGGCTAAATGCTTACATGTTTTAACACTTTCAGCAGGAGAAGAGAAATGAATTGGGAAAGGAAGGAACAATCTGACAAAATAAGCCATTCAGGTAACTATTGGGTGATGTATGTATGCACCTCATGCTGCAGTTGCTTAATGTATACTTCAGTATTCACCTCCTTTTGTTCGAAGAGCCAACAAAGCATATGAAATTGGGTTACACTGCTTCTCTTGATCTCTGATTCTTCCCCGTTGTCAAAGATAATACAGTAAACACACTTACATGCAAATGGTGTGATACATTGATCTTCCGTATACATTATCATCCATTAATGTTCTTGATATTGTATTTTATCTGTCACGCATACTGTATCATATTATATATACCTTAGTAAAAAAAAAAAATAGAACCTGCCAGGTTGACAAACCTAAAGTTTTGTGAACAACAAGAGGTCTTGTTGCACCTTATAGACTGACAGATATTTTGGAGCATAAGCTTTCGTGGACAAAGACCCACTTCATCAGATACATGAGTGGGGCGGGTGGTTTCAGAGGGGTATTTAAAGAGTGGGCTGCCTGTAAGAGGGAGGGCCAGAGCTGACAAGGTCTATTCAGCAAGGTAGAAATGGCCCAGTATCAACAGTACTTATCAAAAGAGGAAAAAACAAGTCTTATCAGACAGGGGGATGTGAGCCTTTGTCAGAGTCTAATGGGGAGATATTAGCACCCAGAGCACAGAAACTGTTTTTGTAAGCTGTGAGCCACTCCCAGTCTCTGTTTAATCCATGGTTAATGGTGTCAAATTTGCAAATAAACTGCAGCTCTGAGATTTATCTCTCCATTTGATTTTTGAAATTTTTTTGTTTCACGACTGTCACCCTTAAATTGGCCATGGATTAAACAGAGACTGGGAGTGGCTCACAGCTTACAAAGGCAGTCATGCATCTGATGAATCGGGCCTTTGCCCACGAAAGCTTATGCTCCAAAATATCTGTTAGTCTATAAGGTGCCACAGGACTCCTTGTTGTTCTCGAAGCTACGGACTAACACGGCTACATCTCTGAAGTTTTGTGTCTGTCTGCAAACAGATACAGCACAAGGGTAAGCTTCCTGTTTCTGCCTGCTCCCTGACCTAAGAAACAGTGTGGTCTAGAGGACAGGCTGGAAGCTGAGAGACCAGAGTTCTGGCCTCAGCTCTGCTGCTGATCCTCTATGTGATCTTGGGTTTATCGGTTCATCTCTCTGCTCCTCTGTTTCCCCTGCCATACATGGTCTGTCTTGTCTCTTTAGCCTGTAAGCTCTTTGGAGAAGCAGGGATTCTCTGTCATCATGTGTTGGACATCGTCTGGCTGTGGAGTCCTGATTTCATCAGAGGGCTCTAGGCTCAGAGCCACCACTGATCCACGGTGCATTTAAACCAGAGACCTAGAGGTGAAAGCCTTTGCTGTCTCACCAGTTCACAGGTCTTAGGCCCACATGCTTAAGGGATGACAAAACAAAGGCTAGATCCTGCTGCTCTGTATTCATGGGGTTCCACCTATTCAAATCTCATGTGGAAAGGTATTTGGGGACAGGTTCTCACTAAATTACAGCATAGATCAGCCCTTGCATAGTATGGTCTTACATATGAAAAAACCCAAATGATCTGCAATTTAACGGCCAGAGAAGACAAAGGCAAAAGGATTATAGAGTTTCCTTCCCCATGCATATTACCGATCTGTACTTTGAGGCTTAAAATGAAATGTTATGTTTGTAGACAGCTTAGGTGAATGTTTTGAACGCATGGTTTTTAAAGAGCCGTTACTGTATGCAGTAGGTACTGCGCTGCAGTCAGGAATTCATTTTCATTGTTAGCAAAGCAATCTTTCTAAAGATGCCTGGATGTTGTTCCCTCCCCATGGAATGCTTGTCCTTCTTAATGGCTGCATAATATGCACAAGGCAGGATTAGCTAGCTCACTAACCATCCTTTCCATGACAATTCCCTTGGCACTGGCCACTGTTGGAAGACAGGATATTAGATGGACCTTTGGTCTGATCTAGTATGGCTGTTCTTATATTCTTATGAGCAAGCTATGCCTTGAGTCTTGCGGAAGTCTATTTGGATCTTTCTGGTTGTGACCATGTAAGGGGATAAGATACAAACAGCCTCTTTTTAAAAAGCCAGCTGTCTGAGAAATTGTAGCTAAAAACATTTTTTCCAGTTATATAGGAATTTCCAAACACCCACCGTAGCCCTTCTTTGTCCAGTCAAAAGTGTGAGTTTGCCATGAAAACCATTTAAATCTAAAGAAAAGCACCTCCTTGAAGTCTGTGCATCAGCCATTACAAACAGGTGAAAGGAGAGCAAAAGGTAAGAGACTTTTAGAGTCACAATTAAGAAGGAGCCTCAATCTGCCCTCTAAATTTTCTGCCCACAAACAATGGCCTGGTCCACACTAGGGATCAAAGTTGATCCCGGATATGCATTTCAAGCTTTGCCATTTGTGTAGCTCGAATAGCCATATCAGCATCAACTTTCTTCCCTCGTGTAGATCAGGGATATTTGGGCTTATGCCAACATCCCTTACTCTAAACATCAGCCTGAAGTATCAGGGTTAATAGCCAAACCCAGAGATATCAATTTTTCTGTGTTTTCACACATGCAACAAAATCAATCCCTGAAAGATTGATCACAGTGCACTGACCCCCCCACTAAGTATAGACCTACCCAATGGCTGGTAGTTAGACAGAGGTGACAAAAAGTATACGTCTGCCACTTATTTTGCAGGTGCAATCATGTAATTAGGAATCTAGAAGCTATCATCAATACCTGGAATTGATTGTGCCCATGATTTTGTGTCCAGGGTTGATTTTTGGCATAGATTCGTAGTGCAGAATTGGTTTGGTTTTGAAAAATTAGCCTTTGGTTTTAGCCCCGCAGGGAATCTTTGGCAGCCTACAATGCTGGGGTGGTGGATACAACAGGGAAATCAAACCTGTCTGGACCATACTCATTCCAACACCACATACCCTTTCCCACTCTGTCTGTGTATGCAGGTCTGATGCAATTTCTCTCCCTTAATAAAATCTTACCAGTGCTGGTGTTCTGTAGCTCCTACCATCCTGTTATCTTTCCATCTCAGTCATCTTGTTACAAATTCGACCTGGAAATGTGCCTTTTCTGCATGCCATTTGTGCCCAAACTGAAGACTGTAGAGCTGAAGGTCTGTGAATCATTTCCTCATGTTCGGTGGAGACCTCTATCACATGGTGAAATCTCCACCATCAATTGCCAAGCTTCCAGCTGTTTTTCCAGGCAGATGGGCTCTTTGTTGCAAACTTCAACAAAGCATAAAAATTAAAAGTACATCAACATTTTTCTAATACAATGTTTCCATTAAAGGAAGTACTATTGTTTGCTACAAGGTTTCTGTATGATTAGGAATGGCCTGTGCATCAGGGAATGAGAAATGATGGTCCTGGGCCAGGCAGTCATGAATGGGAGGAGTGATATCCATTGCAGAGAAGCAATTAAGATATGATTCACGCTATGAAAAACTTTTGAGAGCGCATGTCCTTAGTTCTTCCCTTGCTTTTTTGTGTTATTAACTCTTTCCCTATAATATAGAGCTCTGTGATTTTTTTTGCATTGCCATAGCATACTGCATGAAAGATGTAAATATAGTGTATATTTGAGAGAATTTGTGAGTCTGTCTGTGTGCCCATCTGTCTGTTGTTCAAGAGCTCCTCCTAAACAGTAAGATTATAGACCCACAAATTTAATGTGTGGTTTCCTTTTATTCTAACTTTGAGCAAACTAAGGTTTTGGTTTGCCAGGACAATGGGATGTGCCTGGAATGCAATTGTTTCTCATGAAACAGAAAGGGATGTCTCTGCTAACAGGGACAGTTATACTAGATAATAACCACTGGGGGGAAACAAGGGGCCAGGTATGAAGACTGGGACAACAATAACCCTTTTGGGGCAGCGGGAGGGAAGGGTGGAGAAATGGATACTTATCTACCATATGTTTCAGAGAGTTTGCCTATTTGTGTGTGCCTGTGTGTCCCCAGCTGGGGGACATGCACCCTTCCCCCCATCCAGCTGGAGATGCAGCAGCCATTGACAGGTGCTTCTCACCTGGGCCCAGGTGAGAGAGGGCTGGGGTTGTTCCATGGAAAAGCCTGCATATTTACCCCATCATCCCCAGCCCCACCCACAGAGCAATGATTTAAGTGAAGAAAAACAAAAAATATTTGCAATAAGAACCCAGCAACACCAGGTAAATCTTCTAATACAAAATAAAGCTGCACTGAATCATAATATTTAGCAGGTTTAGCTAAAGAATTAGTTTTCAAATCATGTTACTATTATAAGCAGATACTTGCCCGTTATGCAAAATTAACATACATGTTTGAACTAGAAGAAACTTGTCAGATAATTTAATCCAAAACTCACTGTCAAGCAAGACTCTAGGATACTTAAATAGTTGTGCATTGAATGGAGTCGCATGTCCTAATTGTGACATGGTTCACCCATTGAACGCAGGTTAGATGATGACATTAAAAATAAATCCATATGTATTATTTGATCCTTGAGCTCTGAAAGAAATAAACGCTAACCCAGCAGACCAGAGCTAATGAGAAAACTTTCTCTATAGGAATGGGAAATGAGCCATTGGATACTGTGGCTATGCATCTGAATGGGGCCTCTGAGCCCAGCTCACAGTTTATATCTGTTTTAGAGCACACTTGAATAGGTTTATTTGAAGCTGCAGCACAAGTCATTCCATCCTGAAAACTAGCATTCCAGGGTCTTATAAATAAACAGGGAGACTAAGAAAGCCCGGCCTTCTTGTGTGGCTTTGTTCTAGAACATTAAATGAAGTGCATCCCTACCACTCTCCATCTCGCTTGCTTTTAATTTATATTTTTATTTGAAGGTTGCAAAATTACACACACACACACACACTCTGCCTTGCATATCACAGCACAACTTGGCCATGAATCTCAAAGAAAAAAATCACACAACTCAGATGCTGGAAAGCAAGCAAACAGTCATCATTCAAGTCCTTAACATATCAATCCAGAATTGTATAATTCATACCCAGAGCTGCCACCAAGCCACAGGGAGTGTGACTTAATATGTTCCCCAAAGTCCATTATGTTATCCACATCCAGGAAGATGTCTGTGCCAAGGCTTTCTAGAATCAAAGCAATGTCCACCATTCCTTGACTATAAGCCCACTGAGATCCCCCTTCCCCCCACCCCACAGATCCTGGCAAATGGATATCTGGCACTAATACAGGCCAGACTGAGACACTTTGCAACAGCTCCCTTAATAATATTCAAGTCTCCTAGTCCCAGAACACACAAGCTCAGCAACTGGACAGATATCTATTGCCAATATTTTACTGGTCTCTGAGTACATCATAGAATTTCTCTTCCCTAAAAAATACAAAACAAAACAAAAACAATTTAACCTGTCCCTTCCAGACCCTGCAGTAAGGTTTTTTTTGCTTTCATAGGGCACTAGTGTAAAGCTGATTTATTGGTAGTTTTCGAGTGAGTGAGACAGAGATTATTGTGTCCCCGGGGCTAAATTGCTAGGGCTAAATTATACAATATTTTCTAATATATGCAGTCATATTGAGATGTTCTACACATCTGTAGTGTTCCCTCCTACACATATTGTCATTGTTCCCAGCCCTAATATTTGTGTAGTGCCATGTTCAACATCTGCTTTAAGGTACCAGAGACATAATTGTGAAAAAAAGATTAACATATATCTCTAGGAAATTTTTCAGAATCCAGGAATTATAGGTAAATATGGCAGTACAGTATAAAACTCTTCATTTGTAGCATTGTGCTATATTAATAATACTTTACATTTCAGCGGTCACTGCAGGTAGAACCTCTCCAGTCTGGTACTCTTGGGACCTGATTGGTGCTGAACGAAAGAAGTTGCTGGACCATGGGAGGTCAATATTGTCCAGCAGCATTACTATCACTTCTACTGCTAACTGGGCTGTTAGATAATATTGGGGTAAATTAAAGCTAAATAACAGCACAGAACAGTGAGAACCAAGAATGGTGGCTGTAAACTAACTTTATGGGACCATGGGAAACTTGGCCACACCCATGATAAGTGGTCATCTGGCTAACTAAAATCCAGCTGCATGATGGATGTTGCTGCACAAGAGAGTTCAGGATTAGGGAAATTCAACCTATACAATATTTTTCCCATGAGTACTGGATTTGCTGCCCCTTGAGTCTTTAAATTAAGAGTAGACTTCTTTTCTTTGGGGTGTATGGGGTGTACAGGGAGGGGTAGTGCCTCTGTTGGAAGGACTTGTCGTACCCCTTCGGGGGTAGTCTGTCCACTTTGGTCCCCCACCTGTCACTCAGCTCTCACTTCTGGCTCCAAGTAGCTGCAGCATGCGCAGCGGCCGCACCCCGGGCAATGGCTTCGACAGGCCGGCCAAACCAGGTGAGTGTAACCGATGGGGCTGAAACCCTTGGTGAATTTTCAGATGTGCCTACCCAGCATGTGATGTCAGTTCCAGCGGACTGGGAGGAAGAGATCATTTAGATCCAACAGCCAAGAAGGTGGTTCTGCAATGCTTTGTGGAAAGTGAAGGGCTTGACAAGGCACAACAGACATAAAGGCCATCCACTGCAACCAAAGAAGTTACCAGTCGTGATGATTCTACGTACCACTGGTGCCTGACTTCCAAGGTTGAGAGAGTGGGACTGCTCCCGTGCAACGGCTCTACCACTTAAAAAGCTTTCACACACAGGTCCTGTGCAAATCATCATACCATCACATCACCCAAGTCCTGTGGTGACGGGGGAGGGGAGAAGTGAAAGGTGGAAGTTACCTCTGGGAGTCGTAGTCCCAATCCCACACGTAGGCAGCCTGTGGACAAGTGGTCGTCCAGCTTTGTACCTGGGGCAGCAGAGTTGCCTGGCAGCATCCCAGGTGTCTGAGCAGTCCTCTTCAGGACAGCACTGCTCACCCCAGTAAGGGAGTGGTCTAGAAAAGGTGGCCTAAAAATTGCCTGCCCTACAACAATAACTGGCCAGCAAGCCACGGCTGGCAGTTCAACCCTACTTGCGGCTGACACCAAAAGAAAAATTTGAGAAAACTTACCATTGGCGTATGGAATGTTTGTACTCTCATGGATAGAGAAGCTGTTGCAAGACCTGAGAGAAGGACAGCTCTCATTGCTCGTGAACTAGCCTGCTATAACATCGATATAGCAGCAATAAGTGAAACCAGATTGGCTGGGGAAGGTTTCTTGAGTGAACCAGGAAGTGGTTATACCTTCTTCTGGAAGGGTAAGACTGAGACAGAGGATAGAATACGTGGAGTCAGTCTGGCAATAAAAACCTCATTGATGCATCAACTCCCAGACCTTCCAGTGGGTATCAATGAAAGATTGCTGAAACTATGCTTCCCACTAAATGCCAAACGTCATGCCACCATCATCAGTGCATATGCACCCACTCTAACATGCCCTGACAACTCAAAGGAACAATTCTATGAAGATCTCGACAGACTGATCAAGGCCACACCTGCAACAGACAAACTACTCCTACTTGGAGATTTCAGTGCCCAAGCTGGGGCTGACAACGAGAACTGGAAAGGCTTAACCGGGCCACATGGTGTAGGCAAAATGAACAACAACGGACTACTCCTTTTAAGCCTTCGTTCTGAAAACGACCTGACTATTACCAACACTCTGTTCCAACAAGCGGATAAATACAAAATGACATGGATGCACCCTAGGTCTAAACAGTGGCATCTGATGGATTATGCCATTGTCAGAAGGCGAGACATCCGAGACATACTGGTCACCAGAGTAATGTGAGGCGCAGAGTGCTGGGCAGATCACAGATTTGTCAGGATGTCTCTTCAACTTTACATCGCTCCTTCTTGGCACAAATGCCTTAAGCATGTGCGACCTGCTTTTAACATAGCCAAACCGAAGGATGCCCAATGTTTCAACAATTTTCAGAAGAGTCTAGATGACAAATTAACATCCCACGGTCAACTGATCAGTACTGTAACCGAAAAGTGGGATCGGTTCAAGCAGATAGCAACTGACACAGCAATAACATCGTTTGGACCAAAGAAAAGAATACATCAGGATTGGTTCGATGAGAACCAAGAAGAAATATGTTCAGCACTGAAAGTAAAGAGAAAAGCCTTTATTGAATGGCAGAATGACCCTTCCCCAGCCTCCAAATGGGACCATTTCAAGCACCTTCAGAGCAAAACACAGAAGGACCTCCGTCAGATACAAGACAGCTGGTGGGAGAGCAAAGCCAAAGAAATTGAGCACTATGCTGAGACCCACAACTCAAAGATGTTCTTTAGTGCTATTAAGACTGTCTATGGACCTTCTAAACCAAGGATTACCCCATTGCTCTCATCAGACAACACAACGCTGGTCAAAGACAAAGAGGGCATCAACGAAAGATGGCGAGAACACTTTAGCAACCTCCTTAACAGACCATTGACCGTGAATAATAACATCCTCGATGAAATTCCACAACAACCCATCCTGACAAATCTTGACTTTCCACCCACTATAGATGAGATTAAGAAAGCTGTTAGCCAGATGAGTTCAGGAAAAGCTCCTGGAAAAGATGGGATACCACCAGAGATATATAAAGCGGCAAGTCCAGCAGCATTAGCAACGTTCCATAGCGTGATCATCAGCATCTGGGAGGATGAAAACATACCAACATAACACAGGACCTCTGTGATGCTATTATTGTCTCCCTTTTCAAGAAAAAAGGCAGCAAAGCAGAATGTGGAAACTACAGAGGCATATCCCACCTCTCCGTTGGAGGGAAGATCATCACCCGCATTATCCTGAACCACCTAATAGCCAGTATTTCTGAGGCAAACCTACCTGAAAGTCAATGAGGTTTTCGACCTGGCCAGAACACAGCCAATATGGTGTTTGCTGTCAGACAAATACGACAAAAGTGCATTGAACAGAACATGCACCTGTATGCTGTCTTCATAGATCTGACAAAGGCATTTGATACCGTCAACAGGGAAGCCCTTTGGACCATTCTAATACGACTTGGCTGCCCAAGAAAATTTGTCCAGATTATACGCCTTTTCCATGATGACATGACAGGCGAAGTACTGTCTGATGGAGCCACATCAGCCACCTTCACCATCACCAACAGCTTGAAACAAGGATGTGTACTTGCTCCTGTCTTATTTAACCTGTTCTTTGCATGAGTCCTTAACCATGCAATGAAAGATCTGGACCAAGGTGTATACTTGAAATACTGGCATGATGGTTCACCTTTTGACCTCTGTCGCCTCAATGCAAAGACTGAGGCAGTGCAGAAACTCCTTTCTGAGGCACTCTTTGCCGATGACTGTGCCATTATGACTCACACTGAAAACAATCTTCAGCACATTCTCAACAAGTTTGCTGAGGCCTTGCAACTTTTTGGACTAACTATCAGCCTCAGAAAGACAGAAGTTCTCCAACAACCTGCACCTGGATCGGATCAAATGCTCCTGTCCCGAGTATCTCCATTTACGGCACTCAGCTTAAAGTAGTGGAGAACATTAAATCCCTGGGTGGTGTCACATCCAGTGATGGATCACTGGATAATGAGATCAATGCGCGAATATCCAAAGCGAGCCAGGCACTTGGCTGTCTGCGCGTCAAAGTTCTAAACCACCATAACATCCGGATGTCAACAAAACTGCTTGCGTACAGAGCTGTTGTTCTCTCATCTCTTTTGTACGGGTGCGAAACATGGACACTATATAGGCGTCACATCAAGCAGCTCGAAGCATTCCACATGCGCTTCCTCCGTAACATCATGAAGATCCGCTGGCAAGACAAAGTGCCCAATCTTGAGGTCCTCGAGAGAGCCCAGATGACAAGCATCAAAGTGATGCTTATGAAGTCACAACTACATTGGACCGCTCATGTCAACCGCATGGATGCCAACAGAATCCCTCGCCAGCTTCTGTACGGTGAACTGTCCCAGGGTATCTGGTTTATAGGTCGTCCATGGAAACGCTACAAGGATACCATCAAAGCCAATCTGCAGTACAGCAGTATCAAACCTAGGGACCTTGAGGACACTGCCAGTGACAGAACACAGTGGCGTGCAACAGTCAGAAATACCTGCATTGCCTTTGAGGAAGACCGCTGCCAGCGTCTACAAGAGGCACGTGAATGACGTCACAGAGCATCAGCAATGCACAACCCACAGATTGCAAACTTCCCATGCACCACCTGCGGCAAAATGTGCACCTCTAGAATTGGCTTATACAGTCACCAGAGGGCACACCATGAGACCAATAACAGATGATCTGCACAGATTTGTCATCATGGGATTGATGGACTACCATTATTATCAGACTTCTTTTTGAAAGATATGCTCTAGCTCAAATTGATGTCATGAGCTTCATACAGGAACCACTCATTGACATTTTGGCCTGTGTTGTGCAGCAGGTCAGACCACACAATCATACTGGCCCTTCTGGCTTCAGAAAGCTATTTGTATGCATTTGTGTTGTGCTAGCACCTGAAAGCACACTCAAAGATCAGGTTTCTGTTGTTAGCATTGTACAGAGACACATACCCAGAAATGTCCTTAAGAGCTTGTAATCTATGCTGTCACCATGCCATACACACTCTCGTAAGAGTTACCTAGATTAGTGAGTGGAGAAGCAGCCTGGGGGCAAGAAAGAAGGGGAACCTCAGCTCTCTGCCTCGGAAGGGTGGGGCCAACAGTGGAAGGGGTGGGAGTTGGTGAAGTCAACCCTGCCCTCCCCATGCTCCCTCAGAGCTGCCTGCAAAGCTGCATGCAATGCTCTGTGGCATTACTTCAGCACGCAATGGGTAGAATATATTCAGTTGCAGCAAGATAAGATTTTTATTGGTAACTGTCAGTAAACATTGATTTTACCCTAAACACACAGACCAATGAAAAACATTTCCACTGGCAGTACTGAAAATTTGCAGAGAGGCAAAGTAAGGAAAAGGCTGCTTGAGAACTTGTTCAAGTTTGATTTAATAACATTCGCTTTGTATATTGTGACATGATGTTGATGACTTGTGTTGTAATAGTTACAAAACTTTAACTTTTGGTATCTCTGCGGTCCTGAAATAACTGTCTGGGCCATCCCCTTGGCCTCCTTCCCCCATTATTTCCCATAACTGTGAAAATTTAAATCGATAAAAACTGGCAATAAAAAGCTTAAAAATAAGAGCTGCTATTTTCTGTCAAAAATATTACCAAACAAAAATCAAATGCTGACAAGATTATTGATGGCTTTTGGTGCTTCAGGTTGTTTGCTTATTTGGGAGTTTGTTGTATGTGTTCTTTGTAAGCTGTAGCTGACTGCTGATGTAGCATGTCTCAATGGTGGAAGTATATCAGTGCCGAATTGTTCAGCCATGGAAATCTTTGTGTCCAGTCCTGCCAGCTGTTGGGTGTTTTTCATTCTTAGCTATGTCAGGGATCTGCAACCTGCGGCTGTGGAGCTTCATTGCAGCTCTTTAAGGATTTCTTTGTGGCTCTTGACACTATCACTGCAAAATAAAATATATATAACATATATATAAAATCTCTCCTGATTATTTTTGAATAACAATGAGAATCTAAAAGGGGTTGCCAAAAGTATGGGTTGATCTTGTTTATTAAGGACCATATTCACGTGCATTGTACCTCTTGAATTATTGAGTTTTTTACTGAATTGGAAAAAATGGCTCTTCTTGCTATTTTGGTTGCCAACCCATGGGCTGTGTCTATGCTGCAGGCTTTTTTCACCTTTACTTATTTTGACGTTCTAATGTCTAAATAAGTAATGTTGAAAATCACATTCACACAACCACAGCATTGCGAAATGGAGCGTTCTCATTTACAGCCACAGCTCACAGCCACAGCATTGCAAAAGGAGCCTTCACACGAGATAATACTAGCTGTGCTTTGTTCACATACATTCCTTTTCGACCTTGAAAAGGGATTGGAAAAAGTCATTTGCAGAGCTGGAGTAATTATTTCCAGGAAAAGTCCTCTTATCTCAGATTATCTGGCTTGGCTGTGTGAATGCTTGGGGGATTGGGGGAAGGTTTGGAAAAAAGTTTTTTTCTGGAAAAAAAAAACAGTATAGACAAGCCCCTTACGGTATCCACCACATGGCAGCATGGAGCTTGAATGCCGCAGTCATTCCAGATAACTTGACCTCATCTGCAACTATCCGCCATTGCAGTGGTGAGCAAACTTTTTACGTCGGGCCCTACTTTTTGTCCCTGAAATTAGCAAGGCCCTTTCAACCCCTCTAATATAATCAAAACTGATGGACATTTCAGTTATGTTCATACAGGGGGCAAAAAAACTTTTCCGTGTGTGTAAGAAAATTAGTCTGTAGCATGTAAAAAGTTCACTAATTGGTATGTAAACGTGAGTACTTGTACATAAAAACAGTAAAGTATTTCAACATTTTTTATGAGATGGATAAGCCTGAGACCCAGCAGCCGATCATGCTTCGCCCCCCTTATGAATTTTCATGCCTCCCTGAGGGGGCCTGCCCTCCCACTCCGCACATCCCTGCACCGTTGCAATACTATGGTGTTATGCAGTAGTCCTTACTGCTGAAATCTAGGCTGAGCTACTTCAACAATAAGATATGTACAAATGGGCTCCATGGATTTATAGTGCTACCTTATGGATAACCTCATCTCCCACCAGTCTGTAGCATATCCTCATGAGAATGCTTGAGATCAAATGCACAAGTGTGCAGTAACCTTCACACTCTTTGCAGTCCCATTTTGGCACAAGGGATGTCAGTGGGCGTTTCAGAGTTGGGACAATTCTGCTTTGTGTTTAGGGCCATAAAGTTTTTGCTTGTGCACTTTGCTTAATTTATGTCAGGGCTTACCAGGGTTGAGCCTGGACACCTGTGGGCTTGGCAGACCATAGTCGTGGATCCTCTAGACTTGCCACATGAGTTATGATTGTAAAAAATTTGTGTGAATTTCTTTCACTACAAATTAAGCAGTACTTGTGCATCCCATTCCAGAGCTAGCGCCCTCGAACAGTGATTACAGATCCAGAAACTATCTTGATGTGAACTTTATTCAGGGAGTTTATTTTCCTGCTTTCTATTTTTCAATATGTATATTTCAAGAGAAAAAAAATTACGTGCGATTAGTGGGCTCCCACTGATTTCTTGTGCCACAGTCAGGACTTCAGAGAACTGGTGTGTACATGAACTGATCTCTTTTGACTTGAGCATCCTGCATCTTCTGAGGCTAATCAAGTGATGGACGGTCTGTCCCTGGAACAGAACATGGTGACATTGCTGTTTACTCCTGTCAAAACAAACAGGTAGTCCAGTAGCACTTTAAAGACTAACAAAATAATTTATTAGCTGGTGAGCTTTCGTGGGACAGACCCACTTCTTCAGATCATTGTGAAGAAGTGGGCCTGTCCCATGAAAGCTCACCATCTAATAAATTATTTTGTTGGTCTTTAAAGTGCTACTGGACTACCTGTTTGTTTTGACAGAATATAGACTGACGTGGCTCTCTCTCTGCTACTATTCAGCATGTTTACTCCTGAGTCCTCTTAACATGTGTCCATTAGCCAAAGACGGAAATTGCAGGTCCACCTCTTCAGGACCTTTGTCATAGTTCCCGGGATGCAAACTGTATTCCCTGGAGCACTTAGGTGACCAGCCAGGACAGAATCAGGTACAGCCCAGCTGATGAGCAGAGCGCCCACAGCCAGCAGCATGTGTGTCTATTGGTGGTGCACATCTCCACATATCTTGGTGCACAGAACAAAATTTATTCTGCCCATGGACAGAAAACGTTAGCCGGAACACAGGTTCCCAATGCACTGAAAATGAGGCTTTGTACAGGAGTCAGCCTGCATGGATTCAGCCTATAGATTTTAAGTTCCTCTGGTCAGCGCCTGCATCTTCTGTGTGCCTATGTAGTGCCTAACAACTGTACAATGTACATCAAAAGTGTCCAGGGGGTTTAATTCTGACTGGGGCCTCTAGCTACTTCCCTAGTATAACAAGAGAACAAATAATTAGTAACAACTCTCAGTGGTGCTCTGATGCTGAGCAGGAGGGTGCGGGGGAGGGGGAGTATTGCACTTATTACTTGGATTGCTCATTGTCACCTAATTGTACTACAGCCAGGTCTCTCCCTTACCTCCCCTCTGATCATTTATGCCCTGAGGTTATATAAAGGCTGGATGTGCCTGAGACAACAGCCAGCCAGAAATGTCTCCCATGCCACTCTTTCTGATATGCATAAGCTCAGAGCCCCCTGCCCCTGACAAACACGCACACACACACCTCCTTTGCAAGAGAAACCCCTGCCTACTGTTAAGTGGCAGCATACTTTACAGAGAAAGAGACGGCTTGGTTTCTTCAGCTGAGCTCTGTCTGGCTCGCTCCTCAGCTGACCTGTGACCACTTGCATGTGCTTTAGTGCTGTTTGCCAAATGACAGAAAATGCACAGAAAGTTGGAAGCTTCTGGAGCAAGTAGAAGCATAGGAAAAAGCCAAACACAGCCTTTTGAACAAATTATTCATTAGGAAGTGAGAAGCCTCCATTATAAATAGGCTGGTCAAGTCTTTAAAGTGTTTAAAAATATTTTTTGCTGATTATTATATTTCTGTTGAATATTTTAATTAGCTCAATTAGCAATTAATTAAATTGCAAACCAGTGTTCTCAAACATTTCTACTGGGGGCCCCTTTCACATAGCAAACCTCTAAGGGCAACCCTCTCCCTTATAAATTATAAATACTTTGTATATAAAAATTATAAATGCTGAAGGCAAAGTAGATTTGGGCTGGGAGCTGACATTTCGTGAATCCTCCCCACACCATATAATAAGCTTGTGATCCCCCTGAGGGATCCCAACCTCCAGTGTGAGCGCCCCTGTTGTAAACCTTTTGTGCCAAGTTCATGTTTCCTTAAACATCTGTTTAATGCCCAAAATGTGGCTGGTATGATTACCAATATCGTTAATGATTCTGAGTGGTGAGAAAACAAGGCCTTTGTTTTGAAAATTAAGGTATTTTGCATGAAAGGAAAAGCCAAGTTCGCTATTCCAGTCACCTCAGAGACCTGTACACTTGTTGCAATGCTTGGGTTGTTCGTTCTGTGGTCCCAGCCAAATTCTAATTCCAATGATAATGAGTTCTGCTCTGGAATCTGAAGGAGTGGGTCTTTCCCAAGAAAGCTCATTACCTAACAAATAAAACTGTTACTTTTTAAGGTCTGCAGGACTGCTTGCTTTGTAATGATTATGTTTAGTTATTTCATTTGTATTACCATGGCATCTAGGAGTCTGGTCAAGGACCAGGCCTCCATTCTTCTAGGCCATCTACAAACACTGGCTGCAGTCTCTGTTGTCTCTGGTTCATCTCCAAGGTCCTGGGGCTGTGGGGAAATCACTGCCTGGGTCTTTCTTCCTCATCATGTGGGTATGTGAGGGAGTTGCATTCAGCCTACTTCTTGTGGGACATGCTGTACTCTTTCACATCATGTCCTAAATCAAAATTAGTGGTGCTGTATTCTATTAACCAGTTACCTTATCCACTCTTATTATTTATATTCTGATAGTGCCAACTCAGATAGGGGACTGAAAAACATGTTATGTTTGACTGATTAGTGGTTATTAGCTATCGCAGGGGGATGTAGGAGGTCCATTTATGGACCACAGTGCTCGGTACCTTACAAAACAAAAAAGATGGTCCCTTCCCCAAAGAACTGACAATTTGATATAAGGATATGTCTATACTTACTGGGTGAAAGAGTCGATCTCCTGGAGTTCAATTTCACACATCTGGTGAAGATGCACAAAGTTTGATCTCTCTGGAGTCCACAATTGATCCCCGGTACTCCTGATCTCACGAGGAGTAAGGGAGGTCAATGGGAGAAACACTCCTGTCGACCTCACGCAGTGAGGACAGACCTTACAGTTGACTGCAGATATGGTGATTCCAGCTATGTAATTGCCATAGCTAGAATTACATATCTGCTGTCGACTTTAAGGTCTAGTGTAGACCAAGCCTAAGACAAGAGATAACAGATGGAAGGACACAGACAGTGGAATGCCAGGAAACAATGAGACAATATTGGTCAGTATTAGAGGCACTGGTCTCAGCACACCAGCTGCTTAACTGTTGTCATATATGTATATTCATATTTATTACACAGCAATTGCCATGGTACATCAAACTAGTATTTAGTTAGTCATTTCTGTCTGGGATTGATACATGTGTATTTATCCGTATGTATGTCTCTACACACAAGTTCTTTGGGAATTCTTTGAAAGTAAACATATGCAATTATTATATCAGTTAATTTGTTTGGAAAATATAGACATAAACTACATACAATTTAACCAACCACCTTTATAATAATTGAACATGGATGTTACTGTTTTTCCCATGCATTTTCTTTCCTTTTTTTCCTTTTTTCCTTTCATAGTTAGAAACATTAGGCCAAGTCTGCAATGATGTCCGAAAAGACTGTATGCACACCATCAATAGCATTGTACAAATAAATCACACTAAAACAGCCCAATTCTTGTAGACTGGCATTAGAGTAAGTACACCTTAAGAAAGTTCTTATTCAGACTTGGCTTCAGGCAATAAAACGTCATAGATGTATAACTCTGGTGAGTGAAATTTCTAGGGAGCAAATTAGGCTAAAAACATCTTCTTGAGACAGCTAGAAAGAAATCAGACACCACCCGAAAATAGGCAAGCTATTCAGTAAATGTTTCATTTATTGGGATTCTTCCGTTACTATTAGGGTTAAAAGACATGCTGTCAATAAAAATGGCATCGCTATGGAAGATTCTGTGTTTAAAGAACCCATTTATCATCACACACTCACCTATAATCTTGGATATCAGACCATGATAATTTGTGATTATGTGCTGCATGCGTACACTTAACCATTTTATTATTTGGTGAAATTATTTCTCTTAAAGCCAGGGTGCATATCAATTTTTTGGCACTGAAAACAGAATAAGGGTTCTACTGCTGCATAGACATGACTTCTGAATTTGGATTTGAAGATGTTAGATCTCACAGCAGTAAGTAAAAGGTCTCTGAGTGTCTGATTTCCCAGATTTCTTCTGACAAGCAGCTAAGTAAAGCATCTATCTGAGGACCAAACCTCGATCAGGCTAGTCTACTCAAAAGATAAAGCAAGCAGCAATCTCTCAGTGGAGACATAACTTTGTTTTATTAGGCATTTTCCATTTTATAGATTATTTATATTATACTGTCACAACTTTTTTTGGTCAGTGCTCTGATTATATAGAACAGCCGGAGCTTCTGCCCTTTGGCTGTGCAGCCTTATCTATCCAACGGCTTCCCTACCCTTAGTGTCAGGTCAGCATGCTGGAGGTTGATCTTCTGGGGTTTGATTTAGCAGGTCTAGCATAGATCTGCTAAATTGAATGCTGAGGGTGCCCCTGTAGAGCCCCGTACTCCTCACAGTTGTGAGGACCAAGGGAAATTGATGTAAGAGTTTCTCCCATCAACCCCCCACTGTGGGGACAGTGAAGAAATTAAACTTAAGGAACATTGATTCCAGCTATGCTGTTCTCATAGCTGGAGTTGTGTATCTTAGGTCAACTTTTTCTTGTAGTGTAGACCTGCCCCTAGAAATTTTTCCCACCATTCCTAACGTTGGTGCACGGCAGTAATGTTGGAAGTGCCAGCATAGACAGAGCTCCAGGTAGTCACCTCTGAAACAGCCAAAGCCCCTCAAACCAAAGATTAAAATCCTAGCAGGGTCAACTCAAGCCCATACAGATGAGTAGAGCTCTGTTCTGTGCTTTTAAGTCTGCTTTGTAGGGGCTGTCAGAAGAGACCTTAGAGGCACAGGCCCTGTCCCACATGTGTAGCAGTATGCTATTCAGTCCAACTGGTAATTAGGGCTATGTCTACACAGCAGCATTATTGCTGAATAATCTATTCCCGAAGAGGTATTCCAGACTTCCTTATTCTGAATAGCACAGCTACACACAAAATGCATTTTGAAATAGCGCTCAGCTATTTAGAAATACAGCATCTACACATAATAGAGACTATTTTGAAATAGAGCTGTTAGATGCACCCTTGTTTATTTCATAATAGGCGCTATTCCCTGTCTACATAGCCCCTATTTTGAAATATGCGCTATTCTTCATGGAATGAGGTCTACCTATTTCAAAATTAGGCTACCACTAGTACAAGCTCACATACTTATTTCAAAATTGTGGTTGTTATTTTGAAATAATTGTGCTGTGTAGACATCCCTTAGCAAACTATATTTCTTTATTAAAGACACGGCTGCTTGGGTTTGGGGGGCGGGGCAGGGACTTTAATGATACCAAGTAATTTTTCACACAACTAAGATTTTACCTTCCTAGCATGGGCCACAAAACCCTCTCCTCTTTGTAATGCACTAAGGATTGGGTAGCACTCTCCCTCTACTTTCCATGGACCAATGCTGTCTGTGTGTGCTGTGGAGGACCGTGAATTGAAAAGCATTCTGGGAATGTAAAACGGTGACATCGCTCACTGTAAATGAGACACAGTCCTAATCTGACTTTGTCCCAATTGTTTTGCAAGGCAAGCCCAGCATATGGTGCACAGTGCCAGGGCTGAGAGCAATGATGGTTTAGTTTAAACAGTCATTTGTGTGCCCTGATCTACCATAGGACAACTTGGCCAGGGTAACTGATGTCTGTGGAAGGCCAAACTCTTAGCACCTGCCTTTGACACACCACCTGTTACTTCAAATTGGGTATCAAAACAATCAATCACATGTTTTACACAGTGGATTAGCCTGACTTTTTTTTCCTTCTGACTATTATGTTACTTTGGCTGTTGCAAGTTCCACATTTTTTATCTTGGGGAACCTCTAGCCAACAGGTGCTATTGACCCTTTGAGATCTCACTTCCCCAAAGGCATTTGTCTCTTTGGAATTATTCAAGCTGGAAACCAGGAAATAAATAAGATCGGATGCTTATGATACTCAGAGTAAGTTTAGTTCCTTAATTAAATCACAAGAGTCTAATCAATAATGACAACACCGTGACTTGCTGTTTTTGTTTGTTTTTTAATATTGCTATTTGCAAGGATAAGTATGGCAAATAGTAGTAGTTAGTAGTCGTAAACCTCTTTTACTCCTACATGCATAGGGTGAATGACTGAGGCCCCCATCCTGTACTGAACTCTGCATGAGGTCCTCTTGACCTCAGTGGGATTCTGGGCAGGTACAAGGGTCCAACCATGAGGGTGCAACAGGGAATATGTTCCAGGATCTGGATCTAATGCTTGTATCAGGATCCACTTGGGACAACCTCTGCCCCAATGTAAGATTGTAAGATATAGCACCTTATCTTACAACTGCTTATGGACAGTTGGTGCTACTCGCATGAGGAATCCATGAATAAGCATATTCACATGCATAACTGTTTATGGAATTAGGCTCTTTATTTGTCAGCTTCCTGGGACAGGCACTGTCCTATATTTAGTAGAAAACTGACCATACTCTTGATGTTAAACAATAATGGCACTAATTACAGTGCAAAATTGTTAGGGAAGTATGTTTGACAAAAATCCACACCAGATCATAAAAATCCCTTTAAACCAAAAAGTTATTTTTTATTCCCTTTGATCAAATTGTAACACTTGGTCCTATAAAGTCAGTGAAAGTTCAGCATGTTTGGTACTTCTAATCCCATGTCACACCAGAGTTTAAAAGAATTTAAAAAAATCAAAAGGCAAACAAAATTGAGAATATTTGTTACTGTGTTATTATGCAAGGAAACAGTTTGCAAAATGTAGCTATTACATTGCCAGCGATAATTGGGAAGAGTGTGTCCAACCATAGCTATTTTTAAAATGTCTAAAAAGTGAAAGCTGACTGAGTTAACCTTGTTATCCCCACCCTTGCTCTGGCTTATTTATACCTGGCCCTGCAGATTTCCAAGACCAGCATCTGATGAAGTGAGCCTGTGCTCACTAAAGCTCATGCTCAAAACTTTTCTGTTAGTCTATAAGGTGCCACAGGAGCCTTCGTTGCTGTTACAGATCCAGACTAACACGGCTACCCCTCCGATACTTAAAAAGTAAAAGCAAGTTTGTCAAAGGAGCAGAAGAAAAAAGAATCTCTTAAAACCATTTGTACATTGATTTAACAGTGAAGTATTTCATTCTTCATGTTTTTACTTGGTGTCTTGAAATAATCCCTTTTCTGTCTCCATACTCCCACTTAGACATTGTTCACAGACTTATTTATTTATGAAGTCTGAAGGTTAGTCCCTACCTGCTGAGACTAATTAGCCCTGTTCTTTGTGTCCTATGCAATCCTGTCTGATTAAATGTACACATTTGTTTTACTTCTTTTCATGCTTCCTTTCACTCTATTTCTGCTTTACTGATTAATATTAAAGTTGTAAGTTGCAGGGATTTTTTTTATTTCTATTTTGTCTGCATCTCTCCCTTTCGTATGCAAATTTTCTATGAGAACTTTTTAATGCCTAAGAATTTGTTAGCCTTGTCGATCTCTATATTATTAGTTTTTTGTTATTCTTTCCAGAGAAGACAGTTTAGCTGAAATCCCCAAACTCTCTAAATATTGCATGACAAATGGACTTTGTTTTTGGAAACCTATGTGCTGAACAGTCCTTAGCAGGAGCAGCAGGTTAGATTTCTTGGGGAATGTTTGGATTATTTAGTACACCCCGTCCCCTTGCTCTCTTCCACCGCTTTCCATTAGGCAATTTACTAATTCCTGTTGAATTTACTGTCTCTGTGCCCCCCTCTCTCCTTTGTTCCTTGTCCATATTAAAGTTTCCCCTTGACTCGTCCATTGTTAAAATTTGTCACTGGTGGAAGCTCAATTTGTTTTCCTCTTCTCTTCAGCACATTATATTCGGGTACCAGATGTCATTTCTTGCAGCTGCATTACCCTGCTCCCCACTTTGTTGCTGTACAGAGCCTGCTCTCTGGGTAGTAACTTTAAAAAATGCTGCTTCAAATCCTTGAGCTACATATCCTTTCCTTATATCTTGTACGGTCAACCCCATCATTATCTACATTTGGCAACTCATTTGCTGGCTGATGGTGGGACCCTTCATTTCCTCCTCTTTATTCCAGTGGATATGGTCACTTTCAGTTTAATTTTTTTCTTGTGATACTTACACCACCAAAACTTTTCTCCTCTCCAGCCACAGCACCCTTGATCTCCCTCCTCTCTTGCTAATTAACGTTCCTCCCATTGTTTTCGCCATTCAGGTACAAATACTAATGTGCCTTTCTCCAGAAATTCTTTGGGAGCTATCTGAATACTAACAGTGTTATCTTGCCTATTTTAATCGAGCAGAACCAGTGTGTGAATAATACACGTGAGAAGTGAACACTGGGTAAGAAAAAAGGGTTTGTTACATTATTTAGTTTCTTACCTACGATTGTCTATTAAAAAAAAGGAACAACCTTAACGCTTAAAAAACAAACAAACAAAAACAAACAAAAACTCCCCCACCCTAACCAGGCACAATCAAGATGACACAGAAAATCTTTGAGAAAAATCGCACTTTCCCCATGCACAGGCATGGGTCGATTTCAGCAGCTCTGCTCTCTAAAAGTTAGTGCTCTGCAAGCAGCCGACACAGGCATCTTTTCATCTAACTCCTCAATATATATTTTTCCCTTCTTGTGCAAACGGACTTTCTGAAGTGCAGAGCTATTTTTTTGGCGTCCCCATGTGTTTTGTTTTTCTTTGGGTCATTCCCTTACAACCGCTGGATTCCCTCCTCCCCCTCCATTGTCTCCCTTAAATCCATGCCCTTTTTTTCCCCTAACACTCACTCAACTCTCTCCGGCTCTTGCCAAAAAGGATCATTGTTAGTTTCTCCTCTCCTCCCCCCATCTCTCCCCTCGCTCATTCCCCAAACCTGTTTATTTATGCACACGTCACCGGCGCAGCCCCGCCCCCTCCCGCATCTCATTAAGTGCCTAGTGTGTTTCTCTCCCTGTCAATAATCCCGGATCCCAGACTTCTCCGTTCCTCCGGATTTCGATCCCCCTTTTTTCGAGCTGTCAATCAGCGCCGCCTTTGAACTGCAAAGCTCTCAGTCTAACTTCAACTCACTCCAAGGCGAGCGGCACGGGCTCCCTAGATCGGCAGCGGCGGCCCCCCCTTTCCAGCTGACTTCTGGTGGGGTTTGTTTGTCATTTTTTTTTAAAGAACCACCCTTTCCCCTCCCCCCGTCTTTTTTTTTTTAATTATTGTTATTCCCCCACTGGGTGCGCGCCCTGTGCACGCTGCTCAGCTCCCTGGAAGAAAGAGAGAGGGGGAAAAAATCCAGAAGAAACCCAAAGTCACTGGTGCAAAGGAAAGACATTTCCCTCCCCTCCTCCTCCTGCTTTTTTCCCCTCCCCAGGAGGAAAGGGAGAAGAGAGGGGGGAAAAACCACCCACCATTCACCTTGGACTTTCCCCCTCCCCCCGTGCAAACTTTTTTCCTTTCTTTCTTTTTTTTTCTTTTTTTTTTTTTTACCCTTCCCCTTTCCCTCTTTGCAAAATTGCTGCTGGTGGGGTGAGCCGGGAGCAAGATGCCGCAGCTGAACGGCGGTGGAGGGGACGATCTGGGGGCCAACGACGAGCTGATCTCCTTCAAAGACGAAGGGGAGCAGGAGGAGAAGATCTCCGACAACTCCTCGGCGGAGCGGGATTTAGCCGACGTCAAGTCCTCCCTGGTCAATGAATCCGAAACGAATCAAAACAGCTCCTCAGACTCGGAGGTAAAGGGGGGGGATGCCCCCCACCCGGCTGGGGGGGCAGAGAACGGAGGGGGGGGGCGAGAGAAGTTGTTCGCTTTGCTGCTGGATTGAGGGGCTCCGCCGCAGGCACAGCCCAGGCGCGGGGGGTGTTGCAATGTTGATCGAATGTTCGGAAGTTTCCTCCATGGCACCAACTTGTAACAATGTTTCTCTCTCTCCCACCCCCCCATTCCCCTTCCCCCCCCGTCCCCCAGGCGGAGAGGCGGCCCCCGCCTAGGTCCGAAACTTTCCGGGATAAATCGAGAGAAAGTTTAGAAGAAGGTGAGTACCACGGACCCCCGCCCCCCCGCCGGGCGAGACCCCCCCCCAGCGCTGCGGGGTGGAAGCCAGCGCGTCCCCAGCTGGGCCCGCAGCAGAACTTTTCCTCGGCGGGAGGGGCAGGGGACACTCTCTAACCAAAGTTTTTGTTTCTCTCTCTCTCTCTTTATTCCCCCTTTCCGCCCCCTCTCTCGCTTTCTGCCCCGCCATGTTAGCTGCGAAAAGGCAAGATGGAGGGTTGTTTAAGGGCCCACCATACCCTGGTTATCCTTTTATAATGATCCCCGACCTGACCAGCCCGTACCTCCCCAATGGATCGCTCTCTCCCACGGCAAGAACAGTAAGTGGCGCCTATCCCGAGCTGTGTTTTTAAACGTTTAATGTCTGATGGTACGTTTCCTTCCTCTCCTCCCCAGCTCCAAATCTCCCCCCTCCCGAATCCTGCATGTCCACCCCACCCCCCAGCTAGTCAGAAACTTTCCAAACTTTTGTGGCTTTTGCAGAATGGGATTTGTTTACACTTCGCCATATTTTTTCTCTTTTTTTACTTTCAGTTTTGCGTGCAGTCCTTCCACCGCTTTAATGTCGCTTCTTTTTAAGCCAAACAACAAGCCCAAAGCCCCAGCCTGAGTTTTGGTTTCTTTTCTCATCAGCTGAATCACAACTTTGATTTCTACAAAACTATTTATGTTCCATTTGTTTCCTTCTGCCCTCTCCGGTGGCGTCTTGGTCTCTTCCCCTTTCCTTTTTTAACCTCCCCCTTAACCCTTTCCTTGCTGCACAAGCTCTCTGGGATGCTGATGTGTGGTAGCAAGTCACCTAGCTATACAGTTCCTCTCTTAACCTGTTTTCTAAAGATTAGAAACTTTTTAAAACAAACTCCGTTGCAAGTTGCCTGGCCTCTTCACTTGCGTTTCAGCAGTTTTTCTGCCTCCCTCGCTCTCTTACTGTTTATGGCAAGTGAGGTATCATAAGTTCTTTTACACTTTTTTTTTGGGGGGGGGGGTGCTGAATTTCAAAGTAACATCCTTAAATTATTTTAAACGCGCAAAACCTTGATCAGGGAGACGGATCCATCTCTTGACCGCTCACAAGAAAAAGCCCATCCGGACTCCGAGCTAACTACACTGCTCTTATTTTGCAAGGGAAGAAAGACCTGAAGGAGTTCTTTCTTTATTTGTGTATTACTAAGCTGAGTGAGTCGTGGAAGGGCTCAAAGCTGATCACAGAGGAGGAGTGATACAATAAACAGAAACGGTCTTTAAAAACCACTGCCTTAAACAACCTCCCGCCTGCAACTGTAGCCTAAGAAGAATAATCTTGCTGAAAATACGTTCGTGTCTGTAGGAAGGGTCAGATTTTCTTGGGAAAGGATTGAGTGTGTGAGGGGGGTGGGTGGGGGGAAGGTGTGTGTAAATAATTGTAGTTCAGATAGTGGGGTCCTATTAAACTTTGGGTATGATGGGCTCCGTTTGTCCCTTGCTGCTGTTTCTCCTTTGATGTCATGTAGTATCATTAACTGTGCGGTAATGCCCCTATGTAGCACACATCAAGATTGTTTTTAAAGGAGGGTTTTTAAATTATGAATGGTAAACCCATGGGGAGTACAAAACGCTAAGAAGTGTTTATTTCCACGTGCCCAGCCTTGTCATCTAGCAGTCTGTAGGTGCTTTTAAATCTGAAGGGTCCCCCTCTCTGTAATCACCATGTATCTGTTTACACATTTTTTGTAAGATGAGAGATCAATTTGAAATAATAGATCTGCTGTTCAGTAGTATATGTTGAATCTGTGCTAATGGATTAAATCTTGGACAATTCCAGTTTATCAGATCTACAAGTGTTTCACAGCGTTAAAATATAAAACATCAGGTCAGACTTGTTTTCACTCAGTAGAGTGACAGTCCAGATTAGTAAATATAGACAAATAGAAATGTGAAAAAATATTTTTCTAGTTTTGCGTGTATTGAAGGCTGTGGTAATGTTTTATTTTCTTATCATTATCTTGTAAGGCTGCTTTTCAAGAGCCATGATTTCCAAGGCACTGGTTTGTAATTTGCAGTTTGCAGTTGTGATGATTGGGGAGGAGAAAGCAGGAACGCATTATATTTTGCTTCAAATGCAGTTATGGATGCATTGTGCGTGTCTTATCTCTTTTTTTAAAAAATGTCAAATTTGGAAAGCGTTAGGTTCAAGATCTTAGAGTATTCCCCCAAAATTACTTTATTCCAAATATTTTATACTGCAGATTTTTAAAACCTTAACGTGCATTTCACTATTCCCAGGGCTGTTAGTTTAACTGAGGTATCCCATTTGTTTTTTTGTCTTCTGATTGTTTCCAAAAGTATTTTTCCTACAACAGACATAATTCCTTATTACATTTATGTGCCACCTAGATCATTTAGTAGTTACCGATTAATGGAAATATTCATTCCCTTCTCCCTACTTTTAAAAAGGCCTTCACAAGAATGTTCTATTTGTATGAATTAAAGGTATTGTATAAAAAGATTACATGTTATTTTATTGTTGACATAGCAGGTGGCCTTGTAGTGTGTTATCAGATGGATTCTAAAAAGGATATTTCTACTCAATAGGCAATTTTATTATTTGCTCATCAGGAACCATAAACCTTTTCATATCTTAATCCTTTTTTTCTTTCACATTCTGTATGTCTCTGTGTTTGCTTACCACTTAATTATGGGCTGAAAAAATTACTCCTTTGGGCCTGAAAGCAGAATAATAAGAATTAAACAGAATAGAAGTCTGACATACACTGCATGTTCTAGGTGTATTCCTGTCATTTACTAAGCCAGTTAGATTTTACTTTTAAATGCAAGTTAGAAATGTGTAGTAAATTCTGCATAGGTATACATTTAATTTTTAAAGAAAATACATGTTGTGTAGACTTTTAAAACACTGTTCTTAAGTTTTCAGAGCATAGGAGGTAAAAAGATGATTTAGTGGTATAATAGATTTTTTTTCTTTTTTGTTGATGATTGGTGGGTTTTGTTTGTTAATTTGGTTTGGTGGAATTTTTGCTAATTGTAAATGTAGCTGCAGCTGTCTGTTGTTCAAGAGGAAGACTCTTAAGAACACTGATTTCTGCTTTTTTATTTTAAGAATGTAAAGAATTATTAAGTGTCATTAAATCTGCTTATGATGATACATTATTTCAAGAATGCTTTAATTGTTGAAGACTCCATAAAGCTTGATAGTAATAATTTTATTTTAAAATGACAAAGATTTTTCTGTGTAAGGTTAAGTTTGTCTTTCGATAGGGTAATGTCAATGGCTTTCAGGAATACAGATACGCATTAGTCAAATATAAATGAAGTAATGTTTCTGAGCATCTCTGTCTTACCTATCCTGGAAGAGGGACACTGTAGTAGCAGGCTATTAGGAAATGAAATTGTTTTAATTGTAAAGTTTTAAAATCAGAGCAGTTGTATTTAATTTGAATCCTGTGTTTAGTGCTTTAGTTAATATTTTCAACCAACAAATAGAAATCTTTTGTTAATAATATATACTGGCAGGTTTTTCATATTTTTATTAGTGCTGTGGCATTTTTCTTTGCCCTAAGGTGTTTGCTTTTCAAGTGAGAGATTTGTTACTAAACTACATATAAGGCAGCAAACATCTTATGTTTATTTTTGAATTTTGAATGCTTGGAATACCAAAATATGAGAGCCGCCTATTCACTAAGGCTTTTATATTCAGCCAAGGAAACTTTTAAAAAAAAACCATAATGCTTGAAAAATGGTTGTTTTCCTTTATCTACTGAATCAAACGTAATCCTTTCTAATACAAAGAGGTAGACACTAAAGTGTGAAGGGTTAATGGTGGTCCTTTTTTTTTCCCCTTGAATTGTTTTGACAACACTTTTCAAAGTGTGACATTCCAAGCCCCCTGCAATACAATGTAATATTACTGTAATTACACAGGTCATTACATTTTAAATAGAGAACAATAAAATGCTTATCAGTACTGAAAAAGAACAGGTGTTCTTTCCCTTCTTTTGGTATTTATGCTAATTGTTTTCATCTTCAGAAATATTTATGGTGAGCATGTTAAGATTTCAGCTGTGATATGACAGTATTAATTCTGTACTAATTTTAGTGGTTGAGGTTTAATGTCTGCAATATGGATTATGGTATTAACATCCACCAACTTGTTTAATAACGTAGAGATAATATGTCAGCACTTTAGTGCTCTGCGATACTTAGCATTCAATGATGTGTGCTATTCATTCTCTCTCTTTTTTTTTTTTTTTTTTAAAGTATATGTTTTTAATAAAGTTTCTGGAATTGTGTAGAAACACGGTATTCTAAGGAATGATGGTTGCATGCTATAAACAGTTGGGACATACATTATGAAACTTCTGAATGCTTAAGTAGGTGGATTGCTAATTCTGCAGTAGTGTGAACAGAATTAGTGGTTTACAATAGTAAATAGCCTGGATTCTGTTAATTTCTTTTCATCAGGAATCTAAATGTCCCTGATATGATTTCATTTTAGAGAAAGTGCAACGTTGGTTGGTCAGACAGCTTCTCTCTGAAGGGGCTGTGGAAAACAGTTACGGCAAAGTTTCATGTTTCTGGGAGCTTACAAAACAATATAATGCAGTACTGTTACTTGAGTGTACAGGATAATTGCAGTACTGCACTTTGTTAAAAATAATATTTGCTTTGGAAAGTGAACATTTTAATAGGTGCACCAGTAGGTGATTTCTACTTGAAAAATATTAGTATATGCCTTTTCAGGTTTTGAATGCTTTCATACGTTAACTGGTGTTGGATTTTTTTACTCTTTTTCTCTCTCTTTGTTTGTTTGTTTGTTTTTTTGGTTGCTTTTAGTTATCTTGAAACACACAAATATATGTAGTTTGGTCAGTTAAAAAGTATGGTGCGGCTACCACTAAAAGTTGTATACCAGAGTTCAGGTAAAAAAAAATGTGTCTCGCATTTGTCAGACTTTCATGACTGGGTCTCAGTCAGATTAAAAATGCCTTGTGGAGAAAGGACAGCTGCAGATTTTTGGGGGGATGTGAGTTTCTATGCCATGACTAAAACGCTGAAGACCTTTTCCCAGCTGTCTGGGAGTTATGTGGAAGTTGGATTATTGGCAGTTAAGCACGAGACAACCTGGATTTAGCAAATACTCTCCTACACAGGAAGTAGATGACATTATATTGGGGGAAGGGAGGAGATTCTTATGCAGACATAGAAGCAAGTGAGAAATAATACACTTTTTCACCTGTCTCTCTTTACCCCTCCTAACTTCAAAACAAGCGTTTGGAAATGTGTAATACATAGTATGATTCTATGTAATTTTTTAATGATTTTTAGGTGAAATAGGCTATTATAACCCCTACGCTGTAACTGTTGTCTGAACTCTTGTTTCACGTTGTTTGTAGGGGCTAGAGAGAAGTTTAGTCATATGCATGTGTTTCTTTATGGACTGAATTATTGTAAATATGCAAGTAAGCCTTAAACTTGGGTTCATAATTGGGCACATTTGTGAAGGAAATGGTTAATTTTACAACCAAAGGCAAACTTGCACCTCGACAGGTCTGCTGAAAGAAATGTGCCACAGTCATTTGCTGGCAAGCAGCACAGGGTCATAAATCCACAGGGTTTATTTACAGCCTATAACACTTATGAATGTTAAGATATTTGACGCCACGCTGGCCTTATAATATCCAAGGTCCACAGACACTGGCAGTGGGTCAAATTTCTTTCACTAATTATAAGCAATGAGGGATTGGGGGAGGGGGTGGAGATCATGAAAACCCCAAAACGCTAAGAATATTGCACTCCTCCTCCTAAGTGCTAGTTTGTGTTTTTCCTTTTTACATAGGATATAGTTAAGTTTATAATTAACACTTGTAGTGCAAAAAAATTTGAGAGCAATTCTCAGCAATGTGGACAGCCAAATTTAAAAAGAAAAAAGTTAGTATAGCTTGCATCCTTTATGAACACACTGACAGTATTGTGCAGTGTATCTAGATACCAACCCAACAAAATATTTCCCAGAATACTTAAAGAAACCTGATACGTGGAACTGCCGTTTAATTCGTTGATATACCACTGAGCTGGAAAACGAAAAAATCGCATGCCAGGATTAATGCACAGAAGTTAAATGCATCTTGGAAATATGTATTATTAGCGTTATTTTTTTTTTCTGAAGAGATTTGGATAGGACTTGAGTAAAAAGCTATGTTAGGTGAAAACACACAGAGCACATCATTTAACATCTTCAGTTTAGGAAAAGATTTTCTGTGTTTTAAGAAGAAAAATCTTGAGTTTGCAGAGAAGAAAGTGTCGGGGGTGGGGTGAAGGGGGGAAATGGGAGGTAGTTTTTGGGAAAAGAAAATGTTATCTGAGGAAGTGTAGAGAATCCAGAGGCCGGTGAAGGGTTATTGAATAAGTAAGAAAGAATGAAATGCAAAGAAAAGTATTATAGTGTTGAAAAAAACATATTTGGATGAATGACTGAAGGGGAAGTTGGGGAGTTAGGGATCGACCCTTAAGTGTCAAGGAAGTTTGGGGGCTAGGGAAAAATGTTGCTTCACCCAGTAAAGCTTCTTGTTTACAGCTCACTCTTGGTTAAACATGCTTTTCTCGAATGGACAGTTAAAATTTAAGCTCTTCTCTCCTGCTTGCACGTTACGCCTGTTTTAAACCAAAGCCACATGATTAATAAACTATCCCTATGTATTAAGCTAGTTTTGTTTTCTATATCAGTTTATTCATTTCAGCATCCCTGTAGGTTACTGTCACACCCAGAACACAGAGACTAGGAGACAACAAGCTGGGAGAGGGGGAGAAGAGAAAAAAGACGCAGGAAAACTACTCTTGTCCTCCTTATTGGTTTCTACTACAAATCAAGTAAATCGTGATTCTTAAATAAATAAATATATAGGGCTGTCATGGTACTTTCCACAAATTAAATGTACAAGCATTTTAGTTGAAGGCTTTAAGCATTTTCCTAGTGAATAGAATGCTGTAACTTATTATCCTCTGGGGATAAATATGAATCCCTTAACACCACATTAAAAAGATGATGTGGTTGTACCTTTTTAACAGGTTATCAACAGTGATGTTCTTCCATTTCCCAGGATAATTCATCCCTCCCATTTGAACTGATTCCATATTGGCAATTCAATCCTTTCTGTTTTATTCTTTTGTTTTAGGTAAAGCCTTGACCCTTATTCTCCTTAGGGTCATACACAGGCAATTGGTTGGGCCAGTGGTGAATGAGTTAAGTTGCTAGCTAAGGTTTGGCTTCATGAGAAGAAATTTGAGGCCTGGTAGGCATTAGCTGGGCACAGCGCATTAACAGAGCTTAATTAGTCCGAACTGTAATTGTTCATGGGCTGCCAGAAGGAGTAATGTTCAGGAAAAGTGGAGTCGTTCTTTTACAGTCTTCAGTTTTAAAACGATAAATCACTTGCATATTTGTGCAGTGATTCAAATGGAGCTGAGACCTCTCCTTCTCAACATGTGGTAAATTGTAAAGTCAATGAATTGCAGATGTCTGGGGCAGGGAGATTCTTGAAGAAAATGCAGAATGAATGGGAAAGAGTAATGCTGTAAATATTGACTGAAAGGATAACTGGTTTTCTTCTTGCTGTGCCAATTATGATACCCTAAAAATGTAGATAATTTTTGTTCTAATCAATTTGAAGGTTCCTTGAACTCAGTACAGGGGTAGTCTTTGACTTGGAGTGTTTTAATAATACTGACTTAACAATGGGATTCCTATGGAAACATACAGGACAAACAGACAGATTAATCCCAATTAATTCATGAGGAGGGGTGTTATAGTTGTTCCTAAATGAATTCATAATGATGGGACACTTTAAAATGATGGTGCAGCTGCTTTTCAATGAGACGTTGTGAGAGAGAAAGTCTTTGCATTCTAGTTGGGTATGGTGGGAAAGTGATTGAGCTGAGTTCTGCTTTTCTTATCCACCCAGAAGTCCCATCAACTTCAGTGGGACTTCCTGGCTTTAGGAGCAATGTAGCATGAAACCTGTAATCTGTATGGTATAGTTCATTTTTAACAGCTTAGGTGGTTAATACTGTTTTTCTGATACAGAAAACGTCCACCCTTCTTACAGTTATTAATGGAAGACTCTCCTCTCTCTGCCTGATCCAGACACCCCCTGACATCAGTGGATTTGATTTTAACGTGCGCTGTGGCTGTGTCTACACTACATTCCCCTTTCAAAAGGGGAATGCAAATGAGTGAGACTGGAAATGCAAATGAGGTGTGATTTGCCTATCTCTGACCTCATTTGCATATTCACATACAATCTTGCTTCCAGAAGAGTCTTTTCTGGAAGCAAAAATAGCCCTGTTTTTAAAAGAACACTTCTGATTTTGTTTCAGGAAGAAGGGGTCTTTTGAAAACAGGGTTTATTTTCGAATAAGCCCCTTCTACACAGCTGTTTTAGCTTCCAGAAAAGGCTCTTCTGGAAGTGAGATCACATGAGAATATGCAAATTAGGAGTGAGATATGTAAATACATACCTCATTTGTATTCCCCTAGTGTAGATGTCCTGTACTGACTTTTGTTTTGCGCAAAAAAAAAACAAAACAAAACCCAAAAAACCCAAAGGCAGTAAAAAGATTTTTTTAAAAAAGAACAATCTGTCCTATAGTACCCAGTCACTGATTTAATATTTTAGATTTGTACAATTATTTTATAAATGACTGTTGAGGCCTGACTCTGCAATACTGGTGTATCAAAACCATGATCCTCACACCATGGAAGGCTGCCAGGACCTGGTTTGAGGCCGCCTTCCCTGTCAACGTTTGCCTTTCCGGTGTGAGTAGGTGGATTTGTATGAAAGTTGTAAAAGTTAATGATTGTTCTCTGACTCACAAGCTGCTGGTTTTAGTTTGAGGGGGAAAAATTAATGACAGTAAATGATGGAAATTATATGAGATAAGTAGGCCTTGGTGAGAGGAAAATATATTTGCGTTGTTGAAATGTTTCTGCTTCTTGCTGAGGGAAGTGCAAGGACACGAGAAGAAGCTTTGTGGAGAGTTTCTCTTTGTTGTCAGAGGCTTAGGGTGCTGAATTATTTCAGGCATATGGTCAGACATTTAAATCAAATTCTTAGATGCCTGTCCATGTGGATGTGTCAGATCCCATGGCATTTTTTTTTTTTAAGGCTAGGAGATAATCCTTGTGTCCTGGCTAACAGTTTCCTCTGCTCAGTAAAACAGACGATTTTAATGCCCAAGGCTCTGTGGGAAGTATTGCTGAATGCATAATGGCTGCTGTGTTTGATACACAGTCTCCGCATTACCAGCGTCTAGCTCTCTGCTTTGAAAACTCTCTAGAATGCCTAGGGTGGGAAAGATGCTGTTTAAAAAAAAACAAACAAAACAAAACCCAAATTCTAGTCTGTCTAACAGTTCTGCTGCACTTGAACTCCAAAAAAAGAGATGGTGTCTCAAAAAAAAGAGCACATTGAAACTACTGCAGAGGACAACAGTTTGACATGTGTGAGTTTGAATTTTAGAAACAAATAGTAGAAATAAACCACCTCCAACTTTTAAAGGATTCTTTAGGGTGAGAAAAGGTTGGGGTGTGACCTTCCGGCACCCACTGGGAGTCAATAGTTCCCCAGTTTATGTTGGCTCAGTAGTGCTATGATATGGCCATGGTTATACTAGGGACAAGGAACCAAATCAATTTTAAAATCCTGTCTAGTTAAACTGGTGCAAATGCCTAGTGAGGTTGTTCTTGAAGTTTGTTTCATCCTTGCTTAAATTGGTTTAGCTGGGGGTTGGTAACTTCTACAGATAAGCAAAGGTTCTGTTGATTTAAGAGCAGCTATATTACAGGTCTGCTTTGGTTGAATTAGATCGATATAAAATGATTGTAGTTAAAAGGGTGTTCTACAGGTATGGATAGGACAGTGATTTTCAAAATTTTTGTATTGGTGACACTCTTCACACAACATACCTCTGAGTGTGCCCCCTCTTCCAATTTTTAATGTATAAGGAGGCTCCAGGCTGTCAGCTTGGGACCCATATAACAATCTTTTGACCTCCAGTTTGAGAACCCCTGGAGTAGGGTTTATGTGGAGCATTACATATGCAGATGGCTGCACTGGTCAACTCCTCAACTCAGCAAATGACTAGTGAAAGGTCATGGGTGGTGTGTAGGTTGAAAATATTTACTGGTGCAGCATTCTAGTTGAGAAACCCCTTGTCCAGCAACATCTGTAATCTGGCATGACTTTAGTTAGCTGGACTTATCATGGGTCTGGCCAAATTTCCAGTGGTCCCATAAAAATAGTTTACAACCACCCAGTCTGGCTCTATGTTCTGTGCTGTTATTTAGCTGTAATTACTCCTGAATGTCTTCTAAGGGCCCATTAAGCAGTGATGTGTTGGTAATGCTGATAGACAATGTTGACCTCCCATGGTCTGGCAAATTCATCTTGTTCTGCACTAGTCAGGTCCCGAGGGTGCCAGACTAGAGAGGTTCAACCTATATAAGGAATCCCATGAGAAGATTCAGCCTTGAAGGAACATATTAGAAAAATAAGATGGTAGCAAGAGTGAGGCTATGTCAACACTTGCCCCCTTCTTTGAAGTGGGCATGGTGATCAGGCTGATGGGTGATTACTAATGAAGTGCTGCGATGAATATGCAGCACTTCATTTGCCTAATTCCCCGCCCCCCGGCAACTTCGAAGTGCCGGCAAGCTGTGTAGCCACAGGCACTTTGAACTGCCCACACAAAGGCACTTAGAAGTAGCGCCCCTGCCTACAGGGCATTCCAGCACTTCGAAGTTTGATGCTTCGAAGTTGCCTCAGGGGAGAAATAGCCTTATCAAGTGCTGTGTGTTCATCACAGCACTCCATTAGGCATCTCCCAAAATCCTGATTTCTATGCCGCCATCTGCGAAGGGGGCAAGTGTAGACATAGCCTGAGAGTGTCTTGTGGTTGCTTTTTAAAGTAGAAGAAAGAGTTTTTTCTCCATATGTGTATTTGTAGAAAGCTGTGAATTTTTGTCTATGACTGGATGCTAAATTGTTATAAGTTCTTTTGTTTTAAACTGAGCACTTTAGTTTACTTCTCACATCCACTGCCCTCCCTGTATTTCCCACCAAAAGACAACAGAACTAAGAAATTTTTGTACTTATGCAAGAAATACATGTCAGTTAGGAAAGTCTTTATCAGAGCTAGCACATAACTGTTGTAGTAGCCAAAAATGTAATTGTGTAAAGAAAAATACATCGTTCCATAAAGGATGTTTATCTGCATAAGGGCAAAATATCTTTATAATCCATAGACCATCAAAAATTTGTTTATTCATTTTTGGTGGTTAAATGTACTTCCTGTTCAACTTATTTTTAAAAAATGTGAATGTCTGTGAAAACTAGACCAGAAGTGGAACTGGATGAGTGAAAATGCAACTTGGATTTGCTACAGTTTTGTTAATATATTTGTAATGTGATTGTCTGCCTGGTTACATGAGCATGCATGTGTTTATATATGTGATAGATCTTTTTCTAGCATGTATACTTTATCAGGTGTCTATCTGGTTTTAATTGACAATATGAAATTCCTGTGGTTACCCTGTGCACGGATTACTTTGGGGCTCTACAAGGTTTGTGGGAAGAAAAGATTTGACAAGTTTCCATTAAAGCACTGAATCGGGCAATTGGAAAAACGGAGAATGAAACGAGCTGAAAAGAGGAACAACTTGTTAGTGTTGCATTCTGTGCTTGGAACGAGAAACCTCTTTTAGACAAGAGAGGTTCTCAGGCCAAGAATTTCAAACTCGCAGAGAAACCTGTCCAGAACACAAAAGTTGTTTGAACGGGGTGCAGAATTGTCACAGTAATTAGAGCAATCTCCGTTTACTGAGTGGCAGCCGTTATAAAGGACAGGGGATAAAGGGTTCAAATGCATCTTTCTCTCTCAGCGATTCACTTTTGATGAACTGCTCCTGTGTTTGTGAAGGAGTGTGTGTGTGTGTGGCCACATTTTTCAACGACTCATCATTAAATTGTCCTTGTTTTATATGAACCCAGGAGTTGGTTTATTTTTTTCCCTCTGCTGACAATTCCAGGCATTATGCTCTGTCTTGCATTGGTATTCTAATTGGACTGATATACCATACTAGGGCGATGCTGGCTGAAGATTTTCTTTGTTTTGCTTTAGAAGCAAACATATTTTGGAGAAAACAGGCATCATTTTAGACCCAGTGCTGTAATTTGACTCTTGCAAACTGTTCCATTAGCTTTAACAAGATTGCTTACTTGCAGGAGCAAGGACTGTTTGCATGAATGAGGTTAGTGGGTGAGGCCCTTAAAGTTTTCCATCTTGTCCAGTCTGAAGGTATGGAAATGATCTGGAGTTTTGTCACTGATCTCGTTGGGAGAAGGATCTGGTCAATATGTCAAGTATTTTTGTTACAGTTTTAAAATTTATTGTTTGCATTATGGTAGTCCCGAGGTCTCGATCCAGGCTCCGTTGTGTCAGGCATTGTAGAGATACAAATAGAGAACAGATAATTTGTTACTAACATGAACATTTATCAATAGGAAGTAAAGATTTAAGAGTCAGTTGGAATTAAGTTAGGACTAATCTAGGCATAAATTGGGCTGACCCTGCCATTTAATTAGGGCTGTGAAAAATTTCATGCCCTAGGTGACATAGGTCAATCCAGTCCATACTGTAAGTGCTACGAGACTGGAGGAAGAGTTTTGTCCAGTGAAATTCTTCCATCATTCTCGCTGCTGCTTCTCAGGGCAGGTTACACTAAGGGTGGAAAATGACCTAAAATATGCAACTCCAGCTACAAGAATAGTGTAGGTTGACTTTCTCCGCCATACACACAGTGGGAGGTTGACAGTAGAAACTCTCCCATCAACTTCACTTACTCCTTGTGACTGATAGGAGCAACCTCAATGTTCAATTTAGTGCCTCACTACTAGTTGAATTCCGGAAGATCGACCTTTGAAGCACTGAACTTGCTGTAAGTATAGATGTACGCTAGGGTAGGTGGCTTAACAACTACATTGATGGTGGGGCGGTCCAGGGTCTTCTGTGACTGCAAGAAGTGTCTATAGTATAGCTGTAGTTGTGCTTCTGTCCTGTTGGCATACCCTGAGTTGCTTCGTGACTTTTGAAAGTTTTCTCCTGAATGCGTATTAGACAGACGTATGCCCATACTCATTCTATTTGTTGTTGTTGCTGTAGCCTGAGATTCAACAGTGGCTTTTAAAAAAATGATATAGTTTGTAAGGTCTCTAAGGTAGAGACTTTTTTCTAACAGTTTATGTGATGCTGTTTTTGGTTGCTGTATAAATTAAACAACTCAGTCTTGCTCCTTTCCATTGTTGCTCATAAATGCACAAGGGGAAATTTCACACACCTTTGCCCTACCTGTTGTTCTGTGATACTGCTCCCTGAACACGAAATTCAACCTATGTCCAGGAGAGGGATTGGAGACTATCCAGGTTGGGGTGGAGACTAGCCAGGCCGGGGGGATATCTTGAGTCAACTTTCTCTTCTAGTGTAGACCTGCCCTGAGTTGCAGCAGCCAGGATGATGGAAGAATTTCATTGGACAAAGAACTGTTCCTCCCGTGAGCTGGTGCTTACAGCATATGAAGTGTTAACACATTCTCCCTTCCCGCACCCATATCTGCAGAGATTCCCTAGAAGAGATAATAAAGCCTTTTGCATGGTGCATTTTTTTAGAGTGGTGGAAGATCTGGGGGCATCTCCAAGGAATTTGGAGGACAGAGGGCCCCATCTTACTTCTCTGACACATCTTGCGTGAGAAATCCCATTGAAGTCTGTGGAATTATTCACATGAGTGAGGATTTGGCTGCTAAGGTATTTGATTATAGCATTCCAGGACCTACATCAGATCAGGGCCTAGGAACACATTCAGGTAGAATAGTTGTAACCAAGTTCAGAATTTTTTGAAATGAGACACTTTTACATTTCATTGGAAACTGGAAAATAGGCCAGTTTTTCATCAAAAAGAAACTAATGTATATACAGGGGTTTTATTGTGCAAAATCTGGCTATTTTCCACTGGAAATAGACCAGTTTGAGGTAGACCTGGATGGATTTCTTAGCAAATTTGGATTTATTTTGAGCAAAGGCAGCTTTTTGCATGAAAAATATTGTGAAAACTTGTTTATGGGCAAGCTCTCAATGCGAAAACCACTGCTGTGTCCAACTTGTGAAAGGATAGTGCCTGGGTGTTTTTGAACACGAGTCATTTCAAAGTAGACACGTTCTTTGTTCACTTTTGTAGTGCTCTGCTTGGCCATGCCTTTGGTAATATTAATCTAGAGATTTTAATGTTTCTGAGATAAAGCACACATAAAGGGAGTTTCCTTTGGAATTCCATGTGGGGAATAGGTGATCCTGGTAATTATGTTCCTTTGTTAACTCGCAGTCATGACATATGGTAGAATGTGTAATTACTTAAAAAGAAAATCCATGATAAAATTTAGTATAAACCATGCTGCCCGAAAAGTGAGTTGTGATGCGTTGGCCAACCAGAAACTCCTCAATATGCGTTGGTCTAGTGTTGGAAACATAGTATTAATTGGGACATACTTGTCATTTACCGGTCTCTATTAACATTGCTTTCATAATGTTTGTCTCCTTAGTTGTATGTGTACTGTAGTAATTCTGCATCACTCAGGATAACGTCATACCCTTATACGGGTTGCAACTTTCTAGTCTGGCACTCTCTGGTCTGGCAACATCTGTGGGCTGCCATTATTTTAGTTAGCCAGATGTCTACTTACCATGAGTGTGGCTGAAGCTGTTGTGGTCTGTTAAATTTTATTAACAGCTACCAGTTGTGGCTCTTGGTGTTCTTGGTTGTTTTTTAGCTCCAACGTACCCCTAAATGTCTTCTAAGAGCCCATTCGAAGAGTGTAAGTGGAGGTAAAGCTGTTAGACAATATTGATCTCCTGTGGTTTGGTAAATTATCTGGTTTGGCACTGGTCAGGTCCTGAGGGTACCAGGTAAGAAAGGTCCAACGTGTATTTGGTTAGGAAATAACCTTCCCTTTACTTTGGCTTCCTATGGTGTTTTAAACCTTGTTACAAATAATATATGTATCTACAATCAATGCCATGGCTCCCATTAGATACCGGAGGAGGAAGCAGCCGTCTTTTAAATGTAAACTGCTTGAGAGTTGGTATTGTAGTTATTGTAGTTTACAGCTCTTTATTCATTTGCAAAGTATACGTTAGATACAGTTATTGGCTGCAAGTCTGGCAGTGATCTGGTGAAGCAGAACCCCAACTTCAGCTAGCCTGCTCAGTGTTTCACAGTCTTTCTTTCCTGCTTGTTTGGGAGAGCTTTTTTTTTTTAAAAAATGTGTAGCCGTAAGTAATTTTAAGGCAAATAAGATGCTTCTCTTCAGGGAATTTCATCTCACATATCTGGTCCTGCTCCTGCAGAGACTCACTTGTGTTTAAATTTACTCACCTGTGGGATTGCTTACAAGGTAAAGTTAAGTACAGGCATTGGTGTTAGCAGAATCGGGGCCTAGGTATGTCATTGTGGGGGTCAGTATACAGCTGGGGTTTTTTGTTTTTGTTTTTCTGCCCAGAGAGTTGTCGGGGCGGGGCCAGGGGAAGAAGAACAAAAGGATATACAAAAGAGATGGTGAAAACAAGGATTAAATGTTTGTCATCTTTACTTCCAGTAGACATGTAACAGAGGGGTAGCCATGTTAGTCTGTATTCTAACAGAACAAGCAGTCATGTAGCACCTTAAAGACTAACAAAATAATTTATTAGGTGATGAGCTTTCATAGGGAATATCTCCAGATCTGAAGAAGTGAGTCTGCCCCACAAAAGCTCGTCACCTAATTATTTTGTTAGTGTGTAAGGTGCTACATGACTGCTTGTTTGTCCTGTAGATATGTAAAAGTACAGTCCTATCTCAAGAACAGCGCACAAAAAATGAAATCTTATTATATGACATTCTGCTGTCTGTGCCATTTGTCATCTGCTAACTTGTTAGTCTTTAAAGTGCTACAGGACTGCTTGTTTTGTTTTGCAAAGATACATAACAACAGGACTACCCTCTGAGACTGGGACAACTTAGATGTTGAAGAGTTGAAGGCCAGAGAGGCCATCACATCTTGTCTGAAAGGCTGTTGAATTTCACACAGGTACCTTGTTTGATCAAAACATTTTAGGCCTCAAAAATGAAGCACCCACAGGCGAGATCTGGGTACCACCAATGTGTGAGACCTCTGCAAAGGGCTTGATTTCAATGGGAATTAGGAGCCCAAGTGCTTTTGAAAATCCCACTAGGCACCTGTCTCCACCCTCAGATGCCTAAATACCTTGTGAAATCTGTCCTTGAGTTTTTACTGCTGCTTGCTCCTCTTAACACACTGAGCCAACCCTGAGAAAGAGGGTGAATTGGATTCTATAGTTTCTTTGTCACTTAGCTGAATTTGTTAAATTTCAGTGACAGTGTGTGCCAGTTACACCTCTACAAACCCACAGGCTTAGTTAGAAGCAGTGTCTGAAGACTGTGGGGTAGCACTAGTTTAAATGAGGCCAGAATTTGGGTTTCAGGTTCTCTTGTTACTGGGTGTGAGAACGCGTGAGAAGAAAATAATCCACCTCGATTTTTAGATACAGAGTTAAAATTGCATGACAGGCCGTTGAGGAAAAGGAGAAGTTCTTTTTAAGTCCATTTGAAATAGAAACAGAAAAGAAATAAACATTAGCTAATTCTCCCACATGCTTTTTTTTTTTTGCAGAGTCACTTTTCAGAGTAAAACCACAGAGTTAAAAATGTGTGACTTGATTTGTGTTAGTATTCTGGTTTCTTTATAGCTCATTTCTGTATGACCCTAAAGAGTTGGAACAGAATGGCAGTCTCTTTTGACCTAAAAAAGACGTGGTGGCATGAAGAACAGATTTCATCTGGTGTAAACAAGATGAGAATTTAGGCATGAACTCTCCTAATTGAAGTTAATAGCTCATTTCACATTGGTTTAAGTGTGGACAAAAATCTAATCTTTTGGCTCCTACATATGTCATTTTTCCCTTGCCTCAAATAAAATGGGACTTACATTCAAGCAATGGAATTTGGAGCTCATGGACCTACTTTAAGTGGTAACGGAGGCACAGTGAGACTGTCCTGTTTTCTGGTTTTACCTCAGGAGTGAAACTTCCATTAATCAAGAGCGATGCGGGTGTAACAGACTCCTCCCCCTGTTCTGCTGTATATTATGGGTATAAAAGCAAGGAGCGGCCAGAAAATTCAAATCTGAGTCTCATTACTTTACTTCACTTTACTATGCTGATTGCGTAGCATCACTGACTTTAGGTAACTTCATTCATCTACCTGGAACAGTGGTCGTGTTCTCTCTAGGGGTAACACATTAAAGTCCAATGTAGTTATATTTGTGTGAATTTATTTAAAATGATTAATTGCCAGGCTTCGAAGTGATCAGTTGGTCTCTACATAGTCACTTCTAAAACCCTTGTCTCTGCTGTTCTGTTGTTCTGCTAGTTTGTAAGCTTATTATGTCAGAGACATATTTACCTTTTACATAAAATGTCTGTGGCTTCTGAAGCGTGATGAACTATATTCAAAAATAACTAGCTTGTCAAATTATTCTGTGCAAGTAAACTTTAGATGAGTTTCTTCTGCCTATCCCCTACATCTCTCTGGCTTTCAGGAACTAATTTTTGGTGGTTAGAAACAGAGTATTTGCCGAATAGTTATGCAACAACATTTCAGCCTGTGGGTTGTTTGCTAACTATTTGCTCCTCTTTGTGTTAAGTGATTGCTCTCCTAAGTAGCATAGTGCTGGTCAGGTGACTGAAACTTTTTGAACAAGAGAATAATAAATAGCGGTGACCTCCCTTGTTTTTGCACAAATACGCTTGTTTGCATGTGAATACGGGTATTCACATGAAGAATAACTATCTTCCAAACATTTGGCTGAAATCGGCTGACTAAATGCTAATAAATAGTGAATAATAAAGGATGGAGCATTTTTGAACCCAGGAGTCTTAGGAACTGGGGAAAAAAAATGTTCATGTAAAAAAATCACTGTCACTATTTGACTAGCTCTACTAATTTGGTGAACTGTGGGTGTATTTCTCTATGGGTGCTTTCAGCACTATATTGGCCGCAGAAACGGGCGTGTTGGAAAGCAGAAATGTATAGTAGTACTTTTAAGCACAATAGATTGCAACAGTGAGTTGCAAACTGTTAGGATGGTTTTATTTCTGTAGCACAAGCATGTCAAACATATGCGGACCATCCAATTTTTTTTGCAGCCCTTGGGCTGGGAACCCACCAGTGCATGGAGCCCCGCTGGCAGTTCCAGCCCCATGGACCTGTCTGGGGAAACCCCTGCAGCCCTGGAGCTGGGAGCCAGTGGGGGATGGAATATCTTAAATTTATGTTTCAATTAAAACATGTTATGTATGAGCAAATAACAATTTTACACATCAAATTTTATGAACTATTAATAAAATTATAAACCAATGAAATTAACTATTAAATTCTCAATTAAAATTATTGTATTATATTCAAACAAGACCTGAAAAAATATTGTAAAATATTCCTAAACCATAATCTGTAATAAATAATGACATCTTTCTGATAGAAATACATTTTTGGTGGCCCTGAAAGCTATCAGTTTTCATTTGTGTGTCCCTCAGTAGCCTTGAGTTGGACATGCCTGCAAGCATGTGCAGTCGGCTGGGTAAATTACTCTCTTGGGCTCCAGTCGGGCAGTTGTCTTTTCCAGTGAATCTCATGCTAGAGGGAGGTTTGTGGGTGAAATAACTGTGTTCTGTTACAATTTTGAGGTCCTGTCTATACTGGGTGTTATTGATTTATTACGTGACACTAAAACACCTATGCAGTACACTCACAGCGAGGCTTTGTGAATCTGGGCTTGGAACACAGTGGCTGTCTCTAGACTAGCCCCCAGCTTTGAAGGGGGTATAGTAATTAGGGTGTCGGGAGATTACTAATGAAGTGCTGCTGTGCGTATGCAGCACTTCATTAGGCTAACTCTCTCCCACGGCAACTGAAACGTCGAAGTGCTGGCTTGTGTGTAGCTGTGGGTCAGCTGCGGGTACTTCGAAGTGCCCATGCTGCAAAATTTTGAGGAGTCAAGGGACTTTGAAATAGTGTGGGCGCTTCGAAGTGCCTGTGGCTGACCCACGGCTAAACACAAGCTGGCGCTTTGAGGAGTAACTTCGAAGTAGCGTGGGCAGTTTGAATTACCTACGGCTACACGCAAGCCGGCACTTCGAAGTTGCTGTGGGGAAGTTTTAGCCTAATGAAGTGCTGCATATGCATGGCAGCACTGCATTAGTGATCTCCCAGCACCCTAATTACGATGCCCCCTTCGAGGCTGGGGACTAGTCTAGACACAGCCAGTTTGATTTACACTGGTAAATGACAGTGGTGAATTGCACTGATTGCAATCCCCATTTTGCTCTGGTGCAGTGTGTGCATTAGGTATTCTGCCTTATAGCCATATCAAAAAACCCAGCAAGCAGTCCTGTAGCACCTTGAAGACAAACAATTTTATTTATTAGGTAATGAGCTTTTGTAGGTAAAACCCACTTCATCAATATAACAAGAGTGCACATTTCTTTAATACAGCAGTCCATAGTCAATATTTTTAGATGGCTGTTGGCATGCCTAGTAAGCCTTCCCCAGGCCTCTGTTAAGACCCAGTCAGGCAAACAAGCAGTTAAATAACTACATGTATGAACATGTCTGTTCTGGTCTGGCTATGGTCTGAAGAAGTAGGTCTGTCCCACGAAAGCTCACCTAATAAACCATTTTGCTGGTGTTTAAAGTGCTACTTGACTGCTTTTTGTTTTTACATGTGTGAACAGTATGATTGATTTTTAAGTGGGATCGCTCACACCAGTTCATGGATTATGCTCTTCTACAGCTATGCCTCCACGCTAGCTAATACCCATTCAGGATCAGGACTGAAAGGGTTGTAATGGAGCTGTGTGTTAGTAGTGCTGATGTTCTTGAGCATGGTAGGAAAATCCAGAATTTAAGTCATAGTAGGTAATGGGGGAGGAGAGAGGAATTTGAAATGGAGGGCAAAAATTGCATTTTAAAATGGGAAAATTAATAACTGTGAGCTTTAAAACATGAAGAGATTCTGCCAATTCAAAATTTGGTTAAAATGTAAATGGACATGTTCCTGTAAATGTGTGTGTTTTTAAAGTCACCATGGAAATGGTGGACTTTAAGCAAAAATTTCTCTCATGGCAGTATTTCAACTGTAAACTTGAGCACTGAATACCTGAAAACTGAGTTGAGTTTTAATTGAAGTGAAGCTGATTTTTATTGAGTTGGTTGATAAAGAAAGCAAAAGGGAAACATCTTAAATTATGCCAAGTATATTGTATTTTTTAAAAAAGAAGTATTTTCTATTTTAATAGATTGGCTGTCAGTTTTTTACAGTTTTTTTTTTTTGTTTTCATATGAAATCTCCTTAAAGATACTTTAGAAAGTTTTGTAAATTTTGTTAATGCAAAAATTTAGGAGTTCACCAAACTGGCAATTGGGGTTCAGATGCAAAGGTTAGAAGAGGTTTAATGGAAAACCCCAACACTGATTTTTATAGTGGAACTGGTGACAGAAGACACTGATGTAATTCAGAGTCTGAATAACCGTTTTATTATGGCTCACTAAGGTAACCTTAAAAACAACAAGAAGTCCTGTGGCACCTTATAGATTAACATATATTTTGGAGCATAAACTTTCGTGGGCAAAGACCCAATTCGTCAGATGCGTGAGTGAGACACTCACGCATCTGACGAAGCGGGTCTTTGCCCACGAAAGCTTATGTTCCAAAAGATCCATCACAGAGCGCAGCGCTCAGAAATTTAAAACCTTTCATAGTCCCCATGCACAGGTGGCATTGTTCACCCAGCTAGTGTTTGCTAAGGCTTGATGATCATGTAGGCAAACGGAGACTTTTGTTAGAGACACACAACCAGTATGTTTTCAGTATTGATTCTGTCTGCATGCCTGATATGCCAGAAGCCAACAAAGCCATTGTCCGCCAGCGGTAACCTAGCTTTATCATCAAAAAGTGACAAAAATAAAGTAGAAAAAAATTAATGATATATATGAAAGAGTATAATATCTTCCTAAAACCTGTCTGTTGTGTGAGGTGCATGGGAGGCTTAGTGCTTCTGGTTTTACTCCTGCTTTGATAGGGGAAGTGTGGCTGTGTTTATGGCCTGCTGGGTTCAGACCTTCTGTGGAATACCTGTCTGTCATGTTTCACTGAGCATTTTGTGTGGTCAGATTTCTGGTCACCCCATTTAACAATAGGGTGATGGGGGGTGACTGGCACTTGGGAGGGAGGGAACAACCATTCACATGGAAAATCATGCTTGAGGGCAGAGAATGTTCTCTGAGATGATCATTTTCCATCATCCTCTGCCCCCTTTAAAAAAGCATTGGGTTCAGCCATTGGGGAATAGTGTAGATCTCAGAGAGCTAAAGTACGAGCACAACTGTCTTACAAATGTCCAGCATGAGGGGCTTCATACAGTGTTCCCAGTAAGCTGAGTGCTTGCGTGGCCTCCCAGGAGAGATTCAAGTGCCGCTCAGCTGATTCGCAAAGTGCCTAGAGCCACCCACCGTGGGCAGCGTGTTTTTCTATTGGTGGTACACCTCCACACATGCCTTGGTGCCCATAACAAAATTTTTGTCTGCCTGGGAATGAAAAAAAATTAGAGGGAACACTAGCTCCATGCCAATGGTCATGCTGCCTAATGTCTGTGAGCCCTTGCGTGAATGTGGTCCTTGGAGGGGATGTCCATGCATGTGACTCCACCTCATTCCACAAACAAATTCTGCGTCCTGCTCTTAGCAAGACATAGATGTCGCTACAGAAGTGGCAGGTCTTTCCTTCCCACCACTTTCCTCCCTTTTTTCATACAGGCCAAGTCTAATCCACTTGCAGAAGGGATTTTCTGTAGGCGGATGTTGGGGAGTGTGAGGGCCCATGCTATTTTAAATATGCTCTGAGGTAATCTAATCGGTCTTTACCCCCTGCTGTGATCCTAAGCTGTATCCCGAAATAACTCCTGGTAGCATGACACTGACCATCACATGTGAAGCTTTCCTTCTGTGTTTTATAATCTTCTGTATGCAGCTCGAATCTAATGTTTATGTGAGTGTCATCAGAAAGTTTCTATAGATGTACTGGAGCCTTCTATAAACGTGTGACACAACATCCCTTTCTGTATTTGTCTCTCTGACGTCCTTGCTGCCTTATTTTCAATTTGGAAATGATAAAAAGCAGTGTGGATGTGCCAAATCTTGTTAAAGTAAGCACGAATTTCCCCTCTGCAAATTTCATAAACAATCTAAATGTCCTGTTGAAGGACAGATGATTGGTGGTAGTATTTTTTTTTCTTTTCCTTTTTTCTTCCCCCTTCCTTTTGTTGCTTTAACCTACAGATGATTCAGAAGAATAACAAACCAAGAAAGGATTTTAACAGATCCATCCTCAGATAAATATAGACTGTCTGGTGGTGTAAAGGTTTTATTGGCATGATTTTGGGCTGGCCATGTTGTTTACAGGACATGAATCCACCAATGACTCTGTGCAGGCCATACTAAATGAAAGCTAGTAAGATATTTTTTAAAGCACTTCCAGCTTATGAACTAGTCTTATACCACACTTAGTTTTAATCTAATTTTTATGTTTTTGGTTCTGGCAGCATTTTTGTTGCCTGCTGTCTATAAAGCCAAGCTGCCTTTGGTACCATGTATACCACGGGTTTTCAAGCTTTTTTTTCTTGTGACACTGTTGAAGAAAAAGGTTGGTGCCAGCAACCTAATATAATTATATCTTTTGGCTAGCATGCAGGGTCTGAGGTGGGGCCCAGGAGGAAAGGTTGGGGGTGCATGGAGGGGTGTGTGTCCAGATTTGGGGTGGCTCAATGCTAGGGCCAGGATTGGGTGTGTGGACTTCGTTCCTGTCAGCAGCAGGTCTGCTTCCTCGGCAGAGGCACACAAGCAACCTGTGTGTTGCTCTCATTTGCAGGCACTGACGCCCCACTCCCATTGGTCAGCTCCTAGCCATTGGGAGTGTGGAGCTGGTGCTTGGGGTTGGAGATGCCTGTTGCCCCCTGCGTAAGAGTCAGTGGACCATGCTGTGCCCTGGACCAGACAGGATGCGTGCCTTAGCAACCCTGCTGGTCACTTGGTCAGCCTACTGCGAGGCAACCAAGTGTCTGACGTTCCGTGACCCAGTACTGGGTTGCGACCTGTAATTTGAAAACCACTGATGCAAACGAAAGTGTGACAACCGTATCAGCATATATAATTTAAACTTTGCTTTCCCAGTTGTCAGGGCATTGTACTCGAAGCATGCGACATATTGCAGAACCCCGCAGGTACATACCAGTACTCTACATATCACTGGAAGTGACTCCCAGCTCCCAGAATCCCAGCTCTCTAATAGCTTGTTTCTCTTGCCCTCTTAGCTCATCAGACTTTAAAACTTTCACTGCTCCCGGCATGACTATAACTAATGTGATTTTAAATCCTTGCTTTTTACATGACCTACCGTTGTGTGTGCGTACGTAAGGAAGCACCTTTTCTAGCAGATTTGAATAAATGTAAGTCCAGCAAATGACGGCTCTTTGAATCTTGCTTGGGTGGTATGATGAGGGTAGAAAATGAGTTATTGAGCAGAGTTCCAGCCAGTAGGCCGAAGTTTCAGCCTTAAGTTTTAGAAATAGTTGTTTCAGAAATAAATGAACTTTATTCCATTGTTATCATGCCCTCTGTGGCATAAATACTGTCATTTAGCAGTGCCATTAAATATTTCATGCCCTGCACTGAGCCTTGTGACCTGGGTGGACAGGGTGTGATCTTATTCCAGTTGTAATCAGTGACTCTTGCCATTGATTTCAGCAGACTTTACGTGGGTGTGGCTGTGTGGGAAGGAGACAATAAGTCACCTTTGGAATATTCTGTACAGCTCATATTGTTACAATGTACTTTAGTCTTCCCCACCGTTATTTTTTGCTTGCTTGCTTGATTAATTAATAATTAATTTATTTCCTGAATCCAGATAACTAAAGTAATTCCAAATTGAAACTGTTCCTATTAATTTTATAAGTAGCTTTAGAAATTTCATTGTGTAAAATATCTTGGCGTGGCTTATAGATATGCTAAAGTGCTCTTCTGGAGCATGTGGAAAGAAAGTTCAGCTTTCTGACTATCTGTCCCAATGAATGCTCTTTGGCAGTTGAAAAAAGAGACAGGACAGCTGGGTATTACTTATTTTTAGCCTGACGGCCTTTTAAGTGTATTTATATTGGCTGATCGATATACAGTAACAATCCCCTGTGCAAATGAGGTGCCATTTATCTGAGAAATAAATGATAAAACCACTGTGCTTAGGTAATAAAGGAAGACATTTAGGAGCGATTACAGATGTGCTACTAAATTTTTGGCATCTAATTTAAGCAGTGAGACAAATTGTCTTCTCCCAGGGCAGATTTAGTGTGGTCCTCGGTGAAATCCTCGTCTTATTGACACCAGTGGGAGTTACGCTTTTGACTTAAGAAGGATCACGATTCCACCTTTTATGCCCTTCTCTCCTGCGAGGAGACATCGCTTAGATTCCTAAATCCGATCACGCCGTTCTTTGGGCAGAGGCTGTTTATATGACCACGTGGTTGGTGAGGAGATACTATCCTATAGATGGCCTTTTAGCAGTCCCTGAACCAGATACAGTATTTTGAGTAACATTCATGGTCTCCTGTTTGGCTTTCTGTCTCAAGAAGGAGAGTTGTTTTATAGAAGCAGGTGGTCTGGAAACTTTTGGATCTCTTGAGAATGGTAGATTCTTCCTTTGCCTCTCTGAAGAAGACTTCCTCTCCATATGCTCTGAGTGTAACCAGGTTCGAAGTCAGTGTAGGACGCTGATGTCTGCACAGGAGTATTGTACAGCTTTGTGAAAGATCTCACCTAGTCAGTGTTTGGAGCCTGAGAATTTGTATGATGCACCATGGCATATGCCTGAAGCAGGGAGTTTTACAAGCCTATGGAGTCAGGAGCCAGATGTCTATCTTTATAGTCTCTTAATGAAGAGTGGGAAGAGGGAGCACAGCAAAGCACTGGAATAAAACAATCTTTGCTTTATTGGCTTCTAGGGTCTTATCTACAGATACAACATCCGGTTAGCAATGGAGCTTCCAGGATGCATACTTGGTTACAAGGAGGTGGTGTTCCACTTGGTCTCAAAGTTTCACACTGGCTATTGGGGATATTTGAAGCTTACTAAATGGAAAAAGTCCACTTTTTGGGTCTCCTCTATCTGATCATTGCATAAACTCTGCTGTGTTCTCTTCCAACCTGTGGCAAGCACATCAGCAACAGTGGCTTCCTGTGTGTGCCAAAATGTCAACCTGACACTTATATCCCATCCCTGGAGCTCGGCCTGTACCATTATATAATTTCAAGAGGAGGGAAAACCTCTTTTGAGGGAGTTGCCTGTAAAGCAGAGAAGTTCTGAGGCTTTCTTTTAGGTCAGGTTGAAAAGCTTTCCCTTTGTTTTTCAGATTTTTATGGCATGCCGGTGCTGTTTCTTCCCTGGTCGTGTCTTCTCTGTCTGGGGTTGGGTGGCTAATAGGTGTTTCTTTTTGGATCTTGCATCTTTGCTAATAAGTTTTAGACATTGTGGCTTTATTTTTCGCTAGTATTCAGCCTCCTATTGTCAGTTGAACAGATTTCATGGAACTTGTAAATAAATATTACTTTAAGTGATGACTGAGAGAGGGAGGGCATTTCCTGGCTGTCAGTGACTGGATGGAAGAGTTCAAATCCTTGTGTGGTTAGGTGTCAGGACCAAATAAGATATTATCAAACCCAAAAGTCATTACAGTAAACCCTCCATTTAATGGACTAATGGGAGGAAGAGCTCTTCATTCTTCCTGATAGTCGGTTAATTGTGAGGGTTTCCTCCCCCTCCCCGCAGGGGCCACCATGTGGCCTGGAGGATTTGCCACAGGAGCATGTGGCGGCTCTGGCAAAGGAGGTGGTGGTGGTGGCAGAGGCTCTTCCAGGCTGCAGCGGGTAGGTCCCTTAATGTTTGGATGGGAGGGGGGCAGGAGGGCTTTTAGGATGTTGTTGAACCTATTTAGCAGGTCCATAAAATCATGGTTTTACTGTATTATCCCTGCCTTTCCTTTCTCACCTCTTCTGGAATCCTGTCCCTCCTTCTCAAACCCTCTTAGCAGAAATTAAACAAGTTTACATGAATTTTCAATGGAAATTTAACTGATGAGGCTGTATTATAAATACAGGCAATTTTTTTGCCTTGTTAAAGGGAAAGGACTTTATTGGGGGACTTCTATCAGTAATGGTTACATGATTGGATCTTAGGTCTCTTGTCATCTTTTCCTATGCCACACGGAGTTGTGGTGGGCTGCATGGCCTAGTGAATAGGAAGACTGGGAGTTAAGACCACTGGGGGACAGCAGTCTATGGCAATTTTTTCAAAACTGTGGAAAGGTGCAATATAGCCCAATACTGGGCTCAGGGGAGGTTGATGGCCTTTGAGATTTTTCAGAGCTGGTGTTTGTCTGCACTCCGTTTGTCTGAAAGGTGTTTATGCCAAAGGAGTGGAGTTGGAGGTGTGTTTTGTGGGATGAGTGCCCAAGTGGTATTTTCAGAAGGGATTGGAGGAAAGGGCACTCTGGGCATCTCCTAGGGCTTACCGTTGAAATAGTTTAGAGGTGTGATGACAAAGTGACTATATACTTGCTTAATATTATTAAGCTAGGTTGTAAACACCTTGAGCCAAGTTCTCAGCTGGTGTGTATTGGTGTAGCTTCACAGGAGTCAATGGGACATTGCTGATTTACACCAGCTGAGTATTGCGCTTCCGATCTCTAATTTGTCAGTTTAGTGTTTATGTAGAGCTTGGGGTGCTTAACGGTAATAAATTAACAGAAGTTTTTTTTTATAAGTGAAAATTTAAGGACAATACATAGGTCTGGGGCAAAGCAGAGTGAAGGAGTTTGAAAAGTTAAATTGTCCTGAATGTTGCCTGGGATACAGTTTTCTGCTCACTTTGAATGGTTGCTTCCTACAAATTAAAGGCAAGTACAGTCACAGAAGGGAGGGAGCAGGTTTCGATCTTCCATTGGACCAGCAACTCTCCAGTTGGGGTTTTTAGTAGAGCATACCAGAGGACATTGGCACACATACCATCATCATCATCATCATCACCTTGTGCATTTCCAGAGCCGGAACGGCCCTGGCTGATAAGGTTTTTTATAATGTTGTCTACCTGGCTCTGAGAAATCCTGTCTATGCTGTATTATCAAGATCAAGCAAATTTCAGTTCTACTTCGGATTTTTGCCTTTCTTGTCCATTGTATATCGTTAACTTGCAGGAGCAGCATGGAAAAAAGTGCCCTTCATTTTAAACCAGCAAGTTGGAGTTTTCAAACAGAGTGACAGTAATTTGCTGCGTGGTGAAAAAGTGTGTGATTTGGGAAACTCTGCATGTTAGGAAAGTATTTTCCTTCTCTTTTCCTTAAAAACGAAAAGAATTTAAAAAAAAATCAAGTATATGATTGCATCCTCTATTTTTATTATTCCTCAAGGTTTATGACTCTTGTCAAACATCACTAAATGCCTCATCAGTTGATAACCTTGTGGTTGTGCATGGAGGAAGGGAAAGAATAACAGAGTCTGGGCATGGGATTAGAGAATCATGTCGCCTATGGGACAGTCATGTTCATTGTATCCTTAAAATTCCTTTCCCGGTACTAGAGAGTTGTTTTTTTTTTTGCATTTGAGAAGTAATTAGAGAACTAATAGTCCAAGACTCCTGCATTATTGTTTCCAAAATGAATCTGACGGTGTGGCCTAGAGGAACATACCACTGGATATTGGGCTGGTGGCTGCCTCTTCTGCTATATGTGGGTTTTCTAAAGTGGGCTCTGCTTTGAGGCATCCAGGTTGAGATACCTTGGGCCTCATTATCAGAGGCAATGACCCCTTGCAGCTCTGACTGAACTTGGTAGGTCCTCGGCTTGGTCTACACTAGGAAAATAAGCCGATTTCAGATACTTACTTCTAGCTACAGCAATTGCATAGTTAGAATCAAGTTATCTGAAGTCAGCTTGCCTGGCCATCCTCACTGAGGAAGGTTGACAGGAGAGTTTCTCCTGTCGACTTCCCTTGCTCCTCGCAATATTGAGGAGTATCGGGGTCAACTGCTGAACCCTGGTTGGTCAATTTTGTGCATCTCGACCAGGCACATGAAATTGAATCTTGGAAGATTGACCCTGAGCAGGTTCTTCTGAATAATATAGGCGTGGCCTAAGGGTCATCAGCAAGTCTGAAGAATCTGGATCACAATGCTTCTCTTGTGCCTGACATCAGTGACAACTTTTGAACATTAAAGACTTAAAATTTCTCTATGCTTGAGTGTTTACATCTGCAAAATGGGAGTCATTTTTACCTCACAGGGCTGCTGGGCTTTGTGAGCAGCCTTTCAAGTTTCACTTAGAGCTTTTTGAATGAATGGTGCTATAAAAGTACGGAGTAGGTTTTTTGTTTTTTTGCTGAATTTAGGTAAAGACCAGACACAATCCTTGAACTATTTGTTGTTCATGCCAATGCAAGCAAATGTGAGATTGTTTCATGCAGTGCAGCTGTCTGCCGATAGGCATCTTTTACAGGAATATTTCCCAGCTTCTTGGTAGAGGACAGTTTTGTGTCAATGGAGTTTCAGCTTTTTCAGAAAGTATTGTTGAGGATTGAAATTGAAGAATTGCAAGCACAATTCATCTTAGTGAACAGAGAGCACCGGGTGTGAGCCATGCTGACTGGGACCAGACATTGACATACGGGCCGTCATCAAACTAATTGTTGTTTGAATTACCTGTTATGATCCGATGACAAATCTGCTTCGCTCCTGCCACTGGAGCAGAAAATGTAGCTTGAATTGGCGTGATGTTAGCAAGTGTAAACTGTACTTCAACAAGATGGATAAACCCAATTATGGGGCAGACCTGTAGAGAGAAAATCCATTTAAATCTCGTAATGTTAAGCAGAGCTGTGTTTAATTCATTTGGACCAATTTGGGAATGATGTATTGGTGTTGGCAAACATTAGTCAAAAGGGGAACAGCCGGGGAAAGAGATGCAGCGCTCAGCTAGAATGGCAGAGACGTGCTGTGTCGTCTCAGTGGCTAACGCTAATGGCTATGGAAGGGTAAAAATGACAAAAAGATGTGCTAACTGCTATTATGAGAACAGCACTGTGTAAATGAACCAGTAAGACAAACATAAGGAGCACAAAGTTGGGGAGGGAGTGCTTTGCTTAAAGCCACTGATCTCTCAAACAGAGACGTGTGTGTGTGTGTGTGTGTGTGTGTGTGTGTATAAAAATAAAATTAGCCAGTATTTGTTACAATTTTCATTGACTCTGTTGTAGTGGGCTTGGGGAAAAAAATCCTGTCAAAGGAACTTTTTTTTTTTTTATCAAAAACTAGGAATTTTAAGATCATCAGTGCACATTTTTTTCCTAATGAAATGTAGCTCGAAGGAAACAATCAGATCATAGAGAGTGTAAGATGTGTTTTTAATTGTTCAGCTGTAACATCTTTATTTAGAGCTGCCTTAATTCAATACAATAATGCAATGTAGCTTTCTATGGTAAGAAGTGTTCCCACTAATTTTTTCCATCCATGGGCAGAATAAATTTTGATAGGCACATCAAGATATGTGTGGATGTGCACCACTAATAGAAACACATGCTGTTGGCTGTGGGCGACTCTGGGCTCTCTGCTAATCAGCTGGGGAGTACTTGAATCAACTCTGGGTGGCCGCCCAAGTGCTTAGCTTACAGGGAGCATTGAGGGTAAAGTAGGATACAAACAGATGAAGACTCGGTCCTTGTCCCAACAATTCTACAATGGCAAAAAAAAATTGGTCCTGCAAGGTAGCTGTGGTGGGGCAAGGGATGGATCACAACTAGGAGAGCTGATATGAACTAACTCAATGATAACCTTCCTGAACTTGGGATAAAATGAGTCCAAATGCACCTCTATTTTTCATTTACAAAACTACCTTCTGGTCTGTCCAAAAGTTCAAGGTTTTCCTGTAAAGCTTTTCTTTGAAAACACAAAAAAAAAAAAGGTTGATTCATTTTTACTCTTTTGTAGATTGGAACTCCTGTATTGTGAGCACTTGGATGGACACGCACCAAAATCCTCTCTATTATGAATCCCATTCTAGTCGTCTGTCTCCTCTTAGCATGTTGGCAGCAGACAGAGAAGATTCCTTTGCCTGCCTGCGTGCACAGTACCACAATCTCAATTTTGGGGGTATGGCCCACAAGGATGGCTCCTTGACTCTGGATGCATTGTTTTGTGGTCAGGAAGTCCTTGTAGTTTTCCATGTTTGTGGATGCCACTCAGTTGGAGATAATGAGTAGCAAGTTTCACTGTAAATTTGGGTTTTCTGAGGTCATGGTTATGATCTAATACGCTGTGTACATGGCAATAACATCAGTGCAGTGATTTCCCATGGTCGTAAATCTGTATGTCAGTGGTAATAGGAATGCAAAGAATGGTAAATTGGTTTCTTTTAGTGGGAGAAGAGGTGGTTGGGATTTGTGTTTGGGTCTTATCCACATCGTGGTTCATACTAATTTTCGGCTGGTGTTAATCAAGCCAAACCACATCAGACCTAGGCTTTAGAACCCCAGTGTTCTAATCTGTGTTGGTAAGCAGAGTTCCTTACCTCCGCTTGAGACCCTGAAGGATAGGGATTAACTGTCTGTTCCAGTCCAAAAGGAAGCCTTTAACCTGTCAAGGAGGGAGCTAGTTCTTGCTCTCTTGTCTGGGTCCAAGTAGGTACTTCCTGGCTGCAGTTGCAACCTGCACATCTATGTGTGGTTGGTTTACTGTCCCATGTAGTGCCACACAGACCACTTCACAGAGAAATAATGAGCATCCTCTGCGCCTAAGCTGAGAGGCAGTTGGCTTTTAGCTCAAATTGTAGAGATGCCTGCACTAAGCTCCAGAGGTCCCAGGTTTGAGACTGCCTGTGGGCCATTATACAGTAAAAGACTCATGGCTGGTCTGCATCACATGACTTGGGCTGAAGTTGCAGGGTACATGGGGGCTTGGGCTGGTGCCCTGGTCCTGAAGTCTTCCCCACTCTGGGCCTTAAGAAGGTAGGCTCCGTCTGAGCTTGACCATCTACATTGCAATTTTTGGCTTTGCTGCCCAAACCCAGGAGCCTGAGTTAGCTGACTTGGGACTGAAGCTTGTTTGCTGAGGAGGCCACATAGGCCTTCAGGGCATGTTGCGAGGCTTATCTGGGATGGGGTTCTATTTGGGAGTTTGAATTGGTGGAAGGAGATCGTGCTTCAGTATTTGGGTATGCCTGGTTTTTGCCCACAGTTTGTACAGAAATCACTACTTCATTTGAGGTGTGATTTTTTTTTTTTTCTTTTTTTAACTGATATACTGTTATAATCCCGAGTGTGGACAGAGTTACATTTCATCAGTGTACTGGCATATCTTATCTGCCATATTGTACTTGAATAAACTCTACAGCTTTTATAACTGTGTCCCACACAAGGAGGGCAGGTTATTCCACTAAGCTCTATTGTGGGTTGAACCTCTCTGATCCGACACTCTTTCGTCCGGCAGCATCCATAATCCATTACAATTTTAGTTAGCCAGATGACCACTTGTCGTGGGGGTGGCCAAGTTTCCTGGGGTCCCATAAAGTTGGTTTACAGACAACAGTCCTGGCTCTAGTGTTCTGTGCTGTTATTTAGCTCTAATTTTACCCTCCCTTGTTGCATGTTTTCAAAAAGCTTGGTAAGTAGCTTAAGTATTAGTAATATTTTTAGACATTATTGACCTCCTGTGGCCTGGCAAATTCTCTCTTTGGTCAGGTCACAAGGGTGCCAGACTAGAGAGGTTCCACCTGTAATAGAATTAAATGTGGGACAGATTTTGTGTATAGACCGACTCCCTCCCCCTGTTTTTGTGTGTGCATGACAATACAGTAAACTCTTTCATATCGGGCATCCTGTTATCCAGAACTATCAAATAACTGACTTTTAACTGTCCGTAAATTTTAGTTCTGTTTTCCATAAGTACAGTATAGTGAATTTAAATACAAATAAATACAGCAAATTCAGAATAGTTTACAGTGCACAAGACAGTAAACCCCCGAAATGCGCGATTTCGAGTTGTGTTTAACTCACATTAATGTGAGTTAAGCATGACTCAAAATCCCTCTCCCCACCAGCCCTGGCTCAAATCCCTACCCCCCACCCCCACCCCGGTGCCGTGGAGATCCGGTTCAAACCCCCCGTCCCCATGCAGCCCCGGTTCAAACTTCCTGCAGTCCAGCTCACCATCCCCGCCCATGGCTTTGGCTCAACCCCCTCCCAGCCCAGTTCAACCCCCCCACGTGCGGCTCTGACTCAACTGCCCCGCCCACCCCACGTGCACAGCTCCAGCTCACCATCCCCACCCTGGTTCAAATCCCCTGTGTGTGGCTTTGGCTTAACTCCCTACAGTCTGTTCTCCCCTGCAGCCCTAACCCATCCCAGGCTTAACCCCCCCCGCCCTCCTCCCATGGCCCCAGTCCCACCGCCAGGCTTGAACCACCCCAACCCCAGGACTTACTATTCAAAAGGAGCTCCAGGTGCTCCTGCTGCTTCCCCAGCTGCAGAATATGTGTTCCGCTGGGAAAAAGCAGACCCCACGACTTAAACAAAATTCGAGTTACACGAGGGTGCATGGGAACGCAACCCTCACGTGACTCGAGGGTCTACTGCACTGCTGTTGGCAAATAAAGTACTCAGCATACATTTTTGTGTGTTTCTTAATATCTAATCTTGTTTTTCTTTAGTGTTATGCATTGCTAGGTTTACCTCTCTGTTATCCAGAATATTTCTAGGTCCTGGGGCTACTGGTTATGAAAGAGTTTACTGTATGTAGAGGATTGTATGTGTGTCTGTCTATCTGTCTTTAAAATTATGTATCAAATACATTGACCTTCAAATGAGCTCTTATTATGTGCTATTATAACTAGTGGGGCAGAGAGCTCTATCACAAACCTTTAACATATTAAGAAACAAACAATTTTAAAGACCCAGGGGTATTTCCCACATGACACATATATTACAGTCAAAATTCCCTTTGTCCTATTTTAGATCGAGGTAACAACTAAAATTCTTGTGACTTCATGGTAGCTCCTTTTACTTTGTCAACACTTCCTCTTCTAAAACCTGTTCTGAGAATACCCAAATAGTCAGATTTAGCAACTGCATTTCCTGCTGGTAACTTTCTCTCTTACACTGTCTGCCTTTCAGAATGTATTGGACTGCCTTTTTTAAAAAATTATTTATTTTATTTTTTTCTCTTTCACTTTCTCATAAAACTGGCCTGCCGATTGCTATGCTTTTGGAATTAGTTAAAAATGCCATGGTTTTGTGGAGATACACATCTCATACGACTGGAAGGGACCTTGGGAGGTCATCGTTTACAGTCCCCTGCCCTCTTGGCAGGACCAATCCCCCTCCGATCCCCCTCCACCCCCCCTTTTTTTTTGGGCCGCGGATCCCTAAATAACCCCCTCAAGGATTGAACTCACAGCCCTGGGTTTAGCAGGCCAATGTTCAAACCACTTTTAAAAAAAGTTTTTTACGTTGCAAATGCAAACAGCAATAAAGGCCCACCATGTACAGATGTGTTCACATGCTACATTGGGACACCTGTTTATACTGCATGATGAAGAGGTCACAGTTTATTTAATAAATTGACTGTCTGCTGGAGTCCAGGTGTTGACAAAGGCTCCATGTTATTAAGTTGGAGAGTTTGGGCGCTCTCACGTTGGTGTGTGTGAGAGAATGTTCTATGTCCAAGTGATTGCCTCTTTAGGAAAACCTTTTAATTGAGAAGTTGCTTAGACGTAATATACTTACTAAAATGGGAGTAAAAGGGGTTGAGGCATCAGGCCTGAGTTGAAGAGATTACTGGCACCACAGACTTTCTGATTTTTGAGCAAGTTATTTAACCTCTCTGTACTTCAGTTTGCTCATCAATAAAATGGTAAAAACAGGAAAGTGTACTGACATCCCAGAACTGGAATTGCAAAGTTTTGTTGAGTTAATTAAAGAGAAATTTCCTAAACACTGTTCCTTGCACCCTTCTGCTTTTGGTAAAAATTCAGAATCTGAGATGTGTCCTGTGTCTCAGATTATATCATCTGAAAGACAAGATGGCAACTCTACATATGATTTTTAATTTTTTTTCTTGTCCTATCAAATGATGATTATTGTTAAAATCATAGTACAGTTTTAATTATGATGTCTTCTTTTCACATCCTTGCAACATTCTGGAATAGCTACCATTTTGGCTGAAATTTTCAGGGACTTTTTTCTTACAAAAGTTATAATAGTGGATGGAACATACATTTTCTTCATATTTACGAGGGGAAAAAAATCAAAGATTTTTTTTGCTATAGAGATTTTGTGTCACTGCTTGATTATAGGGGAAGAAATTAGATTGGAATTTTGAACGAGAAAATCATTTCTGAGCATGTACCATAGGCATTTACTCAAAATTTTACCAGGGCCCAGTCAAATCTTAATTCTTTAGGCCACGATTCTTCAATTTCTGTAGGGATCTACCCAGTCAGTATAAGTTTATTGTTTTGCTTTTGTTTGTGCAGCTGCCCTGTTAACCTCCCTTGCATAGAACTGGCTATTGCCAAACCATTGCAACAAGAAGGGTGGGAATGCACCTAAGGGAGGTATTAATGCCAAAGCTTTAAGCAGGGGTGTTTGGATGGTTTCTTTGTCTTTCATCTTATTTTAAAAAAAATGCAAGTGTTGTTCATCTGTGGCATTTGTTCCTCTGGTTTTTCAGGAGAAATGAATCTTTGTTCTAAAACTGTGTGTGAAGACCTCAGATGTGTAAAACTGCCAAGTTAGGTTGGTGTTGGCATTTTTTTTTTTTGTAATTGTAAACTGTGCAGCACTTACTGCATATGTATTTTTTCATTTAGTTGTATGCTAAGCCACTTTATGTATACATAATTTTTTGTGGCTAGATGTACTGATTATAGTATCTGTTGTATTGTGTTTCCTTCAAGAATTATGTGAAATGCTATGGTTTGTGTGTGTGTGTGTGGAGGGGAAACCATCAAAATTGGTTTGCTGTCAAAAACCACATGCAAAGTATGTACGGTTTTGATTTCTGCTTTAGTGGTTCAGTTATCATTGTTATTTACAGCGAAAGTGGCTTTTTATCTCTACATTTGTGTTCTTTAGTCTGGTTTCCGGTTATGTTCTTGGTTTGTGGTTTCATAGGCAAAACCAAATACAGGCTCTTACAGGTCTTAATTTTGTTGCTTACTTGTACCCCACTCCGTCTTTGTAAAATGGGAGTTCAATGTTTCAGTTTGGTTTAGGTGTTAAGTAGTGGCTATAAATGAGAATAAAGTTGTAAGGGTAAATCATAGCAGTATTTAATTAAAAAAAATGTGCAGAGTAAATTTTAAGAAGAAAAACGTCCTACCCGTAAGTTAGACTGTACCATAATCTCTCAAGGGACATGATGGAAGCCCATTGCTTGTAAAATGTTAAAACAGGCTGGGGGAGGATCACTGGAAAATAACTGTAGGGTATAAAAGCCAATCCTTGGCAATGATATGGGTGGAATGTCCCAGTAGATCTCTAAACAGCATGGCCTTGCAAACACTTGGCTAACATTGAGCATGCAGGTAGTCTCATTGAAGTCAATGGGACTGGTCTAGTATTAGATGTTAGGCTTGTGCTTCAAGACTCTTTATTACTTGAGCAGATACAACCCATTGCAGCGCCTGTTGGCCACGATTCACCATTCCCAGCCAATAGGAGGTGCACGAACTGGCACGGATGCTCCTTGTGAACCACATCGAGCTTGTGGACTACTTTATTTTCCACCCTGTTTTAGGGCTTACATTTTCAAGAGGTACTCTGCAACCCATGAGGGCTAACTTTTTTTATTTTACATAAAGGCTAAAATTCTCCTATTATAACATGACTCCAGGATCTGGGGCTCTAAGCAACATACAGCCTAGTGGGAGACTTGTGATACAATTGGTGAGAGATGGCAACACTCTACTCCGAGGGAGGGGAACCCCCAGCCCTCTGTCCAGATAAGGATCATGGTCTTCCTGGCTCTGCCCTGTGAGGCTCAGGGATCCCCTGGGTGTGGGGTGGGGAGCCCTGAGCCTTGTGGGCTGGATCAGGCAAGCCGGGGCTGGATCTGGCTCTGCTGGTGGTAGGTGGGGGGACAGGAAGTGGCTCTGCATAGCGTCTCTGCCGCTTGCTGCTGTACTCCCAGCCAGGGAAAGGTGCGGGAGAGGCAGCAGCAGCAGTGCTGCCTGGAAGCTTCATCCTGCTGCTATGACTGGCCAGAATTCTGGCCAATCAGAGCAGTGGAGGCAGTGCCTGGGTGCAGTGGGGGGAGGGCACAGAGCTGTGCATGTCCAGGGGTCCTGCACAGGTAAGCTGCACTCCAAATGTCCGTTCAGTTGTCTCTGCCATTCATTACTAGCTTTATTTTATTGACACATTTATATTCTCATTGCATATCTTGACCTTGGGAAGATTGTTTTTTTTTTTATTTGTGTGAAATTAAATCTAGTCTTTTTTCCAAAAATATGCACCAAATCCTGCCTTGCAGCAAGCTGGTATGATCCCAGTGGCCAGTGTACAGGGGTTGGAGTGGAAGAGTCTAAAGAGTTAATTTCCCTCCCTGGGGAGGGAAAACAAAAGACTACAGAGAAAATGAGCCGTGGAATCATTCAACTTACTGATGGGCATGAAATTAGTGGCAGCGAGCAGAGGAATGTGTTGCCAGTTACAGTGTTTTGCTATATGCCTGTTTCTTTTGTGAGCAGGAAAGTCTGTTACTTGAAGACTTTATTTTCATTTCACCAATCTCCCTACTCACCGGGGCACAAGATCATAGGCTACTTATGCAGTAGTGGTGCTTTCAGTAACATGACATGGGAGCTCAGCTGGACCCTCAGGCAGGGTCCCTGCTTGCTGTGGCTCCAGTGCCTCTGCTGGGACCAGCGTGTTACCACGTAGGGCTTTTGCATCCCCTCCTGTGCTCCTGCCCTAGGTCACAACTCACCCCCAGACCCTGCATCCCCAGGTCAGAATCCACTCCTGCACTCAAACCCTCCTCAAACTCTGCACCCACTTCTGTACCCCAGTCCCCTACCCTGAGTTCGTTTCTGCACTCAACCTCCATCCCAGACCTTGCATCCCCTCCATTAATCTCATAGAAAAGTGCAGACCTTGACCACTGACCAATTCTTGGAGTGACCTCCTCCATCAAAAAGTATGGCCCACCCTGCTCCAGTAGCTGCTGCAATAATACGACTAAAGACAACGAGAAGTGTAATGGTTTTGACCAGTATTATTTTTAGAATCACCTAGCTATCTTTCTCTGTCTCTGCCATTGGCGAGTAGTGTGACAGTCTCAAATTCTTGATAGCATAGTATAAACTAGGGGTCAGCAACCCCTGGCACGGGTGTCAAGAGGGGCATGCAAACCGATTTTCATCAGCATGCGAGGCTGGAGCTCAGCCCTGCTCCTCTTCCCCCATGCAGCTAGGAGCTTGCTCAAAGCCATGCTGCCTGTGGATTAACGAAAGACCAGCTAATGCTGCCAACCACCACCTAAGCGGTAAAGCTCTGCATCTTCATTTATTATTAATAAACCTGTTGTAAGTAGGACAATTAGTGACTTTAAAAAGTTTCACTGGCACTCGGACTGTGCGTAGAGGTCAAAAGGTCAAATTTTGGCACTCTACCTCAGAAAGGTTGCTGCTCCCGATATAAACTTTTTATGACCTATCACATAGGTAGCTATAATACAAAATTGTCTATTGCTGAGTAGAAAGCAGAGTGTACACAGATCTGTAGCAGATATAATACTTCCACATGGCCCCTTCCATCTTTGAATCCTAAGCATTTTTGTCAGACATTTTCTCATGTAAGTGGCAGGAGCCTTATTGCTTACATCAATTAAAACTAACCTGAACAAAATACTATAAAAGACATTGTGTGTAAAAGCTGGTTTGGGGAAGGGTGATAAGTAAGTCTTTTTCAATCCGTTATTTCTAGGATGTGACAAGTAGATTCATGGTCTCTTATGTCCCATGTTTCACTGTAAGTCCCCAAATTCAGGCAAATCTGCCCCAAAATCACAAAGGTCTCTTTGAGTTTGGGGAAAAGCGAGTGCAATTAATACGGTTTCTGTCTATGGTCAGAAACAGGCCCAGGTTTGCTGAAAGCCAGACTCACTTCATGAATTTGGCCCAAGGTTTGGGCTTTGGCTATGAACATTTTGCTTTCAATTTTAGACAGCAGGCAGAGAACATTGTTTAGGTCTGTAGCAATGTTGTAAGCTCTCTTGAGTCTTCATGGTGGATGTATTGATGTGTGAGGCTCCCAGTTGCTGAAGGGTATAGCTTTTTTGGACGGGGGAGGGGGAAGAGGATTTATAAGATGTTTAGGAAATAGAATGTGGCACCATCTCTGATGTGCTCTGCTATCTTGGTTGTCAGTGTTGTGCTTCGTTCACTGTATTTTATTTCACGACTTGGAAAGCTACAATTCATGATTTGGCTTGATTTCCTTTATTTTGCATCTCTCTGAACTATCTCTATACTGCAAATGCAGTTTCTGCCTAACCTATTTAGATTGAGCTCTAAATTTAAAATAACAGTACGATTGATTATAAAATAATGGAGGTAGAATTCTAGTGGTTAGACCGCAAGCTTGGGTGACAAAAGATCTGCTTTGTGCATGTAACTCCACTACCGTCTTCCTGTGTTTTACTGGCCAACTCACAACTCTTTTGAGAACAAGAAGTAGTCCTGTGGCACCTTAGACTAACAGAGCATAAGGTTTTGTGGGCAAAAACCCCCTTCATCAGATGCATGAGTAGGGGCGTGATTTCAGAGGGGTATTTCAAGAGTGGGGTTGCAGTAAAAGGTCTATTTAACCAGGGTGGAAAAGGCCCGTTATCAGTAGTATGTATCAAAAGAGGAAAAAACAAGTCAGCTAAGATGGGGGGATATGGCCCTTTTGAGTCTCACTTTCCCTTTTAATAAAATGAGGGTAATATTTCAGGATGTTGTGAGAATTCAAGAAGGCGGGTAAAGGGCTCTGATTCTTTCAATTGGAAATTAAATAAAGGAAAATTTATAGAAAATGGAACTTTTTGACAAGATTCAATGAGTCAAATGATTACGGAATGTGCAGTAATTTGCATATTGGTAACCATAAGAGCAATATCATTTAATTGAATATTGACTTGCAAACACTTGGCAGAATTCATTTTAATGGATGAAATAGGTATGTGTTAAAAATATGCAGATAAGACCACCTTTATTATTTTGGAAATAAAGCCAAAATAGTTTTTAATTTATGGGGCCTGATTTTGCCTTTCTTTCTTTTACATTGGTGTAAGTGTATTGACTACATTGAAATCAGCCTTTATTTGCATTGAAGTGAAAGGAAAATTTGACCTACTAATTACTAACCGTGCTTGATAATGCATCACCTCTGGATTATTTGTCTCTTTGGTTGTCATCTGTGAAACGTATATTGTCTTCTATTCAGTAAAGGATAAATAAAACCCAGTAAGAAATGTGTTACACTGGATGAGACGGTTTCCTTGGAAGTTCTGGTAATTTGTGGTCAACAATCTTGCTGTAGTCTTGCAATATGTAAGCTGTTTGTAACTGCAAACTGAGGCAAGACCTTCTCTATTTGCAGAAATGGAAATTTAAGTGCCATTGCAGCTCTCTATTGTTTTTTTTGCTTGTCTTCACTTCTGTTACCTAGAGACCTAAGTGAAAAGAACTCTCTTGTAACCCGAACAAGTGGAAAATAGCTCTAATCAATGGACTACAGCTCTGGGAACTTTGGTAAATGTGTGTTTCGCTTTTACTGGTGTAAACAATAGATTAACATGGGATTACATCTCTGTTGCATAGTATTTATGTTAAAAACTCTAGTAATTTATTCGTTGAAGAAACAAAGTATTCGCAGCATTTGTCAGTGCTCTCCAAAGCTGCCATCAGACATGACAACTGAAAATGCCAGAAAGAGGACTTGGATTATTTCCTACCTAAAGCACCTTCAATGATGTGAGCTGTCCATGCAAGTCACTTTTATTTATTTAATCCATCAATTTCATTGTCTTCCTTTTCAACAATACTTGGTAGGACACTTTGGTCTTCTCTTGGGAGTAAATTGCTGTGGTGTTCATGGGGGCATTAGTAAAAAAGGTTTAGTAAGCATTTGGTGTGCACATTGAATCCCTCTAGTCCGGCACTCTCATCCAGCAACATACGTAATCCAGCATGATTATAGTTAGCTGGGCAACCACTTACCATGGGTGTGGCCCAGTTTCCCATGGTCCTATGAAGTTTGTTTGCAGCCACCAGTCCTGCCTCTCAGGGTTCTGTTCTGTTGTTTCACTCTTAGTTTACCCCTAAATGTCTTCCAGGAGCCCAGCAGGCAGTGGAAGTGTTGGTGATTCTGCTAGACAATATTGGCCTCCAGTGATCTGGCAAATTCTTTTGTTCTGCGCCAGTCAGAGGCTGAGGCTGCTCAACTAGAGAGGTTCAAGCTGTAGTAGGAACCTGTTGTAACTGTTGCCTGGTTGCATTAGCCTCTGATAGCATGCAAATGCTAGTCATAAATCCTTTGCTCTAGTGGTTGATTTCTCCTTTCAGCTTTTTCTTCTCATTGAACAGTCTCTTATGCAACTCCGCAAAGATGTACAGTACCTTTGGCTATGAAATGAACTTTGTTCTGCTTTGTCATTCTCATATTGACAGATTTTTATGCAAAACAGACACACATTCAAAATCCACCTCAGACCAGTTGTAATGCATAATCACAGCACACTTGTTAATCAGATGTTTTAACTCAGGTTTCGTAGAGTGGTCTTTCTTCTTTCGTGCCCTTACCCTGGTGGTGGTGGTGGGGGGGTGGGGTGTGTGTGTGAGTGTGTGTGTGTACTTTATATATATAAAATAAGTACAAGGATCAGTTTATCTTTGCCTTATTGTAGAAATAACATCCCTGTCTTTCTTCATTGTTGAGCAAACCCATCTGAAAGCGTGGTTACTCTTTAAATTGGATTTCAGTTCTGATCCCTTTACGTTCAGTAAGCTGTTTGTCCTGTTAAATATCACTGTTTTGGATTAGCATGCTAGTGGAGTTTTCATTTTTAACTGCAGAAGCTTGGTCTGAAAGTGCCTTAAAAACGCATTGGAGTGGTACTGGTGTAGAACCACCAGCCAATGCTCACCTGAGTGGAGACTAGGTGATTGTTAGATTGGGAGAGCAGTTTCTGTGCTTTATGCTGCCAGATTCCTTTTTAGCTGGGGCCATTTTAAAATTCATCTGTAGTTTGTGCTAAACGCTTTAGTGCTAAGAGAAGTCCATGAGTGAGGCTGCATTAAAAGATGAGGGATCCCTAAAGTAAATGAAATAAGAGCCGGGAGGATATGACTTTATCTTGTATTTCTCTTCCCTTTCTCCGCTGACACTGCCCGTGTTCCTTGTTAGATAAGTGGTTGGGCAGCCACCTAGGAGAGGTTCAGGTGCTACCAGCTGATGCGCAGAACCCCCACACAGCTGGCACCACTTTTCCATCGATGGTGCACATCCGCATATGCCATGGTGCACTTAACAACATTTATTCTGCCTATGGATGGAAAAAATTGGAGAGAACCCTGAAGACCACCCCACTAATGTCCCCCTCCCACTGTATTTTCTCTTTTTGCCAACAAGTATTTGGCTCTCCCTCATATTGATGGACACTCCTTTTATTTCAAATGTTGATTTGGCGGTTTATTCCTGATTTAGAGAGAGCAATTGTTTGAAATTAAGTAGATGTCAGAATTTTTTTCGGGGGTGGAGAGCTGCCGGTTCTCTGTGTAATATGTTTAAGAAACTAGGTCTGCAGTTTTGTGACCAAAGATGTAAACTACACCCTTGCTTCCTCTGTCCCCCCTGTAGCCTTTCCAGCTCCAACAGCAAGTTTGGTACCCACATGCGCCAAAGCCCTGATTAGTTCCTAAAAGAAGCAGTAAGTTGATTGCTCAGAGATGATGTAAGCTGTTGCTCTGGGGTACATCAGGTTGGATTTCTCATGCTTTATCTTATAAAGCCTAAATTAACAGCTGGTTTGGTTTGAGTTCTCCGGGATCTAACTAAGGGATTAGGGTCCATTCTCAAGTGAGTCAATCTAGTTTAATTTATTTCACGTCTATCAAAAAAGATCAATCAAAGTTCTTTTGAAAGTAAAGCTGTAATCGGCCTGTGTACTTAGATGTCACTGTTGTTGCACTTGCTTTGCCTCTCCGGTGGAAAAATGTTCAGAGGATGTATTGTAGTGATTTTTCCTTTTTCATTTCACACACAATTAGATTTTTGAAGGGTTGCTCATGTTTTAAGAACTGTTAGTCTGTATGTGCTTCTAAGCAAGTCTACTTTTCTGACTCTGAATTTGAACTAGGAAAACCTGTGATGTACTAGCTGCAGAAAAGTAGTCAGAAATCAGGGAGAGAAATCCAGATTGCCATGACTGGATGTGTGATCTTGGGCATTTCACTTAAGTGCTGTGAAAGTGTAAAAGTGTAGAAGTACTCAGGACCTATCTGTATCAGGGAGGTAGCTGTGCTAGTCTGTATCTGCAAAAACAATGAGAAGTCTTGTAGCACCTTATAGACCAACAGATTTTTTGGAGTGTAAGCTTTCAAGGGCAAAGACCTGGTTCGTCGGATGCATATAGTGGAGATTTCAGAGGCAGTTCTAAATAGACTGATCTGTACACAGAGTTTCACCAGATTAAGTAAAAATGGTTTTTTTAAGCCAGTTTTCTTTGAACTAGTTTACTTATTTAACTCAGCTTTGTGTGTGCATGCCATATTCTGAAATCGCTTTATACCTGGGTTATATTAGTGTAGCCTTACTGGTGCAAACCTACTCACAAATTCCCATTCTCTTATTAAGAGATGGACCCACCAGCTTCCCTGGCCAAATGATGTCTTTTTAAAAACAAAATCTTGTGGTATGCCTTGTGTGTCCTGCAATGCTTTTTGCTTTTTTTATCAACAATAAGAAATATTGCTCCGCACAACAGAGTATCCTTTACACATTTGTTCCATCCTCTGTCGAGCAGGCCTGTGCTCTGCCTTTACACGATGATGATCCAAGAGGTCATCTGCAATTCTTGCTAACCTCAGAGATCTCGCTCCCCTTCCCCCCAGTGTTTTTGGTTCTTAGTAATATCTTCTCCTTCACCTGGTTCACAATGTGAAAAACACAGTTAATGTCTTCCTTAAAGAGGCGATAGGCCTTTACTTTTATTACAGATTCAGCCTTGCCATTTGACCTCTTATTCTCCATGTCATCATGTGCATAGACATGGGGTCAGATTCTTTGCTGTGTAAAACAGGCTTCTCACCATTGAGCCTAATGGGGTTCTGCCCATTTAAATCAATAGAGAATTTGATCCATGACTTTGTAGTGCCGTTGGCTGTAGGGTAGGCACCTTATATGTTCCATTCTTTTCTCATCCTTCCCCCTCTGCCACATGGTAACTCACTTGACCCAACCACCCATGTTCTGTGTTCTCGTATCATTAACAGAAGTTTTAAAATGTATCTTGTTCCTTTTTTAGAAAATCTCTCTCTCTCACACACACACACACACACACACACACACACACACACACACACACACACTGTTTTGTTTATGTGCGTGTAACTCACTGTCCCATGTGTTCGCACTTACACCACTTATAGAGAGAAAGAATGAGTCTCCTCTACAGTCTTAAGGAGTAGAGACTCAAGAATTAAGTGCCTGAAGTCCCAGGTACAGGTCTGCCTGTTGGTGTTACATGTGTACAATACCAAAAGCCTCAGAAGTGCCTTGTTGAACAAAGGGTTTTATTAAACAGTCATTTTATTAAACAATATGACACTTACATCGTTATCCAAATGCAAATGATATAAAGTTTGTAACAAAATATTAAAATTTAGTTCCTTGCCATGATTACAGGGCTTATTGGTTGCTTTTGGCCCACTTGAACCAATAAGTGTTGGTTCCTGTAAATACTCACTTTCAATGCTGCTTTTAATAATTTGCCTGTTTTAAAAAAGGAACATGACACTTGTGTGTCAGACTCTTTCTGCAGCTGCTTGGCTATTTCATTGCAGGTACTAAATAATAAAAAAGTGGGACAGACTAACTACGTTTTGAAGCCTGGTGAACATGGGATTCTCATTGTGGCTCAACACATGCTGCTTAACACATTTATTTCCCTCACAAAGGCATATATATCATTCACCTACACTCAGGGATTTCAAACTGTGCGTGATGGAGCAGCATTCTTTCCATAGATTGTAATATCGAACTGTTAAGAACAATAGCTGCCTTGAGACCTGTAGTTGTAAATTCCTCCCTCTATATCTTCTTGGCTACATCTTGATTATGAAGGCTCAAATCTTCAATACAAGTGTCATCCTTGAGAGTCTGACACTTGATTAGGAATCCTTCTTAACAGTTACTGAGCCTCAGTCTTTAAAATGCTGGGCGTTTTTACTAGCTGTAGGTGCAGCAACATAGGCCAATCTGGGTTCTCAGATTCTTACCCATGTGTATTTTATAACATACCTGAGAGCTTGTTATGAATTCACATGTATCCCACCCACTTCTCCACTGCTTAGCCACCATATCCTGTAACTAAAGTCACTACTTTAAAAGCCAATGAACTACGGAGGACACCTCCTTTGATTCCGCTGTGTACTTGAACCTTTAATAATTCATTTCCCCCCGTTACTCCTACCTGGGATAAAAAGAAAAAAGAAGGTTCAGAGTAAATGCTAATAATTGTGCATATAATGTAATTGGAAATATTTCATTCCCATGCTTGTATAAGCTTCTTCTTCATCTTAGTGTTTGAATGTACAACTAGCCTTGCATTTAGCTTCTTGTTTCTGTTCTGTGATGCAGGTAGGCCGTATTATAAATAGGCTTGTTGCTATGGTGAAAATCAGAGTCCTTGTCTGCTGTGCATAACCTTTCCTACCTTTCTGGACACTTTTTTTTTTTTTTAAAGAAATTTTGGGTTTTCTTAAATACACAGTACTAGAATGGAATAGAATCTCTACTTCGGGGGTGGGGAGACAGAATTTCAAATGGTCATTTGGCTGGACGATGGCACCACGTAAGTGTCTTTGAGATGTATTTATAGGTTGGAAATCCTTTCTGTGATGACTCAGGCTTGCTGAGGAGAGTGTCGATTTTTCTGGCTCTTGAGGGACAAATACGTGTGTCTCCCCCGCTCCCCCACCCCATTCTAACCACTCCTTTTTACGAGGGTAACATATCAGATTGAAGATTCTCATTGCTGCAACAGTAAAACTTGAAGAATAATGGTAAAAATTCACCACATTCAGTGTTCCCTGTAAGCTGAGCACTTGGGCGGCTGCCCAGGAGAGATTCAGGTGCTGCCCAGGTGATTAACAGAGCACCCACAGCGGGCGCCATGTGTTTTTATTGGTGGTGCACATCCACTGATGCCTTGGTGCAGATAAAGATATTATTCTGCTCATGAGTGGAAAAAATTAAAGGGGACACTGACCACATCCCAAGCTTGTGCATGTCCAGAATAAGCTTCTTAATACAGTTTCAGGAAGATTAGTATGTTTATCAGTGGCGCTCTGCAGATTCCAAGGGTCTATTTTGTTTGTGGAGGCTTTGCTGGAAGGGAGTGCTTGCCATTGATGTCTGTTGTAAATGTTGAAAACTGCAGTGTGTGCCTGCCCATTAGTCCAGAACCTATTGTTGTGTGTCTCCCTTTTTTATTGGATTAAATCCGCTGCACTTTTGGCAAGAGAATCTGGAAAATCAAGTGCAATTACGGTAATGGGAGTGTATAGCGCCATGTCAGGTCAAAGGGGTGCTGCTCTCTGCCTTACATGCTAGGGCCAGGGAGGTTCCCAGATTGGGGAAACTGATCTTGATGTTCCAGTTCTGATTTACTTCAGAACATCAAGCAGGTGACACATGAACCAATCACGTTGGGCGTGAGTGGTCTAGGTCTAGGAGGTAGTTGCCTTCCCCAGTACAACAAATACCGCTCTCTGTGCACATCTCTTTTATGGCAGAGGTGCCCACCTTTCAACTAAACAGCCCTCCCTATTAACAACTCTGGCTCTGTCTTCTTTCAAGGGGGATTGCTGCTGAGCCACACAAAGAGTTCCGTTCTTTGTGGCCTACTCTTTGCAACGCTCCCTTGCGTTCCCATCCCTCGCCAAGCTGGGAATGCATTGAAGGTTGGAATCTGGGGCAGTGGCTAGGCCAGAAAACCTACCCCACCCTCTTGTAAGCCACACATCTCTCTCCCTCTCTGTCCTTGCGGCTTTCTGCTCAGGATTTCCCCTGGCAATCAAAATAATCCCATCCCACACATCGTCCACCTTCTACTACCACCCATGAACGAATCTGCTTCTAATTTGAATTTTTTCCCCCCCTAAACCAATCTGACGTCCTGGAAGGGAAAACTGCACTTATTTCAAGCCCATTTTTTTCATCAGTGTCTATGTTAATATTTTTGGTGAGGATAAATAGATCATTAAAATGTTTTACCCCCCGATTCTGGTTTAATTTATTTTAAAACTCAAACAACTCTGGAATTACAAGCTTTTTTAAAATTTTAATGGGGAAATCTCCTTTGATTTCTCCCCCCTTGTTGCTCACCCAAAGTCATTTTCCAGTAGCGTTAGCAACCGAGTCCAGCTGCCTTTTGCAAAAGAGGTTTGCTTCTGCATTCTTTGTGTGCCCAGAATTCCCACAGGGGAGCGATCCACCAAGAACGCTGAGCATGAGAAGTTCAGGACAGAGCCCAGGAACCAGAGAGCAAAACTTGGTCCATCACTATTTGCTGTTAAAGCCCAATGACATGCAAACAAAAAGTACTGGAGGAGGGTGAAAAGTTGATTTAAATTTAATGAAAAATTCCTGCTGCCTTGATACAGCAGCCACTGCTTCCCTGGGGCTCTAGGCAGGAGCCCTGGCAGCAGGGTCCAGGCAGGGAGCACCAGCAGCTGCCATATTCACGAAATTCAGCATTCATGAAGGTTCTCAACACGGAACCCTTGCGAATGCTGCGACCCTACTGTGTAGCTCTGCAATGAAGATAGTTTAACTAGGGATTTGTTTTTGTTTTTAATCTGGACAGTGTCCCTTTAAATGCCCAATTTATTTTGCAAGCCTTCCTTCCCCCACTTTTGTTCTTTCAGAGACTTCTTTGTCTTGCATATTTGGAGCAGGGGGCAAGTCTTTTTCACTCTCCTCCTCCCCCCACACGCTTAACGACCCTGTGGATTTGGCTTCTGATTCCTCAAGAAATCTCCCAGTGCAGGTATAGATTGTGTACTACAGCCAAGGCGGTAGTGAGGGCATCCAGAAGATGGTACTGGTGCAATGGCATGTATTGTACCATAAGCAAGGTTGCATACTGACCCCATGGTGGGTTGGTTGACTTACATGTTCATTTTGTAGTATTTCTAGAGGGCAACCTCACGAGGCTAAAAAGCATGTCTGAACAAGGTGAGCTGCATGCTTCACTTTCAGGGATAGAAAACCTCAAATGCCTCGCAGCCTGAACTGTATTCGGGAGTCACAGAGGAGTCCAGGATGCCATTGGCACAGATTAGACAAGCAAAAGTCTCCCTGTCGTAATTCCTGGCTAACGCGGCACCAGAATAGCCTTCATCCTTAGGAATGCGATGGATGGTGGTACAATTAGATCCTTGCTGCAGGGTTGGTTGTCGAAAGAAGCGAGGTAGAAATAAAATTGGCTTTCATTCTTACCTGTGACAATGTGAAATATGGAATTGGGTGGGTTCCAACCAAAAGAATTGGTTTACCAGATATACCTGATTGAAATGGCAACCCAGAAGGAACGCTGGAGATTCTAGGATGAACTGAACTAACCAAACCCCAAACAACCTCTTCTGTTTAACTGTGAAACTTGAAAAGGTCTAGATACTATTGCTAGAAGATGATCTTGTGCAACCTGGCGTCTGAGTTATGACAGGGTGTAGCGGAGATGGGAAGCAGTTCCTGGTATTTGTGACACTATTTCTTTTATTCCTGCATCAAAAGAAAGCTGCATCTCAGTATAGTACCGGTGTTGGAGGGTGAAGGACTGGCGGTGCTGTTTGCTCTGTTGCTGGAAGTGCTGTCCTCCAGATGAGACGTAAAATCAAGATCCTGATCACTTATCATTCGAGAGTCCAATGCACTTGGGTATTAGCTTCCCTATTCTAGCCAAAATTCTCATTTAGTAAATTCTGCTGCACTTGCCTTTTCCCCTGCCATCTCCATTAGTTATGGCCTTCTTAGCTTCTTGTCTGAACCACCATGGAGAGTTGTTGTGTACTATTAAAGAACTGCTGCATGCTGTCGCAGAGGTGGAGGCATTTCAGCCCGAGGAGAGCAGATCAGTGAGTTGTGGCTGCACAGCCCCTCTGAGCCAAAATCTTTGTGAGTCCTCCAGGAGGCAGGTTCTCTTCCCAGTGGTCCCATTAGCTTTGTGTTTGATCTTAACATCTTTCCCTTTTACTTTTTCCAGCTGTAAAATGGGACTTGTAACACTTGTTTGCTTTTACTGTGGTGCTATTAAAAGCCCTTGGATGCACAGCATTATAGAGAGCGGACAGTGTTACTAAACGTGAGCTATTACAAGTGCGGCTGTATGGCCACAGGAGGTGAGCGGCACAGGAAGAAATAGAATAAGTTCCTTCCTGTCTGCTTAAACTTTGTTTATGTTAATTTGCTTTTAACTGTGAAATATTTGCCAACCTCGCATGTGTTTATATAGCTCTGTGTGGTTTATTATCAGATGCAGGGATTGGCAGATGTGGCAGGGTTATTCAAACCCCCTTTGGGCCTGGAAGGGAAATTTGTATCTTAGCTGGCTGAGGATGGCAGCAAGGAAGGGTGAGCTGGAAGGTGGGTGTCTTGCTGGCTTCTCCAGCTGTGTGAACAAGCTTGCTGAGCTACCAGGGTGAGTCTCTCAACCACCCTGAAACTGTGCCAGTGTTTCAAGTGGGTCTGAGGTTCAGTTGATGGCATTTAAGCTGCAGCTACTCTACTCAGCTCCAGTACGATATCCACCCGCATTTCATGCAACCGGGAATGGCTGCAATGGTAGTGTATTCCCCAGCTACCCACGGTACTGGCCACGGAGCTCCAAAATTTTGGTCAGATTATGGGAAGGAGTATATTTGATTGTTCTGATGCAAAGCTTGGTTACTGGGGGCCAGCATGACAAGGGCTGATTGCACATCATCATCATCATTAACAAGCATAGGCTCAGTGCCTGTTGGAGTCCGATGCCTCTCTCATTATACCTTCAGTCTTCTCCTGTCCAGTGTGGAGTGGCTTAGTTTCTGTAGACTAGCTCCGTACCAATCTACTATATTGTCTACCCCATTCTCTGTGGGGTCTGCCTCTCTGATTCAAACCTTCCATTTGATCACACATCTTGTAGTGGAGTTGCACACGCAGGACATGATTTTTGGATGCAACCCTTGCTGTTGACCTCTTTACATAGTTTGGTGCAAGAGCAGATTTAGGGCAGACATTTAAAGTTAGATGGGATGAGGTTCTGGGATGCACATTGCCTTGGAAAAGTGGGGTGGGGTAGATAGCTCAGTGATTTGAACACTGGTCTGCTAAACCCTGGGTTGTGACTTCAGCCCTTGAGGGGGCCATTTAAGGGTCTGGGGCAAATATGTTAAAAACATATATGTCTCAGGGATGGTAACAGGTCCTGCTGTGCGTGGAGGGGTCTGACACAATAACCTGTGAAGGTCCCTTCCAGCTCTACGAGATAGGTATGTCACTAGCTTTTTTCCTTCTCTAAATTCTGTAAGGTTTTTGCTGAACTTCAATTTTTGTGTCTCTTCTGGTAAAACCTTGAAGTTTGTGACTGCTTCCTCCATTTCCAGCATACCCACATTCCCTGGTACAAGGCTGTATGTCTTGATAAGAGCAACTTTGCACATGCGGCTTGCCCGTTTTTGGAAGGGGGTCTATCAAGTGATGTAAAATCCTCTATCCTGGCCACATTCTAATTTGGACAGTTAATGAAATGCTAATTCAGTCGATTTTCAACTGGTTATAGCAGGCATCCGCAACCTTTGTGCTTTTGCTGGTGATACTTTTTAAAGTCACCGTTAGTCCTACTTTTACAACAGCTTAAGTAGTAAATAAATTAAAATGCAGGGCTTTACCGTTTAAGTGGTGGTTCGTGGCATTAGCTGGTCTTTTGTTAATCCACAGGCTTTGAGCAAGCCCCTAGTTCCATAGGAGAGATGGGGTTTAGCTCCTGCCTCAAGTGCCACTGACTCCTGGGTTATAGTATTCTTTAGTTTCTGTCCTAAATTGTTGGTTACGGATTTTAACTTACTGGAACAAGTGTTTCTGTCGTGCTTGATGTGTTGATGCTGGTGCTGTGTGAGAATGGGTTATACGTCAGTAAGGATGGGCAAACTGGTGGGAAGTATGAGGTATTTAGCAGCTGGAAGTGAGAGAGATGGTCAGCAGCTGCTAGTTTATAAAATGGCCACTGCAGGGTGGCAGCTGTTTTGACTCTTCCAAATATAAAGGACCAGTCCCAGAAAGGCAAGCTGGCTGGGTGTGGGGGGAAATCCTGTAGCAGAACAAGCATGCAATTGGGTAGGTCTAGTAGGAGGCCAAGAAGTCGCCAATGAAGACTGAGTGGTAATTGGCACTCACCATATCTCCTCTGTCTTTTGCCCTGTGTATGGCTGCCTCTGCTAATGCTGATGCATACTTTTATAGCCAGTTAACAAAGTTTGTAAATCAAGTCGGGATTCCTGTCTGGGTGAAAGGTACTTTATAAATGGGAGATCACAATCAAAGTGCAATCATTGCTGTAAATTAGGCAAGTGTTCTGGGTGGTTTTATTATCACTGCTGTTGCTGCCAGCAGCTCTGACTATGATCAGGGGGAGTTAAATCAATCAACAGCAGCTGTGGACCATAGTGCAAGTCCAGGGCCTGAGTGGCTTGTGTGGGGAAGCATATTGAAACTCAGAGCAAGGGGCATGGCTGTGGAAGTACATAAAGGGGTTTTCTTTCACCAATTTTCTACAAACAACTTTGCATTGCTGTTCAGAGCGGTTGATTTATCCCCTGATAATGGTCTGAGTTGTTTAAGTTGCCTCCTGAAAATGTGCACAAGTTGTCAAAATAAACGGTTTTTGTGCTCCTGAAATCATGTTTGATAAATGAAGTCCCTGTTATGTTATTGTGGAGCTCTGTGGTGGTTTACGTATGTATTGGAACTCTGGAATTTTGCCTCTTGATCCAAGTAAGGTACGATTTTTCACGGTGTTCTGGTGAAGCTGATTATTTTGAGCTGGTTAGCAGTCTACCTGTCTCCTTTGGTTTTCTGCTCTTCTTGTGTTTTACTGGTTTTGGATGCATAATTAATTCATGACTTCACTCCAGTTTTGGCCTATGAATGCGCAAGATCCATAGTGTCTAAATGTATGCAAAGAGTGCTGTTTGGCTGCAGAGGGAGAGTGAGGTAGAGAAAGCAAGGGATTCAGACACTGCTAATGTATGCCTTTTATTTTTATTTTTATTTTTATTTTTTTGAAGTCATCTGGGTCAGCTTCTCCTCAGTTGCACAAAATGTGTTTCCTAAGAGGCTGGAGTTTGCTTTGGAGCACACTAAACATAAAGTTTGATGTTTAGGATGGGCAGCTAGAGACCATATCTGTGCTAAACTTCTTTAATTTCTCACTTCTAGTACTATTGACCTATGCAACAGTGTTGCAAATGTGGCTGAAATATTGTGTCCAGTTCTTGTGCAAGAGGGAAGTTGTTAAATTGGAGAGAGTTCGGAGAAAAGACAGAAGAATTAGTTATGGATTAGAAAATTTGCAGTGTAGTGGTCAACTCCAAGGTGCTCAATCTAGTTAATTTTAGCCAAAAGAAAATTTAGGGGGGACTTGATTGCAATCTAGAAATATCTACATGGGAAATAAATATTTAATAATCAACTCTTCTGTGTAGCAGAGTAAGGTCGTGCACGATCTGGTGATTGGAAGTGGAAGCGAGACAAAGTGAGCCTGGAAAAGAGATTCATGTTTTTAAGGATGGGAGTAACTAACTACTGGAGCAATTTACCGATGTTGTAGTTGCCATCGCTACCAAATTTTAAATTGAGTTTGGATGTTGATGTCAAAGATCTGCCCTGGGATTTATCTGCGGGAAGTTCCGTGGTCTGGGATGTACCTGAGGTCAGACTAGATGGTCACAAGAGTCCCTTCTGGCCTTGGAATCTGTGAAAACCATCCAGAGCATGGTGGGAGCCATAGAGTTTGCCAGCCACTGCTCTGAACAGGTCTGCGTTGGGCCTGCACTGGTGCTGGGCCTGGTGGGAAATTGCAAGGAAAGAAGTCTATTGTAGACACAGCCATAGGGGAGACAAAAAGAGAGTCTGGGTATGAAATTCACCAGGTTACCAACGTTGTACCGAGTTATTTCATCTCATTAGTTAAGGGCTGAAGAAAGATCTCATCTGGGATGTTTCCTGAGGGTAAATTTCAAGTGTAGGCAAGTCTTCTTCTCTGTCGTGTATTCTGGAAATCCAGCCAGTCTCTACATTTACTATGTATTAGACTGAAGAGTGTACAACTCCTTCTAAGCCTAATTTTCCAGTGGGTCTGGGTGGGAAAGCTGTTGCTGGGGTGTCTGCCAAAAGTTACTCTGGCGAGGTATTTGATTGCTGGATTCCTCCCAGGGGCTATGCTTGGATTTTGGCAGATGTGCATTTTAAACCAAGTCCATCCCTCTGGAAATGACCCCTTCCAAAGAAGAGGTGTGGTGAGCGTGAATGCATCTTGTAATGCACGTGGGAATGAAAAGTCATCACCCCCAAAACCATATGTGTTATTTTAATAGGGCTGCTGACGTAACGATGTATATGGTGTTTACTGTGGAATATTACACCTTGGACCCATCACAGTTATGTACACCTGTATTTTTTCAGTGGCTTGAACTTTTCGGGGTGAACAACAAACAATATGGAGTCACTTCCACAGGAGACTCCAGTTGCAGCTTTGCCTGGCGGTGCTGGGTATCAGAAATCTTGTGTGTGCTGCTCTCCAGAACAAGCAGGGCAGAGGGTTGAGTGCATGTTGTTAGCTTTGATGCAGACTTTTTATTTTGCTGCTTCAGAGTTTCACACAAAGTCACACTCCCTTCTCCTGCATTTTTCCCTTGCCATCTCCCTTTCCTTTTCACGGTTTCTTATCGCCACCACATAGGCCTAGCTGCTTCTCTCAGCCTTGCGGCTAAAGTGGGCTTTGCTGCAGCTCAAACCCCCAGTTCTCTCCTTAAATTTATCTTCGTGTCCACGGTGCTGGCTCAATAGCAGCAGATGACTAGATTGGTAAGACATCCCAGCTATCTTAAATTTATGGAGGGACTGCATATACAGCTGCATTTAAAACTTTTATCACCACTGCAGGTGAAAGGGTTTCCTGTGCTGAGCTGGTCCCACAGTCTGTTTTATTTATGTGCTTCCAAGCCCTTAAACATTCTTTTAGGGCACAGCAGTAGGGAGTTAATAGAGACTTTAAAAACAGGAAAACTGCCTGTGGGTTAAGCAGAACCTATGCGGAAACTCACCATAGCATATGGCTTGTACAGGGTGAACTTCTCTAGTCCAGCAACATCCATAATATGGCATGATTTTAGTTAGCTGGAGGACCAATTGTCATGGGTGTGACCAAGTTTACCGGGATCCAGTCAAGTCTGTTACCAGCCACCAGTCCTGTTTCTCAGGGTTCTGTGCTGTTCTTTAGCTGTAAATTATCCCTAAATGTCTTCTAAGAGCCCAGGAAGCAGAGGAAGTGTTCTTAATGCTGCTAGACAATATTGATCTCCTGGGGTCTGGCAAATTCTCTTGTTAGGCACCAGTCAGGTCCCAACAGTGGCCAACTAGAGAGGTTCAACCTGTACTTGAGTTGGTAGGTCATACTCCAAGGAGAAGCTGGATGGCCTGGTTTCACTGATAGCATCTCCATTTGGAGCTAGGTCATTGATTGGGTCTATGACTCCTTCATTTAGGGAAGAGTTTTTACATATCCCAACATCTGTTTATCCCCATGGAAAATGCTGGTAATTCTTACTCCCGTGGGTGGCTGTTTCAAGACTAACAAAGTGCATTGATCAGGGGATTGGCTCAGAATAGATGTGTATTCATAAATAGTGCTATAAAAACTAAGTTTAAGTAGGTGGAGGAGCTGGGGTGTTTATCTGTCTGCCCCTTAAGCAGTAGCTCCACAGCAGAGATGAAACAAAGATTCAGTCTTAATCTGTCCCACAACCCTATATAAGAGAAGCAATTTTTTAAAACAAAATGCTCCTTCTTAAAAGACTAAAGTGTCTTAAGCACTAGCACACTGCTCCACCTTGTTTCTGCTAAATGGGATTATGAGGGATTTAATTCTGTGAGAGATTTTACATGCTGAAGGAGGTGACTTTTCACTTTGTTTCAACAACTGCTTCTCCCATATCTTGGATCCAGTAGAAGAGGGGAGAGAGAAATTGGGTCAGGAGTACAAAAAATCCAAATGGAAGAATGGGCATTTATAAGCAAATCTTACTGGCTTCTGTTCACAGAACCAACAGTATTGAAAGCAGTTTGCTTTGGGGCTCCAGTGCACCTCTTGCTGCATGTGTACCTTAATAAACTTAAGGGACACAGTCAATATCGTTTGGGCAACTATCCAGCAAGGCACTTAAGTACCTTTGTAATTTTAAGTATACTAAAATCAATGAGACCAATCATGTACTTAAAGATACCCAGGTACTTAAGGGCTTTGCTGGATTGGAGCCTTTAGTAATGAAGTTTAAATTTTGTTAACTTTCACCTGCAGTATTGTGTTTTCTTTGGATTTCAACTATCTTTCCTTTTTTGGCCGTGTCTACACTAGCCCCAAACTTCGAAATGGCCATGCAAATGGCCATTTCGAAGTTTACTAATGAAGCGCTGAAATACATATTCAGCGCCTCATTAGCATGTGGGCGGCCGTGGCCCTTCGAAATTGATGCAGCTTGCCACCGCGTGGCTCGTCCCAACGGGGCTCCTTTTTGAAAGGACCCCGCCTACTTCGAAGTCCCCTTAGTCCCATGTGCTCATAGGAATAAGGGGACTTTGAAGTAGGCGGGGTCCTTTCGAAAAGGAGCCCCATCAGGATGAGCCATGCAGCGGCGAGCCACGTCAATTTCGAAGCACCGCAGCCGCCCGCATGCTAATGAAGCGCTGAATATGCATTTCAGCGCTTCATTAGTAAACTTCAAAATGGCCATTTGCATGGCCATTTTGAAGTTTGGGGCTAGTGCAGACACGGCCTTTGGCTGTAAAAATTCACAAGCATTGTGGGAAACCATTGTGTTTATTGTGTGAGAACCAGAAAATAAAATGTCTTAAACGTAGAAAGGGAACATTCGAGCTTTGGGAAGTGGATAAAGAAGGAAATGGCATGAAGATTGGCTAATCAGTTCGATTTTTAAAGAAGTCTTAGTCATCGGCTGTTATTAGCACTCATGCAGTTTCTAAGTGTATAGATTTTATCTTGACCATGTCCCTTTTAACCTGCAGTTGATCATCCACTTTCCAGAGGTTGCAATTATGGTATGAGGAATACTTTTGCATATCTCCCCTTGTAGCAGATACAAAGCAAAATTTTTTTCCATGAGAGCCACATATTCCACCAGGGAACACCAATTTTTGGCCATTTATGTGGGTATTCCTGCTTTCTGTATCTCGTGTACCCTCCTTTGTTTCCCCTATAAACCCAGGGCATCAGTGTGTTTACATGAGAGCGTGTTCTGTACCAAGAAATCCTGTATACCTGTGCAGTATGGAGGGGCTTAGGATGTGCAGAATTATGTTCCAGCCCTAGGTCATATTTATCCTAGATCAGTGTTTCTTAAATGGTTTGAACCCACAGAACACCAAACAATAATATATTTTAAGTGGAACGCCTATGAAAATGAATTTTCTTAAAAAATGATGTAATCTGGTATCGTAGCAGTGAAGAAGTAACATTGTATCTGCTTTTAATAACAGAAAATATATACCATCAGTGTATGATAACAAAAAAGTGTCAGATGGTCGCAGAACACCTGCGAGTTGTTCTCAGGACACCAATGTTCTGCGAAACATAGTTTAACAGGCAGGATTAGAGCTATGCTTGAGTAAGTGCAGCACAGTGAAATCAGACTATCCTCCTTATTGCTTAATGCCATGCATTTTGTTGTGAAGAATTTCTGTTTGAATCCCATGGCTTTTCTGCTGGTGGATGCCAAGAGCGGAATTAATCAGGGTGGGGAAAGAGGAAGATGAGTTGACAGGCGAAAGGGGTTTTGGTTTCCACTGTTGTTCGAACACTGGTTGTCTGCAGCAGAAAGAAATGAAAACAGTCTCTGATACCTTCGTGACCCTACAATGGCTTCAGCTGATGGATGAGGGGGTTGGTTTGGCAGACATATTCTGGTGGATCCACTTTTGACCATGTCAACCCTGGTGTCGTGGTCTAAATCTGCAACACTGTTGAGTATTAGGGGAATATAAATAAACCAAGAAAAAAACCAGGAAGGGGGCAATGGCAGCAAAGAATCTGAAAACTAATATTAAACAAACAAACCCAAACCCACAGCGAGCAATGAAAAGCTCATGTGGGTGGGAAGACATTTTCGTTTCTGCTGTGCCGTTCTTCCCAACATTGTCAACAGCTCTTTGTCATTCACCTCGCTGACCTGTGGTGGCAGGGCAGTGCACTGCTTGGATTCTGTCATCATCATATGACACAGTGTGTTTCATCTAGGGATCTTAAAGTACTTCATTACGAACCCCGAGGCTGCTGTGCCTTGGGGCCAGTGCAGGATGGCTTAAGGATCGGGGGCTCTGAGCCACCTTTATGTCTCCACTCATGATCTGTTTTGTGGTGAGGCATGAGTTGCATCACACGTGGCCCTCATCTCCTTGGCATCCGAGGCCCTCACAATAAGTAGTAGATTTCCTCTGCATGGCACCTCTCTGAAGTAGGGAATTCTGATTCCATTTTCGAATGGGGAACTGAGGCACACGGAAGAATAAGTGGAGTGCCCAAGATGACACAGGAGGTCTGAACGGGGAGTTGAGTTGGTCCTCTGCACCAAACTGTCCTTCCAACTCTGGAAATCCTGAAGGTTGGAATTGTGTGTTGAATAACTGCATAATACACCTGCTTCTAGCATGGGTCTGTTAGTATGTATTGTCATTGTCTGAATTACTGTCTAATGGAGGATTGTGATCTACACAGAATCAGGAGGAGGATGGGGTTATATGTGCAAAATGTAGGCGGTGCATTTAATGTGCCCTGCACATAAAGTCAACGAGGAGACTTTTACACCCTGGTGACCATGTTAAACCTGTGTAGTTACGGCTGTGTGGATTTCCTGTATCAGCTCCTCATGTCACTTCCCTATTTGGATGTTTTCTTTTGCTTGTATTTTCTTTCTTTTTCCCCTCGCCCTCTGTTTTGGCCAGGATTTTAACATATATCACAGGCTGGTGGTCTAAGAGCTTGGGACTTCCCCTCACCACACTCAGAGTCTTTGATCTTTTGCTTTGGAGGTAACATCAAAAGGCTGGCTGAGAAAGACAGCCAGTGCTGTGAAGTTCAACGTTCAAGTTAATAGCTTGACTGAAGGTTGTGCAGCATTGCTGGAGCCGAAATAAACAGAGGCAATTCAGACACATGTCCCTGAAAATTGACCCTAATATGGTAAAAGGCCTTCATGTGCGTTTGAAATTAATCTGGACTCTCATGTAAGACAGATTTTTTTTTTTTAAACATCCTCCATGTGAACAACATGACACGAAGTCACACGATCATTTTGAAGGATAAGGTATTCAAAGCAATTCTAGTCCATCCTCCTAGGTGTTGGCTGTGCCCAGATATTTATCTTTCTAGCTCGGTCTTGTGCTTTACTTTTGCTCTTTATCATGTTTTCTTTTGCTCTGTTTCTAAAGTAATTAGTCTCATTAGATCAGCAAGGCATCTCTGTCCCTCTACTGTTAATACCCCAGCTAGTCATAGTCCGGTTTATACCAGCTAAAGGGTATCTTTCCCCTGCCACCTTTTTTTCTTTCATTCCCCTCCCACTTTTATTTTATTTATTGTATTATTCTATTTTATTGTATTTTTGAGAACTCTTGACATGTCTGTGGGAGAATGGTTGGCTGGTTGCCGTTCATTTTCCATTGCCAATTTTTGCAGCTTTCAGGCCCCTCTTGCTAACTCACATCCCCAGTTCATTTTTATTTTCTTTGCAAATGACAAACTCCCATGGAATTTTATGGGGATTTTGCGTGTGAAAGAGATGCAAAATCGGGTTGTGGCTTCTTTGGCTTTGTATTCTAAGCTGGAGTTACTGAGACAAGCAACAGAGAGGAAGCCGTGCTAGTCTATACACTATCAAAACAAAAAGCAGTCAAGTAGCACTTTAAAGACTAGCAAAATAGTTTATTAGGTGAGCTTTCGTGGGACAGACCCACTTCTTCAGACCATAGCCAGACCAGAACAGACTCAATATTTAAGACACAGAGAACCAAAAACAAGAGATCTTCCTGATAACACTGTTGTATTGTTAATGATCTTGGAGCTGATTTTCAGAGGTGCTGAGCATTCACAACTCCAGCTGATTTGAAAGGAGTGGTTGGCATTTCTGACAAAACGTGTTCCTCCTGTGTTGCCTTTAAAACATGTACACATGTGACTGACATGACATTTACTGTGTCTCATGTACATGCATGTAGGTGACTGCACGCACATTTCATGACTGATGTGCTGCTTTCTGTAGCAGAGTATCAGACAGTTAATGGATTCAAATTAACCTGTACAAGAGAGAGTTGTTCCTTATATCAAGAGCTACAGAATGGTCTCCCAAAAGAACATTTCTGTAAGTTAGAGGTGGGGAATGTTTTTTGGGTTGGGGGCCATCGACACACAGAAAAATCAGTCTGGGTTATACAAGTGAGAACCCCCTTTCTCCCCCAAATATTTGGTGGGCCTCCTAGGCTCTGGGGTGGGGCCAAAATGAGGGGTTCTGTGTGGGAGGAAACTGCAAGGAAGCAGGCTTGGCGTGTGAAGGTCTGGGAAGGAGGGAGAGTGCAGGAGTGGACTGCGGCTTGAGGCTGTGGGGGAAGGGGTTTGGGGGTCTGGAGCAACAGTGTGAGCTTCTTAGTGTAACTGGGATGTGGGGAGGGGAGCCATGAGCCTTGGAGGCTATATCAAGGCAAGTATGGGCTGTATCCAACCTTCAGAACAGAGGTTCCCCACTCCTATTCTCAGGGCTAAATTACGGTGATGATAGTGGGTGGGGACAAGATGGCAGGAGAAAATCATGTCTTAGCTGAACTCCCATCAGAACATTTTCACGTCCATCTTCAACTATTGGCAAACGCAGAGGTGGCCTCAAGGGATCTTCATTGTGCAGGTACAATCCAAATTTCACCTTCCTCAAGAGTAATAGTGTGGTTGCAGTTTTTTTTGTTTTCCTCCAAAATTGGAGTTGCTTTATTTCCTTTAGTGGGTCTGAGTGAGACTTTTGTCACTTCCATAAAAGTCTTGGGTCAGTGGTCCAGGGGCTGGGATTCGCAGAGGGCCTAAGGGAGTCAGGCACAGAACTCATTTTGAAAAGCCCCGGCCTGAAGTCAGTGATCTGAAGTCAGTGTAAGGTGAGAGAATTCAGGGCCAGGTTACTAAAGGTGCAGTATTTAGATGTCCATTCCTGTGGGGTTAAGGTGCCTTACATATACCTGACTCTCAGCCCATCTCCGGAGACTTTATTTAACAGTCTGGAGGATCAAGACTGTGGACAGAAGAGATCTCTGCCCTTGCTCTGCAGTTTCTTTCTTAAGTCTGTTCTTATCCTCATGATATCTATGGCAGAAAAACTTGTTAAACTTCAACCTGGATTAGGCCCTGAATTACCTGGCATTCTTGTCTTGGATGCTGATAGAAAAATTCCGTGAATTTCTGAACTATTGCAGTCCTTTTCTATTCGTTTCATGCCTATTTGATTTTTAATGAGGAGTACAGTTAACTAGCTGTTCTGATTAAATCTGTGAATAAAAGGAAACCAAACATTGGTCAAATAATCACCTTCCCTGGAGCTCTCACTGCAACAAAGCTTGCCCCACAGTGATGCTTTTTCTACACTGGAGGTAATATCCTGTAAACAGTATGTTGCAAAAGTGCATGTTGCTGGGAGAGAAGGAGGCTGATGGTCATTTTCAGTACATCAGGAATTATAGTATCATTGCATGTTGCTTAAAAAGCCTGGTATTTCGTGAGTGGTAAGCAGCTTACTTGGGCGCAGGCTGCACTGTGATGACCTTTTGTTTGCAGGCCTTTTGAGATGAAAGGTGATGGAATTAGCTGTTTAGTGTGCATGGATGTTGACTTTAACTTATTGTCCTTGTATGGATACTATGCCGTCTAGTCAAATGATCAAAAACTTGCACAGGGACCAATTTTTCCCCTTCTCCATTTACCCAGAAGCAGTTTGACTTGGAAATGCAGTGGGTGTTCATGTACGTATATGTTCAAATCATTGCTGTAAAATGGGAAACCTATTGATCTTTACTTGTTCCATTTGCAGTTACCCATATGTAATTATTTCTCCCCATTTTACAAGAGAGCACCCCGAGCACTCTCTTTTTTCCCAGAGGGCATTCCCTGCTTTAACCTGGAAAACTTACTGTGCATTCTTAAAACATCTTCTGTGTTAAAGATTGGAGTCTTTCCTTTACTGGCTGCTCAGTAAATACATTGCTGCCTCTTGGATGTGCCCTCAGGCACTGAAACCTGAGGCCTGCCCACATCTTGAGTTCTACTTTCCTGCTTGCAAAATGCCTCTGGCTAGTAGAGCTGTCAATTTCCCCCTGCCCCCTCCCTCCTAATAAAAAGATGTATATTTTTTTCTGAAAAGGCCGCATAGCTGTAACACACCTCAAGTAGCCACAGTTCTATGAGTTTCACATAAGGCTAGAGTTTAAAATATGGAACTAACTGCTGAGACTTAGAGAATTAGGACATTTGATTTCGTGTATATATAATTTTATACTCGTTTCCAGACCGGCCACTGCAATGTCTTGCTTTCACATAGCAATCTGCAAGAGACCAGTGATCTATTGGAGCATGGCATGAGAAAACAATGAGCATGTCTACAAAGCAGTGAAAAACCCCTTGGCTAGCCCATGCCAGCTGACTCAGGCTCCCAGGGCTTGAGTCTTAACTGCACGGTAGGGATTCAGGCTCGGTTTGCAATCTGATCCCTGGGACCCTGCAAGGTGGGAGGGTTCAGAACTGCCCCAATGTACAATTAAACAGTCCCTTTGTTCAAGGTCTGTAAGCTGGAGTCAGCTGCCAAGGGCCGGCTGGGGGATTTTAACTGCATGGGAGATGTAGTCTACGCTGTAATGAAAAACCTGCAGCATGCCCACATGGGCAGGCTGAGGATGCAGGGCTATAAAATTTCAGTGTGGATATTTGGGTTCAGGTTGGAGTCCTGGGCTCTGAGACATTGCAAGGGTTGCAAAGTCTGAGCCAGCTGACATGAACAACAAGACTCTGTTTTGTGGATTTTTTGACGCATTGGAGTCATACCCTGAGAGTGTTCTCTGCCTGAGGGCATTTCTTCACTCCAGACTGGATCCATGAGCAGCGATCGATCCAGCAGGAGTTGATTTATCATGTCTAGTATGGACATAATAAATCAGCCACCAAGTGCTCTCCTGTCAACTATGGTACTCCACCAGAATGAGAAGAATAAGTGGAGTTGACACGAGAGCATGGTGGAGACATTGCAGTAAGCAGTCCTCTGTACATTGACTTGCGTAACTTAGGTTGACAGCCAGCAGCAGTGTAGACAAGGTCTGAACATCCGTAAACTGGCCTCTGTCTCTTATTGTTTTTGGGGCAGGAAGGAGAATAATTTTCTTCGTAGGGAAATATCGACTTAGTTAGAACAGGGCCAAGTAAATAAAACAAGAGCTGCCCTGACCACCTGAGGCAACCGTCTGGTTTCAACAACTTCCTTATGCTCTGTGGAGTTTCCAGTGCAATTTGGTATGACTATTTCCTTAAAAAGCATCTTGAGGTGAGCAATCTTTTGCAGCCTCTCACAGAATACGGGCTTCACTGCAGTTTTCTTGGAAGGGGCTTGTGAAGATTTAAACACTTTCATCCTGTGTTATACTGTGTCAGTCTTTGCTTTCATTTTTAATGGGGCAGGAAGTGCTATATTCTGTAACCATTTTAAAGAAATATACTGTGGTGTATGTGAACTGTAGAGGTTGGTTCTCTTAGCAGGAAAAGCTGTACCAGTACATAATCCAATTTTTGGTCTTTTAAAACAGTAGTCAGTACTTGGCATTGTAGAGTGCTATTCTTCTGGGGATATTTATGTGCTTGATAAACAATTAAACTTCGTTACACCCTGGTATGGTACGCTCTTCTTGTTGGTTGGTAAACTGAGGCACCAGACTGCGTATATTGCTCTCACAGTCAGCGGTGGAGCTGTGCATAGAATCCATCTCTTGATTGCCATATGTTTGTTTTAAGTGTTACAGACACTTGCTCCTAGAATAGATTGGTTTTACATACTATCGTGGGCTGCCCTGCTGAAAAGTACTGTTTTTCAGTGTTTCCACTCCTCCTCTACCCAAAAGTCAGCAGTTCCCTACCTTTTTGAAATGGTAACCCATCTTGACAATTCAGTAAGACTTTGTGACCCAAGGTAGTTCAAAACTGAGGGGAGAGTTCTCCCCTGGGAAAAATGCACCTCCTGTCCCCTCCTCTGCATGGCTCCCACCCAGCCCTCCTACTCCCTCCCCTCACATGCAGCATGGGCAGTTCCCTGGCCTGCCACACTGAAATGGGACTCAATTTAATTGTTTTAACAGCCAGCTCCCTCCTGCTGGCCATTAAACCAATTAAATAGAGCTCCATTTCAGGGTGGCAGGGCAGGGGTTGGAGGAGTGAGCAGCGGCAGTGGTGGAAGATGCAAATGGCTTCTTGAAGAGCCACATGTGGCTTGGAGCTGCCCAGTTGGCGACCCTGAGAAGATCTAATGGTGACCCATGTTTGGGTCCCAACCCAAAGCTTGGGAGTCCCTGCCATAAGTGCTGCCACTGCTAAATGTTGGTAAAAACTTGCACTATAAATCAAGGAGTCTACCAGTGTATGAGAATGCATTATCCCAGGTAGCATCTGTATTACTGGAACTTCTACATTTGACTCAGCATGAACAGGGTTTGCTAACTCATTTCTGTAAAGCTTTGATAGAAAAAAATGGCCAAATATCCCTTTCTTCCTTTTATAGTTTCTGGTTATTTTAAGTAGTAGTTGTTTCTCATATAAATGTGACTGGTAAGTTCCCTTTTTCATTGTGTGTGTGTGTGTGTCATAATAAACATAAAAGACTTCATATATTCTCCGTGTCTCAAAACCCCTGTCCCTTAAATAAAAGTTGCCTTGTGGGCCAACTAGTTTAAATCCCAGGTCTAAATATAGCAGTGAGAGCCACAGTTAGGCTATTTCAAGACTTCGCAGGCTCAGAGCTGCTCTGACGACTCCTTTGTTTTAACCTTTGGGGCCCTGGCGTGAATGTAATAAAATGCAAATCTTGAGACTGGCTGAGGTGGGTGGTTTCGTGGTTGAGATGTCAGGAGTGGGGGGGTGGGGGGGGGAAGAATGCTGTGTGTTTGGGGAGAATGTGGTTTATGGCCCCAGGGGCAATGAAGTGGGTGTTCTCAGCATGGTTGCTAGAGAAAAAGCGTTCCCCACCTTTCCAAAATAAACCTCCATCAGAACCACAAAAATTTGGCACATGAGGCCAAGTCCCCACAGGTCATGAGCTATTGTGGAAAGTAACTGATACCATGATTGCTTAAAAAAGAGTCTGTTCCCAGCCTTTGTGTTGATTGATTCTTTTTTCCCCCTTTGGGAGAAATGTTGGATAACACGTCCCACTTCAACCTGCAAGGGAAAATCAACTTTTTCGTTCTAAAGGTGTCGGGATGCTGAGTGCATGTTGGTTTTGAAGCTGTTTTGTTTGTAAATAACATTTCAAAAAAGTATTTTTTTCTCTGACTTGTGTTTAGTTAAAACAGAAAGATATTAACAATATTTTTCACCAGTTGTGCTGTTTTGCTTTTAAGCAAAAAGCAAGCAGTCTTGTAGTACCTTAAAGCTAATATTTTTTTAATTAAGCCAGTGTTTCTCAAATGTAAAACATATGTGTACCCCTTTTGGGACTTCAGCCTTTTTGACGTACCCACTCTCCCAGTGCTGTCCCAGAGTTTATGTCCCAGTGATTTTTAGTAATTTATTTTCTGCCATGTACCCCTGGAAATCCTTTTGCATACCACTGGTGGTACGTGTCTGACGCTTTGAGAAACACTGTATTAAGTAATACACTAATGCTTTTATTGATTTGTTAGTCTTTAAGGTGTGACAGCACTGCTTGTGTTTTTTTGTGAAGCTACAGACTAACACTGAGACTAGTTGCTTTTAAGCAGTTGGGATTAGAAAGTTTTGTCTGAGCTTTTTCTAGCTGTGTATTTGTGGGTATTTGTGCACTAGCACAATCTCTCATTGGGTTGCAAACAGGACAGGGGACTGCTTGATCCATCCAAACATCTCGGAGTTGATCAAATATTATGAATGAACAAAATTGCATTAAATGTTTCAATATCATTTATAATATTAGGTGAAACCCCCTTTTAAAAAATCTAAATTTGGTACGTAACTCACTGCTACTTGTAAACAACCTTTTTTAAATCATGCAGTTTGTGTCCTTGGAAGTTAGCAGAAAGTCCCATGAATTCATTGTTTTTGAACAGGGAATAACTCTCTCCTGGCCAGGCCTACTTAATTTTCTTGCTTGCTTCTGGTACAAAAACATGCAGAGAAACAATCTGCTTCAGTCGTCTGTAGTAAAGAAAACTCTTTTTTAAAGCCACCCTATTTAAACAGTGTTTTATGCTATTTCTGGAGAAACTGTAGAGTTACAAAGAGAAAATCGGAGTATTATACTGGGGTGAACTGAGGGGGACGTAGTGGGAAGGAGGGATGGAAAGTGACACTTCTTTTTAAAATAGTTCATTTGTTTTGTTATAATCCCTAAAGACGTACCCCCCTCTCTCTCTCCATAAATATGTTATCCTATTTACGAAGGCACTGGACATACTTAGAGATAGTTAGCTATTTCTTCCATAACTGCTGTCACTTATCGTCTGCTTTGTCTTCTTGCGTTTCTTTTTTCTCTGAGGTTTGTCATCCTTGAGTGATAGGCTTGTGTGGTTTCTGTACTTGTATATTATGAAGGAATGTGTGATGGTGGGAATGTGGGGCAGGGTTTTCCCTGAGTGATTGGGATTAGAATTTGTGGTCTCCTGTCAAATGACAAGTGTGTGGAGATAGTTATCCATTGTGTGAGGATTTCAGGGGAAGGAAAGCCTTCATCTTCCACTTTTCTGCTGGACAATTGAGACATTCAGCTTATGTTTGAAAGGCAAATAGGTGCAAATCGTCTTGCTGGCATCATGGACTAATTCTGTGGAAGGAGCAAATAGAGAGAAGGATTATTGATAGGGAAAACAACTAGTATTGAATCCTGGGAGGGGATGTTTATTTCTCAGCTCTCTAGGAGGGATTTGGAAAGAGCTATAATCCAGGTTTAGGAGTGATTTGTTACAGCAAGATGATACTTGAGTGGCATGAGGATTCTGGCTGAGGCAGCAAGAGTTTGTATTTGGGGGGAGAAGCCTTGTTCTTAGAAGGTCATTGTGACAGAAGTTCTCCCCACCCTACATATTTGTTACTCAGCCAGTAAAATAAACCAAGAGGACTCTTGACTCTTTTCGTATTTTTCGAACACATCTATACGCAATTTGAGTTCAAAACTTTACAATGAGGCAAATGTACAAGGATAGCAATGCAGTGGAAAGTTCTTCTCCAGTGGGGTTAAAAAAACACACCCTTCTAATTTCTTCTGCAAGATCAGAATATTTTTGGTTTCAATATTATCTGGGGGGTGTTGTGGTGGTTTTTTTTTCCAAAGTCTCATGATTCCATTTTCTGTGTTAATTATTTTTTTTTTAAAAAAAAAAAAACAAGCCGTAAAAAGACTTTCTGACCCTGGGGAAGGAGAACATTTTGCAAGTTCTCGGTTTTCGTGACAGTCTGAAATCCTTGGAGCCGTGTATACTGAAATAACCCTGCATCACAGTGAAGACCCAATCACACACAGAAACCACAAGGGAGGCGACAGGAAATTCAGTATGAAATTGGATGGGTTTACTACAGAGTGGCTCCCGGCAGTTCACCCAGAATTGCTACATCAACAGGAATTTTTGTGGTAGTCATACAAGTCATCATGAGTTTCATTTACCCAACAGGAGGAGAAAAATGAGACTTTGTCAGTAAAATCCCCATAGATGACATTTTACAACAACACACAAACCAGCAGGAAAAAAACCCCACTCTCCTTCGTTGAAGGAGCCTCAAAATTTCAATGCAAACATTGAATTAAGGGGCACAGTATCGCACTGCGATATTTAAGTATTTATGCCTAGTTTACAGATAGCACAATTGAGATGAAATGATGCCTCAAATTCTAAACATCCCTGTCAGGATTGCATAGCTGATGTGTTAACCCACCTTGTTTCATGGGCATTGCATTAACCCGCATAAAGAACTAATCCTTGTCCTGAATGGCTTGTATAGGTTGAATCTCTCAATTGCGGCACTCTCTGGTCTGGCAACATTTGTGGTCTGGCATGACTTTGGTGAGCTGGATGTCCACTTATCATGGGTGAGGCCCAATTTCATTTGGTCCTGTGAAATTTGTCTGTAGCTACCAGTCCTGACTCGCAGTGTTCTGTGCTGTTATTTAGCTGTAATTTACCCCTAAATGTCTTCTAAGAGCCAGGTAAGCAGCGGAGGTGTTGGTAATGTGCTAGACCATATTGACCTCTGGTGGTTCGTTAAGTTCTCTGGTTTGGCTCTGGTCAGGTCTGGAGGGTACTGGACTAGAAAGATTCAACCTGTAGTCACGAAGGCAAAGTTATGGGCTTTCAGCATTTCACAGATTAGACCATTAGTCTCAAGCTGGGCCCTCAAAAATCCAGGCTTCCAATGTCAGGTGGCCATCTTGAGGTGTGTGAGCTGCATAAAACCATACAACGAATCCTTTGCAGAGTCAGAAGCAGAGCTCAGGAGTTGCACCACGGCTGTACTTGATGAGTGTTATGACATGCTGCAGCTGGAAGCACATTGCACAGCAAACTTGAAACAAGAGGTTCCCTATATTGTTCAATCCCTTCTGCTTCTCTCCTGCCAGAGCAGGCAAATCTAAAATTTTCCCAACAAATGGGCAATATGTGGGAGTGTGCAAGTTGAACAAATGCCTGTTTCTGGTCGTGGACCCAAGTGGAGGTACTAGAGCAGGAAACTCAAGAGCAGAATAAGCAGGTGCAGACAAAGAATATATAAACATCATGGGAAATAGCTCTCTTGCAGCCTAGCATGCCCATGGGGGGAGCCCCATTGTTACATGCCATGTCTCAGTAATAGCAACCAAAAGTGGATTTTTCTAATGCCCATTTGGATGATCCACCCTGTAGTACAAGGGGGCATATGTGTTCTGCAGGGTTAAAGCAGAATCATCTTGGAGTGACCCTCCACTAGAGGGATTTTTGACCATGGTTCTGAAAGAGGTGGCTGCAGAGTCTGAATATGGCATGCCTACTTTTAAACAGCTCTCGGTTCCTTGACATATTTTGGAAGTTTTAATTATGTGGACTGGGCTTCTTCTGTATCAACGTGTAGTTCAGATCATTGGGGAGGGCAGGCTAGTCAAAATTACCACAAGTTTCAGCCCCATTTTTGAAATGGGAATGAAATTATGGACCATAAAACAAGTTGTGGTTTTCATACAACCATAAGAACCTGTGTCACATTTTTAATCCTTTTGTTTGGGAGATTTTCTGGGGAGGGAAGGGGATGAATTTTGGATCTGTACAGTAATGTTCCTTCTAATTTTTTTCCATCTATATGTAGAATAATTTTATGTGCACTTAGGTAGGTGTGAATGTGCACCACTCGTAGAAACAAAGACCTGTCTCTGAGCAGTCTGCTAATCAGCTGGGCAGCATTTGAATCTCTCCTGAGCAGCTGCACACATGCAATAAAAAGCTTGATACTTTATGGTCGCTGCAGTTTCTTCTGTCCACCATGATTATTTTTGTAAGTTACTGATATCCAAAATGCACCGTTTAGTTCTATGACATGGTTTGGGGCGGGTTTTAAATTAAAAATGACATCAGTGGAACAAGTGGGTGAATTGGTATATTTTTGTTGCTTGTCTGTTACTGAGAGAGACAAGATAAAATTGTCTGTCTCTCACCAGCAGAAATCAGTCCAATAAAATATATTACCTCCTCCACCTTGTGTTGCCAATATCCTGGGGCCCCTGCAGCTGCAATTATGCTGTGTACAGCAAATAAAATTAGTGGTACTCTCCCAAGCCCCACCCACAGGCTGCCCTTGTTTACTGAGCAGAAGAGAGACAGTATAGATCTTCATACTCAATCATTCCGTGGTACCTAGAGTCTTTGGCAGGAGGTGCTGTGAAAACATCTGTTGACAGACAATCCAACATATATGTAGAACTGAACATCTCTCTAGAGTTGCTCCAAGGTGTTGTATGAACAGCAGAAACAGTTACTGTATTTCTACATATGATAGTTCTATTAAATTTGTTCTTACAGTGTTTGGCCTCCCTCTGATTTCTGGATGCCAGGTAGGTACATCAGAAATCCCACCGTGCTTAATGACAACCTCTGCAGACATTGATTGGCACGCTGAATTGCACTTTCACCCCAAACCTGTTGTACACTAGCAAAAAAATTGGTCCTGTAATCCACTCACCTGCTGTGTCCCCTCCCTACCATGTTGTGACTCCACTGGCACAAATGTTTTTTGGAGCTCTGCTGTAAGCTGGTGTTGAGTATTTTAGTCATCTGTACATTAGCATTACTGCCAGTGTTACCATTGTTAGAGCTGTATCTTTGAGTTACAAGTCTAGTGCTTGCTATTAGAGGCAAGGCAATGAAAGTAACTTTCTCATGATTAAGGCTGCATCTGTAAAGTCTTCCCCCGCTTTACGAGGGTAATTCGTTCCTGAAAAACTCCTCTTAGGGTGAGTTCTTGTAAGTCGAAAATGTAATTACCATTAATTTCAATGGGACAAAATTTTCTGCATTCCTGAGCCCCAAAATTTACACCCACTTACGCTTACCTGGCAGAGGGCACAGCTGCGCAGAGCAGGTGGCGGCGGCCCCTAGCCGCCCGGGGAGTGAGCGCAGGGGTGGGGCCAGGATGGACTGTGTGCCCATCAGCCACGTCTCCCAGGAGTGCCTGGGGGCCTGCGGCCGCCAGCTAAGCTGGGGTGCACCGCTGCTGCAGCACCGAGGTGGAGACCAGCCCAGCCCCAGGTAAAGGTTCAGCTGGGGGCTCCAGGAAACCACCGCCAGGCGGCGAGCGGTGCCCGAGGCACAGCTGTGCAGGGCAGGTGAAGGCAGCCCCCTAGCCACCCGAGGAGTGAGTGGCAGGGGCGGGGCCAGGATGGGCTGACTTTCTCCAGCTGCAGGGTGTCTGCGTCTGCCTGAGGCACTTGTAAACTCCAGTAAGTGCCTCATAAGGAGAAGTAGTGATCCTTAATCAAGCTGGTCATAAACTTGAATTCACATAGCCTGAATGGGAGTATCTTGGAGTGTGACTGTACTACCTGGGAGATCGACAAAGTTACGACTGATTTTTCAGGGTTTCGATTTTGTGCGCCCAATGTTGTTGATTCAGCCCCATTGCACAAACATTACATTTACTTAATTTTGAACAGCTATTTTTGTTCATTGATACTTAGTTTCATTCAGATCAATCACTGTTTATATGAGTGGTTCTTCAACCTTTTTTTATTTGGAGACCCCTACAAAATTTTGAATGGAAGTGCTTTGGAAATCGTCAACATGATCTGTGGCCCCCTTCTCCTTGGCCCAAGGGTTCTGAGGGCCACACATTAAAAACCAGTGTTCTAAGGGAATGACAACCTTTCACAGACCCTTATAGCCTATGGATCTCAAAGGTCTTCAGCCAACGGGTTCAAACCCACTGCTTTATAACTGCACCTTTCGTTCTTATCTAACTTCTGAAGGAGCTCATTTTTTAGGTTCATAGATTCCAAGGCCAGAAGGACCATTGTGATCACCTCATCTGATCTCCTATATAACACAGGCCAGAGAATTTCCCCATAATAGTTCCTTCTGGACTAGAGCATATCTTAAAATATAGCAATTAAAAATTGTCCATGATGGTTAATCACCCTGACTGCTAAAAAATGTATAACTAATTTCTTCGCTGAAGTTCTTTAATTTAGCGTCCACTTCCAGCCATTAAAGTTATATATTTCTCTGTTAGATATGCATGGCCATTATTTTGTTCCTTAGGTAGGTATGTAGGTATTTCAACAGTGGTCCCACCAGTGCCAAATACAGAGGTAAAATGACCTCTCTGCTACTGCTCAAGAGTCCCCTGTTTATGTATCCCCGCATCTTGTTGGTGTCATTTTTGGCATTTAAGCTGGGATATTTTGCCATAGAAGTGCATAGAGTTTTTTTTCCAGGCTGTTTCTGCACTGGAGTGTGAATATGGAGGTGATTTGATATGATCAGAATCAATAAGAGGCCGTCATAGCGAGCTGGGAGGTGGTAATGTTTATTGGTTACTTCGAGAGAAAGGGAGTCAGATTTTATTCTCACTAGGGACACTGGCTCTGCGACTTTTGCTCAAGTCTCATTTACAGAGGTGTGGTTGGCCTCAATAGGGAACTCTGGGGCATAGCCCTCCGGAAATGAAGGCACTTTCCTCTGCCTTGTTTCACTCTAAAATAGGAACACTATTTACCTGCCTTCAAAGATTCTCCGGGGGATGTCTTGAGTAAGATCTCTGATAAGAGTACTTGCAGTAAGTGCCCAGTACAGGCTGTAGCTCTAAAAACCTGGATTTTCTAGTCTGGAAACATCCGTGGTCCCCTAGGACCACAGATGTTCCTGGACCAGAGAACCTCAGGCTGGAGCCTGTGGCAATGGGGCTGGGGCCAGAGCCCTTGGGGGGAATGGAGAGATGGAGGGGGCAGTAGGGGCTATGGCCAGGGTCGGAGCCCCTCTGGTGAGGGCTGTGGCCAGGGCCAGAGCCCTCAGCCTCAGCAGCGAGGGAGACAGCTGGGCTGGAGCCCTTGGTGGTGGCAGCTAGGATTGCTGCCCTTGTGAGAGGTAGTGTAGCTGGAGTTGGGTCCAGCGCCTGCAGCAGTGGAGACGGAGCCAGGGCCACCAGCACAGGGGCTGGAAGCTGGGGGTTGTAGCAGGCAGCGCTGGAAGTAGAGGGGCTGGAATCGGGGCGGAGATGGGCTGGAGGCCGGTAGTAGAGGACCTCCCTATCCTCAGTCTGGCAAATCCCCTCATTCTGGACCAGCCGGAGGATGCCGGATATGAGAGGTCCAACCTGCACTATTTAATCCTGTTCTGAGGCATCTCTATTTCAGTCCATACCCAGTTATTTAATAGGTAAGTTTTACTGCCGCTAGTTGCAATGGACCCTGGAAGTACTGTGTGATCATTTCAGTGGAGTTAGCACAAGGAAGAAATATTGCAACAGACAACTTTAGGTCCCTCCTCTGGGATTCCTTACAGTATTGGAAGGCAAAAAGGAGGAGGTGTAACAAACTGACAAGAGCAAGGGAGTTCAGACCCACAGATGTTTTTGTTTAGATGTAGCTTCCGATATCAGTCCCCCGATGCATTTCTTTGTTACCACTACCAATGACTATAATGGAACGAAGGGCAGATTTTGCTCTATGTAAACACATGAGCATGCTTTATTTGTCATGGTATCAATATCATTATATTATTGGAACACCGTTTTGTATTTTGAATTACCTTCAAATTTACGTTCTCACTGAGTATATGAGAGCCTTGTTAATCTGTTCTCTCTCTCTCTCTCTCTCTCTCTCAGGTATTTGGATTACAGAAGAGATTTTGTAACATTTTATTGCGTTGGCAATTCTATTCATGTACAATTTTTTTCCAGTCTGTTTATTATGATATTAATATTATTGCAGCATCATTATTTTAAAATGATCCATAGTCCATAGTCTGATAGTTTGATCCATAGTCTACGTAGACTGAAGGATGCCTACTACTACTACTACTACTACTATTTTAAAATTGTTTTATTTTAAAAGGGTGGGGGGTGGTAGCTAGTAGAAGGTTCCTATCTAGAGAAGAGAGATGTGGAGAACAGAGACACCTATTTGTGTGTTTGGGACTGACTTTTTCATACCCTGACTGCAGTGGGAATTTCTGTTGTGTATAGAATAAACCTCTTGGAGAAGCAGGACCAGGCACTTTTTGCTCAATTTATTGTTTGTTAGATTTCCAGTGCATTTAGTAGTAAATTGTTCACTGTTTGGTGAGAGTGATTTGTCTTACTCTGGGAGCAGTCCATATTGTCCAGTTTCTCTAGACTTTCCTCTTTCCCCTTCCCCCTCCCATGGATTCAGTTAGGAACTATGGATATGCAGAACCCTAGCCTTGTGCGTTTGAGTTTTCTGGGGGGAATGTGTACCAAGCTCACATGTAATGAATACATAGTAAGGTTGTGGGTCCCCTCCCCCACTTCTGGAGTCTGGAACAGGGAAGAAATGGTGGAAACAGCACTGTGGAGGAGTGGTAAAAAAACATGCATACACTGCACTGGATAGCTCCTAGAAAGGAAATGTACTGCTGCAAAAAAACATTAGCACAGCATTGGATGGGTGCTTTGAGTAGTGGTTTCTGGTGAACATTCCTTAATGGGACTATTGGAGGTGCCGGGTATTGGAACAGGGTTATTTTATTTCAGGTTCTCCAAAGAGGACATTGCTTGGGATAAGGGAAGCTGGAGGTGGAGAGGAAGTGGAGCTACAGATCTCCAGCCACCCAGCTCTGAAGTAGCAGCACAGAAGTAAGGGTGGCAATACCATACCATGTCACCCTTACTTCTGTGCTGCTGCTGCTGGTAGTGATTCCTTCAGAGCTGGGCAGCTCCCCAGCTCAAAATCCCAGATATTGGTGCACATTTCAAAAATCTGCCCAGAAGGAGATCAGAGGATTGAAAAAGAGATCTTGCCTGTGAAACCTAGGCATATAGTAACTAGACAGCATTTTATTTAAAAAAAAAAAAAAAGTAGTCCTGGAAGAGCAGTCCCATTTAGCAGTTTGGCTAATGCTGTCCCTGGAAACGCTGGGAAAGTGGTGGGCTTTGTGGAAAACCAGACCTTCAGAATTCCAGCTGAAGTAGCAAGGTGATTTGTTAGGTCTTGCTTCTTATAAGACTCAAGATTGTTTGTTTCTCTTTTGAACCCCTTTTATATAAACAAATCTGGGCTGTTTGAGATATTTGCCTTTCTTGATGTGCTGTCGTTTCTCTCAAGTGCCCCAGCCTCTTAGGTATTTTAATCTTTGTGGAGAGGCCTGCAGCGTAACAATCATTTTGTGTAAGTTCTCTTCCTTAAATTGTTACTTAAAAAACCACTAGTGACCCACAATTAGATCATGTTATTAAAGAGAAAATAAAATATTGATGAAAAAATTGCATTATTTAAAAAAATGTAAGAAGGTGGCAGGGAAGAGGATTTGAACCAGTTTATTTAGAAGTTTACTCGCATGTGTTTGTTTGTGTTAATTAGCTGAAAAGGTCAGTGTATAGGAAATTCATAATTTCCACACTGAGGTGGACAAGCAAAAGGGAGTGTCTGTGTGTCCATTGTTGAATGGGACAGCGGAGAGTGTTAATTCTGGACTGTGGATGGTGGGAACATCCCTCCTCTCCCACTCCCCCCCCCCGCCCCAACTAGGAATGTAAAACCACTGTCAGAATGCTGAGAAAGTCAGACTTGAATTTTTGTAGTTCCCTTGCAAGTTAGAGGAACTGCCTGATTCAAATCTGCATTTAGGACCGAAAGAATAGGATTTCCTGTTATTTAGTTACTCAAGGAAGGAAAGGATTTACCTCCTGGCTGTAATAGAACCTAATTTTCTTCTTTTAATAAGAATAACTGCATATTGCAGCAGTAGTAAACCTGTGAAAGCAATCAGTCTCTCCTCCACCCTCCTTCTCCCAAAGTTTTCATGTAAGAGCTATGTTGTAACTCTTCCTCTGCCATAAGAATCCTCCATTCTACTGTTTCCATCCTAACACCTAATGTACTGTGCACGGGTGGTGGGGACCGTGGCAATTACTGGGCATTTCATTCCACTGTGAAAGAGAGAGTTGCTGAGGGGTGATTGCTGCTACGTAACTCCATAGGACTGCTTGCACTCCCCCCCCGAAGACCATCTGGATTCAGTTAACTCTCTCGGCAGTAGGGCTGAGTCTCATTTCCTCCAACCAGTAATATTATATAGGCAGTGATTCTGTTCTGCCCTAACGTAATTGAAAATTATGTGTATTGTAGAGTCGTAAAAAGCTGTGGCTCAGGTAGCCTGTGGAGATTGGATATGGCACACAATGAAGCTTTTATGCAAAGTAAGAATTATAAGCCACTGCATTAATGTTGTATTATGGGCACGGCCGTTCTTGGTTGTCAAGTCCTCGAGCCAGGCCTGTCGCCTTAAACAAAGCTAATATTTCATACTTTATCAACGGGGTTGGTGTTTTTAAAGCCGGCCAGTTACACTTTTGCCAGTGTCCCGGCATTGAAACTGTCAGATAATTGGGCTGACATGGTGACTTGCTGAGGCCCTTTGTGTTTATCCTCGGGACAGAGCAGCTTGCCCTTGGTGGGGCTGGAATGTAAAACTGGAGGCTTGCCACTGGTCAGAAGGTTGGATTAGACTTTACTGAGCATTGCACACCTCTGCTGTCTGTGATGTTTGTTTGTTTTTCCCATCAATGCAAATGTGTAACTCTCACTTGTGGTAATGGAAGTGGCACGTGTGAATGTGCAGAAAATAGACCTGTAGGCTTGAAGTTTTCTTTCAGCTGATGGGAATAAGGGGACTTCGAAGTAGGTGAGGTCCTTTCGAAAAGGAGCCCTGTTGGGACGAGCTGCGCGGCAGCGAGGCGCATCAATTTCGAAGTGCCGCGGCCGCCTGCATGCTAATGAAGCGCTGAATATGCATTTCAGTGCTTCATTAGTAAACTTCGAAATGGCCATTTCAAAGTTTGGGGCTAGTGTAGACACGGCCTTTGTGGGTTACTCACACGTGTAGCAATATTTCAAATCACTCATGACCTGTGGTGGGTTAGGAAAAATGCTTCACTCCAATTTCTGATGTCCTGGAGCCCATTTCCTCCAAACCATCAGGATAGCTGTCACTTGTTGCTTGTACTGCATCTGTTACAGCGGTAGAACTAATACCTCGCCTCACTGAGGTCAGATCTAAGGCACATCAAGGGGGGCTGTGACAGTATTTAGTTGTGCTTGTGCCTGTTTTGTGGATACCCAGCAAACTGCAGTCTCCAGGGTGATGAAGCAACATCTGTCACCAGTCCTAAACATTTTAAAATGCGGGTGAGAATTCTGGGGGTCAATTGTTGCTGTCTGCCAATTGACTTATCCATATTTCTTTTACTTGAGTGGGTTAGTGACCCTCAGTGTAACACCTTACAAAGGAACTGACATGCAGACATGTAGTACCCTGTACTGACGTTTTCTTAGACACTTTTGTATCACACAGTGACCATATGGATATAATAACTGAGGCCATGTCTACATTACCCCAGATGATCGACCTACTCAGGGGGTTGATTTCATGCGTCTGTTAGGGACGCTCAAAATCGACTTGTCAGCGGTCAGCAGACGACTACTCCTTGTGTAACGCAAGGAATAATAGAGGTTGACAGGAGAATCTCTCCCGTTGACCTTCTTAAGTGAGGATGGCCAGGTAAATCAATTGCAGATACATTGATTCGGGCTATGCAATTGCTCTAGTTAGAATTGTGTATCTGCAATCAATTTTCTTGCCTAGGGAAGGCATAGCTTGGGAGTTTTCAGGCCTGAGCAACTGATTTGTCTGGTACTGTCAGCTTCAGCTATTTTAAAATTATCACTTAAATGCTCCAAGAAACAGTGAGATTGGTCTTTTAAAAAATTGTAAATTTTTTTTTTTTTAAAGAAATGACACTTTTGGGGTTCCTTTTGTTTGCCTTTTGCTTTTTCTCTAGTCTAGAATGCTCGTAGGGCACCATTCCAAGCTTTTGTCCAAAACCAGGGTGTTTAGATACTTAATAACAATCAGGAGAGTGGAGATTCTCTGGTGATCACTTGTCTCTGAGGACCGTGTCTTCGCTTAAACGTCAAACATTGGAAGAGGTGTGATAGAGTTGGCAACACTGCTTCTCTGAAATAATTGTTGTGTTTAGTTAGGCGTCAAAAATAACTCCAGAAGATTCTACTCCAATTTGCAGAAATCCCAAAAGTGAAGATTGAGAATAACAAATTTTTCTTGGAACTTTACGGATCCCAGGGGCTGCAAGACACATGTTTATTTCTTTAAATTCCAAAATATGAAAGCATGAGACTCTCCAAGGGCACATCTACATTGATGTAAAAGAACTTGCAGCATGGGTCTCAGAGCCCAGGTTGTCTGACGTGGACTCATGGGGCTTAGGATGCAGGGGTAAAAATAGCAGTTAGGACATGGGTCTTGGACTGGAGCCCAGGCTTTGAACACCCTGTCTGCTCGCGGGGTCTCAGAGCCCAAGGCTACAGCCTGAACTCAGACGTCTGCACTGCTGTTTTTAGCCTTGCCTCCCATGCCCCACGAGTCCACATCAGCTGACCCTGTACTGCAGTGTAGACGTACCTGAAGTGATGGGAAGTAACAGCGCATCTCTTGTGGTCTTTGGTCACCTCAGTGAATACTCCCTTGTCCCTTCTGGGGCTTGCACACTAGTAAATGTGTGTATGGCCGCATCTACATGTGCACGCTACTTCGAAGTAGCGGCGCCAACTTCGAAATAGCGCCCGTCACGGCTACACGTGTTGGGTGCTATTTCGAAGTTGAAATCGACGTTAGGTGGCAAGACGTCGAAGTCGCTAACCCCATGAGGGGATGGGAATAGCGCCCTACTTCGAAGTTGAACGTCGAAGTAGGGCACGTGTAGATGATCCGCGTCCCGCAACATCGAAATAGCGGGGTCCGCCATGGCGGCCATCAGCTGAGGGGTTGAGAGACGCTCTCTCTCCAGCCCCTGCGGGGCTCTGTGGTCACCGTGTGCAGCAGCCCTTAGCCCAGGGCTTCTGGCTGCTGCTGCTGCTGCAGCTGGGGATCCATGCTGCATGCAAAGGGTCTGCAACCAGTTGTCGGCTCTGTGGATCTTGTGTTGTTTAGTGCAACTGTGTCTGGGAGTGGCGCTTTAAGGGAGCGGCTTGCTGTTGAGTCCGCCCTGTCACCCTGTCTGCAGCTGTTCCTGGCACCCTTATTTCGATGTGTGCTACTTCGGCATGTAGACGTTCCCTCGCAGCGCCTATTTCGATGTGGTGCTGCCCAACGTCGATGTTGAACGTCGACGTTGCCAGCCCTGGAGGACGTGTAGACGTTATTCATCGAAATAGACTATTTCGATGTCGCTACATCGAGATAAGCTATTTTGATGTAGCGTGCACGTGTAGACGTAGCCTATGTGAATTAAGGCATTTCCTTCTAAATACATGGAATCCAGTAGATTCAGACACTGGATAAAACTGGTCCATCACAAAAATAAGAATAGAGATCACTTGTTAGACTAGCAGTAGACAACCTAGGCTAGCGAGTGGGCTGCATGAGTGGACCTCCTTCATCTCAGTAGGCCTCAAGATTGTCATAATCAAAAGGATGTCTTGGAGTAGGGTAGTTTTGCAAATTGCACTAGGATACGTAGAATTTGCCAAGTGTGCCGACTGAAATGTAGCAGCACTTGATAGGATGCAGAGGGAGCACATGTGGACGGAAACCAATGGACTCTGGTTACTCTGTACATGGGCAACAGTAAACAAAATGTCCTGGTGGCCACACCCATAGGCCATAGGTTGCTCACCACTGTCTTAGGCCAATGAGGGTTCAGTGCAGGGAAGTCCCACTGCAATATGTCCTCCAGAACTGTGTTCTGTTTGCTGGTGACATCTAAAGATAATGTGGCTTTCACTATATCCCTTGAGAAAACTATCTACCTCGCTGCATATCACAGAGAACTGCAGGTGTACATCTTCCATTAGTTTTGTTGGAGCCAATTTTTGCTCTCACTCAGGTGTATACCAGTGATGCTGGTGACTTTAATGGGAAGACATGCATGTCCAGGTGGAGAACTTGAAATCTGTATCTGATCCCAGTGAAGTCAGTGCTGAAATTCCTTTTGCTTTTTGAAGTGTGGCTTAATTCTGAAAAGGAACTAAGTAAAAACAGCACATTCTTACTCAGCACGTGGTCTTCTGTAAGCTTAGAGTCCTGTCTGCTGACTTCAGTTATCCACTGAATCAATGCAGATGAGAGAGTGAGCTATACTTTGTTTCATCCTGCACATCATCAACTGGATTAACTTTCATTGATAAGGCCAATCAGTTACATCTATGCAAACCCATTGGTCTCTCCATATAACTCCATGGTATGCTTACATCTTGAATTCTGTGTGCAGATCTGGTCACCCTATTCCCAAGGAAGATATATTGGAACTGGAAAAGGTACAGAAAAGGGCAGCAGGGGGGATTGTGGGTGTGGTGCAACTTCTGTTTGAGGGGAAACTGAGGGGGCTTGGACTTCTCATCTTGGAAAGGAGACAGCTGGAGAAGGCGGGATATGAAGGAAGTCTAATGAGACTGGTGAGGAGAATGTGAATGGGGTGGTGTTCTTGGCTACTTCTCGTGGCACAGGGACTCGGAGTCCCAGATGAAAGTCATAGGCAGCAGGCTTGAAGGAAACAAAGGGAAGTATTCACACACTGCACAGTCAACCAGTGGAAATCTTTGCCTGAGGATATTGTGCAGGGCAAGACTATAACAGGGTTCCAAAAAATAATTGGATGCATTGTGGATAGGTCCATTGGTGGCTGTTGGCTGGGATTGGCAGGGAAGCAAAACCATGCTCTGAAGCAGTCCTGGCCTTTGTTTGCCAGGCGCTAGGAATGGGCATCAGGATAGATCACTTGATGATTATCTGTTCTGTTCATTCCCTCTGGAGTATCTGGAACTGGCCATAGTTGGAAGACAGGAAGCTGGGCTGTCTGGACCATTGGTCTGACTCAGTATGGCCGGTCTTATGCAGAGGTGTCATGGAAGGCTGTTGGAGAGACAAGGTGGGAGACCTACTATTTTTGATTAGGGCCAACATTTGTTGGATAGAGAGACAAACTTTGGCGCTACGCAGAGCTGCTCTTCAGGTGGGAAATATGCTAAGAGTGTCACAGCCAAATACAAGATCAAACAGACAATTCAGCTTAAGTAGCTAGCACATAGTCTAAGGGACCATTCAAGGTGAAGTGCATTAACAACTGTAAATCATAGGATAAAGGGTGGGGCGGGTTTAAAGGGTAACAGATTGGTGTAATGAGCCATAATAAATCTGGCATCTTCATTAAGACCATGATTTTTAGTGTCTAGCAAAGTTATGAATTTAAGCTGTCAGGCTCTTTTTTGGCAGCGTTGTGCAGGTATCTGATGAGGATGAGGCTTGATAGGGTGAATATAGAACGATTGCCTTGTGAAAAGCCTTCACCCACAGGTGATAGGGCAGGGCAGGGTCTCAAGCTTCATTGCACCATGACCCTCTTCTGACAACAGAAATTACTACATGACCCCAGGAGGTGGGACTGAAGCCTGACCGTGCTCGAGTCCTGTTCTGGGCAAGGGACCAAAGACCGAATGGCTTCATCATGGGCTGGGGGCAGGTCTAAAACCTGAGCCACATCATCCAGGACTGACCCCTGGGGCTTGTGCTTTAGCCCTGGGCAGGAGGGCTTGGGCAAGTCTAAGTGAGCGCTGGTGACTCCATTAAAATGGGCTCATGGTCTCCTGTGGGGGGCTGACCCACAGTTTGAGAATACCGTGATAGGCTGCTTTTGGCTTTTATCATTTTCCTGTGTGAATTAATTCAGGGAGAATAGTGATGGTCTGGTTATCAACCACTTTGTTCTTATTGGGTCAGTCACTGCTTTGGATGATATGCGCCACATGTGATTGGTAAGTGCTGATGGGGGGCAGTGGGGAAGAGGACATTTGAGGCTGTGGTGGGTTACTGGAGCCCCACTCCCTTTAAATTGCCACCAGTGCACTTGCTCTTCCCCTTTTACTTGGGGTCCTTGTCTTTCCAGGAGTATGGAGCTCTTCCCTTGCCCCCCACCCCACTGTACCTGCTCCCATTTTGCCCAGGGGCCTGCTGACTACTTCCCTGAACATGTATTGGACATAGGGATATTGGAAGGCATTGGTCACTGCAGAAGTGGATAGATGTCTGCATCTGTTGTTTCCAGGGTCTGGTGCCATTGAGTTGGGCTGGTGCTTGCATCTGCTGATGAGCTTGGAGAAGTAGGTGGGGTTATTTGGAGGCCAGAAGAGGGGGTTCAGAAAAGATTTCTTCCAGGATGGGGTCCTCGTCAAGTACGGATTGTAGTTGTTTGATGCTTCCAAAGGCAACAACCCATTTTGACTTGCAGACCCCTGGTTGAGTTTGCAGAGCTAGCACAAAATACACTTGCAAACCAAGAACATTAAATCTAGAAGCCACGGAGACAAACCAAACATGGCACCTCATAATAGCAAATGCAGTGCCTTTCGGAGTAGACCTTCCTGGTGAGATTTGTATGATTCACTAAAGATGTAAAGTTCTAAGGAAGCTGGTTATTACTGTTATTGACCCTTGCTGAATAAATTCTTATTGTGAGATGATAATACGCTGAGATTCAGGAGTTGTGTTTATTTTTCTTTTTAAGACTTTGACTATTCGCCACTCCCCCTTCCCCTCTGTCTTTCAGCTATTTTATTTCTCTCTGTGTGTGTTTTCCTTTTCCAGATCTGATTTATTGATAATATAATTTGAGATAAAATTGTCTTTGCAACTGGCTTTATTTTCTTATTCTGCTGTTTTGAAAATGCTGCTGTATGAAAATGTTAGTGTTCTACATCAGTTTTATTTCCCATAACCATACAAAGGTACCCACTGCCTCTTTGTTTTTCATTTCAGTTCCTTGCATATGTTTTAAGTTGTATCTTTTTGCCTGTGTTTGCTAGGGTTTGTTATTATTTATTTTGCCTTTCTTTTCAGAACTCATTTTTCTTTTCCCATTTTTGTTTCCTCCCATCCAGTATCTCCAGATGAAATGGCCACTGCTTGATGTTCAGGCAGGGAGTTTACAGAGTAGACAAGCCCTCAAGGATGCTAGGTCTCCATCTCCAGCACACATTGTTGTAAGTAAACTCAGAAGACGTTCTTCCTTTGTTTGGGGGAAAAAAAAGACATTTGACATAAACTTGGCATCCTTTTTCTTTCAGTCAGCACACAAAAAAGAAAGCTGAACCCAGGTTACTATCCAGGTTAAAATGTGTGGGTGAGGTGGGGGTGGGAGTTGAGGGGGAATGATTTTTTTGTTCCTGGGTAGCACTGTGAAATGATATCAATGGTATATAAGCTCTTTGCCGTTTGGAAAAGTGAAGAAACTGAGTACTCCTGAAATTTATGTGCTACAAAACTGTTTTGATTTTACATAAGTTTTGATCCAGTTCATTTACTTTTCTAACTTTCCCTCTTTTGAAATGAACACAGTGTATGGGAGAATATTTAAAACACAAAACAAGACAAAACAAAAACCATCTCATGAGTTGTCAACCTGATCTGTAATCCTTACTCATAAAAAAAGGCTTGTGGGATAAATTTGAAAATATTTTAAAAACAAACAGCAACAAAAATATTTTGGTTTCTAGCACGTTTTCCCTTCTGTAAAAGCTGAATGTCAGCAAATGGCATGTTTAAAGCTCATCTTGAGACAAATCTAGTAATAATGGTTCCTCTATTGAATTCTGCTACTGGAGTCAAATTACTTCCCATATGGTAAAAACGATGGTAAAGTTACAGCGTTAAAGCTGCACATGGGTATGTGTTTAAACAATGTACAGAAAGTTTTAAAAAGAAGCAACTTGTATACTGCATCATGCCCCAAGGACTGATGGAATGTATTTACATTCACCTTTATCTGTTTTTTATGCAACTTTTTGCTAATGAGCCCTTATGAATGTTGAGTTGGTAAATTAACCTCTTGAGAAGGTGTCTTGGTAGAATATTTCTTTCAATATATTTTATCATCCGATCTCATCTTTTTAACTTTATTTTGATAATTAATGGATAACAAGGTGAAATTATGCAAAAAAAGAAACTGGCTTTTTTTATAGGAGATCTAAAGTTGAAATAGTTGCTAGATTACATCAGACACTTGAGAGACAATAGTTTACTTTCTTAAAAAAATGAATATAACTGAGAAATTTCTGTTTTTCAAGAATGTTGCCTCTCTTAATCTGAGAGGTCCCAGATCCTATTTTATGAGCATTTTAAACCATTTTGGTAAAATGTTTCAGTAGCTTTTAGATTTAATAGTTTAAAAAGCAGACCAGGAAAGACAGAGTGAAATGTAGACTCTGTTGATGTTTAAATGGTTCATGCCAAATGCTGGTTGCTCCCTTTTTGAAGGATTTGCTTTTTTTTTCTCCTCCTGATATTTCTATATCAAGAGGTCAAAGAAGTACATTTACCTTGCTGGCTCTTTTTATTTGGTCTGCAAACAAAATTCATGGTCTCTCTCCTCTACCATGCCTATCACTAATTTTCTTGGTTTATCAGTCCTATCATCAGAAATGATAACATACCTCTGGGAACTGGGTTTGATAACTCATGTGCCCCCTGGTGGCTGGCTGTTTGTCCTCTTTGCCACAGCAAAGCAAAATACAGGGCAAAGTACACATTGGTAGTGTTTCATTTTAAATTTCGCGGTGACAGGCTTGTTTATCAGATGAGGAAAGAAAGATTTTAATAGATTCTGGTGGAAGATTTTTGATGTTGGATTGTAAGCGTTGAAGGTAGGTCAAGTGTTGGCTAGTTAACGGAGTTGTCATCTATTTCTATATGTGATTGCAATGTCAATGCTGAATCTAAACATGCAGATGAAGATGGGAGAAGTAATTGAATTTCAGGTTTTAATGAAGTTTCTAACTCATCAGAAGAATGACTGTGCCCTTTATAAATAACAATTTCCCTTTGTTCAGAACATGGTGTGCCTCTTTTGGAAGAGCTTACTAGTGATTTTTCCTTCCTGCAGCCCCTCCCCCCCGCCCATAAATGATGCTCTACCACATTGTGTACAAATGAGGGATAGATAAGTTGAACGCCCTGCCCCCCCCTCCAAATTTATAGAATCTAAATTCTCTTATCCATTTTGCAAACCTTTTCACAGGAAGCCTGAGGTGGAATCTGCTGTGGATTTTGACTGTTTATGGGGCTCTTTAAGAGCTGTTTCCCTCTGCGATTCAATAAAAAGTGTACTTACCATAGCAACCACTTAGTCTGTGAGGAACATATACTACCTCTGAGATGGAGACCACCTTCCCAAAGAGCCACAGCTGGCATTTGTAATGTGATCTTTTGTGTGGGGGGAAAAGAGGCGGGGGAGTAGGGGAGCATGTTTTGATGGAACAAAGTTTTTGTGAGGTTTAATGTTCGTTTTTAAATACCCCCTGCATCCCTACCCCAAGAGAATGTTCTGCCTTGTTACATAAAAATACTGCTTCTTTTCCAGTGTGCCTCCATCCTCACTCGAGTTCTTGGTCATGCCAATAGCTAAAGGGTACACGTTAGAATACACGGAAGTCTTGTGGCTGGTGACATATTGGGGAAGGTGGTGATGGCAGAAGGAGGACTGAGTAGATGTAGATGCCAGCTAGGTTGGGATGTGTTCCGTTTGTTCAGTACCCTTGGCTGATGCCGTCGATAAGCAGCACAGTGGGGAGTGTGACTAGCTGCTCTAGTAATGATCTACACTGAGATGTGTTGTGAAAATGTGATTAATCTTTAGTTGGATGAAAGAGGATGTTTACCTCTATGTGTGCGTGTGCAGAATATGTGGTATCTATAGATAAATATATGAACAGTTTCCCCCCTCCAGACGTACTTATATCTTGTAGCCATGCCTGATTTTTCTCTTGAAAGCCATTGTGTTGCCTCAAAGATCTCTAATGAAAAGACAGCTGCAAATCACTTCTTAATGTTTCATGTATTTCTGAAATCAGGCTTAGGGTAGGGAAAGGACTGTTTTAAAGCATGTTTTCTTATCAGTGCTTAGCTGCAAGTAATACATTTTAGGGTTACATGTTTTACGCCCTGCTTAGGTGAAACACCCATTGGCTTTAATGGGAGTTTTGCTGAATGATACAGGGCTGTATGCAGATGATTACCCTGGCTGCACTTAGTTTTCTTCTGTCCTCTTTTCTAGGTTAGATTAAGAACGTGAAGTTAAGGCTGCAAAAATTGAAGCAAAAGACACCAGCATGAATAATTTGGTTGGATTATTCCCAGCAGTGAGCGCTGGGCTAATGCTGCTTTTTCATGGTACTTAAGAGGGTCTTCAGAACCTTTGAGAATGTCAGTTAGATACTCTGTTTGTTCAGCATGCTTTAGAAGTCATGGCAAAAGGAGCCATTTATGCATTTATTCGCATTTCCATGTCTCAGTTGTCTAGTGAGGATTTGCATTCTTTGCATGCAGTCCACCTGCATATCTCAGTCCAGGAGTGTGAGCTAAAAAACCTGGGGGCATGGTGGAATTGGTTTTACGAATGCACTATTAGACTGACCAGGCAAAAAGTTGAATTCTGCTTACAGATCACAGACTACTAGACCTGGAAGGGATCTCAGGAGGTCATCAAGTCCAAATAACACTTCTAGTTTTGGGGTACAAACACACTGGGATTTTTTATTTGTGTTTTTGTTTTGTTTTTCCCTTTGGAAACATTCAGTCTTCCAAGAACAAAAGTTTCAACATATATCAAATCCAACTGGGCGGTTTGAATGATCCTCAATGTACAGATGGCATTTTTTGTCTTCACATCATGTGTGTCCATGATGATGTCGTCTGTGTGCACTCAGGCTGGTGAATTTAGCCAAAGCTGTCACTATCTAGAAATGATATTCTTGACAATGTATAGGACCATGCTTAGCTTGCTGAGTTGTGAGGGACCGAGTAAGTGGTGTGGAAACAAGGCTTACTCATGGCTTTTGTAGAGAGGAATTAAAAGATCTGAATGTTGGGCCTTCTGCCTCCTAATTAGAGGCCATGGATTGGATACTACCTCTGGTATCTTATACAAAAGCTTAAATTTAGCTTGCACTGCACCAGGTAAGCACATACTGCAACTAAAAGTGGAGTTTTGGTATAGTGTGTATCTTACAAAATGGTAAAAACCTTCAAAATTTCCCAGGTTTTCTTCTTCAGGGTTCACTTTTTTGAAGTCATTGTAAATTTTACCTTGAGGATGGTACTATTTGGAATGGCTTTTCCATTCTGTGATAAGCACATCCATACAGCAATCTGAATGCCCAAAAACAAAGAACCATACTATTGTAGTATGTACCTATCTTTCTGTCTGGCTGAAATTTGGCTTAGGAGGTGAAAATAGTGTTTGAAAATGGAATATGACAAGTAAAATGTAAGGCATCTGAAATTCTTTCCCTTCTCCCTTCAGTAATCATGCACAGAGAACAGCCATTACTTGTAACTTGGTCATTTTTGAGGGAATTAAACAATTTTTCATATTGTTTGTAGTAGGAGCGATAGGACAAAAATAAATAAAATCCTTTAGTTTTTTTTTTAAATGTGGTTTCCATTTGCAAATGCCTTTTGTGTCTTTTTCTTTACAAAGGAGTGCAAGTTTGTTCTTAGGGTACAGTGCACCGCCAAAATATTCATGTCCAGTAGCGAGGACAAATATATGTCGCCATTTTTCATGAAGAGACATGTTTCTTTGCACATGTAGCTGTTTGTAAATAAAACATTTTGCAATCACAACTTAGTGTTCAGGGTTCCAGAAGTCCCCAGTTATGGGTTTTAATGCTCTCTGATGTACGAGTTTTTAATATTAATATTTTTAATATTTGATTTTATCGTTTGTTGTAGAATAGCTGTGTTTCCACTGCTATCACCTTCAAGTTGGTTTTGGATTTGTGGCAGCATGTGTGCTCCTGATGACGGGACTTTTTTCTTGGAGTCCTTCAAAGTGAACTTCAGGCTATATGTTGAAATTTACTAGAATCCCGTGGCACTTCAGAAGGGAGGATTTTTGTGGGTCTCATTTAATTGCTTATTGATAACACTGGTGCTGTTGCGTGTAGGTTGGGAGGGGAGAATGAGTTTTTTGTGTTAACCAGGAATGTCTGTATTCCAAGATATCAGGTTACAGTTGGGTGCTCAGGCCAAGCATGCTTTCTTTTTCAATGGGACTGCAGTACACTAATGCTATGTCTACATTACCCCAGAAGATCGAGCCGCTCAGGGTCAGTCTTCTGGGGTTCAATTCCATATATCTGGTAGGGACACTCAGAATCGATTTATTCTGGGTTGACATCGACTCCTGTACTACTCACAAGATGTGAGGACTAAGGGAGGTTGATGGAAGAAACTGTCCCATCGACCTCCTTCAGTAAGGACACCCAGGTAAGCCAAGCGCAGATAGATATATTGATTCTCACTACATAGTTGCCATAGCTAAAACTGAATATCTGCAGTCTAGTTACTTTGCCTAGTGTAAACATAGCCTAAGACCTTATACAACTGTTACCTTGAAAGCTTTAGTGATTCTCTTGCTAAACACTTTTTACCCCTTTTGTCAAACTGCCCTGGCAGTTAAAGTGAGACTTATGTACCTACCTCAACTGTATGCAAAATCACTGTATGCTGAATGCTCATAGGTGACTGAGCTCTTGCCACAAAACTGACAATACACTGCGGGAATAGTGTGGCCAAATCACTCTCTGCTGATTCATTTGGAATTTATAGGGGAGGAGTTGGGTTAAATTTCTGTACAAATCTAAAAGTGTAGAGCTAAATGAAAAACCGGAGAGTGGTAGCACAGGAAGCACAATATGGTGTGGGATGAACTCCTATTAGATACCTATTATTGACTGTAGGCTCTGTTTAATGATTTGATGCTAAATAATTTAGGGTAGAAAACAGACACCTTGTGGGATGTAAACAAAAATTAATTTGAGCCTGTAAGTAGGTGATTTATCTTTATAATTTGGTAGACTTGAGTATCTTAGATTTTTAGAATCACTTAATTCCATTGTACCATGATGGGACATTATCACAATTCCATATAAAATCTCAGTGTATGACAGGCTCCTTCCGTTTTTCATTGAGTGAGCTGATGCAAAACGGCTGAGCTATTGAAAGCGGGCAATCTTTGTAATAACTGCGTCTTTAGCCCTTGAAGAGGGAATTTTGGTGTCTACACACGCTAGGTGCCTACATCTCTTTAAAAATCTGGCTTTTTGGAGACCTAGGGGCAATCCTCAGCTGGTATTTAATTGTCATTGCTGCATTGTCGTTGTGGGAGCTGTGACTATACCAGATATGGATCTGCTCGTTTAGAATTTTTAAGTTCTTTTTTATATTCTTTCAGCAGATAATGAAGTGCAGCAGTGAGTGCCCTCTCCATGCCTGGAGAGTGTCCATTTCTAGTGAATTACACTGTTGCAGTTTAAGCTATGGCTTGGAATATTCTAGAGGTTTGGTATTTATATTCTTGTATATCCTACTAGCGAAATTTTAGAGGCTTTTTAATATGTTGTATGTTTAAACTCGGACAGAGCCTGAAACAAGGTCATTTAGACATCAGGCTTCTCTTTGTATCTTTTGTCTGTCAATTACCCAGTTAGCTCTGAATGCTGCTCATAATCAGAGCCTGATGCTACTTGACTGGCTAGCATGGATGTGGGAAAACCGTGTCAGAGCAATCGTTTCCTATCCTAGACGGAGGTTAAAGTTAGAATGTGCTACTGAAACTCAGTTCTAAAGTGGGTTAGCCTCTTTCACAGTAGGTAGCCAAGGTGTGTTAGAAATGGCTTCACCTGTAAGACAAGATTACACTGTGCACCAATATGCAGTTTAAGATCCATTTGAAAAGGGCTGTGTAGACTGGGCCCAAGATGGCATGCTGCCAGTGGGGTAAATCAGTCAGATGCAGACTTTGTGTGGCTAGGGTGGGAGCCTCAGGAAGGCTGCAGTCTCTAGGCCTCCTTTTCTCCCAGACAAGTTGTGGCTGAATTCAGTCTGAAGTTTACAGAATTAGGCATTAAATAATGCAGTCTGATTTTGAACCAAAGTCTATATGTTGTTTTGAGCATGTAGTAGGAGACATAATAGATTGGGATACGGCAGGGTCGCCATGTTTGTAAGAGTGGACAGCAGAGGCCCCTGGTTCCTACATAGCTTCTACTGTCTGAAGCCTCTTGTTTCTAAGCAAACTTTGCCAACGTTGTGCAGGTACTCTAGTAAAGAAAATAACGAGTAGGGTATCTTTAGAAAGGAAGATCACTGGCCTCAGGACCACCCATTCCCTTTGTCGTTGGAGTGTGTTTCTGTGGTGACCAATTCAGGCCATTTGCGATTGGATTATCTATGTTCATCCGACTCTTCCCTTTTCACTCCATCCTTCCTTTTATAGCCACTCGGGGCATTGGTGCCTTGTTGTGAGGGGAAAAAAAAAACCTTGTACTGCTTAATGGGCGTGTAAGCAAATTTTGGCCAGAATCAGAGATACTTTCCCACCTGCATCCTGGACATCCAGCCTCAAACCTTCAGAGTATACCAGTTTGTGAAAACCTGTCTCTGATCGGAGACCTAGAAAATGACGTGGGGGTGATAACAAACACCCAAGATCTGGGTGTTTAAACTATCCAAACTGACCAAATCACCTGAGTTTGCAAAACTGACCTGGAAACTTCTTGGGAATAGACTTGCTTGCAGTATTGAAGCCCTTTTGCTTTCACTGTCAGCTGTCAAGAAGTAAGGGGAGAAAAAAGGAATAAATAGGCTTCCATATGGCTTTCCTCTGGATGATCTCAATGTGTTTTGCAACTCCTGATGAGTGAAGTCTTTCAACAGCACTGTGAGAAAAGGAAGTGTTATCACCCCTAGTATACAGATGAGAAAATGGAGGAATAGTTAGGTAAAGTTACTTGGTCAAGATCATACAAGAAGCCCATAAGGTGGGAATGAAACCCAGATTTCCTGATCTTCGGTCATGTATGCTGTGGGGTGGAAGGAAAACCAAACTTTTTGTGCAAGGAAAAGTACTGAAATAAGTTGCTTAGTTTTTCAGGCCTAAAAGTGTTTTCAGGCTCTGTGTGAAAATTACTGCTGGTTCTATGTATCTGTAGTTTGGGGAATCCTTTGGGGTGTCGGTTACCCCTTCTTTCTTAAGACAAACCTGTTGCCCCACCACAGACACCATGGTTGTGTAGGCGCTATTAGATCACAGTACAGTAGAGGCATTTCTGAGATGTATAACTTGATCTTCATGTTTTTACCTACCGTGCTTCCCAAACCTAGTATAGTCTAAGTAGAGGCCACAAATGTTCCATTTGGCTGCATTATTTTCTGATTGATAATATCACCAAGTCACTCAGACAGTGGGACAGAGAGAGAAATTTTCATTGTGCCAGACAAGGTAGATGAATTTTTATGGTATTACTTAGGCTTGGTCCCATCCTGATGGGACCTTGGAAATGGCTGGAATTTGATTTTTTCCAACCGTTTCCCCTCCTACCCTGCTTTAGTACTCATTAGGGTTTTCTGTCTACAAAAATTGTTCCTCTGCAATCCAGCATTGTAAGTCAAATCTACAGGACATTCCTAGAGAGTAATGTACCTCTGTAATGTGAACACACCAAGTTGGTAAGACACTCATAACATGTTCGGTCCTTTCTTTTTCACAGCTGCTACTGTGTAAACTTGTCTTTTCCTCTGGTTAAGTCCTTGATTCAAGAAAGCGCCAAACACATGGTTGAATCCAAGTTCATTCAAGTAAAGCATTTGATGTTCTGCCTCTCTCCTAGTCCATAACAGCTAGTAGCACTCATCACTTCCATATCAGCACTGTAAGCTGTGATGCTTCAGACCATTCCTGCACAGTGCTTTAAAGATGTTTGGAAAAAAGGAATTAAGGCCAGAACAAATCTGAGAGGTTTTAGGATCGCAAAAGGCCTTGTAATTTTTAAAATGACCCAGCACCTAAGAACTCTGTCCCCAAGCCCATAAAAAATCACAAAGCACAAAAGGACCTTCTTTCATTTTTAGGCTTTGGAAGAGCTTTGCTGCTACTTCCTTGGAGATCTGGGATGGTTGTGGGGAGGCATCTTTCATGGAATGAATAAGTGGGCTGTGAACCATTGACCTCATGGCATGATCTGCATGTTGGTGGAGAAGGAAGCAGAGAAACCCCTTAATGCCGTATTGATAGCCCTTGCTCAGTTTGGTCTCTGAATTAGGTCACCTAATTCTACATTTGGCTACTTCAGTTGATACTTAGGCACCAAAATACGTCATTTTATGTGCCTAATTATTAAACTACACACATTTCAGCATTACATGCCCTACCTCAGGTGCTGAGGTTGAAAATTGAGACCATTGTATCAATTAGGGGTTTGCTCAAAGCAAAACAAAACAAAACAAGCAAGTGTATTTTGAGCTACTTAGGAGTGTTTAATTAAAATGTCATGTCATTAAGTTTTGATTAGGGTATAAATAAGTTGAATTTATTGTGAAATGATTGAGGATTAATTTTTGCTTGTTATCTGTTCATTGTGAATTTATTAGAGATAGCTGACAAAAGCAGGTCACCTACACCCAAGAGTTTTCAGGAATAGCTCAGTGGTGTGAGTATTGGCCACGTAAACCTGAGCTCAGTCCTTGAGGAGGCCATTTAGGTGTCTAGATTTGGAAAAAAAAAAAAAAAAAAAAATCTGTGTCAGAGACTGTGCGTGGCCCTACTGGGAGGGTAGAGGCCTAGACTCTATAGCTTCTTGAGGTCCCTTCCAATTCTGAGAGATGTTTGTCTCCATATGTATAAGCAGAACAGAGAGCTACAAGGTGGGAGGGAAACCAAGATGCAGACCTGTGAAGTTGCTGGATGAGGACCATGGATCAGATCAGTGATGAAGCTGTAAATAGAACTCTGGTCTCCTACTTTCCAGTTCAGCAGCCTAGCCACTACACCAGTGGTTCCCAGTCTGTAGTCTTGGGGCCCACACAGATATCTCAGGGGGTCTGCGGGAGATTAAAAAAGGTCATAGGAAATAAGTGTTAAATAAATTGTAAAGTTACAATCAATCCTTATTTTTAAATCGAATAGCTTCCAGTAATGTTAATTGCTGCGCGAAAATCTATATGGTGATTTCCTTGTTCATTTAATGAAGTGTACACAGTGGCTAGAACTGGCTTTGATGGGGGTCCATAAATGGTCCAGGGATGATTGGGGGGGCATCTGCAAATGGTTGGGGGAAGTTGTGGAAGGAGGGGGGGGCTGAACTAGTGAAAAGGTTGGGAACCACTGCACTAGGCCATGCTGCTACTGTGTCATCTTGTAATACACAATCTTTGGTAGAGCTAAAAATGGAAGAATGTGACATAATAAACGTGCAGATCATCTCTCCTGCAGCATTGGTGGTCATTGTATTTGCCAGTGGCCGGCACTGAGAGACACAAAGGAAAACTGAAGCTTCCTGACGACAAAGGGTTAACAGCAGCAAGTACAGCACAATAGCTCATTAGGACTTTAAATGTGGGCTGCAAGCTCAGAAAATCTTGGTATCTTCAGACTATAGGGAAAATGAACTTTCAACCCGGGTTCGGCAATAATAAATGCCTATGCAATAAGGCTTCCCTTTGAAAAAGAGAGGGTGGACAGATGCATGTCAGTGGGCTTTAAAAATATTGCCACTTTCTTTAGTGCCTGCTGGCCGGATGCACCCAGGCAAGGGAAGGAATCTCAAGATGTACACAGAAAGGCACTATGTCGAGTAACCTTTGTGAACGTTTCGGCAAAAGCCAGTCTGCAGTCTCAGGAGGAGTTTTTATTTCTCCGGGGATGTAAATGATCTGATAAAATGTGCAATTCCTAAAATGTTACTGGGTGGGCAGATGGGGGCAGAGGCGGGGAATGGAACAACTGACTCAGAAAAAGGGAGAATTTGGGGTCCTGTCTTTTGAGACTGTTACAGTTGCAACCCATAGGCCTTGTGATCTTGGCCGCTAAAGGCTCCTACCTCGCTGGAGTCCCATTAAGATCCATGGACATTCCATCCAGGAGAAAGGCTGTACTGTCCTGTAGACCTAGTTCCTGCTGTGATCTTGTTTGTCCTGCCCAGGTAAAGCATAACAGGTAGGGTCGCCAGAGTTTTGGACAACTTATGTGGAACAGGCAGCCCCAGCCAGGGCTCCCTGTAATGCGTAAGTTTTCCCAAAATGGGAGAGAGAGCAGGGAACACCAAGCCCCAGCCAGCAGCTCCAGCCACAGGGACCCTGACAGGGGTGGGGAATTTCCCTGTCAAGTCACATGCCCTCCCTTTATGCAAAAATGTCCAGTGGGGCACAGGACTTGTTAGGGAAATTCAGGGAACGTCCAGCAACCCTAATAGCAGCTGTCCCACTTGCAAAACATAAAACAAATCATGGATGCTTTAACATGCAAGTCAGAAATTGGTGACATTAGCCAGTAACTTGTTTAATTGGGTGAATTCTAAAATATGCAAGAGGAGAAAACAGGGCACACGTTTCAGTCAATTTTGAATGTTAATTTTTAATTTTTTTACATGTGTTTCTGTGTTTGATTTCAAATCATTGGAAAATATGGAGCCTTTTGGTAGATGCAGTCCTGCAGACTTTGCTTCAGCTAAGAAGAGAGAGAGAGAGTGTGTGTGTGTGTGTGTGTTGTACCTCACGGCTTAGAGAGCGAGAGACCTCCATGAAGAGAATGACAGGGTTTGATATAAACCAGCAGGACCGCATTGCTGCCTTTATCCAACAGTAAACCCTTTCACAATGCCATATGCCGCGCATTCCATCGCAGCAGTGTAGGGTGTGATATAGTTAAAGCACGCTCTGCAAACAGGAAACGCTGGCGATCGCTGTGTGTGCTTTTCATGTAGATAAAGTATTGGGAGTGTAACAAAAAAAAAAAAAGAAAGAAAAGAAACCCAAGAAGAAAAGAAGCACTCAAATGCTGGAAATGGAGGGGAGAGGAGGAGAGGGCGGGAAAAGAGAGATATTTCAGGCCTAAAGGTCCAGTGGTTGTGAAAAGGAGGCAGGAAATGCAGCCTGTTGAAGAGCGTTCAGTGGAAAAAAGTGCTGCTTAGCATCTTGGTTTTAATTTTTGCTGCTTGAAGTTTGGTATCAGAGTTACTACTGAGCATTAGAATGTCTTTTTTTAAGTTCATTTTTCTTTTGGTTAGAATGGACACCCCCCACCCCCCGCAAAAAAAAATATATCCACGCTCTTTTGAAGATGGTATCTGTTGGGAGTGTTTGTTGGGGAATCCTTTTGAAGCAGGTTTTGTAAGTCCTTCCTGGAGTTAGGAAGTAACTACGCAGGATGTGGTGGGGGGGTGACAGTCTTGTGGATGGAGAAGACTTTAGAAGAGAAGCAGACATTGTAGCTGTAATAAAATAAATGAAGGGGAACCTTTTCAGTGCAGGACACATGGAATTGGTACAAGCCAGGCTTTAACGTTTGTAGCAAAAACTGACAGGCTGAGAACTGGGACATAACAAAAATGTGAGTCCCTGGGAGTCTTGTTCACTGGACAATGTCTCAATTGTTTCCTTGATTTTCGCAGGCAGCAGGGGATATTGGGAGATTAACTGTTTACCCTCCAAGCAGGCTCTAGAGGTGCTTGGAGAATGAAGAAGTGGCAGAAAATAGCATTTTTTGTTTGGAAATGATTAAGGATGTCAGTGGGTGATAAGAAAAGGTCACACTGTTCTCTGCGTGTTTGTCTGCTGTTCCAAGTGGGCTTTCCACTTCTTTAAAAATAGCGTTTACTTTTCTTCCTTTCCTTGCAAACAGTGCTCTCTGTCTGGCGGGACCAGATAATGAGGCAGAGTCAGGCAGGCTTTGAAAAGAAACCAGGGAAAGAATGAGAGGTTGTCTTGTTTTGTTTTTAGATTTGTTCACTGAAGGTAATTTTCAAGCCTGCAATCTTGGCTCTTTAGCTGGATGTTTTAATGTTGATTAATTTGAGACTTGGAATGTCCTTTTCCCTTCTATTAACCACTTCACTACTTTGCTTAAATCTTTAAAAGATTATCTTAGAAGAGGGAGAAAGGGAAGACACAGTCTTCTCTTCACGTTTGTGCTTTTTTAATACAAAAGCAAATATAGAAGTCCATCGCATACCAGCTCTGTCTAGGCGAGGTTCAAAAGAGTAACTGGTATTTTGTTAGTCATCAGCTTTTCAGTGTGTGTTTTGTGGGGTGGAGGGTGAAGGAGACAGGGAATGGAGCAGACCAAAGTTGCTTCTTCCAGGCAGGAAGGTGGGAGGTTCATTTGAAAGCAGATAAACCTGTTTTACTGAATGTGGCTCTCACCTCAGTGGTGTGACATTTAAATGCTTCTCAAGCTAGAAGCCAACTTTCTGATGAATGCTTAGATTGGCGTTAGAGATCTGGGATGTGCTAAGGCAGTTTGAAAGTAGTAATGGATCTACATCTCTATCCCTGCATTCCCTGACTAATTTTTGTGTTGAATAGTAACAGAGAGGTAACCATGCTAGTCTATACACTATCAAAACAAAAAGCAGTCAAGTGGCACTTTAAAGACTAGCAAAATAGTTTGTTAGGTGAGCTTTCATGGGACAGGCCCACTTCTTCAGACCATAGCCAGACCAGAACAGACTCAATATTTAAGGCACAGAGAACCAAAAACAGTAAGCAAGGGAGACAAATCATTTGATTACTGTTTTTGGTTCTCTGTGCCTTAAATATTGAGTCTGTTCTGGTCTGGCTACGATCTGAAGAAGTGGGCCTGTCCCACGAAAGCTCACCTAACAAATTATTTTGCTAGTCTTTAAAGTGCCACTTGACTGCTTTTTGTTTTGATAATTTGTGTGTGTGTGTGTGTGTGTGTGTGTGTGTGTGTGTGTGTGTTTCTCTCTCACACACCCATGCTTGCTCTGTCTCTGCCTCCTTTCCTGCAGTCTGCTTTTGCTCCTGCTTTTAACAGTTGCTTGGATTCTGTAGCCAGAAGTCTGCGTTGTCTCCTCCTTCCTGTCAGATAGGAAATTACTTCCGAAATGAAAATTACAAACTTGCAATATTGCAAAACTCTCCACCACTGTCAGGATAAAGGTGTCATCTGGAATTTTGAGACAAATAAAATTAAAGATGCTCATTTGTACGACGGAGAAGAAAATGTTACTGTCTTCCTGGTTCAAAATTTCCCTAGCAGCTGGGAGCTGTTAGCTAATGGAACAGGGAAAAAATAGTCCAAAATAACACCAAATTAAATGCACGCTTTAGGTTTTTGGTCCTTGGGTGAATCTGTCCACAAGTATCCAAGTTTTGGATGCTGAATATTTAAAAATCTGGTCCCTTGCTTGTCCTCTCACACCATGTGTGTTTCAGAAATAGCACGATTTTTTGGAGTTCACTGTAAATCAAATTAACTGAGGGCAGGTGAGAAATTGAATTCCTGGGCCGATGCCCTGCAATGAGCTGAATTAAACAATGTGCAATTGATAATTTGTACAATGAATTTCGTATCTCTTCCGGCTGGTTAATTGTCAGTGAACAAGTCATGATTTTTATCTCATTTAGTTTAGTTGTGGAATGGTTTCAGTGAAGACTTTGTGCTGCCTGAGTTTATCCACAAGTAATTCTTTACAATCATTTGATATTTGACCTCTCTGGCTTTGTCATGAAGGACACATGATATGTTTTTGTTCGTTGATCGGGTGGTTTTTAGAATCCACTCTCCACTGTGATTTATCTTCTGCAAACAGTCTCCAGTATTCATTTAAAATGTGCTTGTTTGGCTAACATCCCTCCCACTAAACTCATTTGTGGTATATTTGCAGAAATTGAATAGATTTTCCAATATACTTAAATTATTAACTATTATTTGTATTATAGTAGCTTATAAAGGCTCCAGCAAGGCTTAGGGCGACATTGTGCAGTGCATTAGACAAATTTAAAGAAAGGTTCCATACCCCAAAGAACTCGATATTTTAATGAATATTTTCAGAAGACCCTTTACAAGCCTCCTTTACAAGCAACAACAGATTCTACCCTTCCTCTCAGTAGTCTTTGAAAATGGTTTAGCTGCTGATATAGACAATTTAGAAACCATTTGCAACACCATTTCAGAAAGCGTTATTGAGACACCCTCAGTTTTATCCAGCAGCTGAACTCTTACTAACACCATGGAGACCTGTTGCTGGTGACCATTGTTGGTTGGTTTTGTAGTGCAAATAGGTGGCCTTAGAGCATTCAAACCTGTACTCTAGGCCAGCCAATCAAGATGAAGAGCAAAAAAGCAGTCCAGTAGCACTTTAAAGACTAACAAACTAATTTATTAGGTGATGAGCTTTTGTTTTCATAGTATATAGAGTAGCACGGCTATCTCTCTGTTACTATTCAAGATGAAGAGCATTTGAAATTTTCTGCATAAGTTGTGAGTTGTCGTTGGAAGTATTTTTGTAAATAGTAAACAGATCCTGAATTGCATATCTCTACCAGGCCATGGATCAGTTGTGTCATTGGATTCTAAAATACCTGGGTCTGCTCTCATGAATCCAGTTGACAGACATCTAGACACTTAACTGTCCAGCAGGCTGCTGGAATTTGGCAGCCCACTGGGTTAATATACTATATTATAAACTATGTTCTTATTCCAGTAGGTGGACAGGTGAACTGAATTTCTTTTGTCCCATGAATTTACTTTGTAGTGGGAGGTATTATGAGTTAAAGGGGCTTGTCCACACTTAATCGGAGATCAACACTTTAGCAGAGCTTGTAGGGACTGCTTGTTGCTCTCCTGTGGACCCCCATACTCCATGGGGTCACAAGAAGTAAGAGAAGTTGATGAGATGAGTTCTCTCATTGACCTTCTACTGCGAGGGGTGCTGCAGTCATTTGGCTTAAGGTGCGTCGATTCCAGCTACACTTTTCACATGGCTGGAGTATCCTAAATAGACTTTTTCTCTAAGTGTAGTCCTGCCCTAATGTGGAACTTTGAACATTGATGAGAAACCAGGGAGAGGGAAGGTAATGGGATCTGATGGTGGCATCCCATAGAGTCAAGGACCCAACTTATATAGGCACATCGTTCTTGCCCACAGAGCTTATCATCTAGACAAGGTGGACACGAGGCAGGGGCAAGGGTAGAACACAGAAGAAGATTGAAGAAAGGGAGGCCAGCAGATGGCATGTTAGCTCACAGTTTTTGGAAGGGGAGGGTTTTAATTAGAAGAGGGGATCAGCTAAATGGAAAGGTAAAGGGAGATGGGGCAGGGGAGCAGGGCAGTGCGGAAGACTGTATGAAAAGAGGGGCAGGTGTGAAGTGAAGCTGAGCTGATGAGATTGTGCGAAGGGGTAGGAGAGGGTTGGCTCAAACTGCCATTCAATGCAGGGCAGAGGAAGTCAGACAGAAGTGCTGAAAATTCTCTAAGCATCCCGCGATCCCTGCTTTGGCTACTTCTGCTTCCCCTGGGTGGAGTGTGTGACTGACTCTCCTCAGTAGTTTCTCCCTAAGGGCACATGGAATGCGGGAGAGGGGGTGCTGTGTGATCCTGCAGCCCCCAATGTCTGTGAGGTCTCCTAGGCACGTTCTGGACCCAGGGGGTAACTGGGGCAGAGGCGGCTCCCTCTAGCCCTGTTTAACTCTCCATCTCCCCCACTCAGTGCAGCTACTCGTCCTTTGGCAGCTTCTGTTCCTACTGGCTGGGGTAAGGGTGGGCAATAATTTGTGATGGGTGGCAACTCCAAAAACTTTGACAGGTGGTCTAGGGTCGTACTATTCTATGGAGGGCTGTGAGGTCTGGAAGGCAGGCTGGATGCAGAAAGGAGCTCAGGGTGCAAAAGGAAGTGTTGGGTCTGGGAAGGGAATCTGGGTGCAGGGGCTTTGTGACCTGGTACAGAGGATTGGGGTGTGGGAGGGGATGGGGTTAAGTGCCAGTTGCAGGATCTGGCTGGAAGGTGCTTATCTTAGATGGCTCCCAGCAATCTGCCTGGTGCTGGGGCCATGAATGTGTCTGCCCAGTGTGCTACGGGGGTTGGCCGGGGGGGCTTTACACATTGCTCAGGCCTGCAGGTATGACCTAGGCGGCTCCCATGGGCTTGTTTCTTATTCCAATAGGTGGACAAACATGCATTTGAATTGAAGCGGTGCTTATTTGTCATGTGTGTATGTGAAACAGTTTGCAAACTCCTCCCACGTGCTAGACTATATCCTCTCACATGGAAAAGTCAAGTCTGCAAAATAATGCACATACAACAGTGTCTGCTGCAAAGACTCTCAGAGCACTTCAGAGGCTCAATGTAAAACATCACCTTTGATTAGCAGCACAAAGTAGTCTTCGCTGAACTGGAATAGAGTAGGCCTTCTGCACCATCAACACTAAACAGCAGCTTGTTGGGTGGAAGAAAAGAAAGAGCACTTTCTCAAGTTGAAGGCACAGCACTCATCTAAGATGTGCAAAATGTAACTCACCACGCTTGAATTGACTCAGATGCCAGAAGAACCTACACCTGTTCTGGAATGCAAAATCCCAAGCAGACCACAGCTTGTGTAGCCATTCTTGGGACATTGAGGTTCAGTTGCAGGGGGAATGCTTGAAGAAAATATTTTCCTAAAATGCAAGACTGGCTGATTCAGCTGAATAGGTCACTTAGAAATATGGACACGAGCAAACAATGCATATTCTTGAGGATAAATACAAACATCTACATGTAGCCCACACTTATACGTTGGGGGACCAGATCTTAGAAGCAGACACTCTGGAAAAAGATATAAGAATCATCAGCTGGCTGGGGCCAAAAGTGATAAACAGTTCTTGGATCCATGAACGGGGTATCTTAAGTTGGCTAGAGGCATTATTTTATCTCTGTATTTGGCAGTAGTGAAGCCATTGGTGAAATACAAGTTGAACCTCTCTAATCCGGCACCCTTGGGAACTGACTGGTGCCAAATGAGAGAATTTGCTGGAACACCAGATGTCAGTGTTGTCTAGCACTTTACCAACACTTCCACTGCTTACTGGGCTCTTAGAAGACATTTGGGGGTAAATTATAGCTAAATAACAGCACAGAACCCTGCGAACCAGGACTGGTGGCTGTAAACAAACTTTATGAGGCCATGGGAAACTTGGTCATGCCCATGACAAATGGTCGTCCAGCTAACTAAAATTGTGCAGGATTACAGATGTTGCCAGATAAGAGAGTTCCAGATTAGAGAGGTTCATCCTGTCCTGTGTCCAATACTGGTGTCCACAATTCAAGATGGTTATTGAGAAATAGGAGAGGGGTCAGAAGAGAACCACCAGAATGATAAATGGGTTAGAAAACATGCCATTTAGTGATGGACTCAAGGAGGTCCATCCAATTAGCTCAACAAAGAAAAGGTTATAAGGGGTGACTTGATAAAGGTCTATAGAAACATATATGGAAAACAAATACTTATCAATTGGCTCTTCTGTCTACAGTGTAAGACATAATCCGATCCAGTGGCTGGAAGTTGGAGCTAGACAAATCCAGACTGGAAATAAGGCTTACATTTTTAGCAGAGGGCAATTAACCATAGCAACAATGAACTGAAGGTCATGGTGGATTCTCCTTAAATTGAGGTTAGATCTCTTTTTTAAAGATCTGCTCTGCAAATTATTATGGGACAGTCCGATGGCCTGCATTACCCAGGAAGTCAGACTAGCTGATCAAAGTGGTCCCCCCGGCCTTCGAATCTATAGATGTGGTCATTGTTGGGTTTGCGCTCTCTCTCTCTCTCTCTCTCTCTCTCTCTCTGGGACTTAAAAAATAAATAATGGAAATTTTGTTTGTGATTTTTAGCCTAAAAGAAGTGAGGTCTTTGGGTCCCTAACTCCCTTAGTTTCCTTTGAAAATCACAGCCACAAGACACCATTTGAGTGTTGCTTTGAGTACTGGATAGTAACACGTTGCAGGATTGGGATTATTCTGTAATTCCCTTTTATCAGATGGAAATCACAGGGTTTAGCAGAATCCAGCAGCAAAGTAGTTATTAGGAGAATGGAACCTTGGCTAGCTCAAATATTCATTTTAATTTTTTCTGGGGAATCTGACATCATGAATGGCCTAATCGGATTAAAATAGAAGACACCTCTGCCACTGTCTCTCTGTGTGAACTTGACATAGTCAATTGCCCTCTGTGCTGTCTTAAAAATGGAAATCATAAGGCTAAGTTAATATTCATCAGCCAATTTCAGGACCCGATTCCATGGCCAAATATACAGGCTTTGGTGTAGGGGTGTTCAACATTGATCCAATTCTTTGAATCTCCATTTACAGTGGTTAGAAAAGGAGCCCCTTCAGAACTAGTCTGCACATTATATACCTTGTGCATGAGCGTTCAACATCATGCGCAGTAGAGCAACGCGGGTTTTGCTGCACATAGGACCCTTCATTCTCACCTATACAGGGAATGACTTGCCCCTTAACACGCTTTGAGTGGGCCCATGTAATTGCAAATGATAGTTTGGAGAGCTGCCACCTTTTTAAAGCTTTCCCTTTTGTAGCATGTGCTTATTTACAGGCCACTTGCACCATGAAAGCATGGCAAGGTAAATGCTCTTCAGCGTATCCTGTTACATGTTTAGCATTCTAGGTCAACAGTTGATGGAATGAACCTTCACTCTGAACCCTTATGGCATAATGAAGTATGTCATAGGGTAAGGCGTGCAGAGAAGCTTTCCCTTCCTTCCCAATTCTCTTGTGCCAAGATAAATATCTGAGGTGAATGCCAAGGTGCAGAAGCCAGCTGGGTTGCCAATAGGTTCCAGCTCTTTTTTAAAAAAAAAAAAATTGAGTAATTGTCCCGATGGATTGGACGTTTGTATAAAGTGCAGCAGGAAGATGGAGGAAGAGATTTCGCATTTGTTTGAGTAGCAGTGTCTTGGTTTATTTCTCGTCTGATCATTTGTTTTTTCTTCTTCAAATGGGAAAAAAATAAGATCATTTTTAAGATAGGAGAAAGCGTGTGTGTGTGTGTGTGTGTGTTGGGGGGAGGTGCTCTGCCACGCAGAGAAACTAAGCAGAGATGGTCTCTGTTGCTTTCCTCTTGCATCTGTAACTTAATTATGGGGGAGGCACGAGCATGTGCTATGTTTAATGTGGGCTCTGCTTCCACAGGCAGGGAGAGTAAATATATGTATATGTATATATATATTTACTCTCCCTGCCTGCATTATTATTGTTAGTTTTAAGACTATTTTTAAGGCTATTGCTTTTGGATCTACAGAGGCATATGTCGGAAATCATCTCAGTGTCACCCGTCTTTATTTCAGCAAGAACACTATAGAAACGAAGGGTTCTGTCATCTGTCAGATTTTCTGTTCCATTTGTTGAAGATGAAAGGAGAGTGAATTTAGTACTCACTTTCTTCTTGCTCTGACAGTTATTGATTCTCTCTGGAACTTTACAGCTCACATTCTGATCCTGTCATGGCACAGGGAATCCCCAATTCATTATGTCTGTGCTCGCTAGCGCCGCTGCATTTAAGGCTGAGTTGCCCTTTCAGTTATGAACCAGTTTTTGTTTTTCAGTTGTGCCCCGTGTAAGTGGTTTTTCTTGCCTTCTCTGCCTTAAGAGACTTTAATCTGGAAGCTGTTAATGTTTGAGAAACAGCTGCTGTAACTCCTGTTACAGGCTTGATGCAGTTTCAGAGGCTTTCTTGATTTGTGCAAACTAGGAAATGGCGGCATCTTTCTGAAAAATGGTGGCCAGGAAACAGAGACACTACAGCAGGGATCAGCAACCCCCGGCACGCATGCCATGGTTAGCCGGTGAACCACTATTCAGAGGCATGCCGGGGAGCTCAGCCCTGCCCCTCCTTCCCCCATGCAGGGGAGATAGCAGAGAGGGATGGGCGAACCCTGCCTCCAAGCTGGCAGAGGGGCATGCACAGTACCTGTGCCTCCACCACACTTCCTGCCTGCGCCATGTACAGCTCAAGTAAGTCACTGAGGGCAGGGCTAGGAGGGGGCTTCCTGTATTGTGGAGGGGTTTGTGGGCGGTGGCTGTAGACCTGCCAGTGGGGTGGGGGTGGGGTTGTGAGGTGCTGCTGGTGGGGTTCCCCACCCAAGCTGGCCCCGGGCCACGGTGTGCTCCAGCCTGTACCAGCCACAGTCTCCAGGGCTGCCAGCGGGACTCTGTGCCCCAGGTGACTCCTGCCCCTTGCCCCGCGGGACTTTCCCAGTGCACCCGAGGCTTGTGGGTGGCCGGCTCCTCGCTCCTAGACTACAGTCCTCTGTGGTCTGGTTGCCCCCACTCCCAGTTGGGGTCCCCTACCTGTGGGGTTACTGGTGAGGTGCCCCACCTGGGGTCCCCCTCAGCCCTGGCTTGGGTCTGTGGGGCTGCTGGCAAGGTGCCCCAGCTTGGGGTTCCTGTGGCTGAGGGCCTGCTGGCCTGGCTTCCCACTCCAGCTGGGTCCCAGCTGTGGGGCTCATGACTGGAGCTGGGATCCCCACAGTGGGTTTCTGCAACCTCTGCTGGGTTCCCAGTACTGGGGCTCCCTGGCCGGGCTCCCTGGCCAGGCTCCCTGTCCTGGGATTGCCCTGGGGGCTCCCAAGAGTGGGCTGCCAGCAGGGCTCTGCTGTGCCCAGGACAGCTGGAGTTGTCTGGTTCAGCAACATCCATTTCCCTGCTGGATGAGGGATGTTGCTGGACCAGAGAATCGTGGATAAGAGAGGTCCAACTTATATTAAAATCCCAGACATTTTTAAATATTTAAAAACCTGGCCGGATGGAGATTTGAAGACAGAAACAGTAAAGCTCTGCATGATGATTTATTTATTAGTGAAGCTGTTGTAAGTTAGACTGTTAGTGACTTTAAAAAGTATCACCACCACTCAGACCCCACACAGAGGCCAAACAGTTACATTTCAACACTCCTGCTGACCCCCACGCTACAGCATTTAATTTGACGAGGTGAACTTAGTGCTCATGAAAAGTACTGGCGAGGCAAAGGCTGAGGTAATCTGGTTATCCTCAAAACAGCTTAGAATCCAGCCTCCCTTTTTAAAATCAGGATCACAAAATACCAAACAACTTATTTGTCTAATGGCTTCCATCTTGCAGGAGCACTGAGTATTGGAGGGAGCAGTGTCGGAGTCAAAGGCATTGTTGCTTTTGTATTCTTGGCATCTGCTAAAACTCTCCAAAGAGTGTGTTTAATTTAGTGTCTCCTGTGAAGGTGGCTTTGGGTGAGAGCACCAGTCTGCTGGAAAGTAGGCTGGCTGTTGATACATTTCACACAGCTCCGTGCCCTCTAGTTCCTGGTGTGTAAAATGGGGCTTTAGCATCCTCCTCACGCAGCTTGTGGAGATTTAAATCCATGTTCTGTCCTTATGATGGAATGTACTGGATCCTTGGATGGAAGGTGCAGTGAATGGCCTAATAATCCTATTGGTTCTTCCTTTCATCCAGGCCATCTCAGGTGAAGACAGCTCTGCATAGACTTGTTCCTGTTCCACTCATAAGAACATAAGAACATAAGAATGGCCATACTGGGTCAGACCAAAGGTCCATCAAGCCCAGCATCCCATCTGCCGACGGTGGCCAATGCCAGGTGCCCCAGAGAAGGAGAACAGAAGACAAGTGATTTATCTCCTGCCATCCATCTCCTGCCCTTGTTATGAAGGCTAGGGCACCATACTTTATCCCTGGCTAATAGCCATTTATGGACCTGACCTGCAAAAATTTATCAAGCTCTTTTTTAAACCCTAATAGAGTCCTGGCCTTCACAGCCTCCTCGGGCAAGGAGTTCCACAGGTTGACTGTGCGCTGTGTGAAGAAAAATTTCCTTTTATTAGTTTTGAACCTACTACCCATCAATTTCATTTGGTGTCCCCTAGTTCTTGTATTATGGGAAAAGGTAAATAATTTTTCTATATTCACTTTCTCCACACCATTCATGATTTTATATACCTCTATCATATTGCCCCTCAATCGCCTTTTTTCCAAACTGAAAAGTCCCAGTCTCTCTAGCCTCTCCCCATATGGGACCCTTTCCAAGCCCCTAATCATCTTAGTCGCCCTTTTCTGAACCTTTTCTAATGCCAATATATCTTTTTTGAGGTGAGGAGACCACATCTGCACGCAGTACTCGAGATGTGGGCGTACCATAGTTTTATATAGGGGAAGTATGATATCTTTTGTCTTATTATCGATCCCTTTTTTAATAATTCCTAACATCCTATTTGCCTTACTAACTGCCGCTGCACACTGCGTGGATGTCTTCAGAGAACTATCCACTATAACTCCAAGATCCCTTTCCTGATCTGTCGTAGCTAAATTTGACCCCATCATGTAGTACGTGTAATTTGGGTTATTTTTTCCAACATGCATTACCTTACACTTACCCACATTAAATTTCATTTGCCATTTTGCTGCCCAATCACTCAGTTTGCTGAGATCTTTTTGTAGTTCTTCACAATCCCTTTTGCTTTTGACTGTCCTGAACAACTTGGTGTCATCTGCAAACTTTGCCACCTCACTGCTTACCTCATTTTCTAGATCATTGATGAACAAGTTGAACAGGATCGGTCCCAGGACTGAGCCCTGGGGAACACCACTAGTTACCCCCCTCCATTGTGAAAATTTACCATTTATTCCAACCCTTTGTTTTCTGTCTTTTAACCAATTCCCGATCCATGAAAGGACCTTTCCTCCTATCCCATGACCACCTAATTTACATAAAAGCCTTTGGTGTGGGACCGTGTCAAAGGCTTTCTGGAAATCTAGGTATATTATGTCCACTGGGTGCCCCTTGTCCGCATGTTTATTAACCCCTTCAAAGAATTCTAATAGATTAGACAGACACGACTTCCCTCTGCAGAAACCATGCTGACTTTTGCCCAACAATTTGTGCTCTTCTATGTGCCTTGCAATTTTACTCTTTACTAGTGTTTCTACTAATTTACCTGGTACTGATGTTAAACTTATCGGTCTATAATTGCCAGGATCTCCTCTAGAGCCTTTTTTAAATATTGGTGTTATATTGGCCGTCTTCCAGTCATTTGGTACCAAAGTGGATTTAAAGGATAGGTTACAAACCACTGTTAATAACTCCGCAATTTCACATTTGAGTTCTTTCAGAACCCTTGGGTGAATGCCATCTGGTCCTGGAGACTTGTTACTATTCAGCTTATCAATTAATTCCAAAACCTCCTCTAATGTCACTTCAATCTGAGTGAGTTCCTCAGATTTGTCGCCTAAAAAGGCTGGCTCAGATTTAGGAACCTCTGTAACATCTTCAGCCGTGAAGACTGAAGCAAAGAAATCATTTAATCGCTCCGCAATGGCACTGTCTTCCTTGATCGCTCCTTTTATATCTTTATCATCCAAGGGCCCCACTGCTTTTTTAGCAGGCTTCCTGCTTCTAATGTATTTAAAAAACATTTTACTATTGTTTTTTGAATTTTTGGCTAGCTGTTCCTCAAACTCTTTTTTGGCTTTTCTTACTACATTATGACAGTTAATTTGGGAGTGTTTATGTTCCTTTCTATTTTCCTCACTAGGATTTGACTTCCACTTTTTAAAAGCTGCCCTTTTGTCTCTCACTGCCTTTTTAACATGGCTGTTTAGCCATGGTGGTTCTTTGTTAGGTCTCTTACTGTGTTTTTTTATTTGGGGTATACATTTAAGTTGGGCCTCTAGTATGGTGTCTTTAAACAGTTTCCATGCAGCTTCCAGGGATTTTAGTTTAATTACTCTATCTTTTAGTTTCTGTTTAACTAGCTTCCTCATTTTAGTGTAATTCCCCTTTTTGAAATTAAATGCCAGAGTGTTTGACCGCTGCGGTGTTCTTCCCAACACAGGAATATTAAAAGTTATTATATTGTGGTCACTATTTCCAAGCGGTCCAGTAACAGTTACCTCTTGGACCAGATCCTGCGTTCCAGTCAAGACTAGATCGAGAATCGACTCTCCCCTTGTGGGTTCCTGTACTAGCTGCTCCAAGAAGCAGTCATTTAAGGCATCAAGAAATTTAATCTCTGAATCCCGTCCTGAGGTGACATGCACCCAATCAATATGGGGATAATTGAAATCTCCTATTATTACTGTGTTTTTTATTTTGATAGCCTCTCTAATCTCCCTCATCATTTCAGCATCACTATCACTGTCCTGGTTAGGTGGTCGGTAATATATTCCTAATGCCATATTCATATTAGAGGAATGAATTGTTATCCATAATGATTCTATGGAACATTTTGATTCCTTTAGGATTTTTACTTCATTTGATTCTATATTATCCTTCACATATAGTACCACTCCGCCACCCGCACGACCTGTTCTGTCTTTCCGATATAATTTATATCCCGGTATGATAGTGTCCCACTGATTGTCCTCATTCCACCATGTTTCTGAGATGCCTATTATGTCAACTTCCTCCTTTGATATGAGGTACTCCAGTTCACCCATCTTATTAGACAGACTCCTAGCATTAGTGTAAAAGCATGTTAGAAAACTACCACTATTTATATGTCCGCCTTTCACAGACGTGGTGGATTTTTTTATGCACGATTGTTTCACATCTGATCTTGCCCATATATTATTTCCCACGTTCCCTATCTGACTAACTTCTAGGGAATCCCTGTCTATGGAGCCTCGTGTAAGAGAAGTCTCCGTCCGATCCAGGTGCTCCCCCGCACCAATCGGCTTTCCCCCACCTCTTAGTTTAAAAACTGCTCTATGACCTTTTTAATGTTTAATGCCAGCAGTCTGGATCCACCTTGATTTAGGTGGAGCCCATCATTCCTGTATAGGCTCCCCCTACCCCAAAAGTGTCCCCAGTTCCTAATAAATCTAAACCCCTCTTCCCTACACCATCGTCTCATCCACGCATTGAGACTCTGAAGTTCTGCCTGTCTATCTGGCCCTGCGCGTGGAACTGGAAGCATTTCAGAGAATGCCACCAAAGATGTTCTGGATTTCAGTCTCTTTCCTAGTAACCTAAATTTGGCCTCCAGAACATCTCTTCTACCCTTCCCTATGTCATTGGTACCAACATGTACTACGACGACCGGCTCCTCCCCAGCACTGCCCATAAGTCTGCCCACTCCATTCTTTGACACAGAAAAGACTTCTTTTCCCCTTGTTCTGAGACTACGCTGGAGTAGTAGGCCCTTTGGAACCCAGTGCTCATTACAGGAGGAGAGAGGCTTTTGAGTGGTACATGCCGAGTTGATCATAATCAATCTTCCCCAGCTGGTTCCGTGCTTTGCAGGAAGTTGGCAGGCACTTACATAGGGGAGACTCTCACATCTGCTTTTGTTTATCCCTTTTGCTGCGGGCAAGGCTGAAAACTTAATAAATTGCATGAAACTGAAGGAAGCATGAATATAAAAAAAGTATTAGATAAATTGCATACACCTGACTACCTGTAGCATGTTTATAGCATAAAAGATACGTGTGTTATTTCTCGACAAAAGCACCCCCATACCCAGCCTTGTACTGAGACTCCCATCTGAGGCTACTGCTGTTCTTCAGCCTGCACTTGTAGCTCCTTCCTGATTCTAACATCATTCTTCAATGGCAAGAATTCAGCACAGCAGTATTCTAAAGATGTGATGATGGTTTCTAGAAGGATATTTATAAAGTGGATTGAAAGTATTTTGGAGCCTTATGTGTAAAGAAGCAGATGAAAGGAAAAATCCTTGTAATGCTGGCAGCATGAATGTGTTGTACAACAAATGTCTCCAAGCTGTCCTTAATACGTGTGTATTTACTTTAACATTTTCACTGTTTTTTTTTTTTTTTTCAACCCAGCCCTCCTGGTGGGGATGAGCTGGGGCAAATGAAAGAGGGGCTTGTGGGAGAGAAACAATGAACTTGAAAGACAGCCACCTTGGAAAGAGAGGTTGTAGCTTCCAGGATGTTGCCATTCTCGTTTATTCCATTGTGAAAGAATTGGCAGTGCGCATTAACCTTAATACAAGTGTAATATAAGAAGGCAGACCCTAAGAATATGAATTTCTACAGCTAATGGTTTTTTGATAAATTCAGCACAATTGTCTGTCTGTTATTAACTGTGCGTGTGAATCAGGGGCTGCACAACACAGTGTACTTTGAAGACCTTGAACTATTTCTACCAGTTGAGAACTCTTAGATAGAATCTGCTCAAAATTAGCTTCATTCGCTTATCAGACAATGTGGTGAACTGTAGAATGCTGGCAAAAAGAATTCTTTAATATTCAAACAAAATTTAATTCTTCCATTTGTCCTAAATTGCTGACAGAGGCCAGACAACCTGTGGTTTTACTGATGTGTTTTATATATATATATATATATGTGTGTGTGTGTGTGTGTGTCTACTTGTATACACAGATGTATATGAGGTAATTGTATAATTTTTATGGTGTTGGTTCCTAAAGTTCTCAATGGCATGATATAGTTATATTGGAAGACATGTTCCCCATCCCAAAGCACTACTAACAAGACTGAATAGAGGCTTATGTAGAAATAACTGGGTGAGAGCCTCCTGGAGGAGGTCGGAATAGATAATCATAATGGTTTTTTGTGGCTGTAAGACTCTTGGGGGAGGGAAGTGTGGAAAAACACTGATGAAAAAGGGGACTAAAACACAGTGGTAATGGGCAAGATAAGAGAACCTGAACAGAACAGGACAGCAGTGATGAATTCATACATTTACACAGCCCTGGTATATGCACCATTTGCTAATACCAAATAATTTCAAAGATTTTGAGAGGAGAGGGAATATAAATAAATGTTAGCCGACAAATGTTCTTAAACCTGGCCATCATTAGTAGGCTTACTTCATAAAATCATAGAACTGGCAGGAAACTCAAGTAACATCTTCCTCTGCACTCATGGCAGGATCAAGCAACATCTATACCATCCCTGGCAGGTGTTTGTTCAAATGGCTCTTAAAAAAATCTCTAGTGATGAGATTCTGCAACCTCCCTAGGCAATTTATTCCAGTGGTTAACTACTCTGACAGGAAGTTTTTCCTAATGTTCAATCTAAACATCCCTTATTGCAATTTAAGCTCACAACTACTAGTCCTATCATCAGAGGTTAAGGAGAATAATTTTTCTCCCTCCTCCTTTCTTTCAGGTATTTTGAAAGCTGTTATCATATCCTTTATGTCTTCTCTTTTCCAGGCTAAACAAATCCAGTTCTTTCAATCTTCTTGCACAAGCCATGTTTACTAGCCCTTTAATAATTTTTGTTGCTCTTCTCTGGTTCTTCTCCAATTTGTTCACATCTTTCTTGAAATGGTCTGGACACAGTACTCCATATGAGGCCTAATCGGCACAGAGTAGAGCAAAAGAATTATCATGTCTTGCTTATAACACTCCTGCTAAGACATCCCACAATTACGTGTTTTTTTGCAACACTGTCTGCTGTTGACTCATATTTTGCTTGTGGTGCACTAAAAACTTCCAGTCCCTTTCTTCAGTACTCTTTCCTAGGTAGTCATTTCTCATTTTGTATGTATGCAGCTGATTGTTCCTCCCTAAGTGAAATGTTCTGTATTTGTCCTTCTTGAATTTCATTCTATTTAGTTCAGGTCCTTTCTTCAGTTTGTCCAGATCATTTTGAAATTTTTCCCCTATCCTCAAAAACACTTTCAGCCTCTCCCAGATTGGTACCATCCATGAACTTTATATGCATACTTGCTGCACCTTGTCTAAATAATTGATGAAGATATTGGAGAAAACTGGACCCACGTCTGGCTAAGCGCTGTGGATGGAGATCAGCTCACTGATATGTATGATGGTATTATATATTGTAACTGCATAGACTTTAATACCCTAATATCTCATGAACAAGTGAAATATTTGTGTGTCAAGCACAGGTGGCTGTGAGACCTGAGTTTGTTTGTGTTGATAAAATGTGGGATAGGTGGTAAAAGGATGGAGAACCAGTACATGGAGTGTCTTTAAAGCACATCAAACCTTTCCTGGTTCTCCAGCTTCCTCTTTCTGTGAACACTGGGTACGTAAGGCTTGGAGCAGCTTTACTGCTTTTGTGAAAGTGAAATGTACTGGGAGGCCTAACACTGTGGTGTACTACCAGTTCCGAAGCAGTAGCCGCTATAATGGCTTATAAAAGTACCAACAGTCTTATAGTGAATTAGCCACATTATTCTGCAAATATATTTATTATTCAGGCCAACTAGCCAAACTCAGCTTGTCAAATAGCCACATGTGGCTAGTGGCTAGCATGCTGGAAGCCACAGGTCTAACAGGAAACTAGAGCTGGTTGGAAAAAAAATTCAAATGTTGAATGGTTGGAACTGTTTTCCGCCCAAATCACCATCTTTGTCATTGTCTTCATCTTCATCATCCAGTTCTCCAGTGAGCTCCATAGGCTCCCATTCTGCTGGAGTCTCTTATGTTCTACAGGAGCTTATAGTTAAGCTTTCACATTAGTTACATAGCTACTGACCTTGCACTTTGTAAAGAAGAGATGCTCTGGTTCCTTCCGCAAAGAGTTTAAAATCAGAGGGCCCAACCCTGAAAAATATATGTACCAGTAGCCATATTTCCCCTGTTTGCAGAATTGGGCCCTAAATTAGGTCACCTATGTCACAGAGATTTGCAGCTTTTAAAAGAAAGATGTTTTGAGATATATCACTGTGAGCTATACTGATCCTTAATACAGCCCCGCCACTGAACTCCCAGTGTTCTTTCCCAGCAGGCACGGGAGCATAACGTAAATAACTCAAGGGTGTGTTCTGTAGGAGAGCTCTCACTTCTGAAGGTTCTAAAGTCCCCAGTAGGAATCTGTGTAGCTCTTCCCAGGAGATCAAATAGTAAAATGGGACTTCTACCTCCCTCATAGTTAAAGGATTGTTGGTATTTCTGTAGGTATTTAAATTAGAGTGAAAATAAAACAAAGTCTAGATGTTCTGCTTTTATCATATTAAGAAGAAAACAAGTTTCAACTCAAAACTCAAATTTCTTTTGTGTTGGAAACCATCAGTGGTTTGTAGGGTCAATGTTTTCTATTTTTCTCTTCATGTAAGTTCAGTAAGTAGAAAATCAACTCTTTTCAGTAGTGGTTTCCAAGCCAATATAAATGTACAGCAGATCCCAGTGTTCCCTCTAACTTTTTTCATCCATGGGCAGAATAATTTTTTATGGGCACCAAGGCATGTGTGGATGTGCCACCACCAAGGGAAACATGCTGGCAGCTGTGGGCACTCTGCTAATCAGCTGGGTGATCACTCAAGCACTCGGCTTACAGGGAACACCGTCAGAGCCCTAGGTTGAGTTTTGTTTTAAGAGAAGGTAACAATATTAGGTGCTGCTCATGCTGTGCCTACAGGTGTGTTGAAGTCAGTAGGAGTTTTTTGCCAGTGTTGAGATAGTAAGATCATGTACTTAAAACATAACTGAATTGTGTTTATATTTATGTACAGATAATAATAGGGATTGTAAATCTTCAAAACTGTGGCAAGTGATTATCGGCCTTGCACTCAACCTCTGATGTGCATGGTCCAAGAGTTGGTGTGTTCTAGAACCCTGGTCATGCTGCACATCCTTATGAAATTTCCCACCCCTCCAAAGGGGCCTAACCCCCCACTTTGCTCTCCTCTGTGCTAGATAATGAATAGGGCCCTATCAAATTCCAGGCCATGCAAAATGCATCACTGACCACAAAATCTGGTGTCATTACACGAAATGTGATTTATTTGTGTGCATTTATACTACATTGTACAGATTGCCTGGGGGAGACCAGCATGTCTCAAAAGGGAGGTGCAGTGTTTGCAAGGTTATTTTAGGGGGGTTGTGCTGTTTTCACCCTTACTTTTGTACTGTCTTCAAAACTGGGCAGTCAGAGAGTGGCAGCTTTAGGCCAGATACCTAGCTCTCAAGGCAGTAGTACCTTGCCATCAGCAGCACAGAAATAACAATGGCAATGGCATGCCACCCTTCCTTCTGTGCTGCAACTGGTACTGGCTGTGCCTTTAGAGCTGGGATCTCAGCCAGCACCCATCACTCTCCAGCTTCCCAGCTCTACAGGCAGTGCTGCCAGCAGCAGCAGAGCAGACGTAAGGGTAGCATGACTGCAATCGGTTCCACAATAGCTTTGTGACCCCTCCACCCCCCTTCAGTTCCATTTTTGGGTCAGAAGCGCTACAGTTACAACACTGTGAAATTTCAGGTTTAAATAGCTGTAATCGTGAGATTTACAATTTTTAAAGTCCTGTGACCATGAAGTTGACCAAAATGGTGAATTTGGTAGGGCCCTAAAGAGTGTGTTATGTGACCTCAAGATTATGATATGGAGTCTGTCCCAGGGGGTCAGTTTGCTACATTGAATCCAAGCTAATTTTTTAAAATATATGGAAATAGGAAATGCGCTGTTGTATTGCTAGTTGGGCAATTTCAAGCATCATGTCTTGTGACTACAGTATGGAGTTTAGGAGAGGACTCCTTGAAGCATTTCTAGAATGTGTCCAATAGCACTTCATACTGAAAAGTTATGCACCTGTTTTGTGCTACTGAACCATGGTTTAGGCTGCAATTTTTCAGTAGTATCATTGCAAGGAATCAATTTTGAGAACCCTGGATGTATTGTGATGATAAAATTTTGTAAATATGGTACAACAGGTTCAAGGGAAAACTTCATTATGGGAGACTCTTAGGCAACTAATTTTTTTAATAGTTGTAGTGGCCTGTAGATCTAGGAATTGTACTGGGTGGGCAGGCAGGTTAGGTTCCCCATCCAAGTGCAAGCTTTGCAGAGGCACAGATTTGAGATCCTGGCTGTTTTTCAAATCAGTCGGCTGTATGGCCTAGCAGTTGTTGCTCATTGCTTGATGAATAAACAAAAACTATCACAGTCAGATGAAACTGGTAGGAAGTGATGGTGTATCAGTCAAACCGTGTGTATTTACTTGCTGTGTTTCATAAGCATAGCTACACAGAAGTGCACTAGTAGAAATTCACATCTCACTCTACCTCTTAGCTGTTCTTTATCCAGCTGTTTGCTGTAATCTAGAGGCGTCCTCTTTGTTGACATCATTGCACAAGTTTCTTAAGGGCTGGTTGTTACTGTCTCCCCAGTGTCTGTTGGTGTGCCTGCAATCACATGCTCAAACTGTGTTGTTGATGTGTTTCATTAACCGTGTTCACTATTCCTTCTACCTGAATGATGTGGAATAGTTTTGCTTGGATGCAGTGCATTTGGCAGGTTATAGTTCAGACAATTCTCCAACTCCTTGTCACGCATAGTAGCAAATGTATGAAAAATCTGGTGCAGGATTCCATTAGTCCTCAGCTGACCCAGTCTTATTCGATTGTGTCCTTGTCTTTACTGACAAAGGAGGGGGAATGGTGAAGTCCTCCATCACATACCCCCTTTCTCAAATGCATCTGACCTACCTAGATCTTGAGTTCAGGTCTAGTGCAAATCCCAGCTTTTCCCCTCTTTGCTGAGCAAGTGGATGGAGATGGTAGGGATTGGGTGAAACTGGCTTTGCCCTCCATTTGTAGCCGGGTGATCTGGAGGAAAGAAACTGCACCCAGAATAAAAAGGATCACAGGGCTTTGCATAAAAGAAAATACCATCTACCTCGGAGGCAGATCCTACTCTCTTACCAGAATAACCAGGTGCTTTGCAGCATTGAAAAGTGTTCTTCCTCTGTCCTGCTGTTTTCTATCTTTCCATTTTATCTGTGCTCACTACAGTTGGCCTCCCTGCATCCTTTTTCTTCTTGCTGTGATTCTGTCTTCTCCCATTGAGTTTGCTGTTATCTCCACTCCCAGAATCTGTTCCTTCCAGCCCTTCAGGATCCTTGCCTACAGCTGGCTTTGTTCCTCACCAAGTTTCCCTTCCCTGGTAGCAACACTGGGGTGGGTAGACGCTTGAGTGGGGGAGGGGGCAGAAAAAATACAGAACCAAAAACACATTATCTCAAACCAACTGTCCTTTATTGTGAAAGTTTGAAGTATTTTTAAAAGTCATTAAAATCCCTTTAAGATGTTTAATTGAACAAAAGGATCTTCTCAAAGGAAACCTTTACCGTTCCCTGTTTCTTTTCAGTGACTGCTGTCTCGTGTTTTTTCCATTGGGTGACTGACTCGAAGTCCCTCTGGGTTGTCAGTTCTCTTCTGGGTATTTTAGACTGTGGCACTGCTAGTCAGTCAGGTAATAGTCACAGCCAAGGAAAGATCAAACGAGTTATGTGCTTATTTCAGAGGCATTTAAGTAGTCTCTTGGGCCTTGTCTACCCTAGGAAAATTAAGATTTATAATTCACTACCAATGCAGCCGTAAAGAGTGGAATGCCACTTACAATGTTAAATGCTTGGTTCTTGGAGTTAGCAGTTGGAAGCTTGAATGTACAGCTCCTAATTCTACCAATGATGGAACAATCATTAGAAGTTACTCTTTCAAAGCCTACTTTTTGTCTCTTTACCAAAATATCAGTCCTTGATTCAAAGGGAGAATGCCTCATCCGTTACTCGCTGTGAGAAACACTCAAGATCACATCTACGAGCCCTGCTACTCTTCGGCAATTGCACAGTGCCCTTTTTGAGCTGCATGTGTAAAGGCCTCATGTCACAGGACTGGGAGGTAACTGTGTTTTTCTGTAGACTCCATAAGGGCTGTTAGACCTTGACTGTTAACCACCATTGTCAAAGGACATTCAGAAAGGAACAATGGAAGGTGAGGGGTTTGGATCTGATCAGCTTGTGCATTTTTGTTGTTTGCAGCTGTTCCCCTCTCAGGCTCTGTGCTTCCCTGCAAGGATCCAGAGCATTGCCAAGCCGGTGCCCATGAGTATGCCAGTTGGCTGCAAAAGGAATGGTGCCTGTATGTTTTCTGATGAGCCAGGTCTCACAATCTGGACTGCATTTCCTGCTTGTATTTAGCCCACACCCAAAATATTATATCCATGCTCAGAAGGCTGAGACATTTCTACTTTTTGAATGTGCTTTTATAGCTTCAAGTGAGAATTAAGTGCCTTAAAAGAATCAGGGATCTTTCATCCGACAGTTTGGGTGTTTCCACCAATGCAAGTGATTTTATGCCCACATAGCACAAGCGTAAAATGGCTACACAAGGGGAAAGGCAATAGGGGATTGGGCCAAGAATATTTTACAGGTTGGTCATTCAAACTGTTTTTTTTTTTTTAATGCATTTCCTCTCTCTCACCCTTGTGGTTTTCCATGAGGGTGTCTGAGGCATGTAGAATATTTCTGTTAACTAGTTGTTCTCTCTGTCCTGCCTAGCTCTTCACAAGTTAGTGAGCTTTTGCCATCCGTATCACTTCCATAGGGATGGATTCTGATAGCTTCAGAAGTCATGACGTTCTCTTGGCATGCTCCCTGTCCTATGATACTATCTTGCTACCTAACCTATATCTAGCTGCAGAGTCCAAAAGTACATTGTACTTAACAGCAGCTGCATATGTTAAATAAATATTAAATAATTGGAGATACACATCTCCTAGAACTGGAAGGGACCTCAGGAGGTCATCTATTCCAGTCCCCTGCTCCCTTGGCAGGACCAAGCACCATCCCAGACATCTATTTGCCCTAGTCCCTGAATGACCTCCTCAAGGATTGAACTCATAACCCCAGGTTTAGCAGGCTAGTGCTCAAACCACTGAGCACAACAGCCTGCTAAGAGTCATGCAAGCACTCAGAGCTACAGTGGGGAGAGATGCTTCTCCCCACTGCCTCGAACCTGCTGCAGCCAGGGGAGAGGCAACCCTCCTCCAGCCACACAGATGCCACAACTGGGGCAGAGGCACTGATCCTGCAGCCGCAGAACCAGCACAGATGTGTTGGGGAGAGGTGCCTCCTTCTCCCTCTTCCCCTCCCCTGCTCAGGTGCTGCTGAGGGGAAAGATAGAGCTGGGAGGAATTCTTTCCCCACCATAGCCTCCAAGGGCAGACTGCACTTCAAACACCTCATCATCAGGCCCTCCCCAGAACCCACCCCCTACTCTCTGCTTTAACCCTGAGCCACCCTCATTCACATAATCTGTACCTCTTGCCCCCAGTTCTACCACATGAATTTTATTATAGGCACCAACGTGGAGGTGATGTGTCATACACAACACCTCCATACTGGTGCACATAACAAAAATCATTCTGCACACGTGTGGGAAAAATTAGAGAGAACACTGGTCACTTGTAGGTCTTTTTTTAGCAATGCAGACTGCTACTTCCTACTATAAAGTCTGTATTTTGCATGACTTTCCACTGGATTTATTAACTTGCATTTCTCCAAGTTGAATCCGACTGTATTCTCATCTCACATCAGTAGTTCTTTGAGGTCAGCCTGTATTGTTTTGATGTTCTGACTGACAAAAGAAATGCTTCATAAATGTTTGTGCTATTTCCTCCCTTTTAATGATCATTACCGAAGCCGTTAAATGCAGTTGTGTAAATTTTTCAGTTAAGATTTCATGAGACTGTTTCACATGCTGTACTAAATTCCAAATAGTTTTTGTTGCAGCATTCTTTTTCTGTTAATTTGGTAGTTCCTTGGCCTGCAATACTGCCCAAAAATACAATTGCTTTTGTCAAGCTTTATTCTTCATACACCTCTGAGGATCATTGCTGATAATTCTGTTACTGTCTAAGGGTGAAATACCTCTTTGCCCATCTAAGAGCAGTAGCAGTCAAACCTTGTACGTGATACTAAGTATGATGGGAAGGAGAGAATCAGTTTACCCCTAAACCTGGGAGATGCTCTGTGGACTATCGAACAGTTCGTCTGTAGTCTGTCCTCTAGCCCAATCTATTGATATCATCAACATAGGAATGGTGGATCTGCAAACTCCTGAATCCATATGCCTGTGAGGAGTGGCAGGCAGGGAAGAGGTTTGCAGGAAGGGCCACCCAGAGCAACAGGGAGAGGGCACAAGGGGGTGCGCACCTCCTGGGTGCTACCACGAGCTGCTTATGCCTGACTTCTATTGGTCTTCTGCTTATAACCCTGAAATTCTCTTTCCAAAGTGACCTGTCTGGGGCCAGTTCGCATCCTTCCTTGGCATACCAGAGACATGGCTGATTAGTTCAGGGCCACTTTGCACAGCCCACAGGATTAAGTGACAGAAGGTCTTACCTCAGCCACTAATTTGCCAGAGGCAACTTTCATCCTCGATAGTTAGTGATTTCCTCTGACCCTTTAGTCTCATCTCCCCCCCCCCCAATGCAATGTTAAAAGTGATGTTGATGAGAGTAGTGTCAACAGTTTATCCAGAGCAGGACTTTTGCCCTTAGTTACCTTTTCTTTGTTTCCTCTTTTTATTTACCATCCGAACCGAGAGAATCCCATTCCACCAAGAAAAGCACAGGGATTATTCAACCAAGCTCTGTGCCTATGCGAGAGATTTCAAGCAGGTTGACAGTCTGATCTTACTTTTGTAATTTGAACACTATACTTCCTGTTTCATTCATTTGAGATTGAGAACAACATTTGAAGCTTCCACTTTTCTACTAACTGGTGCCAAAGTCGTCTCCCGTTTCTCCTCTGAGGAGTTCACATTGGCAGAATTGCAGACAGTGCAATGGGGGACCTGGAACGTTACTGGAGAAGGCACAGTAAGGAGACACCTCAGTCAACTTCTTCCTTGGAATTCTGCCACTCTTTAATGAGCTTTGTACGGGGGAAAAATATAGCTAGACTCAGTAGTTTTCATTGCCAGTACTTACTTTGTGTCCCCTTAAGCTAGTAATGAAAGCTAGTAGCTGAAAGGGATATATTCTCTCTTTTGGATTATCCTTGATCTGGAATATTGTTGTTTCTTCTTTTAGAAAGAGAGGGGGGAAAGAAAAAAACAAACATTTTACACTGAGCTCCTGTGTGGTTATCATTCTTTTCCTCATTCCTCTCTAAAACTGTTCTGGAAAATCAGAAAACCTCTTTTTTTCCCTTATTAAAACAGTAGTTTTACATTTACACCCCCTCCCCGCTCAAAAAAAAAAAAACACCTTGGAGAAAATGAAGGCTAAAATCTTCATATGATTTTATAATAGCCACGTGTTTCCCCCCTGCCCCCACTACAGTGTGCTAATTTAACCAGGCTGTGAATTACTATGATTGGTGCATTAAAATGCTTTGCAGATACAGACCTTTGGAAAAATTGCTCACATCTGTGTGCAGTTCACTAGGGCAGGTGTTCTGAAATTTCATTGCACGGCAATCCCCTTCAGGAAACACACATTCCTACATGACCCCAAGAGGGGGGACCAAAGCTTGAGCCCACCTGGGCCCCACTGCTCCAGACAGAGGGGGCCAAAGCCCTGGGCATATGAGGCCTGTAACTTGAGCCCCACCACCTACAGCTGAACCTGGGTGGTGAGACTTAGTCCAGCCAGTCTATTACCAACCCTGGCAACCCCCTTAAAATGGGATTATGACCCACTTTGGGATCCTGACCCTCAGTTTGAGAACTGCTACGTTAGGGGTTTTATGGCGTGGTTCAAGCACCTGCATTATTTGTTGGACTTACAGAGTTACTTACAGGCAGGTTTTGTAATTGGACCCCTCCTCCAGCCTTACTGGATGGACACATGGGGTAGTTTTGTTAATGTGGTTTTGAGGGGTGCTGAGCGGGACAGTAAATAATTATTCCCTAGCTGTTGATCATTCCAACACAAACTTTCTTTTAGCTGCAGGGTGGGGAGTGGGACAGGGCAGGGGGCAAATGTGCTGCTTTTATTACCAGGAAGACAAATTATCTGGTTTTCGCAGAGAATCACATAACTGTCATACAAAGCGGGAGGATAGTGTTGGGAGAAACAGTGACTCTCTAACCCCAGACTGGAAAAGCTGTATTCAAGGACCCAAGAGACCAAGGTGCTCAAATGTTTGTGTAACTTAGTGCGACTTAAAGTTAGGCACATTCTTATTAAGCACAGTGCTGAATCCGGGATATAAATATTACCATTTCTAAAGCCTTGCAGGTTTAAAAACGAGTGCTAAGTATAAAGTTAAGTCAACTCATCAAACTCTGCTTCCCCTAGGCCTCCCTTCCCCCACTACAGATGTATTACATCTGCTTTAAAATACATCTTATGGAGCTTAGTGGTTCATCAAGGGCATTCATTTAAAAAAAAAAGGATTAAAACTTCACAAACATACCAATATAAAAGCTAATAGCTGCTCATGCTGAGAAGAGTTAGTAATGTACAAAGTAATTCCTGTGAGCTGTATTTTACTAGTCTGATCTACCTGATTTGTTAGAAGACACTATATAGAGTCATAATATTTGCAGATGTTTCTTATCACCTGTTTACATCTATAAAAGCCTTAAAGAAGGACTTCTTAAGTGCCGTCAGGACAAATAATGATCAGCTCTGTCAAACATGCACTCTTTCTGATGGTCTAAAGTCACGGTGTCCACCCAGTTCTGACGCGACTCCTATAATGAACTACACACATTATTCTGAAAATATATTCATTGTTCAAGCCAACTGGCCACACTCCCAAATAGCCACTAGTGACTAGTTGCGGACACCTCCGATCTAAATAGATCTTCATTACCTCCTCTAACTCCAGTCCTTTTCTTTAAACCCAGTTCTTAAAAGGAAACATACATAACAGTACATCACACAATAGCTCAGCCCTCTCCTGACATTGCCAAGGAAGTAAATGAAAGGTGTAAATTAAAAAAGCAAGTATTCGTGTGTCTTGCTTTAACCTTCTGTTATGCTAAATGGCTTTATTGAAGGGTGCCGACAGTGTTCTCAAAAGCTTGGGAAAATCCACTGTGAGCCATGCAATTAGTTGCCTTGGGAGCTGGATGTGGAACTCATCATGTCTGATGTGAAAATTATGTGGACACATCTAATTGGGTACATTTGCACCACACAGGATACCAGCTAAAAAGGTGAATTCTGTCTCAGCCACTCTCTTCTCTGTTTTCTTCTAGAGCTGTATTGTTCAACTTAAACTCTTCCAAGTCAAGTTGCTGTTTACCTATCTAGTCATGCATATTTGTAGACATCTCCTACTCACTGCACCCCCATTATTCATTTATTCATTTTTATTTTCCCATGGAAGTTTGTCTTTAGTGACTGTGTCCACCTGTCTAACTTTTGAAAGAGGGAAACTGTTCTGATGCTGCTCGGAGCCAGGAATACAAGGTGAAGGTCCAACTGTACCATTTATCTCTGTCAATATGTCTTCGTTAGGACCTTCTTTGTCTATTACAGCCTTGGAGACACACTTTGCATCCCTGCACATTACTGTATCCAGACCTCCTGTGTCCTGCAATATGAAAATAGCGGTCTCCATTTATCATGCTGCTTTTTAAAGCGGTGTCTTGTTGTAGAAAAGCTGTATTCATTCTTTTGATTTGAGACCGTGGTCAATTTTAGTCAACATTATTCCATGGTATACTCCATACCTTCTGAAAACTGTCTTACCAATGGCCCTCATAACTGGAGATATATGTCATATGATTTAACACTTGATGTCAGCTGACATTGCTGACTGGAAGAATATCTAATTCTAGGATCTTGCAGTCTAGTAGTTGATGTTTTGTTCTTAATAGTAACGCTGTGCCCCTGGGAGTTGCTTTTAAAATCCTTCACTAACTTTAGCCCAACTTTTAAAACATTCCACGGAGTATAACTACATGGATTTTATGAACAGGTAAATTCTAGAACAGAGAGGTTAAAACAAGGCTGGGCAATAATTTTTGATGGGGGGGCGCTCTACGAGTTTGGTAACTGGTTCAAGGGCCACACTCTATGGAGGGGTAGTGGGGTCTGGGATGGAGGTTGAGTTACTAGCCAATAGGAACTGAGAGATGTTGCGGGGGGTGGGGGCAGGACATGAAGTTCTCCCCCTCCCCAGTGCACAGAGACACAGGGAGCAGCCAGCTGCTTTGAGTGGCACTGCTCCCTGCTGCAGGGCCAACTCTGGTCCAGATTAAAAGGCTTGTCAGGCAGGATCTGGCCCATGGGTCATATCTTGCCTGACCCTGGGTTAAAACCATGTAATGAGTCAGTGCCTGAGTTGATAACTAAACTTGGGAGACCTGGCTCTCAGACTTGTAAGTATGTTGCTTTCAGTCCCGCACAGTATGCCTTTGAACAGTTTCAGTTTCATTCTCCTTTGACTGCTAATATAATTTGCCTGGTGTCTGTAGTTAACCTTTGAGTGTTTTTAATTTTTTTTAAATAGTGTAAAAGAATTTAAAAAAGAAGAACATTTTCTGGTAATTTAGTACCATTTTTTTCTATAGTTAATATGCCGCAAAGACACTGTGTTGATGTTATTAGGAAATGTATCAGCAGAAAATACTCTATTATTATCTAATTCTAATAATCAGATGGTAGGCATTCTGACTGAGGGCATGTAATTGGAACTTGTGTGGCAAATAGGTGAATTATAAAGATATTTTCTGGGAGAAAATGTAGGTAATCTGATGAGAAATTGCTGTTTGAATTTAAAAAACCTCAGCTATAATGATATAGTCAGATTAATTGCTTTAAATTCAATAAGGTCCATAATGTAAATTACTGGATAGCACTCATGACAGAGCCACATTATTTCTGCACTTTTATTTCATAATTTTTTTCTGCAGCATTTCTATCGTACTGTGTCTGTCTTAATTTGTTGTCTGAAAGCATTTATTAACAAGACTAGGAGTTATTCTAGTAACTCAGTCCATTGATACCTTTGTCTCTGGCAGTGGCCACTATGTAATGGTCCAGATTATGGTAGAACCCTGTTCCTGACCTGTCCCAATAACATAACTTGCTAACCTAACCTTTAACAACCTGGATAAACTTTATTCATAAACACAAGTCTTTGCCTATTGGCACCCACTGATGCAATGATGTACAGGAAGTGTGCATAAGATACCAGCTGGGCTGAGTCTTATCTTTGAGCCTTTTGCAAATAACTTGCATCCTGAAAGTGTGCCCTTTGATTGCCTTTTACTGTCTTAACATGCATAACTGGAAATGTTGTTTCATAGTCATGACATTATCCATCTCTTTATAACATACACTCATGGTATTTATCTTTATGATTCCCTGCATCAGTGAATTCCATAGGTTGATTATGTTTGCCATTTGCAGTAATATCCAGGAGAGGCTGGTGTCTTTCCATAGTTAAATTTGAACGTCTCTCTCCATTCTTAGCTCAGTTTTGACCTCCCCAGTTTTGCCAAACCTAGACCAATTTTCCTGAAACTTAACAAGTGTGATTTTATGCCAGGCAATGAGAACTTTTCTTCAGTTTTTCAGACAAATAGAACAAGGCTTTGGGAGACATTAAGCTTTAAAAAATTTATTGGATCCTAATGTGAGTTGTCTCAACAAAAGTCAAACATTTTATTTACATGGTCCAAAATTTGTTTGAAGCTGTTGAGCTTGGCAAGGACTGATGCCTTTGAATGAGGGAAGTTGTTGGACAAAATTTAGTTATTAAAAGTAGTCTTTGTGAAAATTATGGGCTCCAAGCAATGACTACTGGAGAACTAGCAGGCTGTTAAACTAGAGATGCCCACATGGGGTTAGTGGGGTTGGAGAAGCAGTGAGAAAAAAACAACTGGAGAAACATAAAGCTGCATAGGAGTGAAAAGGAACATCCATCCACTGATCTGTTGATGGCTTCTTTAACCAGTCAGCTACATGCTTTGATCCTGACTTTTGTGTCATAAAAGAAAGGACAGAATACAAGAACTCATGAGCTCAGGTTATGTCTACCCTAGGGAAATTAAGCTGATTGCAGATACACAATTGTAGCCATGGTAGTTGCATAGCCAGCTAGAATCAGCATGTCCACAGTTGATTTACCTGGCCGTCCTCACTGAAGAAGGTCACCTCCCTTACTCCTTTCGTGCGTGCCTACCAGACATGCGAAACTGAACCCCAGAAGACTGGCCCTGAGCAGGTCGATCTTTTGAGGTAGTGTAGATGTAGCCTCAGTCTAGAGATCAGAGAAAGCCACATGGAAAAGTAGAAGATGTGGTGGTTAGTGGAGTAGCAAGATACAAAGTTCTGCAGTTTGTGAGCACCACAAGAACTCCTGCATTCAGCAACTGCTAAAAACAAACTGAATTCCGAGACACCCCAAAAAAAAAAAGAGAAGTACAATGAAGCTGTAATTAAGATTTATTACTCAATTATTATCAATTACTTAAATTAGCTTCAGAGGGAGTAGCTTTCTCAAAAGCTGGGAAGTGATCTAACTGGCTGAGTAGACTGATCACAGATTTATTGCAGCATTTAAGTTGAAGTGCCACCTACATTTTCATTGCTACAGCAAAGCTATTCCCGTATTTTTTAAAAGCTGCAGATAATCACCATTTAAAAAAACAAACAAATGAATCTCTGCATAAAAAAGGAGTTCCACTTGGGATATTTTTGAGCCAAAAAAGTGTATGAGCTTTCAAAAATGTCAAATTGTTCTCATATATTGAGTTGTCTTAAGTGCATAGGAACCAAATCTTGGGGTTCCTTGATGGAGTATAGTGAAACTAACTTAAACAGTTATCTCCTGTTGTGAAAAAAGAACCCAAACAAACAAACAAACAAACCCCCCAGCTATTCTGTGACTTAAACTGAGACTTTTATGCAAAATTGCAGCAAAACAGGGTAATACGACATAGTAAAGAAACTATATTTGTCTTTGTTTTGTTCCAGAACACCAAAAGTGAGGGGGGATTGGAATAGAAAATGGATGTACTGGAAGTACAGTTCTCTGTAGCTACGCTTTTGGACCCACACATGCACACAAACCACTTTAAACAAATGTGGTCTCTGTAAAAGGAATAGACTTAACCTCACCCCTCAAGAAATTTGTTTAGTCAAAATCCCAATAGCCAGCTAACAAGTTTCCATTTTGTGTATCCATTTCAATCTCTGATTTCCACCCGTAGGGGAAAAATATCGAACAATAGTTACTTGCTGTTGCCATATCTCTCCTGATGAGAACATTTTTCATTCACAAGACCTTGCAAACACTCCCTCACCTACAGGTTTTAATATGTGTGTGTGTGTGTGTGTGTGTGTGTGTGTGTGTGTGTGTGTATGTTGCAGGGGCAGGTTCATTGTCGTTCTTTGATTTGTAATAATCATACTTTTTAATATATTTTTCATAAACAGGATTCTTGTGAGGGAATGTTGAAATAATGCTGCAGACAGCAGACAGAATGCCTTGTCCTAAAACACTTTCTCTTGTCATGTAGATAGTTTTATCTGATGAAAGAAGACTTGCTTTTGGCATTGTGTATTTTATGCCTCTCCCCCCCCCCCCCTTCCCCACACACACGTGCGCTTGTGATATTTTTCCTGTTAAATATAATGGGAAACCAAAAGTATTCAGATTAAAATTGGTAATGTGGGCATTTTAATACTTGGGGGAGGGAGTAGAAAGAGAGATTTATATGTAGAGCTCCTTCTTAGGTTCAGCGTAATAGTCTATTTGAAGTAGAACTTAGCTTTTAGTTAACAGCAAAAGTGATAAGTTGTCTAAAACCCTATTTAGACAGACAGAGCTTATTTGGCATCCACATTAAGCTGTTTGACAAAATGTTTCGAATGTAATTAGTTCACATCAAAGGTACACTATCTTCAGCGGTGGGTAACACTGATGAGAACTAAAGACAGATCAGCATGACCTGACTGAAGACCTTAAACTGGAATGTTTTAGTGTTGTTACAGTTTTAAAAAAGGAAATAAAAAAAAAAAAAGGCCACCACACCTCTCTTCTGGTGGGAGAAATCTGTCTATTTAATATTTTGTAAAAGTCTTCCGGTGGTTCTATGTTAAAAACTCTTCGCCCTTCTGGTTCCTGTCGTACTTCCAAGATAACTACATAGCTGAACAGCATCCTCAAGGAAATATCACTTTCAGTGTGATGGTAAAAGAGAAGTGCTGCTGTTTATTCATTTATTTATTTATTTAAAATGCATTTATTTATTTAAATCTTGTGTTAAAGCATATCTGCTCCAGAAAATTGTTCTGTAAACATGGCATAATGGTACATTTCCATATCAGCCTCACAGTGACTTTGGGATCATATTTGCTTAGTCTTCAAGTGATATTATGATGTTGTGCAATTTCTCTTCTCTATCTTTGGCTCGACAGTCCCCCCCCCATCTCTGCTGGAACTGAAAACTCAGCCTGAGATCTGAGTGTTCACCCAGCATCACCAGTGATAAAGATTCTGCACTTTAAACAAAAGAGTAAAGTTTTCCCCCACACCCCCATTAAAATTTCTCGTGTTTCATGCCACCAGTTCAGTACTTGTGATATAAACAGAGTATCACAACCGCACAGTGCACCTAATTCTGCTCACAACTGAATCAGTGTCAGGAATGATAGGAAATTAGAAGAAAAATTCCTAGTGAAGATAAACGTTTAAACAGCAGTTTTGCTGATCAGGTAGGAAGCAGAGAGAATCTTGTAGTCTGTTTTCCCCAGCACGTGAGGCTATTTCATTGGCATGTGAGGTGGGAGCTTAGCCCTGCCCCTCCTCCCCCCCATGCAGATGGGAGCTTGCTCAATGCCAGATTCCCCACCCATGGATTAACCAAAAAAAAAAAAAAAAAAAGCTAATGCTACTGACCACGACCTAAACAGTAAAGCTCTGCATATTTATTTATTTATTAAAGAAGCTCTTGTAAATAGAACTGTTGGTGACTTTAAAACGTATCACCAGCATTTGAACTGTACGTAGAGGTCAAAAGGTCAAATTTCAGCGCTCTGCTCCGGAAAGGTTGCTGATACCTGGTCCAGGCGGCTTTTTAGTGGTAACAACAATACAAAGAAGTAAACATTTAGGCCAATTTTTTTCAAAAGTGACTCTTGATGGCAAACTTTAGACACTTGGCAGACAGCTGATGTGCCAAAAGAAGGCACAGCTATCTCTGGAAGGGCCCTTTAATGCGGCTCAGGTTGGGCCCCCAGAGTCGCTAGGCACCTTTGAAAATGTTGGCCTTGACCTTTGCCAGCAGACTAAACTACTAAGACTTGAAATGTATGCAGGAACCAGTTCTGTTGGGAAAGAAAATGCCATTTTTAAGTTACTTTTCTGCGTGGGCTGCTACTTGAGCACCCCAGTCATTCATATATAGGTAGAGATTTACACTGGAGGAATGCAGAACACTTACTACGGTCTGGGTAGGGAGTTCTATTTTTAAAGCTTTTTTCACCAGGTACAGAGAGTAGGTGGCCCCGTGTTCTAAATACAAGAGAACAGGAACTGGCGAGTGAGGGCTTGGATTCTAATCCCAACTCTTCCTTTCTTACTCATTGTGTAACCAAAGACAAATCATTTAATCTTTCTGTGCCTCAGTTTTCTCATGTGTACAGTGAGTATAATATGTACCTCACAGAGTTTAATGAAAGCTTGTAAAACACTATGGCTGTGTCTGCAATTGGACAAAATTTCGGAAGGACCGTCCTAATGGCCAAATTGGAGAATACTAATGAGGTGCTGAAATGAATATTCAGCGCCTCATTAGCATGCTGCCAGTCACGGCACTTGTGAAGTGCCACATTTCGGTCATGTGCGGCTTGTCTACAGGGGGCTCTTTTTGAAAGGACCCCCAAACATCAAAATCCCCATATATAACGTCAGAATCCCCATATATATATAAAAGAGCACTATTATCACTTACAGCTTCTTACCATGCTAATGAAATGTTTATAGTGCATCATATCCTCTTTTACTCATCTTTATATATATTTCATTAGCATGGTTTTGGGATGAATATGTTACATGAGTAAAGAAGCTGTAAGTGATAATAGCACTCTTCTTAAAATTTTTAGGAAAAGTTTACAAAATGTATTGGGTAATAGTTTTCCACTCTCCTGTAACAGGAGGTTTGTGCCTTGACATGAATCCACTATATCGATGACAAGGGAAGAGTATTTACGTAAGTAATAACATTTTAGAAGACTCCAAAATTAATGTAAAATAGCCTTTCCGTGGAGTAATTACAGGAGTTTAATGTCTGGTAGCTTGGGCTTTTCCACGATATAAGCACATGATCCTATTGGAAAGTTAAGAACCCTTTCAGTGACATAAAGCTTGGTTTTTTGTATCACTGCTAGGCTTAGAGATGTTGGATCATAAAGATGTCACATATCCATAGCTGACTATAGTCTGTCCTGAACGTCAGATGAGCATTTTTAAAGGAAATCACTCCTTTAGTGATGGGAAGAAGGCATTTCTTTGCAAGTTGCTTAAAGCTGCTCAGAGAGTTGGAGTATCAGAAATAGTTCAGGTGGAGGTGGATTAAGGGGTATGTTGCAGGTGAGTTGGTGAAAGGTGCACGATAAATGCATCTATCAATTGGCTCTACAGTGTAACACTGATATCCCTCTGTGTGTGCAGGGGTGTGAACAAACGGATGTGTATTATATGTCTCTATGGTTACACGTGTGAAATCAACATACTGGATTCTTATGATCTACTCCAACCTGAAAGGACATGAAAACCTTTTACCCAGTTCAGTCCTGTGCATTTTCTCTAGAAATACTGACCACAAATAAGTACACGTCAAATCCAATTCTTGCCAAGGACTTTGAACAAACTGTGGAAAGCTTGATAGCTGCCCCCTCCCTATAGGTGTATAATGAGTCATTGTGTTTAGTAAGAAAGGTAGGGATATGTTAGCTGTAAATTCATAGTAATTTGTAGTTCTTCCTCGAGTGTCCCCGTGGGTGCTCCATGATAGGTGTCGGGCTCGCCCCGGCGCCGCAGGTCAGATCTTTTCAGCAGTTTCTGCCGGACTGCTCATGCGCCGGCGCGCGCCGCTCCCTTGCACGCTCCCAGCCGCATGCGCAATCCGGTCCCTGCCAGTTCCTCTTTAACCACCATCGGCTGCAGACGGAATCCGCTCAGGCTATGGCCAGAGTTAGCGTATTTAATGTTTTTAAAGTGTTTAGAGCTTCTTTTTCAGTCTTTAGCTTAAGTTAGCTTGTTATTGTTTTCAAAAAAAAAGAAAAGAGAGTAAAAAGTAAAGTTTTACAGCCTTAGTAGCGAGCGGAGCAGCGGATGCCCAGGGACGTAAGGCCATTAGGCCTCCTGCCGCGGCAGGCTGAGTCCGAGAGGGGAACAGGCACAGAAAAGGTGCTAAGTACCCTATTAACAACTCAAAGACTCACCACAATGTCCTCTTCAAAAAGTGTGAGTCATGCCGCGAAGCGATGCCGGCCTCCGAAGGACACAGAAATGCTCCTTCTGCGCAAAGCTCACAGCCAGAGCAAGGAAGGACAGAGAGATGCAGCTGAAAATGCTGCTCTTTGACAAGGCCCTCCAGCCAGACGCACCGGAGCGGCCTCAGCAGGAGGGACCCGCAGGGGCCCATAAAAGGAAAGCTGCTTCCCTAACCCCATCAGCGCAAAAATGGAGGAAGCTTTCACCAACCTGATCCCTGCCGGCAGCCACAGCGAGCGGGACGGGTGGAGCACATAGCCCCCAGCCGCAGTCACAGCTGAGCGGCGGTGGCGCAGAGACGCACGTGGCAGAGGCTGAGCCTCCGATAATGAAACAGACGCCCCGCACCGCGGGCAGGGCGGCAGCCAGGCAGGCGCTGGAACCGGCGGCACCGCAGCTAGCGGCACTGACCCCCGGGGAACCGGCGGTGCAGAGCTCGCAGGCATGCGGCCTACAGGCACCGGGGGAGACCACCTGTGCGGCACCGCAGTGGAGCATGCCGAGCACGGCGCAGACAGCGGGGCCGAGATCCCCGACGCGGAAAGGGGCGGAGCCAGCCCCACCGGGGAGGGGAAAGGCAGCACAGAAAACCCGGCACCGCAGCCCTTCTCCAGACAGGGCTGCAGGGCTGCTCGCTCTAAGCCCTCCACTTATGCTGCGGACTCCAACGAGGCGGCAGGGGTCACCTCCAGTATACCCTGAGCCCCCATCCCCGTTCCTACAGCCAGCATCACCATGGCTTGGACCACCATCGCCCTTCCTGGGCTTTGAACCCCTGGAGTACTGCCACAAATCAGTCTCTTCATTATCTCAGTCACCCAGACGATCTCGCTCCCCCAGACACTGGGTATGCGCCTCCAGAGTGGTCCAGGTCTCCATCTCCGGAATAGTGCCCGTGTTGCCATGGTCGCCCCTATCACGCGGGGCATAGACACCATAGGCATACTCCCAGGGTCAGATCCCCTCAGACGGTTCAATATCCCCGAGGGCAATCACGGACAGGTACGGAAACGTAGATATCTCAGGGGGAGTTGATTCTGGAACCCTGAGATTTTCCCTCACAGGTATCTACCGAGAGGATGTATCACCATCAACAGGACCCAGAGGGGTCCAGAGAGGCTTACCCTAGTGGTTCCTCGCTATCTTCCCCTGACGAGGCCACGGCCCCAGGGGACGTCCATCCTCCGGACGATCTCAAACAGTTCCAAGAGCTGTTTAAAAGGGTGGCCTTCATGCAAGGCATCCAAGCAGCAGAGGTGCAGGAGAAACACCATAAGCTCCTTAAAAACCTGAGACCTCCGGCCTCTTCCAAAATAGCTATTCCGCTGATGAAGCAATCATGGAGTCTGCCACCACAATATGGCAGACCCCTGTGTCCACTCCACCTATAAACAAGAGAGCAGATAAGAAGTACTTCGTCCCGACGAAGGGCATGGAGTTCCTGTTCAGCCACCTGCAACCAAATTCTCTGGTGGTGGAATCGTCTCAACAGAGGTCGAAAACTTCTCAGTACAAGACGGGGGAACGGACAAGATGCCAAGAAACTAGAGTTGTTCGGCAGAAAGGTCTGCTCCTCCTCTACCCTACTGTTGAGAATGGCGAATTACGCAGCGCATCTAGCGAACCATAATTTCGACAACTACTCCAGGCTGACTTCCCTCGTGGACTCGCTTCCAGAGGACACGAAGCCGGTGCTCAAGGCCATCGTGCAGGAAGGCTACGCAGCCTCGAGGACAGGAGTTCAGATCGCCCTAGATGTAGTGGATACGGCAGCACGCTCAACAGCTATGGCAGTGGTCATGAGCAGGGAGTCCTGGCTCCAGACATCGGGTATCCCGAGGGATCTGCAGGCGAAGATCGTTGATCTCCCCTTTGACACGCAGAAGCTGTTTGCAGTATCAACCACAGCGTCCCCAGTACCACAGGGGCTACAAGCAAGGGCGACATCAACAGCACCAACAGTACAGAACTCCCAGGCGACGTTCTCAACAGAGCTGTGCGTCCTCGGGACAGGGCCAAAGGCCACAAGTTTGACACACAGATCGAGGGCTGCACTATCACTACCATCGCACAATGTCATCCGAAGCTACTGTTCCACCATCGCCTCCGACCATTCTACGACCAGTGGCAAAAGATCACCACAGACAAATGGGTACTGCAGATCATAGCCACGGGTTACGCGATTCCCTTCCAGTCGCTCCCACCGCCATGACCTCCACCCAGACCCCACCTAAAGGACGCCTCCCACAAAGTGAGACTCAAGCAGGAGGTAGACCATCTTATGCTTATAGGGGCAGTGGAAAGAGTGCCGGAGCAACTCCGAGGGAAAGGGTTCTACTCAAGATACTTCCTCACAGAGAAAAAGACAGGAGGCTGGAGGCCCATCCTAGATCTTCGAGGCCTCAACCGGTACTTGCGCAAGCAGCGCTTTCGGATGATCACAGTCGCCTCAATACTTACGGCACTGGACGATGGAGATTGGTTCGCAGCCCTCAACTTACAAGACGCGTATTTCCACATAACTATTCACCTGGCTCACAGGCGTTTTCTCCGGTTTATGGTAGGCAAAGAACATTTTCAGTACAAGGTTCTGCCGTTCGACCTCTCCTCGGCCCCCAGAATCTTCACCAAGACCTTGGCAGTAGTGTCAGCCTACCTGCACAGGCAGGGGGTGTTTATATTACCATATCTGAAAAAAACGACTGCCTACTGAAAGGGGCCTCGAAGGAGGAGGTACTTCGCATGATACGCGTCACAGCAGACACGTTCTCTTCGCTGGGCCTGGTCATCAATCTGGCAAAATCAAAGATAAACCCCGCACAGGACATAGAGTTCATAGGGGCACGTATAAATTCCATCACAGCAAGGGTTTATCTACCAGATGCCCGCTTTCGCGCCATTGGTTCCTTCGTGCAAGTCATCACCTTCAGCCCTATGGTGCCGGTTCTGACGTGCTCACAGCTGCTGGGCCACATGGCAGCAGCAACGTTTGTGGTACAGAATGCCCGATTGCATATGCGCAGCATGCAGCACTGGCTGGCGAGCGTCTACACACCGGCAGCACACACTGTCCACAGGGTGGTGTTGCCCACGACAGAGGTGCGCAGGTCCCTGCAATGGTGGGTGAACCCCAAGAACATGCTAACAGGGGTGCCCTTTCACCAACCACAAATATCTGTTTTTCTCACTACCGACACCTCCCACATAGGGTGGGGAGCACACATGGGCGAAGAGGTGACGCAAGGACTGTGGTCCTCCACGGAACAGTCACTGCACATAAATAAACTGAAGCTCAGAGCAGTGTTCAATGCCTGCAAACACTTTTGAGACCATATACAAGGCAAGTAGTCGGGATCAGTAGAGACAATACCTCCACCATGTTTTATATAAATCGGCAAGGAGGAGCTTGGTCCCGTGCCTTATGTGCGGAAGCAGTCCGATTGTGGAACTGGTGCATCGCCAACAATATAACCTTGAAAGCCTCGTATTTACCAGGTGCTCACAATGTGAAGGCAGACCAGCTGAGCAGGCGTTTCGCACTCACGCACGAGTGGCAGATCCGTCCCGATCTGCTATGACCGATTTTTCACGCATGGGGATTTCCCCAGATAGACCTGTTTGCCACTCAACACAACAAGAAGTGCCCACAATACTGCTCCAGGGCAGGACTGGGACGGGGGTCCCTGGGGGACGCATTCGTGATCTCGTGGAGGGGCCCCCTGCTCTACGCCTTTACTCCCACAGTGCTTATCCACAAAGTCTTGCAGAAAGCCAGGAGAGAGAAAGCCCGAATGATCCTAGTAGTCCCAACGTGGGATCGACAGCAATGGTTCCCCTTACTCCTGCGCATGTCGGACTGTCCACCGATGCCCTCCCGGTGGCGCCGGATGTGCTCACGCAAGCCCAGGGGTCCATAGTGCATCCATACCCCCAAGGCCTGCAACTGCAAGCATGGTTAATCCATGGCTCAGCTCCCTAGAGAGCACATGTACAGAGGGAGTGCAACAAGTCCTAGAAAGTAGCAGGAGGACTTCCACCAGGAAGCCCTATAAGCAAAAATAGACTCGATTCACTGCATGGTGTTCTACCAAGCAATTAGCCCCCCTTGCTGTGCCTATACCTGTAATACTAGAGTATTTACTGGACCTCAAGAGAGGCAGACTCTCCCTATCCTCGTTGAAGGTCCACCTTGCCGCTATATCGGCTTTCAGACATGAAGAGGAAGGGCACACGGTGTTTGCCCATCCCATGGTTACCAGGCTCCTCAAAGGGCTGGTAAACCTATACCCCCCTCAGAAACCGCTTCCACCTTCGTGGAGCTTGGACCTGGTGCTTAATGCGCTAACGGGACCACCGTTTGAACCCTTAGCCATGGTTTCCCTCCGTCTCCTTACGATAAAGACGACCTTCCTTCTTGCAATCATGTCAGCTCGCAGGGTGAGTGAGCTTGCGGCAGTTATGGCACAGTAATTTCCAAGGAGGCGGTAACCTTACGACTGCATCCAGCCTTTGTTCCCAAAGTTTCTTCAGAGTTTCATATTAACGAACCTATAGTTTTACCCTTGTTTATCCAGAGCCTCATAACTCCAACAAAGAGGCGTGCCTACACCTGCTGCACGTGAGGAGGGCACTGGCTTTCTATATAGACAGGACTAAGTCCTTCCGGAAAACGGATGGACTCCTAGTCTCTCTTGCTCCCAAATCAAAAGGAGAAAGTCTCTCTTCGCAGAGAATCTCGAAGCACATCGTATCCTGCATAAAAATGTGCTACGAACTTAGAAAGACTTCTTTACTGGCCCCGCCTAGGGCTCACTCCACTAGGGCAGTGGCGGCATCAACAGCCTTTTTCAAGGGCATTGCGCTAAAAGACATTTGCAGAGCGGCGACCTGGTCATCCTATGACACCTTCGCCAAGCATTATGCCCTTCACAGGGTATTCCAAGAGGATACCCGTCTCTCAACAGCGGTCCTCTCGGGGACAAGCTGAACATAAACCGATTACCCACCTCCTATCTTGGGTTACTGCTGGGTAGTCACCTATCCTGGAGCACCCACGGGGACACTCGAGGAAGAAAGAGAAGTTACTCACTGTAGTAAAGATGGTTCGACGAGATGTGTCCCCGTGGGTGCTCCACCACCCGCCCATCCTCCCCGCTTCGGATCTCTGTTTAGTATTTTTCAGGAGCATCTGAGGCGGTTGGTCAAGGAACTGGCGGGGACCGGATCGCGCACGTGGCCCGGAGTGCGCAAGGGAGCGGCGCGCGCCGGCGCATGCGCGGTCCGGCAGAAACTGCTGAAAAGATCCAACCTGCGGCACCGGGGTGAGCCCGACACCTATCGTGGAGCACCCACGGGGACACATCTCGAAGAACGATCGTTACTACGGTGAGTAACTTCTCTTTCTCTGCCTCCATGTGTGGTTGAATCACCAGCTGGTTTGCCAATGAGATATTACAACCCCACAGCACCAGTTTGACTTCAGTGCTAAATTGCACCTCTCAGCATTTAAAAATCTCCAGTGAGGCTTCAGAAAAGTATTTCCATTTCAGCATGTGGCAGCTGTAAGTGCCAAATCGATCTACGTGGGTTACAGTTTTTCGTAGGATGGTTGTCTTCAGCTATTGATATATGGTGCAGTACTAATATTTGGCTCTTGTGCCCAATATTCTGGAATCATGGGTTACTTCAGTAAAGGGCTTTTGTGCCTGGCCATCTTTGTCATCCTAATGCAGCTAAGAAAAAGTAGCCGTAGAAAGAGATTGTTTTTACCTTGTCATACCTGGGGGACAGGGTTATTGTTTTACCAGGTTGTGAAATCCTTTCTGAAAGGTTATTTTTCTGTGTTGGGACCAGACCATTATCTCTGTGTTTTGGATGCAGAAATGGGGAGAGCCTTATCTATCTGTGTGGAGAGCAGATCTCAAGTTCCCCTGGGCTAACAAATTATGTCTCACTTTAACCCCTAAAAATTGGATCTGAAGCGGGTGGGAGGGAAGCTTTGGGAGTCAGCTGGAAGGACTCATGAGCAGGAGCTTTATATAACTTTTCTCACTCCTTCAGCACGAGCACATGCTCTCCTGTAGAAATTCCAGGAGCAGTTCATCGATTTTAAGACTAGAAGGAGCCACATCTGGTTGTCAAGTATTGGAGGGGTAGCCGTGTTAGTCTGGATCTGTAACAGCAACGAAGGGTCCTGTGGCACCTTATAGACTAACAGAAAAGTTTTGAGCATGAGCTTTCGTGAGCACAAACTCACTTCATCAGATGCTGGTCTTGGAAATCTGTGGGGCCAGGTATAAATAAGCCAGAGCAAAGGTGGGGATAACAAGGTTAGCTCAGTCATCTAGTTGTGTATTTCTGCATTACCTGACCATAAAAGTAAACGCCTATTTTATCAAGAATTCTTGCTTTGTCACTTCTGTTCCCTTCAGAGGTGGGGGTGCTGTGAATTCACAAAGGACTTTGGTGCCAGGGTGTTGTGTGAGAATTATGAAGTTGAAGAAGAATGTGCCTATTTTAGAACTTCCTGGTGTCTGGAGACCGCTCCTGCTGGCGAGGGACAAGAGAGGGTTCTAGAGGCTCAAATCTTTGGCTGTTTTTTCTTTGTGTATATTGCTGCAGAAGGGACAGGTTTAGCCTTAAATTACCAGCAGACAGGAATAACGTATACATGCCTTGTGTCTCACATATCTCTAGAAAGTAGAATAAATGATAGGAGTATTGGCATCCAATAAAGTCTCACACAGTCTGCCACTGTCTCTCTGTCTTGCTGTTTTTCATCCAGGATTCTTATAAATTTTAACTCTTGAAACAGTCTAGCAGGTGTAAATGCAACAGCTATGCCAGGTTTTCTCAGCAAATAGCAACCTCCTAGGATGTGAAACATTGTTAATTTCTCTTAAATAATTCAACAGAATGTCAATATTCCACAACTTCCTGTGCTTAGAGTGACGGGTTTGTTCAAATTAGTAGCCCTGAAGAATAAAGAATATTCAGAATACACTTTTATCTCAGGAAAGACAAATTCCATGCAGATGCATAAGTTTTTCAAATAGCAGCCTGAGGGACTACACTTAAACTTGGATAACAAATGATTCAAGCTCAAATACTGTAGCATTTGGAAAGGGAACTGTATCTTCAGTTTGTACATAACTAGTAAATTCATCACATACTGTATCGCACACAAGCAGAGTAAGCCTTGAAGCTGCGCGGGGGTTGTGTTTCTGCATCCACTGCATAACTCGAATTTTTTTGTGCAAGTTGCAGGGAGATGGGAATCAGGCTGCAGCCTGGTTGTTGGCATCCCTGTACTTGCAGGAGCCTGGAACCTGGGCTGGTCAGTTTCCTGGCTCCCAGAGTGGCAGGGAGTTGGGAACCATCTCCCTGCAGCTTGAGGCTTGCGGGACCCAGGAAACTGACCAGCTAGTCAATTTTCTGGGTCCCACATGCAGTGGGGAACTTGGAAACCAGGCAGAAGCCTGGTTCCTGGCTCCCGTCCACTTGCAGAGAGGGGAAGCTGAGCAGGGCAGCAGCTTTGGTCAGTTTCTTGGCTCCAGACAGTGGACGGGGAGCGAGGAACAAGGGGCAGCCTGGCTTCTGGCTCCTCTCCACTCTTTGGAAGCAGGAAACTAACCAGGGTTGCTGCCCTGCTCAGTTTCCTGGCTGTGCAAGCGGAAAGGAGCAGGGAGCCAGCCTCTGTGGGGACCAGCAAACCACACCTGTCGTGGACAGCAGCCTGACTCGTGGTTGCTGCCCCTGACAGGAGTGGTTTCCTGTCAGGGGCAGCAGTCGTCAGTCAGGCTGTCACCCCTGACAGGAGTCTGCTCCTGTCAGGGGCAGCAGCTGTGAGTCCTCTCTTCTGCATGACATCAGGTTTCCCGCTCCTGTCAGAGATGGTAGCTTCTCTTCTTCTTGACATCAGGTTTCCTGTTCCTGGGAAGATGGCAGCCTGACTCACAGTTGCCACCCATGACAGGAGCAACTGCTGCCCCTGACAGGAGCTGCTTCCCCATTCCTACCGGGGTGGCAGTTGTGTTAACCCGAGATATGCGCAACATGATGGCACATATCTCAAGGGTTTACTGCATTCTCTGGGCTTGTCTACACTAGCCCCCTCCTTCGAAGGGGGTATGTAAATGAGCCCGATTGGAGAATAGCAATGAGATGCTGCACTGCATATTCAGCACCTCATTAGCATAATTCTTGCTGCGCGAACTTTGACGTTGCTAATTTCGAAGCGGTGGCAAGCAGTGTAGCTATGGACACTTTGATGTTCCCAAAACGTTTTGGGAGTAGGGGAACTTCGAAGTTGCATGGGTGCTTCAAAGCGCCTGCAGCTACACTGCTTGCCACCAATTCAAAGTTAGCAACTTCAGAATTCGTGCAGCGGGAATTATGCTAATGAGGTGCCACCACTTCTACGTAACTTCAAAGTTCGTGTGGTGGGAATTTAGCTGATGAGCTGCTGCCTATGCAGTGCAGCACCTCATTGCTATACTATGATTGGGCTCGTTTACATGCCCCCTTCAAAGGAGGGGGCTAGTATAGACGTGTCCTCTAGGTACTATGTATCATGTGGGTGTGTATCTGAAACAGACCTTTGTGGAAATGGCTTTTTCATATTTGAATGCTAATTAAACACTATTCTGTGAAAAACATCAAAGGCTTTTTTTTTTTCCTTTTTTTCATGGCAAGATGACTTACACTTTGAGATATTTTCCTTGTGCGAACTGAGAGCTCTGTTAATTGGTCAAGGTAGTCCTGACACCATCTTCTAAAACTCCCATGGAACTTAGCAACTAAACCATCATATAATGAAAAACAGGGAAGATTAAACTACTCAATTTGTCTTTGTACCAATTCAAGACTGGTACTTTCGTGTATTCTCATATGCATTATCCAGCCTGTCTTTAAATGTTTCAGATGATGGTGCATTGATCAGTACCTTTGCAAGGCTGTTCTAGGATATTTTCTTGATACTTCAATTAAGCATGTCTTTGCTTGGTTTAATTCTGCGACTGTGCTGTCCTACCGTCTTGCCTCATCATTAGGAACTCTGTTGCAGTCAGGTGTTTATACCCATCTTATAGTTGCAGGGATGTTTTGATCACTTTGAAAAAAGGAAGGAATGGAACGTTGTCCTCTATTTAAAGCTCAAAAGTAAGAGTATGTCTACACTGCAGAATCTGTGTGTGCTTAATCAGATTGCCCCAGATGCTTCCTTGTTCTTCCCTGCAAAGTCCACATACAAACTCCCTTTCACCCAAGATTGGTAGAACTTTTAACTTGGGCTAACTGGTGCAGTGGGGCTTGTGGGTTGTACCCCAAATGCTGCTTTAACTTGAGCTAATAACACTCCAGCTTTGCAGTCAGGAAGCAACCTAATACACTCAAGGGTTGGTAGTTGTCAAATGTCTTTCCACAGTTCATCAGGTGTCCCTAGCAGGATAGATGAGTTCTCTCGCAGAACCTGGAGAAAAAATCACAGAGTGGCTTAGCTTACTGCACAGGAGATACCTACAGAAGTTCTAGAGTCACAAACAAGGGAGTGCAGGACCTTTGAGGGGCACAGTGAGGGAGTATGGCTCTGGAGTGTGGCTGATGACACTTGGGTTTAAGAATTAAGAGATCAGGATTCTGTACAATGAGGATGCCACTTATACCTGGAACATACGGGGAAGAAGCTCTTTCTTCTGCATTCAAGCTCTGAGTCACAGCAGTAATGATATTTTGGATCTGCTAATAGTATGGCGTTATTTATTTCTTAACCAAATGTTAAAGAATGGACTTTTTGACCCCCTCCCCCACCCTTTGTCATTTAGATAAATTATAGCTCTGCTGTCTGATGGAATAGGTACATGTTGGCCCTGTGAAGGCCAGTGCTGACGAAATTGACAAGTCTTCCTTATCACTAACAGTCCTAATTTGTTCATGTTTCCAGCTAGGTGTTATGCTAGACTGCAATACAGTTGGCCCTGAAAAGAGTCATCCCAGGCGCTCTCTGTCTCCCCGTTCCCCTCCAGCATCAGATGGTGTGGGGAAGGGAGTCCCAGCAGGATATCTGAACAGGAATAATTTTCTTGCTTTTCCTGAAATAGATTGTCATTCTTTCCTAATGGAATTCAGAGTCAGTGATATGCTGAATCTGCTAGAATTTTGGCAGCTGTTAACGCTTTCTCTGCAATCAAATTGATTTATTTTATTTATCTGCAATCCAAGAACTTTGCCAGATATTAATGCAGTTATAATTGTCCCTGAGAAGAGAAAACAAACAGAACATTGTCTGTTAGAGGTCTCTCCAAGATTCCTCTGAATACTTATTACTAGGCATAAAAGCAGAGGGGCCAAATGCTGATGATGAAGCCCAATATATCATCTTTACCTTTGAAGGATGTTCCCTGTGGTTTATTTGGCCTCTCTGAAAAGTTATTGAAGGCAGCTTCCTGAAGCTGCTAGAAACAGCCCTCTCTTTTATGAGTAATCAGCCAATGTCTTTGTTTCAGTCATATAATGCTCCTCACTTGCATTTCATTGGTTGAGTGAGTTGTCACTTGAGATCTTGTGATAGGTTTGAGAAGTTAAGCTCAGTGAAGCCTGGAATGTTTTCATTTAGTATCTCTTCAGTTAAAATCACATCACGAATCAAATTATTCTATTTCTAATCCAAATCCTGGACTCTTAATTACTACATACACACCATTTCCTATCCAGATGAAAATGGGGAATGCCTTGTCATTTAGACAGACTGGTATTGGAAAATGTTGCTCCAAACTAGTTGGATGCAACAGATCTGCTTACAAGTCTGGCACCTTTTAAAATTTTCTGTCATCTGCTGTAGTGGCTTGGACTTAACACAGTCCTGATACCGCGCGGTGTCTCGGGATACACCTACACAGCAGCCTTATTTAGAAATAGCACTTTGCTATTTTGCAAGTGTCTCCATACTTAGTGCCTATTTTGAAATAGATCCATTGGATGCACTATGTTTTATAAGCTCTGTTCCCTGTCGTAACTGCACCTGTTTCGAAATAGCCGCTACTCCTCAAAGAGTAAGGTTTACCAATTTCAAAATAAGTCAACCGCTATTTTGAAATTACTTTGAAATAGTGGCTGAATTGGGTATATGCTAGGATAGTTATTTCGAAATAAGGGCTGTTATTTTGACATAACTTTGCTCTGTACACCTACCTTCAGTAATTATCTTATAGGTTGGTTGTTCGTTGTGTGAATTTACAGTTAGTGGAATATTTCAGGTTCAATCTTTGGAATTAAGTTCTCATTGTGCTCTTAAAGAATGGATCCTCGTGCTTATCAGTAAGCCTTTAGTGGAATTCATAGGTCCTTGTGTGTATCTCTTTTTCCCCTGTGTTTCCCCAGCAGATCCAGAATGAACACTCTGTCTCAAAAACTCCTTGGGGATGTGTTATGATGATGTTACTGGAGCAATGAAGATAAATGAGTGAATTTAAATGTTTGTGAAAGGCACTGGCATAGGTGACGTGGTAGCACGCTATAGCTAGAAGCTACAAAGTTTCTTCTGCATCAACTCAGACTTTAATCGGCCCTCTTTTTTCAAGAGGGGGAGGTCATTTAGTCCCTGCCCAATCATTATGTCGCTTACTTTTTTTCTGTTTCTCAGCAGAGATACATGGTGAAATCCTGTTCCCACAGAAGTCAGTGTGAGTTTTGCCACTGGGTTAGGATTTTGTCCACCATTTACAATTATGGCTGTGTTTGGTGAAGATGCGCAAGTAGTAGACTGAAGCCGTGAATTCATTTCATACAGACTAGTGAACAGCCTTTAGCAGGTGTGGACATTATGATTGCCACTAACAAACAGACCTAGTTTGTGTAAAGTACAGATTGCTCATCTCTCATCTAGCACCCTCTGGACCGGTGCCAAATGAGCAAATTTGCCAGATAACAGGAGGTCAGTATTATCTAGCACATTACCAACACTTCCACTGCTTACTGGGCTCTTAGGAGACATGTAGAAGTAAATTACGGCTAAATAACAGCACAGAACAATGAGAGCCAGGACTAGTGGCTGTCAACAAACTTTATGGGACCATGGGAAACTTGGCCACACCCATTACAAGTAGTTTTCTGACTAACTAAAATCATGCCAGGTCACAGATGTTGTCGGATGAGAAAGTGCAAGACTAGAGTGTTCAACCTGTAGCGTTATGCTTAGCAGGAAACCCACTGCATCCAAACGGGATCTGTTTCTGACATGCAGTGCTGATGTTGCAATTTAGAGAGGGGTGTGAGTGTGTGTGTTTTGCTTCCACCCACTCTGTTCTTACCACCCTTTCCCCTTCAGGTAGTAAAAATGTCCTCGTGGCTTTGCATTGTGGGTGGTAAATCGTTTGTGCAACTTATTACGCAGAAAGTAAATATAATAGAAAACAGATTATTCACTCCCTTTTGTTTAGTAATCGACACAAATTTAAAAGAAACTGTCCCACCGTAATTGTGTTTAGGTCATTCAGCATGTTTCAGTAACGACGGTCATAGGGTGGGTGCTAAGGTCAGATACAACACCACGCACCTATAATTCCTCCAAGAGCAAGGTTGTTACTGATAACAGAACAGCTTGTTCTGTCTCACTGGGATTAGCCGAGAGGAGAATACGTCAATTAAACACATTTTTTTAGGAGGAGCGGGGCTAAGTATTCTCATTGCCCATCGTCTATAATTCTTAACCCACTGAAAGGGCAAAGACTCTTTTCAGCTCTGATCCCCATCAATCATGCTGACCAGAATCTTTCTATTTTTGTTACTATTGGTTGGAACAAGTATGAACAGCATAGCACTGAAAAGGGGGATCCGTAGCAATCTCATGATAACAAAGTACCTATTTTTCACCAGGTTAGTCCCCAAGCTGCTGGATTTTTAACCTCTTTCTAAAGCAGGACTGCTTGTGTTGTACTTATTTGGGAAGGAAAAGAGCAAATTTAAAGGTCAAAATAAATATTTTGTTGTATGGTTGGTTAAGGAGAAAAACAAATGCCTGTTTGACAACTTCTTTTTCAGTCCTCCAAACAGTCCCAGCAGAGGGGGATTAGCAGAGACAGAGCAGAGGAGACAAATAAAGGTGCTTGATCTTGATAAATGTAGTTTATCTTGTTCCCACAATTTATTGCCCAATTATCCTCTTCATGGTGAATGTACGCATGTAAATATTATAAAATAGGAATGGGTATAGGACATGTGTAGAAATATTTAGTACAAAATGATAAAAACAATTTGATTTTTGTATAGCATGTCCTATAGAGAGAGCTGTTGCGTGGTGTGGGGTTTTTATGAGGGGGGAGGTATGTTTTGTTTCAAACAAGTAAAAGTATTAAAATATGGCAAGATATAATTGATAGGAACAGAGCACACTGCTTGTATGCCAACTATTTCTTAAAATAAGTTTATTTAGTTTAGTTTCTTGGTTCTTAAAACCTGTAAAAAGTTTGCAAACTCAGGTAAGGTCTCATAAATTCATATATTTGAAATCGGACATATTTAAGCGGATGTTTATTATTTTTAAGGCATGTAACAGTCCATAAAGAGAAGCATCATTCCTGCATGACCATCAAGGTGGATGGCAGTTCTTTTCAATTACACTTTATCATTATTAGCTTTGCTGCTGAAAGGGCTAAGTCCACAGCCCTCCTCCCCTGCCACTCCAGCTTTGTGAGTTGAAGATCTTCTTTATAACCCAAGATACAAAGTTCAAGAGTTACGAATGAATGAGTGGGTTCAGTCCTAATCCTTTATTCATATAATTGCTTTCCCTTCCCATCTCTCTGCTCCGGTAATATGCTTATGTGTGGTGGTGGTGGAGTTGTAGAACACATCCTAAGGTTTTCTTTTGTTTAACCTAGATTTGCTTTATAAAAGGGCAATTTTTATAGTGGAAAGTCTCACCCTCCCGAAAGAACATGCATGTCCTGATCCAAGCCATTGTATAGACAGGCAGGCAGAAGAATTCTTCTGTCAACCTAGGTATCACCTTTCTTAGAAGAGGCCTTTTTACACTGTCAGAATAACCCCTCCCATCGGCATAGATACCTGCCTGCATTGGGATAGTCAGTCATTTTTTGTCGAGGTCCAGATGTCTTAGTCAAGGACCAAATGTGGTGGTGGTAATAATAATAATAATAAAAAACCAATAAGGAGAACAAATAAAGTAGATAAATACTTACATAAAAAAGATTCTGGAGTCTTTTCTCATATGTCTGGCACTTCACGGCCCATAGCCCACTTACTGATCATCTTTTGTCGACAGTGACATGCTAGAGGAGTTACAGCTGCAGCTGTGTTGCTGTCCGGGTTTAAGTGTCCGCGTGCTCTTAAGTTTAAGCACATTATTTTTGAAGTATCTCTTTCTCCTATGCCCATTCCTTGCTCACCTTGTATTCACCTGGCTAGGATTTTGGCTTCTTTTTAAAAGGGCATCCCTCCCATCCAAGAAAAATGACCACACCTTTCTGTCTTGGGAAAACAGAAGAGACTTGTTAAATTTTCCCTTTATTCTTTGGTGAATGATCTGTTGTTTGGACCGGGGCTTTCTTTGGGGCCCACGAGTGCCACCCCTAAGTTAGCTGAAGTGGGTTCGTTGAGGGCAGGCCTGCCAATGATGGAGTGGGGAATGGGACAGTTGTCCTGGGGTCCAGCAATTGAAAGGATCCTGGAGGTCCCAGCTGCCACCGTTGCTTCTGCAGTGGTGCTCTGGATGATGCGGGGTGGGGAAGGAGCAATGCGCTACGGATTGTGTGGAGGGTGGCCTGCATCAGCCCTACCCCTTCTGCCTGAGGCTTCTCCCCTTTCGGGAGCACAGCACCCCATCTTCCCCCTCCCTGAGCCTGGCAGGTTGGTTAGGTCACCTGGTTGAGGGTGCCCCACTGTACTGTTAGGAGCCTGAGACCAATGGTTTGTCCAGTCCAGCAGCCTGTCACTGGAAGTAGCCAATATCTGCTCAGCATGCCCAGCAGCCAGCAGTTGTAGTCTGTCTGAAGCAGCGATTCCCAACCTTTGCCAGACTGGGACCCCTTTTGACAGTTCAGAAAGACTTGGTGACCCACAGCAATTCAAAAACATTAAGGTGGGGCAGGGAGGGGGAGAGAACAGTGCTGTAACGAGCGAATTTTGTGCCTGAGGCAAGAATATAAAATTGCACCCTCTCATGTTTATATATTCCTAGTAGTTTATTTCATAGGAAAAGGGAAACTACATTAATAATACTAAGAGAATAACACTACATTTATTATAGTTAGTTAATATTTTATTATAGTTGATCTGAGTTGTGGTGGAAAGACCCTCATCTCCAAACCACTCCTCCCCCCCCAGCTCCTCCAGCTGAAACGTCACACTCAGGGGCTGGGGCAGGGGTCAGATGCAGGGGCTGGAGGGAGTCACTCAGGGGCTGGAGGAGCTGGGAGGGTCATACTCAGAGGCTGGAGGGAGATATAAACAAAAAAATAAAAACTGGCAAATCAGCTACATAGAACAGAAGGGGGAACGCAAAGGGGTGAAGGAAGGAGAGGGGCAAAAATAACTTAATGCTCAAATTTTAAGTGGCTTTCCTGGGATAGCTACGAACATCAAAGATGGAGAAGCTGTCTTTGTAATGCATAATTGCTTGTCTATTGATAGAGATAGCTGCCAGATGTGGCAGCTTTAAGGAGCTACAAATGGCTAATGTAAGAGCCATGTGCAGCTCTGAGCTGCTGGCAACCCTTAACAAATCTAATCCAGACCCATGTTTGGGTCCTGACCCATAGATTGGGAATCCCTGGTCTAAAGGAAAAAGGTGTCTAACCCCTGTTAGTTAAAATTGATTTCAGCCCTGAAGCCTGAATTGGAAAAGTCAGGGCTCCTGTTCTCAGATTCACACTGTTGATCTGAAAGAAAAAGCTGCTTTTTTTGGTACACATTTTCACCCTCCTTGTAATGAAGAATAATTTATACTCTACCAAGCTTGTGCCCAGTGTTCAGTTTCCATCAAGCAACAATCCCTGGGGGAGAAGTGAAGGACACTAAGCTTGCTCTAGGCTTATTTTTTTTTCCACTTAAAATGTTAGTTTCTCTTAATGTTCATTTATTTTAAATTCTTTCTAGAATGAGGAAGAGGAGAGCTCAGGAGGGCAAGAGGGGTATAAGTGAAGTATCTCGGCCTTATTCGTCCCCTTTCCCAGTCACTAGTCAGCTTTGACTGGCAAGCTTTTTACTCCAGCTCACAAGCCTAGGCTCCAGCATCAATCTTTTACCTCTTAGGAAAAACAAAGTTGGCAGGGAGATAATGTTGAGCTTATCGTGATCTACAGGACTGGGGTCAGGGGTGATCATGAGGGCCGTCAATCAAGAGGCATTCGTTTTAGTGTGTCATCAGGATCAAATCACATTTGCATTTACAACAACCGTGGGGGAGGCGTACAGTTTTACCAGCAGACTGAAAACCTGTTGGCTGAGAACTGACCAGGAAAAATAAACAAGAGCTCGAAGTATATGGTTTAATCAGTTGTCAATATTAATTTACACAAAGAAAGTGAGAGAGAGGTTGGCTAAATTTTGCACAGTGTCAACGATGGTTTGGAGAAGCTGTGAAGCAGTCCTTAGAACAAAAATTTCCAATTCGACGAAGAAAATTTTAATGAATGACGGAGTGCCAGTGGTGATGTAGCACTGCCCGGGTGTAAAATTCATGACAAGAGGTGGGGGAAAAAAAAATATCCCAAACTTTACTTGCGTAAAGGTCCATCTGCTTTCACTTCTGGGTACTATAAGGATGTAATGTGTGTATGTGTGACTTCTGGGTACTTGAGTACAATAAAGGTGTGTGTGTGTGCGTGCACGCACACGCCTGTCACTTCTGGATACTTGAGTACAGTAAAGATGTGCGCCTGCGCCTGTCACTTCTGGGTACTTGAGTACAGTAAAGATGGGGGGGAGGGTGTGTGTGTTTTATGCAAGGCACTTTCCAGAGGACTCTGGTGACATGTACTTAAGTACTACCCCCCACCCCTTGCAGCTGTATTTTTACTCAAGTAACTTTTTGGGTCCTTTCCCACCTCTTCGCAGGGCCACCCCAAGAGTTCAGTCCTCTCCTCTCTCAGCTTGCTTTGGATTCTTCCCTAGTCGTGTGCCCCTGGCAGGCTGATGGCACTTGGTACCTGTTGCCTATGCTCATGTAAACCTACACAGACCAATCCAAACCTAGGGCTGTGTAAACACAACTGTCCCATGTGCCACCTTCTTAACAGCTCAGGCTGGTTGAGCACAATTGTTGCTGTCTAGTGTGAGCACTGGAAGCCCCATGATATGGAAGAAGAAGAGAATATAAGGAAATTGTCCTCTCCATCCCTTCCCCTTGGTGGTTCTTGCTCTTCTTTTAAAAGGGTGTAATAACTGCACTGCAGTGCAGTCCTTGCTGGTTCTTATGCCTGGCGTGGCAGGTGAACTGAAATCACTGTTTCTGTTTCTAGATGCGATCCACAGCAGATGCCCATTCTTTATCCTGAGGGGCACAAATGTTGGGATGCTTCATCTGTAGCAATTTCACAGTTCTTTGTTTTCCACATTTCCCTTCAACCAATATGATTTCCACTGATGAGATGGAATAAAACCCCTTGAAGAACAAAACCAAACCAACCTCCTTCCTCGAACAAGCTTCAGGGGATGGTTGTGTCCCTTTGATGCAAAATAAAAGGGTTGACCTGCATTTTATGGTTTGTGGGATTTGTTTTCGGAGGTGGTGTGAAAAAAATGCCTCATTTAGGAAACGGGAGTGTGAGGATCAGTGCCTCATGCTAGTCACACCTGAGTGAGTGGTCTACAAAGCTTCTGATGTAAGTTTTGCTCAGGAAGGTAATAGCCATCTCCAGTGTGTAAATTCTTGTGTAATCTAATTACTTTCTTTGTAATTACTTGGAGACTTGCCATTTTAGATGACTAACATGCTGGCAGAATGATCCAAGGCATAAGCCAGAGGAGAGGCAGTACAAAGGTGTACAGTAAAACAAAAGCATTGATATCTCCAGCTGCAGGGATGACATGGGGGGGTGGGGGATGAGGTGACATGCACCCAGCCAGAGCCCCCTCCACCTCACCATCAGCACCATGCCACTTCCAGTGAATGTGGGAGAAGTCCTGCCCCTCCCCCAGAATGGAGCGGCTTGAGAATATTGTGAGCTAGGAGCTGCGAGGGCCACACTGCTTCAGGGGAGGGCTGGAACCGCCTCTGCGCTCACTGGAAGGGGAGAGTCAGGGTGAAGCAAAGGAAGGAGTGGACGTGTGTCGGGGAAAGAGGTGGCAAGGCAGAGGCACCTGGCCAGTGCTCCTCCGGAATCCCATGACCAGTCACCACTGACCAGCTCACTGTGTATTCAGAAAAAATCTGGTGGACAGTACCAGTACTTAATAAAAGAACAACAATGAAAGGTGATTTAAGGGACAAAGGGTGATCTTTTGCTTTGGTGTACAGGATGAAAATCAAGATCTTTGCTAAAAATGCCCACTTTGAGGTTGGGCAAGTAACTTAGCCTCTCTTTCTCTATGATTCTGTTTCATCCTCTGCGCCCACAGAGATAATAAATCCCGTCAGGACAGGTAACTTGAAACTGAATTAAATGTTCGCACTTTGAGATCCTCGGATAGAAGCGCAAAGTGTTGTCACCAAAAGCCATCTGACATTAATGAGTGTTTTATAACAATTTCCGATTTACACCTGGCTCTGGTTAGCTGTTGACTGACTACCAAAAAAAAGCAGTTTATCATTAGCTCGTAGAGTCAACAAGAAGAAGGGAAGCCTCCTAAATAATGTCGTTCAACTAATATGTGTTTAGAAAAGGGAGAGAAGTATTCCACCCTAGTATTTCTGTGTTGTACCAGAGCAGCTCTAGTGAATTTTCAATGCTACAAGAGTAGATTAGTGATGGCCAAGTGCAGTCAGCTGTATTTTACCCCTAGTTCTGCCCTGGCACAATACCCTGCTCTGCATTTGAAATGTTTATACATAGCCCTTCTGCACAGCAGTTATTCCAGAGTGCGCCAGCCAAACACTGAATGACCTGCTTCCGTTTGCTCCTGTTGGCGCTCCTCATTAAAAGGGCGAGAGGGAGACAAGAGTTTGGCTAAGCACAAAGCAAAAATAATGGCCTAGGCTGTTATGCCAAAAGAGAAAAGTAAAAAGAGACCTTAGAAGAGGGGTGGTCAAGCAAATAGCTAGCGGATGATGAGTTGATCAAGAATAGTAGCAGTTTCTGGGCAGTGTAGCCAAGATCCTTTATTTATAACGATTTTGCGGCTCACATACCAAGAGCGTGGCTGTCCCCTTCTTCCAGGGTGGTAATTAGATGGAACAGTGCAAGTAGTTTTCCAGGTCAGAGAAATAATTTAAACTTGGAATAAGTGGACTTGGCTGTATAATAGGTATGTCTGTTTGTATTAATTATGTGCACTGGGTACTGTGCAAAACATAGATGCCAGCAGGGGCTTCTGCCTCTAGGAGCTTGCAAATCACATTGTGCAACTCAGATGTCTTAGAATTTCTGGTACCCAGCATATCTCTTTTTTTAATGTAATAGGTGGATGGCAAGTGAGGATTCCTGGACTTGTAACTCCCATTAATTAAATATGAGTGTAGGAGAAAAGCAATAAATATTGGGATGAACCTGTTGCTTTATCCTTTCTGTACATGGAATTAAAGCTACCTGTGTGACTTGCAATGGAATTTCAATGAATTGCAGTTCTGAGCAACATACTAGATTCTCCCCTCCCTTGATTGCCATCTGAAACATGCTAGATTTTCCATGAACTCCCACATAAGTGGCTTTTTTGGTGACATTGTATGTTAAAGCTCTGGAAGATAAAAGCACCCAATATTTGCCTTAGAAAAACACAGTGAAAGGTTCTCTCGTCCGCCTGACAGACTGAATCAGTGAGAATTCCATTAACAAAAATGACTCACTGAAGTTAAACTTATTGGCACCCCGTGGGCATCAAGATGCCTTTTTTATTTTTTTTTGTAATGGGGAGGGGAGATTGTGGGAAACTAATGTAGGACAGTGGTGGCTTATGTTTAAATTCCTCTTAATATTGTGGAATAAGTATCCTGAGTAGAATACTTGCCAAGTGCAGCTGGAATCCCCGTTCTAAGCCAAAATCTAATAATACCAAGGGACTGAATTACATTAGTGAGCTATATTAATTAATGATATATGGAATATGGACTCACTTTAGGATCTTGGACAAGCCCCCTTTTGCCCCGTGCCTCAGTTTACCCAGCTGTGATTTAGAAATAATATTCACTTACACTGGTGCAGACCCTCGACAGAAGGACATTGTTGTGGTCCTGTTGACTTTAGCTAAGTTATGACATTATATCTGCTAAGGATCTACCCCTCAATCTTCGAGAGGTGTTGAGGTTTATTAAATATTTGAAAAGCGCTTTAAAAAGTGATGAGTAATTTGATATTAGGTGTGATTCAGTGAATAAAAAGCCATTCTTCTCCCTGTTTAACTTCTTGCTGTGGAAACACAGAGCCTCAGCCTGCAATATGCTGAGCAATCTGTCAAAGACTCTCATTTGACTTGAGTAAGAATTGAGAGCCTGAAATCTTTGTAAGAGCAAAGCCTTAAATACACACTTCCTCTCTTTATCTTTGGATGATGAGCCTTCAGATAACTGGCATGGTGATTAAGCCATGCCAGCTTCACCACAAATTTAGGCGAAAATTATTGTTTATGTAGAGCAGGTGTCCTCCTAATTCCGCCAAATGTGTGTGCACACGCACTTCTGAATTAGATGTTCAGGAGTCTGAGGAGCAACAATAAAAAATAAAACTCAATTTGCTTATGTTAAGAACCTTCTGCTGCTCCTTGCACGTTCCATATGCTGGGGGGCTGATATTGCAAGCCCAGTAATTGTGAGTCATTAGCAGACACACCCACATCTAAAATAAGTAGGAAACTGATATTATATTTATGTCGAAAGACTATATACATATAGTCTTTTTGTTATGCCACTGCTTGCCAGTACTGAATAGTGGCACCTCGGCAACCCCAGCGAGCACAGTGTGTGTATAGAGAGCAATAGTAAATAAAGAGAATAGTTTAAGGAAAGTGTATGTATATAGCTATATTGTGGATGTGGATAAATGTGTATTTACCTCCTAAACTATAATGGTTATTCTATGACTGTTGTTGAAGCACTCATATTGCCTTCTTAAGGTATTATCTTTGGCTGTGTCTAGACTAGCCCTGAACTTCGAAGGGGGCATGGTAATTAGGGTGTCGGGAGATTACTAATGAAGTGCTGGGGTGCATATGCAGCACTTCATTAGTCAAAACCTCCCCCATGGCAACTTCGAAGTGTGAGACTTCGAAGTGTCAGCTTGCGTGTAGGAAGAGTAAAGGGACTTCGAGGTAGCTCAGGCACTTCGAAGTACCCATGGCTGACCTGCGGCTACACGCAAGCCGGCACTTCAAAGTTTCACACTTTGAAGTTGCCACGGGGGAGATTTTGACTAATGAAGTGCTGCATATGCACCCCAGCACTTCATTAGTAATCTCCCGACACCCTGATTACCACGCCCCCTTCGAAGTTTGGGGCTAGTCTAGACACAACCATTATGTACTATAAGCACACATTTGTAGGTTATGAATTAGAAGGAAAAAAAAACTCATGGAAAGTTGCTACTGTATCCACTCAATATACCTGTTTTTGTGGTATTCTTACCCCCACCCAGCCATACCCTAACTAAACATTTTCACAAATAACGACAAAATCCATTCCCGAGCTAAATGTTTGATCAGTAAATAAATAAATAAATTTTAATTGCTGATCTAGAGAAATGGTGTTGTAAAAGCAACCACTGACACAACCTTATTGGGAATATTAATGGAACAGTTACTGCTTCCAACTTAATGTTCAGAAGTGTTTTGTGTTTACATGGTTCAGACGGGAAACTGGAAGCCAAGACACCTGGATTTCAAGTATAGGACTTATTTGCCTGGTTCCCAGTCTGTCAGCCTTATTTATAATGTTGTATGTTTTCTTCCCTGTGAATCTCTACTGAAATCTGAGGTGCACAGGGGGTTTGGGAGGATTCTTTGCAAAGCAGAAACGCTATTCAGTATGAGCAAAGGAGGCAAAATCTGGCTGTATGTCATCTGGAAAGGTATCAGCCTTTCACTGGTAAATGGGTTTAATAAGAGGGCTTGTCTCCACTATATGATGGCTTGACGCTGCAGCGATTGATTCTCTTGGTGGTCGATTTATCAAGTCTCTTTACACACAATAAATCAAACTCTGAATGGTCTCCTTTTGATTCCAGTATGCCACTAGGAAGTAAACAGTAGGTAGAATTGATGGGCGAGGAGATGCCAATCTTGATGCGTGAAAGTCACTGCAGTCAGTGGCTACGTCTACACGTGCACACTACATCGAAATAGCTTATTTCGATGTAGCGACATTGAAATAGTCTATTTCGATGAATAGCGTCTACACGTCCTCCAGGGCTGGCGACATCGACGTTCAACTTCGATGTTGGGCAGCACCACAACGAAATAGGCGCTGCGAGGGAATGTCTACACGCCAAAGTAGCACACATCGAAATAAGGGTGCCAGGAACAGCTGCAGACAGGGTCACAGGGCGGACTCAACAGCAAGCCGCTCCCTTAAAGGGCCCCTCCCAGACACAGTTGCACTAAACAACACAAGATCCACAGAGCCGACAACTGGTTGCAGACCCTGTGCATGCAGCATGGATCCCCAGCTGCAGCAGCAGCAGCCGCCAGAAGCCCTGGGCTAAGGGCTGCTGCCCACGGTGACCATAGAGCCCCGCAGGGGCTGGAGAGAGAGCGTCTCTCAACCCCTCAGCTGATGGCCGCCATGGCGGACCCCGCTATTTCAAAGTTGCGGGACATGGATCATCTACACGTGCCCTACTTCGACGTTCAACTTCGAAGTAGGGCGCTATTCCCATCCCCTCATGGGGTTAGCGACTTCGACGTCTCGCTGCCTAACATCGATTTCAACTTCGAAATAGCGCCCAACACGTGTAGCCATGACGGGCGCTATTTCAAAGTTGGCGCCGCTACTTCGAAGTAGCGTGCACGTGTAGACGCGGTCAGTATGTCTTAAGTATATTGACTTTAGCTACGCTCTTCACGCAGATTGATATAGCAGGGTGTAATGTGGACTAGGCCTATAATACTCCCATTGCTTAGGTATATGATATTAAGGATAATGAATGTTCTGAGACCCTTCCATTAAATATTAATATTTTGAGCTTGTAGATATCAAGTCTTGGTGGCACTTCTAAGTCTCTGCTAAGAGTTTGGAAGAGAGCCTCAGTCCATAGTATATGGTATTATCATGGAAATGTGTTTTTGTGCTTATAAGAAAAAAAACAAAACAAAACATATTTTTCCTGCTAAGGATCACTAATCTCACTGTGTATATATACATTGAGAAAATACCTGTTGACTTCAGTGAGATTAATCAAATGATCTGAAGTTTTGCATTCAAACCATAATCAGTTCTAGCAGTAGCAGATATCTGAGTTTCACAGGAGGGTGAAATACCCTCCAACTTTTGTGCATTTATACTGCTGTGAGGTTCAGTAGGCAACAGAGCACTCTGTGCTCGTCACTGAAGGTGATCTCAGGCACTGAAACAATGAGATTTGATTTGGGAGAAGACCTGCATTTGACCCTGTCTTGTAAGCAGTTTCTCCTGTAACTCTTTTTGAGCATTGGTCTTGGGGTTAGGATTGCCTGGTATTCTTGAGCATGAGGTGAGATGAAAATAAATTGCTTAATGCCAGAGCCCAGCAGACTGCCATTTGCCAGAAACTGCAGCTCGTGCCGCAAGGTATAGCAGCCAAAAGCAGAGTGGGGAAGGGAGTGTGTTCTGATCTTGAAAATAGGAAAATGCAACTGCCTGCATTAAGACTGTTGTGCATCCAGCTATGCTGTAGGAGTAAGCAAGGTGTCTCCTGCAGTGGTTCCTTCAGGCTCCCATATGCTGCCAGAGTGTTGTCACTAAAGCTTGGTCTATTCTAGGCAGGTAAGTTGATTGCAGATACACAATTCTAGCTGTGGCAATTGCGTAGCTCAAATTGATTTATCTGCAGTTCACTTACCTGGCCATTTGCATTGAGGGAGGGTGATGGGAGAGTAGTACAGAGGTCGACTTCTGATCTCAGATGGGTCGATTTCACATGTCACTACCAGGTGCACCAAACCGAACTCCAGAAGAGCGAGCCTGACCAGGTTGATCTCCCAATAATATGGACAAGCGCTCAGAAAGACTCCTTTTCTTTAACCTCTGTCCCTGCCTCTGGCTGAAGCCCAGCCCACATGGAAATGTCAGAGGAAAGAGAGGAAGAAGGAGCCTCACCTGGCTGCCTCAGGGCACAGCAATCAGGGAACAAGAGAATGGGGAACTGTCTGGAGGTGTAGGGATCGGAGCCACTCTTCCGCCCGTTCTCCCTATTCTGTGCCCACATCACACTTCCACAGCCAGCCTCCTTCTGAACTCTGCGTATGGTTAAGGAGTCATGCCCTGTTCTACAGTGAGTCACATCTGGTTTTGTTCTGTGCACATAGACAAGACCCCTGTATCATGGGACAGGAAGCCTGCCTTAGCCCCATATGCCTGTAGTGTCTAATATAGGGGTGAACAAAGTTTTTGCATGGGGCCCCACTTTTAATTCCTCCAATTAGCCGGGCCACCCCCACCCACCTGTCTAATGTAATCCAAACCGACGGAAATTGTGGTTATGTTCATGTAGGGGAGAGAACCTTTTGGCCCATATAAGAAATAAGTATCTAGAATGACAAAACTTTATTAATTGATAGAGAAATGTAAGTACATATACATCAAAACAGTAACATATTTCAACAATTTAATGAGATGGATGATCCTGAGACCCAGCAGCCGATAGTTCTGTGCCCCCCTTACAAAATTCACACTCACACCCCAAGGAGGCCTGCTGCCCACTTTGTGCACCCCTGGTCTAATAATGCATCAGTGACTGACTTATGTGAAAATTGTACCTGGAACAGTGGGGCCTGAGCTCATTTGCTTTGTTGAAAGTGGGGCTTGATCTTATACACTTTGACACCCTCTGGTGTAGACCTGCACTGAGCAGGCTTAGATGACGGTGGTTGAAACATTTGTGGGCTGGTTAGATTAGTGTTCATATTGGAGCCGCCACTGAAGGAATGATATTCAATGCTGGAGCAAAGGAAGGAGACTTACCTAGAACTGCTTTTGACATGGAGCCCTGCAAACCTTGTTCTAGTCCTTCTAAAGAGCGTGGCAAAACATCCAGGTCCTGAGCTACCCCAGAATGTTAAACTTACCTGGCTGTTTCAAATGCGCAGAGAGCATGTTTTAACTGCCAGCGTCATGATGAAAAAATAGGTATTACGAAAGCAAGCACTTGACACAGCCTTAAATTTGGGAGTGTTAATGGAACACATTCTTACCCCCCACTTAATGTTCAAAAAATTGCTTTTACATGATATCTGTATTATACAGTATCAAAACAAAAAAACAGTCGCTTTTTTGTTTTGATAGTATATAGACTAGCACGGCTCCCTCTCTGTTACTATATTATATAGTGGTTAGGGTGGTGAAAAATAGGTCTAATGGAAGAATTTGTGCTGCTGAACGGTCAGCATACCCTCAAAATACAGTAATAGTTCAGTGGTTAAAGCATTAGCCTCACAAACCCCTGGTTGTGAGCCCAGCCCGTGATGGGTCCCTTTAAGGGTCTGTGGCAGGTTTAGATTTTTTTTTTAAAAGAAAAGGAAAATCTGTCAGGGATGGTGATAGGTCCTACATGGGACTAGACTTGATGACTTCTCACGCTCCCTTTTGAGTTCTAAGGTATGTGAGAAGGTATTGCACAAACTAAGCATTCCAACACATGGCTTGTATGCTAAGTTAGGAATTCGTACCCGAAGTGAAAACAAAAAAGCAGTGCAGTAGCTCACCCAGTAGCAGTCCCACGAAAGTTCATCACCTAATAAATTATTTTGTTAGTCTTTAAAGTGCTACTTTACTGCTTTTTTGTTTTCATAGTATATAGACTAGCGCGGCTATCTCTCTGTTAGTACCCTAAGTGGTGCGTCAGAGGGTATTGTTTTTGTGTCTATGTCACTATATTATAAACAAATAAGGTTGATTTCCTGTTCTGAGGAATTTACAGCTTAAAAGCTGATTTGCTCACCTGGATAATTTTTTTTCTGATTGTCAACCTTGATTACTGTTGTTGGTTCCTTATGCCTTAACTATTGAGTCTATTCTGGTATGGCTATGGTCTGAAGAAGTAGGTCCCATGGAAGTTCACCTAATAAATTATTTTGTTAGACTTTAAAGTGCAACTTTACTTCTTTTTTGTTTTGACAGTGTATAGACTAGCACGGCTCCCTCTCTGTTACTTAAGAAGTATGTCGTAGTCAGTTGTCTGCATTACCTGCTACAGTGGCTCTAATTGCCAATGTGTTGGACAGTCTGAGAAATCACCATGAGGGAGGTGCTAACGGTGGGTGGCTAACTGTGAAAAACCTTGGAAGTTTCAAAATTTAAGAAGAGAAAATAGCCTTGGGGTTCGGATGTAGTGTTCAGATGGCAAACACAGGAGATTTGTCCCCAGCTTCACCTCTCGCCTCTGGGTGTGTAGTTTGTTGGACCTCTTTTGTGATAAACGGCATGAGAGAAGTCCACAGGTTTTGAAAACAACAGCATTGGCATCAGTTCCACCTACACACACCTGCACATTGACTGAATCACAGAATCATACCTCTCCGCCTAGTTTTGTGTCATCTGCAAACTTGCTGAGGGTGCAACCCAGTCCCTCATCCAGGTCATTAATAAAGATGTTGAATAACACCCACCCCAGAACCGAGCCTTGCGGCACTTTGCTTGAAACAGACCGCCATCCAGATATTGAGCCATTGACCACTACCCATTGGGCCCAACCATCAAGCCAGCTTTCTATCCATCTTATAGTCCAAGGATCCAATCCATATTTCCTTAACTTATGGACAAGAATATTGTTGGAGACCATATCATGAGCCTTGCTGAAGTCAAGGTATATCACATCCACTGACTTCTTCATGTCCACAGAGCTTGTTACGTCGTCATAGAAGCTGATCAGATTGGTGAGGCAGGACTTGCCCCTGGTGAATCCATGTTGACTACTTTTGATCACTTTCCCCTCTTCCAAGTGCTTCAAAATGGATTCCTTGAGGATTCCCTCCATTGAGGTAAGGCTGACGGGTCTATAGTTCCCTGGATGTCCTCCTTTCCTTTTTTAAAGATGGGCACTACGTTTGCCTTCTTCCAGTCATCTGGTATCTCCCCCGATTTCCAAGAGTCTTCAAGCATAATGGCCAAAGGTTCAGCAATGACCTCTGCCAATTCCCTCAGTACCCTGGGGTGCATTAAATCCAGACCTATGGACTTGTGCACATCTAGTTTTTCTAGATAGCTCAGAACTTGTTCCTTCCCCACAGATGGCTGCCCTCAACCCTTCTCGTACTGCATCATCTAGAACCATCATTGGGAAGTTGACTTTGTCTGTGAAGACTGAGGCAAAAAAAGCATTGAGTACTTCAGCTTTTCCTGCATCATCTGTCACTAGGTTACCTCCCTCATCCAGTAATGGCCCCACACCTTCTCTGATAACCCGTTTATTGTTCACATGCCTGTAGAAACCTTTCTTGTTACTCTTCACATCCCTTGCCAGCTGCAGTTCCAATTGTGCTTTCGCTTTCCTGATTACTGCCCGGCATTCTCCAGCCGTATGTTTATACTCCTCCTTAGTCAGCTGCCCTCATTTCCATTTTTTGTATGCATCCTTTTTGAATTTAAGCTGACTAAGGATTTCCCTGTTAAGCCAAGCTGGTTGCCTACCACGTTTGCATTTCTTACTAGGCAGCAGGATTGTTTGTTACTGTGCCTTCAATAAGACTTCTTTAAAATACTTCCAGTTCTCTTCAGCTCTTTTCCCCTTCATCTTCGTTTCCCAAGGGATCCTGCTCATCCAGTCTCTTAGGGAGTCAAAGTCTGCTCTTCTGAAATCAAGGGTCTGTATGTTACTGCTCACCCTTCTTCCTTTCATCCGGATCCTGAAATCTACGATCTCATGGTCGCTGCAGTCCAGGTTCCCCCCAACTTCTATTTCTTCTAGTAGTTCATCCCTGTTTGTGAGCAACAGGTCAAGTTGTGCACGGCCCCTGGTCGGTTCCTTCAGCACTTGTACCAAGAAGTTATCCCCAGTAGTTTCCAAAAACTTCCTGGATTGTCTGTGTGCTGCTGTATTGGTCTCCCAACAAATGTCTGGATGATTAAAGTCTCCCATGAGAACCAGGGCCTGTGATTTGGAAGCTTCACTAAGCTGCCTGAAGAAAGCCGCATCTATCTCCTCTCCCTGATATGGTGGCCTATAACAGACACCAACTACAACATCACCTCTGTTACTTCCACCTCTAAGCTTAACCCAAAGACACTCAACTGGATTTTCTCCTTCCTCATAGTGGAGCTCTGAGCAGTCATACCGCTCCCTCACATAGAGCGCAACTCCTCCTCCTTTTCTCCCGTCTGTCCTTCCTAAACAATTTATAACCGTCCATGATCGTGCTCCAGTTATGCAAATCGTCCCACCAAGTCTCCGTTATTCCAACCACCTCATACTTGTGTGACTGTGCCAGGGCCTCTAATTCTTCCTGTTTGTTCCCCAGGCTTCTGGCATTAGTGTATAAGCATCTTAGAGAAGGAGCCGATTGGCCCACTTTCTCCTCTTCACCCAGGAAACCCACTTGATTGTTCCCTCCTCCTTCCTCACTTACCTCCGGGCTTGTGTCACCTTCCCCCGACAAACCTAGTTTCAAGCCCTCCTCACTAGGTTTGCAAGCTTGCCTGCAAAGATGCTCTTTCCTCTTTTAGTGAGGTGGATCCCATCTCTTCTCAGCAATCCCTGTTCACGAAACAGAATCCCGTGGTCAAAGAAACCAAATCCTTCTCTGCTATACCACCTACGCAACCATGCGTTTACCTCTGTAATTCGACGATCCCTCTGCGGACCCCTTCCTTCCACAGGGAGAATAGACAGGAAGACCACCTGTGCTCCGTATTCCTTGATCTTTCTCCCAAGGGTTACGTAGTCTGCCGTGATCTCATCAAACTTGTTCTTGGCTGTATCATTGGTTCCTACATGAAGTAGGAGGAAGGGGTAATAGTCTACCAGTTGAAGAATTTTTGGCAGCGACTCTGTAATATCCCAAATTCTAGCTCCAGGCAAGCAGCAAACGTGCCAGGATTCTAAGTCCGGGCAGCAGATGGATGCCTCCGTCCCTCTTAGGAGGGAGTCCCCGACCACCACCACTCATCTTTTTCTCTTAGGGGTGGTGGTCATAGAACTCCCATCCCTAGAACTGCGCATCCCATGCCTTCTAAACTGTGGGGACTCTTTCAGATACCTCCCAGGGAGTGTATCAGCCCCAATTATCTCTGCTGTGTCACCTGTGGAGAGAGGCTCAAAGCGGTTACTTAACTCCACTGGAACTGGAGCAACTGGAACTGGTTCCCAAGTTCAGTTTCCCTGGCTTCCCTCACAACAACGGATGGTGTTGCCACCACATCCTGCCGTGGTACCTTTAACTCAGGTACACAATAGCAGAGGAACTTTTCCTTAGAACTTTTTTTTTTTTTAAATGCACGCATGTTAATTGGCATCCATATTCTGTTGCTGTTTCTGTGCTTTAAGCCATTTTTCAAGAAGCATTCAGTTCACCTTTAAGAAACAAAGGTCGTGTTTTCAAGTAAATTCCCATGGTAACTAGGACAAAGAAACACATAAAACATACAAGAGAGATATCGGCACAATTGTTTCTCAATGGAATGTTTTTCACTTGGCACTTGGGTTAGGATTGGTGGTACAGGGGATGTTGTGGTGTGTGAAAGGGTTGCTCTGGCTGGTGCATCTGCCACAGCCTGGCTAATCCACAGAGCTCTTTTGTTTCCTCTTTGATGAATGGCTGCAAAGTGCTCACTGAACCTGGAAACACCTCCTTTTGTGTCTTATGCACTCCTAATGTAGGCAGTTAAACTTGGGGCATTTGCTCACAATGGTGGTGTGAATGCAACCATTGTGAAGGGGAGGGGATTGTGCTGAAGTCATTGTTGGCACACAGATACCATTGTTTTTCAGTATTAAGGGTGTGTAAAACCTCTCAATAAGTAAAATCTTAAAGGTATCCTCTGCAAAGGTACACCATTTCTGCAACAACAGCTGTAAACATATAGAATCAGAAATGGGCTGAGCTTCTTTTGTTTAAACCTTGTGAGTAATGTCTAGGAAAAGTTTGCTGCAACTTAGTTGGTTCTATATACTGCCAGATAGACAAACATATCTGTATTTTTTCCTGTGAATTGTGTTACCTGTTTAAAAAAATAGAGCTGCATAGAAGGCAGTGTTTTTTACTGTAACAATCGGGGTGGTGTGAGGTAACATTGGACTGACTTCTGCTGGTGAGAGACCAAGCTTTTGAGCTACACAGAGCTCGTCTTAGGTCTGGGAAACTTACACAGAGTGCCACAGCTAAATATAGCCTTAGATGGAGTTTGCCACCCACTTTGGGCTGCATTCCCAAGCAACCCAACCCCATGAAGACCCGGTCCTGGTGGGTTGGGGGCCGATACCAGCCTCACACCATCCACGGGCCTTGAACTATAGTGTCAAAACAATAGTTTAGTATAGGTAATTAGCACATATTCCTTGCTTGGTTTTATTCACAAAGCCTGGAGGGAAGGTCTCTCTAATTTTTGTTTTATTTTATTTTATTTTATAGCTCAAGTTGGAAGACGGGACACTAACTAGAGTAGTTGACCTCAGGATACTTTGATCTATGGTTGCCATCGCTCACTTGCTTGATGATCACTAATAATATCTAAGGATTGCCAGCTGTACATTCTTAGAGGGAGACGCTCAGTTTTCAGTTGTGGTAGCCAGAATTTCCATTGTCCTTTTTCGTAGTTAAAAGTTACATGCTCAGAATGTATTTTGCTTTGGATCTTAGTTGTTTTTTAAGCTTTCTCCCACAGTATTTGAAATCCAGACACTATAGAGGTTGGAATCTGAAGGAAGATGTTGACTCTGAAAAGAAGTAAAATTAGTGTCATTGAGGTGCAATGCCCAAGCTGCAAAGCTCAAAATGGAAGCCACGAGCAGAGCTAGTGAAAAATAGAAGAACCATTTGCTTTTCTGATCCAAAGTTGTCATAGTACACAGAGGTATAATTGCAGTCTGCACGATAAATTTTGACTGGCATACCTATGCTGATAGGGTTGAGAAGAGACCTGATCCCAGAGAGATGCAGCCCAATCTATGCTACAAACTTAAGTCGGTATAACTACATTGCTTAGAACATAAAATAGCCACACTCATGGGAGAAAATTATGCCAACTGAACTCCCATCTCAAACAGCACTGTGTCAGCTGGAGAACTTCTCCCAGCAAGTATCAGAGGGGTAGCTGAGTTAGTCTGTAACTTCAAAAACAACAAGACGTCTTGTGGCACCTTATAGACCTCCACATTAGCTACTGATAATGTCCACGTCCTCCCTGACTGAATTGACCTGGTTTCTCTTCTCTTGATGTTCATAACTGCATATTAACTGCTGATAAAGGGACACATTCTCCATGACTGAACTGACCTTGTAAACTCTGGCCCTCCTCTTGACTGGGACTCCCTCCTTTTCATAAGCACATATATTTAAACCCTCCTCTGGAATCCCCACATTCATGCATCTGACAAAGCGGGTCTTTGCCCACGCAACTTTATGCTCCAAAATATCTGATAGTGTGTTCGGTCGCACAGGATTTCTCCCAGTAACACAGCTACCTCCTCTGAGGGAGCTAAAATACCAGCACTGAAAGAAGTTCTCCCATCAGCATCAGTAGGAGCTTCAGAAAGGGCAGTCCTGTAAGTGTAGAGAAGCCCAAAGCCATGGGCTGATTAGAAGTCTCTAAGGTAGCCCTGGCCACCAGTAGAGAAATGATTTGTTTGTTTACAACAGAAGACCCTGATCCTTCCCTTGAGTTCTGTAGCAAGGAGTCGGCTCATACACAGGCACAGAGCTCTGAAACAAGGCTGCCATTGTTAAGTGAAGGGCTATGATTCTTTTAAGCTGGCAGTGTCTTTTGAAATCCACATTTTTTAAAGGGTGATTTTTATTATGACCAAAACAGAGAAAATAGAAGATGAAGACAGAAAGTCACACATTCCTACATCAAAACATTGTCATTGTTCCTAAGTGGCAAACCTACATTAGGGCATTATCATCTCTCCATCTAGCATTATGTATTCTCTTTATCCTGTGCTTTTGCTTTTTATAATCTATTTATTTATTTACTTACCGAGGGGCTCTGATTGTTAAATTCAGTCTACCAAGTGAAGATAATAGGAAGAGAAACTCTTTGTTTGTTTGTTTGTTTTATAGCCTAGAGCTCCTGAACATACATTTTTCTGAAGTGTGAAGTGTAATTCTTAACTTACTTTTCATGCAAATGTTGAAAAGCAAAAGGTGAAATTCTGCCCCCGTGGAAATCTGTGGCAAAACTCCTATTGACTTCAGTAGGGCCCAAGTTTCACCCCATGTACAACTAATTAAAAAAAAAAAGTACCCCTAGTCATACTAGGACTGTCACGTAGATCAGGCCCTGGTTTATGTTGTAAAGTTAGGCTGGCATTAAGTCACATTGTCTATCTATTTGTGCGTGTGTCTACACTAGAATTTGTCTTCGATTAGCATAAGTACCGCATTACAGTGGTGCAATCAAATGATGTTCCTGACCGGCATGGAACCACGGTCTACTAGCTGAGGTTGACTTAGTACAAATGTAGACCCTGCATGACCTATGGTGAACCTAATGACTCTCCAGCAGCTCTGCCTGTGCCCTGTTCCCTGTATCAGTAACCACTCTGGTTATAATTTGAAACTACACTGCCTTGGGGATACAGAGGCCAGAAGCCACCCCTCTTTGAAAATCCAGAGTGTTTTTCTGAAATGCTTTGTCATGCATCACCCACTTTGGTGAGCATGCCTAGGAGCTCACCTTCATGATGTCCTGCCAAGCTGACTGTGACGGTTGCACACACTAGATGCACTTCTGACTGGAGTAGACAGGAGATATTGGATCTCCTGGGCTTTTGTGGAGAAGATGATCTGTAAGCATGTTTATGAACCAACCATAGAAACGTGGACACATACAAGCTGAATTGTCTGGTGGATGCAGGCAAAAGCGGTATGTCAGGGATTAGCAGCAGTGCCATGTGAAAGCAAGGGAATTTTGCCAAGGATAGCATAAGGCAAATAGTAGATGGTCCTGCAACGTTTGTTGACGTGAATAGTCCCAAAGGATCTAATGCATGGGTGTCCAACCTTTTGGCTTGCCTGGGCCGCATTGAGTGAAGAGGAATTGTCTTGGGCCGCATATAAAATATATAATATAGTTAATGTATATAAATCACATAATAATGTTAAAAGTTTATGATCTGGTGGGGCCGCATTACTAGCTGTCCGGGGCCGCATTACTAGCTGTCCAGGGCCGCAGGTTGGACACACCTGATCTAATGACTTCTTTTAAGATTAAGTGCAGAGGTAGGCTTTAAATAACGAAGACAATCAAGTTAGTGACAGAATTCTTCCATGTTCTACAAGTATTCTGTCTAGGTGATTCAGTGCACATAGTAAGTTTATTAAGTGTAACCTTTACAGATGTTGAGTATAAAAGAACACATTGGGCTGTTTTTCCCAAGTGGATAGAATTAATCCTTTTGTAAGCACGTAAAATTGACACAGTAGATCATCATGTCTCCTGAGCCATTCTGAGCTAAACAGTTATAGTGACTTTAAAAAAAAATGGTTCTTCCTCAAAACCAGTAATTATTTATTTGGGGATTGAAAGTGTTCCTTCTGAGCCATTGGAGCTCAACAAGTAAATTTCCATTGAGACCATTTTTGAGGAGCGCATTGATGTGTGTCTCATTGTTTTTTCTAAAAAGAAAATAAATGATGGTGAGCTTTTGCTGTTCCCACTGCTTCACAAATGCTAGTTGGTCCTGGCATGCAGCACTTTGACCGTTTCAGTCGAGTCTGCTGTGGCAGGGTCCACAAGCTCAAATCCACAAACAGCTTGGTGACATTTTTGTGTGTGAGCACTGGTAAAACACCGGGTGCAGTTAATGTACCGTATTAATTTCCAGTACCATTATACACTGTGGCCTCACCCCTACAGTCCTGAGGAACCCACACCCCCGGAGGCAAACCAGAATGAGCCATCTTTCATTCTTTTTTATTTTTTCTCTCATTGTTTTTTTCTTTCTCTCCTTTTTTCTGCTTTTTTCTCCATCCCGTTCCCTTCCTGTGCCTTTTGTGGTCTGCCAAATGGCTTAATTATCCTCTAATTCTTCTCAGCCCATCAGTTAGGCACAGGTCTTCTTAAAGAGCTCTACTGTGCAGTAATTAATGAGTTGCTGTGACGAGAGTGCTGGCTCAGTTGCTGGTGCCCAGTACTCTGTCACACCGCTGTTAAACTGGAAGCTTCCCAATGTATCAAAACGTATGGTGCTGAAAGGCGGAGAATGGTGCAGCACAATGAGGGAGACGGTGGCACTACCACACTCTGTAACACGCTAGAGTTGCAATCGTTGTGACTGTGATCCACTGATGGGGCAGATTATCTGTTCTGAATATGTAACTACTGTGACATGCCACACAGATAATGGATGTCATTGTGGCATAACCTCCCCCAGGTGTTGGGCACATCTTTACAGAACTTTAAAGAAGCCATCACATAAAATTAGAATATTTTGCAGTAACTGTGAGCCTCCTGCAAGCTGTGACTGCAGAACATCATTAGAGACCCATGATGTTCCATGGGGGGGAGGGATAGCTCAGTGGTTTGAGCATTGCCCTGCTAAACCTGGGTTTATGAGTTCAATCCTTAAAGAGCCCATTTACAGATTGGAGCAAATAGATGTAATGGATGGTGCTCGGTCCTGCCAAGAGGGCAGGGGACTGGACTAGATGACCTCCTGAGGTCTCTTCTAGTTCTAGCAGATGTGTATCTCCAATTTAAAAAAAATAAATAAACAAATCACAACAATTCTAGAAAATATGGGATGGATGAAGCTCTTTCTTAAGCCCAAAGCCAAATTTGATCACAAGACCTCTGTTACAGCTTTGAAAGACAGCCTGCAGAGTGGATGGAATATGGAGGGAATTCACTGCAGCTGTAACTCATGAGGGCTATCTGGTTGCCTCAGTGTGTAAAGCAGAGTGACTTCTGGTACAGCCTTTGAAAGCATGCAATGTGTAACTGATTGAGAAAGTGTATGAATACCTCCACTCCTTTGCACAGGTATGTTTAATGAGTGCCATTAAGTCCCCTTTCTCCATCATCTTGTACACTTATGCAGGATCAGCTACAGATAGTATCTGATTATAGCCAAAGAAAAGAACAAGAGGGAATGAATTAGTTTATTTTCCAACAGTACAGTCCTATCTGTCTTTGATATTCACTATTATTTGTAATCAGAGAGCTCTGACCTTTCACCCTCTTTTCCCCAGTACCCACTGTTCAGAGTTGAATATATTCTCCTTTTGTTGTTTCCAAAATTCTCCAAGAACCCAAATTTTGTGGAATGATTTTTTTTGTTTCTGTTTTTTGTTTTGTTGTTGTTTGCAGTGGCATTGGGCTGTATGCCTAATTTAAATAAGTAAATAGTATCTCTTGTTTAGGGACAAAATACTACCTGGTGGCAAAGACCTTCTCTGCCCTGTGCAAAAACATTCATATTTAGTGTGGTTGTGGATAAAGCTGGTTAGATGAGCTTATTTCTAAGATGCAGGTTGGTCGTGTACTGGGTAGGACGCTACCCTAGGCCATGGAAGATCCGCGTTCATTCAGTTCCCTAGTCTGCTGCAGACTGTAAGTCCTTGGAGGTAAGTTTACACAGTGAAGTTATTTCAAAGTAACCGGAGTTATTGCGAAATAAGTATCCTAGTGCCTGCACAACACAACTGCTATTTTGAAATTATTATGAAATTAGTAAACCTCATTCTAAGAGGAATAGCGCCTATTTTGAAATTGCTATTTTGAAATAAGTGCTTTTAAGACAGGGAATAGAGCCTATTTTGACATAAGCCATAGTGTGTCCAATGGCTCTGTTCTAAAATAGGCTCCGTGTGTGTACATGCTGTATTTCAGAATAGCTAAGTGCTATTTCAAAATGCATTTGTGTGTGAAGGAGCATTCTTTCAGCTTATTTTGAAATAAGACTGCTGTGTGGACATACCCTTAGGCTCAGTGGCTTAGTCCCTGTTCTGTGCTGGGGATCATAGGGAAGTGTTTTCTCCCAGGGATTTGTAGGGGATACATTTATTAAAGATTATGAGATGCTCAATCGCTAATATGATGGAAGCCCTGTAAGTACCTACAACTGACAGATGTATTTTACTTTTCCAGGTAGAACCATGGCTTCCTTTATTTAGCTGGGAAGAAACTTGATCTGTAAACATTGTTAGAACCCCCATTTCACTCTAGAATATAATGTATATACCATGTGTTGGCCACATCCATAGTTAAACTTTGTTTGGAGGTGACATCAGAGGGAGGCAACTGCCCCAGGGCCTAGAGTCTTGGGCATTTTAAATTGCACCAGAGTGGCATGCTCCAGGCAGCCCTTAGACTTAGTGCGGGGCGGGAGGGGTGGTGTGCTCTGGGTGGTGCAGAAGGCTCGGTGCTCCCCACCCCCGCTCTTCCACCCAGAGCCCCGCCTCTTCCAGGAACATGTAGCAGACCCCACCACCATGCCCAGATAGTCATGCCCAGACGGTCTCTGTCAACCCTTCTGACAAGATATAAAAGGTAGATGCCCCCCCAGTTTAGTACATAAAGCCTCATCACAGGCCTCACCGATTGCGAAGCCTGCAGGTCAAATCTGCCGGTGGCCTCTTCATCTCAGGGCGGACGGTCTGGGAGAAACAAGTGTTGTTGCTTTCCTCCCATGGAAGATGTTTTTATTCACAGTAGCTGTTAAGCTGGCATCCTTCACGACGTCTGACTTCTCTTTGATAAGTAATTCCATTTTTCCCTGGAGACCATCTCTTTCTCAGGAAGGCTAAGAACATACACATTTTAATTTTATTTAAAATATTTTTATATTAAATTAATACCCCTGGGCCGAAAGGCTACCTCTTTGTATTTCAACCCAACATAAACGTTAGTGAGCAGATTGTAAGCACATGAGCAATGAGACTATAGGTAGGAAGGTCAAAATGACTAACCCATGTTTATAAAAAGTTACTGACAAATGCACTGGTTTGTACATATATGGTATGTCTTCACTACCCAGAAGATCGACCCAGTCTGGGTCGATCTTCCTGGGTTCAATTTCACGTGCCTATTGGGGACACACAAAATCGAACTGTTGGGGTTGCCAGTCGACCTCTGTACCCCTCAGTCTCACAAGCACAGGTAAGATTTGCTCCCGTCAACTTCCCTCTGTGAGGACGGCCAGGTAAGTCAATTGTAGATCAGTCAATTCCAGATATGCAATTGCCATAGCTGGAATTGTGTATATGTAATCAACTTCTAAGGTCTTGTGTAAACTTGGCCATATCGTCATAGGTATATAATATCCAGGGCTGTGGAAAACTGAGATGTCTCTTCTTACAAAACTTTCTTAAACACTTTTTTTTAAAGAGACTGATGTATGAGCTTTGGGGTTCTACAGTTTACATTGCAGATTTTCACTTTGAACCCAAAAAAGCAAAATTGCAGCTGAAGTTCCTAATACTTGCTCAGTTTGGGCTAAACTAAAGACAGTACCAAACTGAGAAAATTTGGATCAGGTTCCATCTTCTAATGACAAAATCTATAGGTCTTCAGATTCAGAAGTTTTGTTTGGTCCATCTCTAGTTAACACGAAGGGAAACTATACAGCTTCTACCTGTAACCATAATTTGGCCCAAATTTGTTCAAAGTTTGGCAGCAGTACATTCAAAATTTAGGCCACATTGGTGGAAGGGCTCATAGAACAATGGGACCAGATGTATTTTTTCTTTCTTTCTTTGGTTTAGGGTTTCATTCAGGAAGTTTTTTTTGCAGCTGTAATCCACATCTAGTTCATTAGGACTTTAAAAAACTCTTAGTCTTGTCACAGTTTCTTTTTCCTGGAAATATCACACCAGATTTCCAATACTTGCTGGTGATGTCTGGACTAGATATACTGTGGCATGAGCTTGTCATATGGTATTTTTGGTCCCATGTGAAACAAGAAAGTTTCAGAGGTTTATGAAAACATGGATCAAGTGAACTTTCTCAGACACCAAAATGACAATTGTAATATTTAGAGGGGTTCTGGCCAAGCCAAGAGAAACAATCCTGGGCAAATTGCTTAAGACTGGGCCACTTATAGCCCAGGCTGGAATTAACTTTGAAAAACAAGAAGTCCTGTGGCACCTTGTAGACTAACCGATATTTTGGAGCATAAGCTTTTGTAGGCAAAGACCCGCTTCATCAGATGCATGAGTGAGGGTGGGGGTCCAGAGGGATATTTAAAGAGTTGGGTCCCAGTAAAAGGGAGGGCCAGAATTCCTGTCTGGAATTCTCCCCCCCCCACCCCCACTCATGCATCTGATGAAGCGGGTCTTTGCCTACGAAAGCTTATGCTTCAAAATATCGGTTAGTCTGTAAGGTGCCACAGGACCTCTTGTTGTTCTCACATATACAGACTAAAAACAGCTATCTCTCTGATACTTCTCATAAAGCAAGCCAAGCCAGCCACAAAAGTATCTCTAACAGCCCTACTGGCCAGCCAGAAGCTATACAAGTTAAGCCACAGTTTCTCCTGCTGCTCCTAGTTCCCAAACCAGTACCGTCCTCACTCAGGTGAGAGGTTCTGAAAACCGATTTCACCAGATCCACACAAATTCTTCCAGGCCCCAAAAGGTATAGCTGCATTCCCAGGTCAATTTATGTTTAGATCTTACCCAAAAAAAGCCCACTGGGCCAGTCCTTTAGAATCTAAAATCCTAATGGTTTATTGATAAAGAAAGAAAGAGTAGGGCGAGAGACAAAAAATGGTTGAAGTGTTAAACTGCATACATGAATTAAGCTACTGATACAGGCCACTGCCAATGTTACTGCTTCGCATCTCCCCCCCCCCACCCATGTCAACCTCAGTATTTCTTGCAGTTGTAAGGATTAAGGGAGGTTGATGGGAGAGTTTCTTCCCCTGACCTCCTCCTGTTGGGGTTGTGGAGAAATTTGACCTAAGGTACGTGAACTCTGACTACTCTATTGTCGTAGCTGGAGTTCTGTATCTTAAGCTCTTTTTCTCCCCCCGCCCCAGTGTAGACCTGGCCTTAATCATTTGTATTTGATTGTACCAGTGTGTCTCCAATTTCCAAATCAACCTTTGGCTTGATTCCTATGTACCAAACATTATAGTCTGCTTAAACCCAACTTTCAGAAAGGTTTTCCAAATAATGGCTTCTAATCACCTATTAATAGCCAATGTACTATTTTAGGGAATGCTCAATTGTAAAGTAGGTAGGCAAATGATAGGTCATAAGCTTTGGGTCACAAGCACGATATTTTGTTACAAGATATAAGTTAACACTGCAAAATGTCTGAATCTGAAACCATTGCAGTGGGATTTTTAAATACTAGTGTTCTGTTGAGTGTTTTGACTTGCGTGCTATTCTTTATTGATGATCACCAATATAATGCAGTGATTGGACCTAACAGCTATTCATGGAAGTAGAAGGGGAAACAGTAAAAGGATAAAAGTGGAAACCATTTCATTTCCACCCTCTTAAGACATCAACTTTCATAACCAAGCATAATGCTCCTGCTAACTCAGTCTTTAAACCTCTCCTTTAGCTGGCTAATACGCTTTTGTAATTCTGCAAACTATTATTAACAACAGTATTGGAAACCAGCAGGATTATAATTTGTAATGGAAATTCATGTCAGTTGTTTGGCTTTATAATGACATGTTTATCTACACCTCTGATGTTCTCATTTCCCAAGTCTGCACTTTTAGTTTGTGGGTTTGCCCCAGAACTGTTGGATTTGCTTCAAAATTGTTGTAAAATAAAACGGCATTGTATCATCTGTTTCATTTGTATTCTTTATACGTATCCTTCCCTGCCTCTCCCTCCAGCGCAGGAAAGATTTTGCTTATGTCTGTTTGTGTTCAGCATGAAATGTGCAATAAATGGTTGTGGACATGGAGCATATTACTATGTAGCTTCAGTGCTGTTAGGTCCTTACTGACACCCATCTGTAGGTTAAGAATACTTCAATCGGTCTAATTTGCAACCTGATCAGAAACACTGACCTGGTTGGTCTTTAACAATGAATTTGTCTAATGATAACTTGTAGACACCCTGAGTGAAGGCAATGATGTGTACACAAGAAGTCATCTACAGCTACGTAGCATTAGCCAGTCTCCAGCAGACCTATAATTTTGCATTGTCCTTCATTTTCCTGCAGCATGGTGTTTTGTCACTCCTAATGATAACTATCCATCAATTTCCCCCTGATTGAAATGAAGATAAATTGAATTGATATAAATGTGAGTTAAATGATTCATTGATATAATTAGACTGTCAGGATTTCTTAAGTGTATCTTAACACATTTACTAATGTTAATTATAAGGTCTTTTGTTTAGGAAACTTCAGCTAATTTTGTTCACCACGATAAGCAAATACAATCATTTGTAAAACCTGGAACGGCTGATGCCTTTCTAGAGAGAGATTTGTAGAGGAGGAAGAAAAATATTTATTGAATTTACTTTTGGTTGTCAAAAGTCTGAAATCCTTAAAAGAATCCTAACTGTTGTTATGTTTATAATTCATCTAATGCTATAGCTTCTAACATGAAACCAAATGTATCTGATGATATAATAGGATAGTTTATTGAAAATGGAAGAATGTTGAATAATGAAACAATACCAAGTGCAGTTAAAACAATACTGACATCACATGTGCTGGAAGATGGGGTGTTAAAGGTGGAAATGGGGGATGAGCTGTTCTTCGTTATAAGGAGACAAAAACCCAATCCAAATATTCTGTGAAATCTAGGCAGACAGCACAGCCACATCACTTTTTTGCTGAAAAAAAGATGGTTTTTGTCTTATGTCAGAAGTGATCACAGGAATCAGTTTAATTGGGAAATTCATTTAAATAGTTTCTAATTGGCATCAGAGAGTGAAAGTTCAGTAACAAAGGTGAGATCTAAGCTTTCTAATTAGATTGAATGCAGTGTGATTTAAAGAATGGTCTTTAATGACAGATTATCATGCAAAATTATATTCTAAAGAAAAGAGCTCATTTTTACAATAGAAAGCCTTATAATTCTAGCTGAATTTTTTTTCAGTTTATTCTTTAAAAATAGGAAGTACATTATGCTTCTTTATCTTTTAAAATCTCACATAGTTTTACCTTAAAAACTGGGATTCTCATCATTTTCATATTTTTTAATCTGTTTTAAAATCGAGTGGAAACCCTCTTTCCAGATTGTCTGAATTTTCTTACTCAGTTATAATTTTTACTTGCAGACCACCGTATTGTTGGGTCAAGTTTTAATTTTTTCCCCTTGCAACCTCCTCACCAAGATGTTTGATGCAGCTGAAATTGAAGGAGGGAGTAGAAGGGGCCACTTAACCAGTGAAGGGTTTTACTTTGTAAATAATAGATCAAGAGCACCAGAGCTGTATCTAATGGAGCCGTATGCAGCCTCCGTTTCAAGGACAGCGCGTGGTTTAAAAAACCCATAACCACAGTTCATCCTATCAGTAACCTGTGGTCATTTTTTGCTACTGTCAGTCAATCAAAGATAGAATTCATCAGGAGTGTTTTTTGTAAGCCCCAAATATCCATCAACACATATGTAGCTGTACTGATCTCAGAGAGACCCAATTCTAATTGACAGGAAAAAATTTTAGAATTATATTTTTTTTTAAAAAACATCTCTTCAAGTGTGAAAGATTACCAAGACAGCAATGAAATTTCTTTACAAAAAAGGAAAGTAAACCTTTTTCTCTTGAGGAAGCTATCTCCAGATTTCATCAGCTTAATATTTTCATCTAATAAGTAAAAATATTTATTTTTAAAAATCTCATATAAAAATGAACTAGTTAAGAAAAATTGCTGTTGTTCTGATGGGCAATAGAGTTTTTAGGAGAAAGCTTTTAGCATTCAGACTGTTACAAGTGTTTATCAATAAAATCTTTTGCATGCAAATGATCTATTTCTTGAGTAAAAGTGGTACAGTTTTGGCGCCCAGAGGGTGGATGATAATAAAATAACGTTAAGAAACAAAGAGATGTTTCCATTTGTATTTTATTTCTGTTTAGAAATGTGTATTAAAAACTCTAGACTGTTTGCAAAAGGTGGTTCTCCGGCCACAGTCCAGGAAATTATTTGAAAGCAAACAAGTGCCGATCACTGCAATCTTTTCTCAGGCAAAACTCCGATTGTGTAAGCGAAAGGGTCTGGACTAAGTAAGAAGGGCATGATCGGTCTCCTAATTGTGAAAGGTCACACTCTTCAAAATTTCCAACATAAGTTTGAAGAAAGATGTAGTTGCAAAAAAAAATTGATGAATTCTATTTTCCTTTCAATGTTAAGAGCAACATGGAGAGTTAAATATGTTTCCAAGATTAAATTGGTATTTTCTTTTAGAGTGTATTTCTTGTTTCCTGTTACACTACTTTTGTACTTTATTTCAAAAAGAATCAAACCCTGTACAGTTAGAAGAAGGAGTTTTTCTGATTATTATCTTCCAGGCTATTTTTACAATGAAATATCTATATATGTATAGTCATATTTCAAGTTCATTATCTAGCGAAAGCTTGTTTACCTGGGAAGTTAGTATATTTTATGAATTG